>NC_134038.1:9636472-10283972 GCF_965140245.1 Athene noctua | reverse complement strand
CAAAAGGCAAGGTAAAGCCTAAATGATACATTCTCCCTTCTGTTGAATAAGATTTTAGTTACAGAGTACACACTTCTTGATGCATCAAAAGCTGTTTAAGAATAGAAAGTACACAAGTGCACTGAAGTGAAATCTCTGATTTGAGTTGTTTTTCTGCTGCAGGCTATGAGATTTGGAGCTGTGCCACATAATTCAGTGCATAAATACTAAACCTGAGGTATTAGCTCATAGAAACAGAAGCTGTGAAAGACTCAGGCTCTGTAAGTCTGTCTCAGAAGTCCCTACCCATGTTATCCTAAGAAGACAATCCCACTCCACAAACCAAGCACGACACAGAGGAACACTGTCATCCAAGACTCATATACATGTTGAGGAAATTCTTCCCAGCTTTAATTTATTTTTATTTCGACAAGATTAATATTGGGCGTTTTTCAATTCCACACTACAACTGAGCCAGAGTTATGTTGTTCACTGTCTGCATCTGACCCAAAGGATGTGATTTAGTTTAACATAAATGAATTTAGGTACCAGCTTGAAGGTATTTACCTCTGTGCTGCTTGAGTATGGTCAGTGGAAATGAAGGGTTCAGTGCCAGAGCATAAATATTCATTGCCCTTGGAGATGCTGCAGGCTGTGCTGGCTGGCCTCCAGCTGTTGTTCCAGAAGAGCACAGATCTCCTATAGACCCATATGGTATCTGCCATCTCCCTATGGATGTGCCTGGCACCCTCAGGCATTCCAGCTGTCACCAGACACATACCAAGTTATGCACACTCTGCACCAAATGTCTACCTGAAGGTGACCTTTCTAGGCTCCACCAGCTTTAGGGACTGGATCTCCATTGGAGTCTAGACCCTAGATCAGAGACAGGCACATACAGCTCATTTTTTTGCCAAACAATAAACACCAAGTGACACCTAAAACCACTTAGATAACCAAGACATCCACATGGGTATTAGATATTCCCTAGGACCTATAGGTGACTCATGCTTTGTTGGAGCTGGGACAGCCTACAGAATCCCAAAGGACACAAGAATTCCATATTCAGGCTACTCAGTTTAATCTCTCTATATGATCACCTACAATGAGGTGCTACAGCTGGAACAAGAGAAGACGTGTTGTTCCCAGCTGTATTACAGATCTCCTGTAAGACTTCTGTCAAGCAGTTGTAGTTTCTACTTTTTCATTTCCCAGTTTATAAAGCAATTATGCAATAGCAGTCCTTCTCAGACTTGGCTGAAGAAGATGAGACAGAAGTCAAATCATTAATGTTTAGAAAGTTTTATGACATTTTCATATCTTACACTGCCAAGGAGGTAGCTGTTTGCTTTGAGGCGTTAAATTTATTTAGCTCGTTTGTATCCTATTTGGAGACTAGTAACAATTCTCACAATTGTCCTCTATTATTGTCTTGACTTGAAGAAATGAAATGTTCTAGCTCTACTCTGGAAAAAATTAACATAAAAGAAAAAAAAAAATATTAAATGAATGATGACAACCTCTCATTTATCTCCTGGGCAGTTTGGGGTTTTTTTGTCTTTTATTTTATAGTGATACTTACACTCTTTCCTACTATTGTTTTACCTATGCTATCCATATCGATCCATTCTGTCAAGACATTAAGTGTTTTACAAACACTTCCAAACAATCTCCATGTTTCTTATTAATGCATCTGTGATCTGGAGGTGGAAATGGAGGTAATGGCTGTTGTAAAATATATTTTTACTGACTTTTAAAATGGCTGATCCAATGATTTAGATAAACTATTGGCATTAGAGATTTATTAAAAAAAAAAAATGCTTTATATGTCTATCAGAACCAGCAACTAAAGCCAAAAAGATCACCAAGAACTTCAGCTGCTATCTGTGTGTTAGCTACTGTTAGTACCGAAAAAGCACAATGTTTGCAAGGGGCAGATCACATGTTTATATTCATAGGCTCCTTATGACATTTTGTGTCTATTTCTAAGATACCATAACAAGACAAAGATACTGTCTAGCCACTGGCAGCCTCCACATGTCTTACTGAAATAACTTTTCTGTACATTCCATAAAGCTTTGAAATACAGTTTCAAGGCCACACTGGATCACACTTCAATGATCAGCCACCGTTCAGAAACAACCTACCTTGTACAACAATACAAGTTCTGTAGGACCCATTAGCTGGCAAAAATTTTACCCAAAACCACAGCACCAGCCCCAGAACACAGGCTGGCATTACGGATCAAGCATTTTCTCCTAACATCTTCATGATCATGTGTAGAAAATAACAATTAAATGTGAAGTGGTGTATTTTAAATCAACATCACCAAAACAAAGGAAAAAGACAGCTGAGATCTACCAGTATTAAGAATAATTAAATAGAAGTCAAGCATTGTGATCGGAAGATAAATAACAATTTAATGGACTAAAGCAGATAAAACATGAAGACATTTACAAAAGCTAAGCTTGACATTACTTTTTCAACACTAATATTTGGTAAAGACATACACAGAATTTGATACTAAGCTAAATGAAAGAATTTCAAGGAAAACTGAATGAATGGCTGAAAAGTCTATCCAATAAAGGGGTCCTGATGTGTCTGCAAGAACAAATGAAGTGCTTACAGAGTGCAGTGAAGAGTGCAATGGATGTAACATCCAAAACAACATGAGACAATGCAAACCTGATAAGAAATGTATGGTAACTTTGATTTAGACTAATACATGCAGAATTTTAATAAGAACTTTAGAAAGTGACAGCCACTCTGTCAGAAAGGAAACTCCTCTGCGATCATTAGTGTGGCACGTTTTTGTATGTCTGTATGCATACGTGCCTCTGACTGAGACTGTGCCTGTTGAAATGCTAAATCCTCTCACCCCTTGCTCAAGGCTGCTTAAAGCTGGTGCTGCTCAGGACCAAGTCCAGTGTGAATCCTTGGTCTAAACTACTGCAACTGCAGAGAGGCAGATGCAGTTTGACAGCCATTTGTTATGGCTCAAGTTAAATTCAGGTGTCGGGTTTGTCATCATGGTGGCTGCTCATAAAAGGTATTATCCTAGAAGACTAAAGTAAATAAAAGCAGTACAGGAAACACTGGCTCAGGTCTAAGAGCAGGTCGGTGCAGTGTGGTGATACAGACAAAACAGTGGGTCCTGCTCTTCATCAGAACTAATTATTTCAGACACAGAGACAGGCTGATTCATTTATACAGCTTCCTGGCCTAAAGGCATTGTTGGCATCTCTACATCATTTTCCACTGCATGGAGAAGACATTGCCTCTAGTGACTCCACTCAAGGTAAACTAGCTCAAGCAAGGGCATTCACAGTGGAATATAACAGGAACTCTCATGAAGAGATTAGATTTTACAGCCAGTGAAATGGATGGATGAAACCAGCGTCTCTCTGTATCTGTGGTGCTGCACCCCGTTGCCATCCCAGCGTATCAGCTGGGATGACTTGAATTTCAGTTCACCAGCAGCACCTCAGGGGCCCAGGCAGCAACACCCGAGCACATCTACGCTATGGCAGTTGTCACTGTGGCATAAAGACAGCTTACCTGAGTTGACCGCAAACTTAAGACCTGTCAGCAGTTAGGGCTCTACTGAGCCTCAGTCAGTGAGGGGCTATGGCATTTATCCATCTTCTTGGGTCTATTTTCAGTTTGTAAAGAAATACAAGCCACTACACCCCTCCAATAGTACCTGACATAACTAGCCAAGGACTTCTGTCATATTCCCAGGAGTCATGATTTGCAGGACTGGGATCAGAACCTGAATACTTTCCAAGCTCAAAATAATACAAGACAAATCCCTTCTAGGAATTAGCACCCTTCAAGAAAAATCTGAAACAAGTTGTTAATTCTTTTGGACATTAATAAACTATTCTTTTCTTCTGTAGTGAGAGAGGCTTGGTTTCCTGAACAAAATCATCCCCCATCTGTCTTTTAACTATTAGCTGATATAATGGATCTGACAGCAGATGAAATTTGTGCCTAGGAGAACTGCTTACCCTTTCCTGAGAAATTAATAAATCTTTCGTTTACCAGGCAGACTTTCTACGTAAATAGAATGACAGTCAGAAAAAAGGAGGTGGTCTCCTGGGAGGATGAATAGCCAGTTCTGTTCCTGACAGTAGGAATACAGTTCAGAGAATGGTTCTTTCATTTATTTCACTTATAACAAAAGGGAAGTATTACCATGGGAAACTGTTTACTGAACTGATGTCTGTCTACCTTGGCCTAACCCATTTGGAAATATAATTCTAAACTGAACAATGACCCAGATGATGTTCATTTGCATTTTAAACTTATCCTCACACGGTTTCAAAACAAGTAGGACCTGATTCACTTCTTGTGGTGCAGTGCACCTATTTGTAGTGATTTCCGTGGGCTTGGTCTTTATTTTCACCAATTCAGATGGTCATCATCCCTGTAGCATTAGAGCTGACAGAGGCTCAGTACTGAATATTAAATGGCCAGATATTAAACAGTTAATTTTAAATTTGAATTTAAATTTAATAACAGATATTAAACAGTTGGCTTTGTTCCACCTTCTCTGCTTCTCTAAGGTTTTTCAAATCAACACAAACTGAATATGTGAATGTTCTCAGCCTCTTAGATGCAGAGACTACCATCAAACAAAACTGAACCTAAGACAGCTAGGGTCATACTAACACCACTCTCAGTTACAAAGGGGCTTATATAAGCTCAAAGACTTGTCTAGTAGCGTTCAAATTTGTTTCAAGTGTGAATTAATACTATTGCACCTGAGTCAATCTATTGATAATCATTCCTCTGAGCTTTGATTTATAAGAAAAACAAATGAAATTTTGCTGTTCTGAAGTATAGTTATAATTCTCTCACACGTCTCAGATGGATTCTCAGTTAATTATATAAACACAGTTCCTTCTCAGTTAATATACCCTTCATTTTGTCTTTTTTTGCCTGCATTCCGGTAACATAACTTGAAGGTAAATTAGCCCTGAGCTTCACTCTATGGAAATCAGTGAAATGAGAAGAAGAATAAATTTGGTCTTCTATCTATCATTCTGTATGGATATATTGTTCAATATTCAGATTTGGTATTAGCAATTACAATCTCATCCAGCTCAGGGGAATTTCAGCAGCTTTCAGTAAATATGAATATGGTACAATTACTCAACTAAAACAGTAGATTGAATCTTGTTTACAAGAGGAGGTTGCATTAGCAAACTCATCTATGGGAATTATATTAAACAGGATTTTAGGTTAATTTTTTGTTACTTCTGTTGCACTTTTCTGGAACACCTCTTTTAAGAATAAGAATTTTATTTGACTCGTATTAATTGAGAAAAACTAAGGTTTTTTACATGCCATGTGTAATATGACTAACAACCAAAGGTGTGTTCTTTACTGATAATAGGGAAATTTAGAATTCAGAAAGAATAACAGATGGGAAGTCCGGATACAAAATAAACAATTTTCTCCGCTTTTACATTTTTCATATTTCATCCTCTTCATTAATCTAGATTTTCAAATAAAACTCCCACTGGCTTCATTAGGAGTATTTCAGTGAGGGTGTAAAGAGTAGTGATAAGTTTAGAAATGCACTAACTCTCTTTACATGACATACGGTGCACTGAAATTTATTGTAATCCTAATCTGTTAACAAATTCAGCCTATTTCTTAGAATCCCCTTGATTGCATTTGCTTTCCCAGGCCATGCAGTCTAATAACTGAGAAATTAACACAGTATAGCAGATTTCTTTAGCAAACTGATTCTGATAAAAGGACACTTCCTCCTCCAAAAAATACAGAGCAATCCCCTATGTGATGCAACTCATCTGAGTTCTTGACAGTTTATCTGGCCATATCTGGCTTTTTCTGGACTTTCTTTTACTCAGAGAAAATGTGGCTCTGAATTTCACCATTCCTGATGACATTTACCAATTAGCTGATTGCCAGAATACTCAGGACTTACATTTTGGTGGGAGAGAAGGGGTGGGTAGACATAAGCATCATGTTGTGGTCCAAAGAGGAAGATCAGAGGTTGAAGTTATATGAAATTAATTACCTCAAAAAGGTGAGAAGTATGATCTCAAGGTTAGGATTGTGGTTTTTATTCTCTGTTTAATTAGCTTCTTCCCATCTAATGCTATATGACAGCCTACGAGGAGAAGTTAAACTGGCTTGCTTCCACCCCTCAGATGTATGTGAAACCCAGGTGAGTTCACAGTGGGTTGACTACAGAAGAAGTATCAAAGAAATTGTCCCAAATATTTCTCAAACAAGGAGGAGGAGAGCAGCAGAACTGCTACCTGCTTTTGTTCCCTGAGGCATCCTCCAGCATGACAGCCTCTATCAGAGGGAGGTCTAGAGTGCCAAACAGGGCAGTTGCTCTGTCAGCATTTTGTTGCCTTTTTTCACACTACAAAACAGAGCACAGGTTAGAGAGGAGGACTAATAGGAAGCTAAAGGAGACATGTCAAATAGGGCATGCACTAGATGTGAATATACAGCTATTCCCAGTTGGTTCTCCTTAGGAATACATTGTCTGAATTTTTTTAGAAACTCTGATATTTCCCAGAGCTGTTTATGTTATATTGAGTCTGTCTTAGGAAGGTCTGCACAATGTAAAAAGTTAAAATAAGTAAAACTTCCTTATGGTTTCAATTTTAAATGTCCATTGTCCTGTGACTTCCAAATATTTCTGTAAATATTTGAGATTTCATGTGGCTCTAAAGAGGCTGAACTAAGTGGAAATAGCCCCACTGCCATCTCCTGTAGATGGGTAGTGGTTTAATTGGTTTAACCCCAACTGGTAACTAAGACCCACACAGCTGCTCCTCACTCCCACCTTGTGTGATGGGGGAGAGAATCAGAAAAGTGAGAAAAATTATAGGTTGAGATAAAGACAGCTTAATAGGTGAAGCAAAAGCCACGCACGCTAGCAAAACAAAACAAGGAATTCATTCACTGCTTCCCATCAGCAGGCAGGTGCTCAGCCATCTCCAGGAAAGCAGGGCTCCATCACGTCTAACAATTACTTGAGTAGACAAATGCCATCACTCCAAACATCCCTCCACATCCTTCTTCTTCCCCCACTTTATATGCTGAGCATGCTGAGCAGGGTCAGTTGGGGTCAGCTGTCCCAGCTGTGTCCCCTCCCAGTTTCTTGCTCACCTCCAGCCTCCTTGCTGGTGAGGTGGGGTGAGAAGCAGAAAAGGCCTTGACGCTGTGTAAGCACTGCTCCATAATAATGAAAACATCCCTGAATTATCAACACTGTTTTCAGCACAAATCCAAAACATAGCCCCATACTAGATACTATGAAGAAAATTAATTCTATCCCAGTCAAAATCAGAACAGATTAGATTGTTGGTCTCCAGGATCACTGGTGTAGGTATGTCTTCTCTGGGGGACTTACTCAGATTTTCCTGCTGCAGTTCCGTCCCTTCCAAATGCCTTTTTTAACGCTCAGGAGTGCTGGGTTTTATATCAGATAGAGATGAATGGTTGAATGCTGCCGTCTACAGATTTTCCGTCAGTTATCTCTTTTGCATGAGGAACTTCTACTGTGATATTGAATTGTTACAGTTGATTCTTCTGTTGACTGCTATGGAGTTATATCAAGAATAGTTTACAGTCAGTGTCCTATCTAACAACTTTTGCGGGTCTCTCGGTTAGAAAATTAGAAAAGGCTGAAAGCTTCTTTGAGGTTCAGTCCTATAATGCTACTTTGGTATAGGAATGGATATCCATGTCTTCTTTTTGTCAAACCTCCATTTTTTTTAAGTTTTCTTTGCAAAATTCTTAACATTTTATTTATTCCTCATTTTCCCAGCTTCTTCTGCTTTTGTTTCTGTTGGAAAAAAAAAAAAAAAAAAAAAAAAAGTCCATTGCCATGTAAATCCTTGCAGGACTTCAGCCTGGAAAGACTTATTTATGTAAGAACTCCCTTCTTACTGAGGTGCCTTCAGTGAACAACAGCAGATCTATGAGAAAGGGTATGGATTACCACATGTAGACAAGGCATCATCCTCTCCCTTGTCACAAGCCAACTGGCTATGCTGAGGGATGATAAACTCATTCTTTCAGTGTCTAGGAGAGTAGCTGAATGATCTAGATATTCAGTCAGGTTGCTAAGAAACATAAAGAATTTTAAAGTATGCAAGGTTACAAGGCTAATCTAAAGTTAGACTAATACTGTGTAGCATCTCCATGGCAACCAGGAGTGAACGGCATGTGAGGTGAAAGTAGAGGAGAAGACAGAGTAATAATCAGCAATAAATAAATCTTGACAGGGCTTAGTGTGATTATATTGTCTATGAGTTAAAGAATGCAGCTGCCCTGCTGGAGTGCAGCTTGGGCTGCTGGAGAAGAAATCTTCTCCTTTCAGGTCCAGAGGAAATGATGGATGGCATTTTAAAAGTAAGACTATAATGGCCAGCTCTGTGGTCGCTAACTTCTCGAAGGGTCAAATGAAGGAGAGAAGATGACCTGCGTGCATGCCATATAACAAAACACTCTCCTTATTACTTAATATCCAGAAACAAATTTCCATAACAGATCTAATAATTGTGCCCCCCCCCCCCCCCCCACTGCAACTTTAAAGCTTTTGCAGTCCTGGTCTATTTGCTGTGCTATTTTCTCTAAAGCATAGTGTACGTAATTTTGCCAATACTTACTTAGACTATTTTACACATGTGAACTACCTCTAAAGTATAACCTGAGTACAGGAGTCGGTTTGAAAAATCAACTTTTTTCCAATTACTGTGTTACAACAACTGGATTTAATCTGTCCCTGTAACCAAGGGACAAGGCTCCTGACTGAGGGGTTGTTCTCTAAATACCCTACAGATTAGCGGGCCAGTGATTCAAGCTTTGTGGCCAAAACCATAGTCCAGCAGCACAGCTAACATTTTCTAGCCTCAGCCTTGTATTTCAGGAGCTAGTACAATATTTCCTGACATGCTGAATGTCATGAGCAAAACTCTCATGAGTGGTAAATAAAAATAAATCAATGTCCCGCTCCTGAGGGTCACTCACTCACAAAAGGTCTGATGTTGTGTTCTTTGAACTTAAAGAGTTAAGGTTATTAATGCATTCTGCTGTACTGAATAGTAAGTTAAAGTGTAAACACTCCTCAGACCTAGATAACACTGACCCTAAGACTTCACCTAAAATCTTCCTGGTTCTCTTCAGAAGGATTCCCTGAGAATATAACATTGAGAAATGAAGTCAGTACTGTGCACTGCAAAAATACTGAGGTGAATATTCCTCCCTTGCTCAGCAATTGTCAGTCATCTGCTTCTGAAATTTGGATTTATGCAAAGAGAAAACTGAGATTAGTTGACCCTCTCAACTTGACCAGCATGTATGTATGCATGTGCATGAAGTTAGATGAATTTTCTTTGGGACAAATCAAGTAATGTTTCTTTGTGTTTCACAGCTGAGTGCTACTAGAGTGGAGATCTGAGCTCTAGGTCATTTTCTTGTTGCCTCTCACACATCACAGGCATGGGCCCTATATATCAGTCACACAGAAACACTTTCTATTCATCCTACCTGAGCTCTAGTTCTTAATATGTTCAATCCTTGTGTTCTGTGCTTTTCTGCTGAGAGTTATGAAGGCAAGCTAAACAGGTACAGTGTAATCGCCTCCTGATTTTAAATAATGAAATACAGTCTGTGAGAGTTATGGGTATCAAAAGCTCCTGAGCAACTGAGGCATTGAGTCTTCTATTTTCTGGTTGTGGAACAGGGACCTGGATAAGCACAGCAAAAGACTCTTTCCAATCACCTGTTGCACCATAACATTAGGGCATCTTAGAAATCAAGTTCTTCTGATTAAACAAGATTGTTTCTAGTTCAGGTATCTACACCTGATCAAATCACTTTAAACTCCCATTCAGAGTCATTACAGGGTGGACCTCTCATCTTTAAGAAGGTGCATACTGTTGGTCAAAGAACTCACATCCTTGACTTCACCACCTTTACTCACCGTATCTCCACCAGGTGTAATGAGAGGCTCCCGAATACTCCCCTCACAGAGTTACAGTGAAATTATTTTCACTGTACCCATTGAAAAGATAAGATACCATTTTATCTAGAGATTAGGATTTAGACAAAGATCTCTCTTCTGTTCTTGAAAACAGAGAATTTATCTACCAACTCCAGATGGGGGTAACCTTGGACAATTTTGGCACATAAGCAGGTTTGATAATCTTTTCCTGCTTTGGTTTCATGACATTACAAGTTTAAAACAAGTCACAAGTGATCTGTTTATATGACAGTAAATTACTTGCTTAAGGTTACACAGTAAGACTGAGGCAGAGCAGATACCTGAATTCAGTCTCTTAGAGCCTATAGATGTCCTACAACTGCTCTGTCCTCTTCCTTACTATGTTTTTCCCTCTTCATTCCAGTGACAGCAATATCACTTCTGTCCACTGGGGAAGCTGCTCTTCCTGGCAGATGAACTGGCTCCTACTGACCTGGAGCCTCATTAAGAGGAGGGAAAAATATTGTGAAAATATTGAGTCCAACTCAAAGCTCACAGAAGTCAGTAAAAGTCTTTCAACAAGTTTCAGTGATCTATGAATCAAGTCTACAATGTTCAAGAAATAAAACACTCTGACATTCACATTAGATCGTCAATGGTCCATGATGCCACATGTGGAAGTTCTCTTAACACTGTAAAATTAATCTATTCCATGATGACAGTCAAATATTTGTTATAACCAGAGAATCAAGGATGCATGAGTTTTTAATGCTTCAGTATTAAGTGCTTTCCCTGAAGCTAATTATATTTTCTATGTTATAATCTACATTTCCCATATTTCCCATTTTACACATTTAGTACACTGTTAAAGATGACTGATAGAAATGTTTAAGAAAAAAATCATCCATGAACTCATTAAGAAATGTAAAAAGAATAAAAAACCATTTCAATCAAGTTATCCAAAACGATCTTATTTTAATGTAGTTGAGTTATTATGCTATGTTAAGTAAATAACAGCTGCCTTAGAAAAGTACCTAATCACATTTGCTGATTACAAATTTAAATCCAGAGAAGTTGTCTTTATAATATTGCAGCATGATTTAGTTATTATTTCAAGACTTGAAAAAAAAAACAAACAAAAAAAAAAACCAAAACCAAAACAAACACACAACAGAACTTGAAGTATGAGGAAATAATCCATTGAACTCTATGAGTTTTCAGACAAACTCTACTGCTACAGGTTTTGAGACAAGATCCTCTGGGATTCATACTACAGGCTAAAAATAGATGATTTATTACCCTTAAAGGAATCTGCTTAAAAAATTGGAGAAAGAGCAGGATGCTATTTTAAAAAGTGGTTAGCTTTAAAGCATTTCCAGCCTGGAAGCTTCATTGCCTGAATATCTCATATGTGATACACAGAGTTGGCTTATTAGAAGAAGAAACAGCCTGCTATTTTAAGCCTGTGAGGAGTGTTATCAAAATATTTCCAGCTCTTAATTGGCTCTCAGCACTTTAACCTTGCAATGATTTTCTAGTTAAAAAGAAAACCTTAATTTCTAAAATTAATTTCTGCTTTCAGCATTTTTTTCTTTTTAAAATGTTTCCTTTCAATATATTAATTTCTCCAAAGTAACCACAAGTCATTATTGGGAGAGATGTCATTCCCCTGTCTGGTAATGTCCTCTTCCTTTGCAAGAGACTTTTTACAGTTTAATTATCTGCCCATCATTCTGGTTTCGGTGCACTTTACTGAATCTGGGTTTAAGGGTTATTTTTCTCTCCTTTTTTAAAGAGATTCCTTCTTAATTTGGAAGCTGCTGCTGCCACAAGCCATTCTCTCACTCAGCTGAACTTTCCAGGTCTGAAATTCATCCTGGCATCTGCTCCCTGAAACCTGAGCAGATGGAAGAGTCCAGGAGGGAGTACTTGTGTCACCATAAGGTAGCTTTGTCTTTCTGTGGTAAGTGTTCTCCAACAGTAAAATTCAACCCCAGACAAACCTGTCAGAAAAGCTATAGTAGTTAAGGGAAGGGTTTTATAAGTGTACAGTAGGATATATGTCTTGTGGGGAAAAATAAGTTGATAGAGCAGAACTATATTTTCAAATGCATTTATGGCAGTATTGAGCCATTTTCCTTTGCCTATTTTGAAATTGCCCAGCTGATAACCTTAAGTTTGTTGCAGGTGCCCTTACATGGCTCCTGAGTAAGAGGGGACTAGACTTCCTATACACATTTTCAGGAATATCCAAGTAAAATAGGCAGTTGTCCTGTTTATTTAAGAATATAAGAAAAACAGTGCAAACATATGCAAGGACACAGTACACCTTGTAAGATGGAGAAAAAATAAATTCATTATTTTAGCCTGAAAGAGAGTAAATTTAGATCAGATATAAGGAAGAAATTCTTTACCGTGAGGGTGGTGAGACACTGGCACAGGTTGCCCAGAGAAGCTGTGGCTGCCCCCTCCCTGGCAGTGTTCAAGGCCAGGTTGGATGGGGCTTTGGGCAACCTGGGCTAGTGGAAGGTGTCCCTGCCCATGGCAGGGGGGTGGAACTAGATGATCTTTAATGTCCCTTCCAACCCAAACCACTCTAAGATTCGATTTTACTTTCTGTGTTTCTCCTTCTTGCAAAACAGTGACCCTGAGAAACACCAGAGAAGTATGAAACTTCTCTACGCCAGATACTTGGGTGATGAGTTGTGTCTTCTAACGCACAATATCTTCTGAAGGTCTCTTTGGGATGAGCTAGCCCCATACCGCTAAAAACATGGTTGTGTGCTTTTTTTATTCATTAAATATGAATCGGTATTGCCTAAGAGTCCACACAAAGTTCATGAGCCAGGGAGACAGGCCTGGATACTGGCTGAGATGAGCAGAATGAGGGATATCAGTTTTACATGGAGGCAGTGCTAGGGGAATAGTAGCTTTAGCTACACACTATTACATTTCAGCTGTTTAAGTTTCCTGTGTTTCTTTAGGATGGAGTACAGTACTACCCTTCACATGGAGACCAATGCTGAACCCTGGGAGTAAAAGGCTTGATGAGAGGGACCTGTCTAATTGATGAGGGCATTCCCACTTTAAGCTCTCTAAAAAGAGAGTAAATGAGTACATTTGTTTTAATGGCTATTGTTCCAATTGTGCAATCAAAAACCAATATTGATTTTACTTCATGCACAATACAGCATAAGAAAATATCAACCGAGATCTCCTATAAAGCACAGTAACTCCACGACTGAGCCACTGAAAACAGCATTCACCTCGGGAATTAATTTCCCCCATTATGTATTCCTTGTATTTCTTGATTTCTTAACATCTTGCCTTTACAGCTTTCACTGATTTATTCTGTCCTTGTTGCATAGTGAAACAAGCATGCATGCCAACTTTCTGTTGACTAAATACCTTCCTGTCTCACTTGACTGGTGGTGGTTAGCACTTAAACCATAGTTTTCTCTAAAGGAAAAAATGCTGACCTGAACAGTATGTGTTACACTCCATCCTAGAGAAGCCAAGATATTCTCTTAAGATCACCCTTCCTTTTGTGCTTCTTGTAAGTCATCTTCATTTTTTTTTTAAATAATACGAATTGACATATTTTGATCAGGAAGAGCCCAATAACTAGGGATGTTCTGAGAAAGGGAAAAGGTTGTTTATATTATCAAACAATTAAAAAACATCCCAGTTTCATTAACAGGTTTTTGTTATTAAACTAATAACTTATTCAGAGACTCTGTATTCGCAGATGATCAATTAGACCGGGATTCTGGAAGTTGTGCTCTAGTTCAGCTGTTGTGTTGACTTGCTTTGGCAGTTCAGAAAAACCATCAACATTTAGGTGTAGACAAAAAAGATTAAAAAGTTTGGTGGAAACACTAGGATTTCCATATTTCTTGTGAGTATCCCAGAGAAATATAACGAATCTATGTTCCTAATTTTTCACTGGTCACATTGACATAATCACAACTCATTTACTGCATGGATTTGTTCAGCTGTCTCCATTTATTCAGGCTATGGTAAAATATGTCACCTTTTATTCATCCTTATTAAAAAGGGACAGATATGAGTAGATTTAAGAATACAAGGTGTTTCCCTTACACTGTCTGAATAATGAGAGATTATTCTCTCTGCTGAATTTCATAAGCTTTAGCACTCTAAACCAAAGGATGTTATTTTATTATTTTCCAAATGACACTTAGAATTTCTGTTTTAAGAATGTCATCCAATAAATTATTGAAGAAACCATATTCTTACAATTTGTATCTAATAGGAAGATACCATTCCCATGCCATCTACTAGTTCAGTTATCCCTGGAAAGCTGAAAACAGACCTTTTACGGCCATTTAACTAAAGAAGGGTGAAAACAACTGGCCATATGGGATCACATGGAGGAAAAATCTTCAGTGGTGTGAACAGTTTTGTTCTGACTTCAACACTTAAAGTCATGTGAGATTAATTCCGCCATGGCTGCCTTCATGCTTCTAATCCATTTCAGTACAGCATGATTAGCCATCACAGATTTACCAAAGGCAAATCATGCCAGACTAACCTGACCACCTTCCACAACAAAACTCTGTCTTCTCTTGACATGGGGAGAGCAATGGCTATTGTTTACCTGGACTTCAGCAAAGCATTTGTTACTGTCTTCCGGGGCCTCTTCCTAGACAGACTGGCAAGGTAGGGACTGGATGGGTAGCCTGTGAGGTGGGTGGGAAACTGTCTAACAGGCTGCACTTGAAATGTGGTGGTCAATGGTTTTACTCAGGTTGGCAGCCTGTCACAAGTGGGGACACTCAGGGATCAGTCCTGTGCTCCACACTGTTCAACATCTTCACAGATGATCTGGATGACAGGATTGAAAGCACTGTCACCAAGTTTGCTGATGACACACACACTGGGTTGTGAGGTGGACATGTTTGAAGGGAGAGCCATCTTACAGACAGACCTGGAGAGGCTGGAAGAGCGGGCTAGCAAAAACTGTATGAAGTTTTAGACAGTGTTAAACACCTGGGATGACATAACCAAAGAGCCCAGTACAGGATAGGCTCTAATTTTTTAGGACCAAACTTGCTGAAAGGGACCTGGGGATTCTGGTGGACAAGCCGATCAGGAGTCAGCAGTGCACTGCTGCAGCAATGAAGGCAAATTGGGTCCTGGGCTGCATCCACAGGGGCACTGTGAGCAGAGATAGAGAGGGGATCACCCCACTCAGTGTCTGTCAGGCCTGGAGTACCATGTCCAGTTCTTGTCCTCACAAATCAAAAAAGACATGGACAGACTGGAGAGGGTCCAAAAGCAGGCCATGAAGATGATCAAAGGGCTGGAGAACCTGCCCTGTGAGGAAAGACTGAAGGAGCTAGGTCTTTTCACCCTGGAGAAGAGAAGGCTCAGAGACAGCCTCATCACAGTATTCCAGTACTTAAAAAGTCAGCTACAAAGAGGATGAAGGCTCTCTCTTCAGAAGGAAACACAAGGAGAGGACAAGAGGCAATGAGTACAAGTTGCACTGAGGGAGATTTCATCTTGACATAAGAAGTAAACATTTTACAGTGAGAACAATCAATCACTAGAACAAACTCCCCAGGGATGTGGTAAAGTCCACATCACTGGAAGTTTTCAAGATGTGACTACACAGCGTGTTAGATAATCTTGTCTAGGCTCCCTTTTCCATGAAATGTTGGACCAGATGATCTTTCAAGATCTCTTCCAACCTGGGCTATTCTGTGATTCTGTGGTATGGCTTTGCCTCAGTCCCTCACAGTGGTGATTTAAAACAAAACTCTGACCTACTGCTGTAGAATATATGCATGCCCAGTTAAGAAGTCACATCTCAGCTGATGATCAATGGTAATATATCACATCTCGACCTTAGCTGAAATCTGTGCAGCTGTAGGACAGATTCAGAAATCCTTAATGAATTTTGACAACCATTCTTCTATAAAAAGCTGGTGGCTGTTTATCTAAGTCATTTCATTCAGTGGGAATAAGGACTCCAGTGAAATTTCTAAAGATGGATTAAAATGTTTAGCCAAATAAAAGGAGAGGACCAAATTCCCTTAATCATCTCACAGCTGAACAGGCTCTATAGTGCTGATACTAGCAGAAAACAAGCAGAGATAATCGAGAGATGAATGAAGTAGTTCAAAAAGGATCCTTATAGTCATTTTCCCACCTGATTTTAATGTAAGGAAGAATCCTGTCTGTGCAAGGAGCAGCTGAGCGGTTCCCAGCAGACATAGGCATGGGAAGACAGGGAACTCAATCTGTGGTTCATGTTACAGATGGCTCCTGCAATTTTTACAGTTTGAAGTATCATATTGTGCTAGTCCCTGAGTCTCCAGGGTCCCAAACCTGTTAGGCTGTTGTGGGTTTTTTTGTTGTAACAGACAACATTTTCCCCTCCATTTAACTAGTGGAATAAGGTCTTAAGCCAGGAGCTCTGTGAAGCTGAATTAATTTGTGTCTGTGGAGGACTCTGAAGCACTGTGGGGAGACATGTCTTCAAACTGCAAAGTATTTTTGCTGTTACAGTCAAACTCTCAGTGGTGATGTGAAAAGAACATTAAGTGTGAGCAAATCTGCAGTTTGTGAATGATGCAGGCATTTACTGACTGTGGTGAGCAAGCACTGGGGTCTGCCTCATCCACTCAGCTAGAGAAACAGTCACTCAGCACTAATTACAGCTCTTCTCCTCAGCAAACGTGTGTGTTGCACTCTTCTTAAATTTCGGGAAAGACGGTGGCAGTTTATTGCTTTGGTGCTGCCACATTGCTGCGCTGAATTTCACAATGTAATGACATACTGTGAAATGATTAAGTGGAAATGAGCGTGTTTGCTTCTCCTCCTCCATCTTGTTCTTTGAATAAATGCAGTTTCCCACTTTTGCCTGTCTTCCTGGGTCACTTCTTACTCAAGGCTTGTAGTGAACTGCTGCAGGGTTTTATGGGCTTTAGCAGGCCTTGGTCCAGCTTTTTAGCATCAGGTCAGGTACAGCGCTGGCTGTAGAACCCAGTATCTGCTTTCAGAGCTAGGTCAGGATTTGTGTCCAGGTAATGCTTGGTCTTTCTTCACAAAAACAAAACAACAAACAAACAAACAAAACCCCAACCCACAACCAAAAAAAAAAAAAAAACACCAAAAAAAACCCCAAAAAACACCACAAAACAAGAAAAGATGGCGAAAGAGAAAAATCTGATACAGAGATTAGTCAATTGTGAACAAAACTAAAGACACTAATACCTTACCTACAAACAATGACACTTAGCCACTGAGGATGTAGAAAATCTCCAGGATATTCATTCCAGAGTGCTTTTGCTCATAAAGAGACTGGTATTAAGCATTTAATTACCCTGATCTGCCTAATAACCTCTGTGCAGGTGTGATATCATTGGGCAAGGGGGAATCCCAGAGTTACGCAGCTGCATTCAGGACCATTCCAGCTTGACCAGCAAGGAGTTGGTCAGTATGCAGGAACCCCTCTGTCCACAGCCTTTTGTGTTCACAAGATAAAGGCTCTCTTCCTTACTAATCTTCTTTGGCACCACTGACTATAATTATGTGGTCCCCAAACCCTTGTTATAAGGGGACTAGAGAGATGACAGCCCATGACAAGCTTTCACAGGCTTCATACAAAATACCAGAGAAAAGCAAGTTTATTGTCATTTGGATAAAATTTCCTATGTAAAGGTCTGCAATGAAACACTTTCAGGGTGATATAACTGAAAAATAAGCGATAACATGATCTTTAAACACTCCCACCTTTACTTACAGCAGAAATGAGCCTAAATTGCTCACTTTAATGAAATCTGCATTACTTATCTTACTAGAGGGCTCTCTGTGGCTGGACATTTTCCTAAAACACAATAGGGTGGCAGATATAAGGTTAGTGTTCACAGATTTTGTAAGTGGGCTGGAAACTGCCACTGAACTAATGACTCATTTTCTCTAGCTGCAGAACATAGAGAGGAACAGCAGGTGTTTGTTGTGTGTGGTTTTTTTTTTTTTTTTTTTTTTTTTTTCTTCTGCTGATGTATCATTTAGAAAGAAATATCTGTTGAAAGAATGAGAAAATAATGAAACGATAAATTCTTTGGACATGGCACAGCTAACTTGCGATAAGCTGATGAAGAGCAACAGAAGCATCAAAACTTTCGGAGCAAACAAAGTTTACAGATCAGTTAAAAAGAGAAAGCTTTTCTTTCACGCTCTTTAACTACAGTAAATATCATCACCCACTGCCCTCCCCAAATGATTCTACCATTCGCCTTACAACTGAGAAAGAATGACAGAAATTCTAGATGAGAGGGGATAAAAGCAAAGCACAAAAGAGTAAGTGACTCATGCAAGATCACTCAGGAAATCTGGCAGAGATGCTGCAGGGTTCTCAAGTTCTATCTTGTCCACATCCGTGCAGAAGTGTTCACAGACCTATTTGGAAATGTTCTGGCAAAACATTTTTTATTGGAAAATTACCACTCATTGCAACTTTTCATATGACTACAAGAGTTTTTGTTGAAACTTTGGCCAGAAGAAATTCTTCAGATGCAAGATGGACTTTCTAGTCAAACAAGAGTATGAAACAGCAGCTAGCCAGCGTCCCAGAGTCTCACAGTGCCTTAAGATACAGGAAAATTAGAGCAAATACCTAATTCAATTAATATTTCACTACTTATGAAGGATGAGACAGCTGTAAGAGGAGAGCTTAAGATGGCCTGGAGGGTAAGATATTAAGTATGAGTGCAGATTTTCATATCACAGGTTCTTGCACTTAGCCATCAGCTAGAAGCTGTCCTGAAGGGCTCTCACTGTTGGTTGCTGCAGCTGATCAGTGAGTTGGATTTTTTATATTTTTACCTTCATATTGGTCTTTAAACAGGAAAAAATATTGCCATCCTGAAATACCATGGAACTTTTTTCTTTTCAACTTGTAAAAGTAGTCCTCAGGCAGAGATAGTTGTATCCTACGTTTCTTCCCCAGGTTTAGTGTTAACAATATGCTTAGAGTCATACATGAAAGAAGGTATATCGAGCACAAAAAGTATGCATGCTTTTAGAAGTTCAACTTACTGCATGTTACAAACAAGCCCTGTCAACACACAGTAAATATGTCTGTGCCTTGCACACTTCAGGCAGCCCATTTTGCAGATATACTTGCTGTGTACAGCTTCTGAGTATTCAGCCCTCAGCAAATAGTGCCTGTGCATCTTCACTGCTTCTGCAGACAGCTCAGAAAAACTGGAAGCTTAAATCAATTTCCCTTCCTCTTAAATGTGCTTCTGGGTCATACTGGTTTATACTGTTTCCAGTCTCAAGATGGTAATTTCTTTTCCTACGTGGAGAAACTTCAGTGCTTAAATCGACAGATGTGTTGTTTGTTACTGTTGTGGTTGCTGTTAGCTTTTGTTTATGAGCTGGGATGCCAAAGTTCCAACCCCATTTCTCTCATGCATTTTATGCATCATTAACTGTTTAAATTTCCTGTGTTTGGACGGCTGCTACTTCTCACTATCAATTCCCTGCAACGTGGCTGTGTTAAAATGCAGAAACTGTTATACAATCAGTATAGGAAAAAGAACCAGGTGGCATCAGTAGCCACCAATATATCCCCATGTTTATGATCCAGTATGTGTCTGATAGATGGGGTAAGTTATAGCCACTGGTATTCTGTTTATGTCATCATTTGTTGAGTTTGGTTTTTAATTAACTATATGCTCCCAAGGAAACTTTGAAAGCATGAAGACATTCACATGCTTCCCCAAAATACATCTGCAGTGCACCTTAGAAATTGAAGGTTTTTTTAAAGCATAAACCCTTTTTCTTGGTAAAGAGAAAATATGCCCCGTGAAAAGAAACTGAACTAGTTTCTCTCCTGAGTTTCTATTCCTGCTTCTTCCCTAACTGCTTGCTAATGACAAACCATCAGTTCACCTGTTTATTTGTCTCTAAGCTGCACAGTCTCTAAAGCTCTGGTTATGGTATGCATTTTATTTTATCCAAACACTTGAAGAGTTATCCGTATAACCAAACAATAGTTGGAGTCACTTTCATTTTTCTGTCTCCTAAGACACTTAAGACTCCTAGGACACCTCTTAGTTATGAAAAAAATGAAGGATGCAGGCTGTCACACTCTAACTCTCTGTTCAGTCAATGAAGAAAAGCAGTTGCATCCCTGAAATCTGGGATCTGTACTAAATGACTAAATATGCCTTCCTAGTTATGCCTTTCCACCGTTCATGGAGCCAGCTTCCATCTAACAGCCTTAGGTAGCAGGTTGCTGGATTTGCCCCTTGGTCTTGCCACCGTACTCACTGTACTGTCTCACGTGTACTCAAAGCAGAAAGGTCACAGCCATGGCAGAGGGATTATTTCTGTGGTTTCTGACTACAGGTCATTCTTAGAGGGAAGGGATATTTTGCCATGGCAGAAAGGAAGGTCATTTTATGCCAGTTTTACTGATACTAGTTTTATTCTAACAAAAGGGTTAGAGCAACATGATTTTAGTGTGTTCATGGACATCTGAAAGTATGTGTTATCTTATGACTTTTGGGTCCGGGTTTGTATTTCCTGGCTTCCCAAAACTTCCCTAACTAAATTTGGTACCCAGCAATGCAATCACTGACATCTGAGCAAGTTTCTTGTGTTCCTATTAGAGTTAACAGAAAACAAGTCCACGGAGTCAATGAAGCATAGGGTGAGTCATTTAATCAAACGTAGGTATCTACTTTAGGATGACATGAATCACACCATACGCTTCATTGATTATCTAGAAACCCAAGAACATTTTATAAAGATGCTGATGCCACCTTACGTTGTCTCATATGGTAGCTTAACTAGCGTGCTATTAACTTAACTAGCCACCATAGTTTCTTGTCTTGTGAGGGAGAGATCATACAATCAGCCACTCAGTTTGCAAGAGATGAAGATAATGAGTTCATGTTTGCAGAGTGCTAAGGAAATATTAAATCCAGCAAGCTGTGCCTTAACGATATAGTCTTAACCCGTACTGATGAAGACATACTGTTTACATATAGACAGCAAGAGAGCCATAAGCTCTGATTATGCTGACAGACCTTCAGGGTCTCTACATGACTTTCAACATTAGGTATTTTGTAAATAGAAATGTTAGGGCAGATATGTTGGAAAACTAGCCTAGAGTAAAGCAGAAGGTTAGCAGCTGAGCTGGGATAGTGAATTTTTGCATATAGTTCTTGTGACAATTGCTAATTGTCAGATATAATGTAACTGTGTCTTCAGCAACCCGTGATTCCCTCCTTTACTCCTGCAGGAATACAGCTGATTTTTATGTCTCATTTTCTATGTTGGTTACTGAATGTCTAAGAAATGCCTTTGAATCTTTCAGGATGAAAAGAGCTATATAAATATTATTAATTATTATTGCATTTCAGGTAATTTATTCCAAAATTTCTGCAGTGTTCATGTATCTAATGAGTCAAGGTGTTTCATAACTCATCAGTTTTCAGCTGATGTTTTATGGCTTTCCTGTGTCAGAAGGACTAATTGATTATGGTTGTTAAAAGCATGGCTCAGTACAGAATTATTGCTATCATCTATATATTATACAAACTACTTAAAACAAATCTTGGCTATAGTATTTCATCAAGACAACTGGGTATGATAAATCAGTGTCTACAGTAACAGTTGAAATTTGTGGTATCAAGCCACCAAAATTGTTCACTTATTCTCCCTGACAAAATTTTCAACAGCAGATAAATTGCCATGTCCTTAAAGATGGGGTAAGATACTGTAGACATGAGATAATCTCTGAGGTGATAAAGTCAAATGATAAAACTTTTCATTATAGCCATATATATAAAAGATGACTGGACAGGACAAACCTTTTAGGAGTGTAACACTACCCACATATATTTATTCTATTCAGTAACAACCCGATTTGGCCCTTCTTCTCTCCAAAGTAATCATGAAAATTATAGTTGGAAAGGTTAAACTACACAATCACATAGAGCTGTCATGGAATAAAGAAAGACAGGAGTAAAAAAAAAAAAACAAGAAAAAAAAAAAAGACAAAGGGAAATGTAAGCCTATTTCTTAGCTGGAAAGAGGACCTAATAACAAAAGAACAAGAAAGTTAAATTAATCTTCAGTCTTCAAATACTAGTTAAGTGAAATTGGAGTATTACATCTATACTTTATGAGAAGAGGATAAGAGTCCAAGTTAAGATAACAAAGAACAAGTTAAGGAATATTTCAGTAAATAAGGTGTTTTCAAAATAACAGCATATTCAACACCCAGGAATGAGTGGTGTCCCTCAAGGGTCCATATTGGGACCAATACTATTTAATATCTTCATCAGTGACGTAGATGGTGGGATTGAGTGCACCCTCAGCAAGTGTACAGACCATCAAGCTGAGTGGTGCAGCTGATTTGCTCGAGGGATGAGATGCCATCCAGAGGCACCTTGACAAGCTCGAAGGGTTGGACTATGTTAATCTCATAAGGTTCAACAAGGTCAGGTGCAAGATTCTTGCACATGGGTCCAGGCAATCCCCAACATCAGTACAGACTGCAGGATTTATAGATGGAGAGCAGCCCTTTGGAGAAGGACTTGGGGGTACTGGTGGATGAAAAGCTGGACATGAGCAGTGTGCACTCTCAGCAGCAATGTGCACTCTCAGCCCAGGACACCAACCATATCCTGGGCTGCATCAAGAGCAGTGTGGCCAGCAGGTCAAGGGAGGTGATTCTCCCCCTTTACTCTGCTCTCATGAGACCCCACCTGGAGTACTGCATCCATCTCTGGTGTCTTCAGAACAGGAAAGACATGGACCTGTTAAAGAGGGTCCAGAGGAGGCCACAAAAATGATCAGGGTGCTGAAATGCCTCTCCTGTGAAGAAAGGCTGAGAGAGTTGAGGTTGCTTAGCCTGGAAGAGAGAAGGAAGGCTCCGGGTTGATCTTATTGTGGCCATTCAATAACTAAAGGGGGCTTATAAGAAAGATGCAGAGAGACTTTTACTGGGGCCTGTAGTGACAGGACAAGGGGCAACAGCTTTAAACAGAAAGAGGGTAGGTTCAGATTGCACATAAGGAAGAAATTTTTCACGATGAAGATGATGGGACACAGGAAAATGTTGCCCAGAGAAGTTGTGAATTCCCCATCACTGAAAGTGTTCAAGGTCGGTTTGGAAGGGGCTTTGAGCAACCTGATCTCCTGAAAAATGCCCCTCTTAGGGGAGATTGGAACTAGATGATCTTTGAAGGTCCCTTCCAACCCAAACCATTCTATGATTCTAACGTTGATTCCTGCTACAAGAAACAGATTTAATTTTGAAATGATACGTATAACATATGTAAAACTTCAGTCATCATTATTCCACTGTAATTAGTAGTAGGGGAGCCTGAGCTAAAATTCAGTGACCAGTTCTGGACACCACACGTTACAAATATTTCTGAAAAATTTGAGAGAATGCAGAAGGTAAAAAAAAAAAAACAGGATAACAAGCAATGTGGTAAGCATGACCTATGAAAGAGTCAGAAAGAAGTGAGATTAGGGGAAAGTATGACAACAGTCTTCAAGTATGCAAAAAGCTTGTATTTCATGTCCTCTGTGAAAAGAACGAGAGGAAATCAGTAGTAATTTGTAGCAGAGATGACTTCAGCTACAGAATGCCATGTATGAGAATGGCGACACTGAATAACAAAGTATGCTGCAAACTCTTGTTCACTGAATGGCTCTAAAAAAGGATCAGACAATGTCAGCATATCTAAACAAGAAGATTGTCTAAACAATCACTCAAGGACCTAGATGGTTATAGTTCTGTTTCCCAAATACATTCTCACTGTTTTGTGTGGAGAGAGGAGAGAGGACACGGGCTAACAGATGGGCTTTGCTCATAAGATGCTATAACTGGATCTTATACAGATTATCTGAGTGATACAAATGGACTGTTTTCAAAACACTCTTATTGCCCTGTTCATAGTTAAATTAATACAGAAGTTGTCAAAGATAGCGTTATTGTGTGAAAGACATTAACAAAGAGAGGCTGGATTAGCCTGGGTTTGGAGCATCCCTTCAACTACCATCCAGAGGCTTCTCCTATAGCACAGAGAGTAAGAAATTATGAGTGCATTCTGTCCATAAGGAGGACTAATCAGCTGAAGAAGTTTGCTCATTTAGACATTTTTGTAAAGGCAGGTTTTCACAGACATTAGTGTAAATTTGACACCCAGTTGACATTAATTGCCAGTGGAATTTAGTGATTTATCATGGGAATATATTTATCTTGTTTCAGTTAAAGGCCACTGGAGAAAGTATATCCTCAGCTAATACCTCAGCCCCAGGTTCCCCTCCGAGCATCTGCTCTGCCTCAGAGCCAATATCTGCCTCCTGCGTCTCCTCAGATGCTTCTGCAAGTTGGCACTTTATTAATAGATTCATTATTAATGGTGATATTGGTGCAGCAGCCTCCTCATCAGAGCCCATTCCTGCTCGCCCCTTCCCTGGTCCACCTCTTTTTCAGGCCACTTCACTGACTTTAAGCCCAAGCAAACAAAACACAGCTATCCTCATGCTTTCTGCCAGCCTCCAGAAACTAGGGATGTGGAAGTGGTTAATTGTATATGGCATCTTGCTGGACTTAAATGGCATTGAGGAAAAGCAAGTGTGATTCAGCTGTGGGCTATCTGGGTATGTCAGCAGTTACAAAACCCCCACTTGGACAGTACAGGAGTGTGAAATGACACTTCTTTAGGAAAAGTGTGAGGCCCTTGAGGTTATTTAGTTACACGTTCATTAAGTGCAGTGTTGCCCAGAAGTTATTTTACTTTCAAGCCTCTGATGAGAATGAGATAATTTGCTTCCGTGTTAAAGGAATTTGTTAATCTTGTAATATTCACGCTGAGTTTTAAGTGCTGCTTCTTTTGGAATTACTTCTTTTGTGACACAATATTTTATTTTGTGTTTTGTGTGAGGTAGATGCATCAGGACAAACCAGCTGTGGATCTGGCTACTCGGACAGGAGAACACAGGGGATCAAATCTAGTATCTCTGCCTCCCTCATCCCTACAGAAGGCCGCTCCCAATTTTCCACCCATACTACCTTCTACCTAAAACCATGAATAAAATATTTTTCCATGTATTTCCTGGTAGACTGTATCTGAAGATTTAAATAAATTCTTTACAGCATTTAAAGAAATGCAAGCCCAGTCTACTTTCTAGCATGCTTTCACCTGAAGCAGAGCATACTTTTATTGAGGAAAAGGCCCTTCAAACTGCAAAAATCATTGCTACCAAACAGAGGTATACATGAATCTGAAGAAGTAAAAAACAGACTAGATGCAGTAAAATTCTGCCACATTTCCTTAGGAGAGGATAGAAAAATTTATTACTGTGTTCAGTGGCAGCTCCTTGAGGAAGCTGGAGATACGTTTTGGAAGGATGTGCACAATGTAAAAGCCTGTGGAAGGCAGATTTTATGAATAAGAAGCAGCATCAAAGTCTATTTTTGACACACATCTGCTGAAGTTCAGTAATTCTGCGGCTCTCAAAGAGCCCAAGAACGAACTACCATACTGACAGGTCTCGAATGGTCAACCTGACAAATTCTTTCAAATCTACCTACTACTGCATGTTTGTGGTATCAGATCCCTATCAGACTCAGCTAGCTATTTTATAAAGTATTTATTGCTTTTCTGTTGAAGACTACTGCAGCAGCTTTGTAATTTTAGTTTTCACTCCTAGCTGAGGAATTCAGAGTACTTCACACTCTAATTAAGCTTTTGCTTTGCCTAAAGCAACAAATATCATTAAATATACTGGGCAAGAGATCTGCTCAAAATTACATAGTGGGTTTTGTGACTTGAAGTTACAACTTCGAATGCCTTGGTAAGGTTTAATCACCAAGTGAGACCTTATTACATGAACTCAGTGGTAAGACAGTTGCAGATCTCAGACAGAAACCTTTAAAAGGCCCTTTAATTAAGATGAAAAGAATGATTGCCCTAATCAAGAGAGTCTGAGCATTTCTCCTAACATTATCAGCAACAGCTGCCAGATCAGATGCACTTTCCTGGAACAGCATTTCCTCTTACAGGGTGTTGTTACGTGAAGACCTTACGAGGAGCAGAACATCTCTAAAGAGCACCTCCTTATAGACTAAATTGCACATTCTGCAGTAGCACACACTAACACAATCTCCTATCCTGGTTGGAGATACACAAACATAAAGTAAATAAATACCCCTCTCTGAGCAAACTACTCATCTCAGGACCAAAATATCTCATGGAGAAATCAGCAGAGTGACTCCAAACTAGTTCAGACCCTGGAGGGGAAATCCTTGCTTAAATAAAATCAAGGATAAATACCACACCATAACCTGTAGCCTGTCAAAGTAAACAGGAAACTTTCTATGAATTTCAGTAGGCTGTGATTAAACTGAGAAAACAAGTCTTATTAGGTAGATAGTAAATCCAAGTGCTGAACAGGAAGACAGCCTGTCAGTCATAACCAGGTGGTTTAGCACAGCGCAGCTGCACGTACTAACTGCTCAGCACAGCTGTCCAAAGTTCCTCCATGACATTATATGGAAGGGACAAGGCAGAAGTTAAAGTGTTCTGAGGCAGGAAACAAAAGGGAGCTGCTTTTTGCAGAGAACAGAAAGGAAAATACCTTGTTGACTTCAATTTCCCACAGACAATGCAGCTGAGTCCCTACTGGAAGACTAACCTTTTAGGAAATAGTCTGCTCTCTTCATAAATGACATTTTATCTTTTGCCTACTGTTTCCATGACCTGGATAAAGATCTGTTTGCTGAGAAACATCTCTTACCATACTGATATATTTCAAAAACAGGTTATGAGGATGAGTCCTCTGTACCAAGCTTTGTCAGAGGCCTCTATAATCTCCTGGCAATAAACTGCCACAGTTGTATTTCCTTTGCTCATCTCCAGTTACTATCTCCCACTGCCAGTGACTGACTGAAGTCATCTTCTCCTGAGATGTGACAGATGGCAGATGGAATTGCTGTCTGCACTGGGTCAGCAATGAGCAATGTACAGTTAATGTGATGGAGTTGGGCACCGAGCACACAGGGCACATAGAGCACTTACCATCTCACAGAAACCCAGAGCTCATCAGACACCATTCATCTTGTCCAGGCTAACTGGAGAATATGTTAATGTCCAGGCAGTAAGCAGCCAAAACACACAGGAAAAATCCTGCTGAAAAAAAGCAATTGCTACACAAGGAAGGCAGACTGATTTGGCATTTTGCACAGTTTGTACAAACCAAACAATGCAATTTCTTCTACTTTAATTTTGGGAAAAAAACAATCCAAGAACCTTATTTTCTTACTAAATGTACCTCTAGCTGATTACCTGTCATCCTGTCACGTCCCGCTCCTACGAGGGGGGACAAGTGACTCAGATTCGCAAATCCCCAATTGGAGCAGACAACAAATCTCCAAGTTCAAGCATTTATTAACTACCTACAATGTACTAACTGAGCACATGATAATTGGCTAAGTACAGAGCAAGTTGTGGAAAGCAATATAATATGCTTTGCATTTCTTAATAGAAAAAGGAAAAGAGGGAGATAGAGGGAATGGGGGGATACAGATCACCGGTCTGGGTTCCTGCGCTGATCCCGCCGGCGAGGGTTCCAGGAGGCGGCCGTCTTCTTCGCTGGCATCAGTCTTCTTCGCTTCACTGCTTTCTCCAAACGGTTGGGGGGGGTCAGGGAGAGGGGGGGCAGAGCGAGCCCTTTCTTCTCCCATTTGATTTATACCCATTTTCCTTGGGTCCGTCCCCTAGGTCGACCCACACAGCTACATATCCCATGTACGGGGAGGGGTAAGGTGTTTCATGGGATGATGTCATTAGCATGATCATGACAGCCCTCATTAGCATATTGAGGGGTGTCAACTTTAATATGCATTTTGTGGATAACGAAGCAAAGTTCATTCACCGGACACATGGCCCTTGAAATCTGCCCAGGTGCCCCAGGGCAGAGCCGTCCTGTCTCCACAGGGCTCTCTCCCCCAGCTACATCGGGCAGCGTTATCAGCTTTGGCCTCCACGGAATGCACCCCAGACTCAGAGTTTTGTCTTGCGAGTGTTTGAGGCATTTCTTCAATCAGCCTCAACTTTTGCTTTCCCAGGTTGTTTGTCTTAGTTTCTCACAGGCCTGGTTTCTTGTCTCTCACACATTCCCACTCATTCTTCCGTTTTCTCCACCTTCACCTTTCTGTCCTTACGTGTACTGGAAATGTTCTCATCCGAGACCTCCTCTTCAGTTATCCATAGGGTACTTACTACTCTACAGCTTAGATTTCTCTAAGACTGAGCATTAATCTTACACACATTATTAATCATATTATTCTCAAGCAAGTCTAAAATTTGTAAGCTTATAGGGAAAAAAAGAAAAAGAAAAAGAAAAAGAAAAAGAAAACCAACATATCCACAATTTTTCATGGCCCAGAGCTGAAAAAAGTGATATCTCCTGGGGTAACATTCTACCGAGGAGGTTGAGAATTAGGGAAAGGCCAGGGGATCACAAGTAATTGTGTTACAGCAATTTAATGAGCTCCTAGTCATCTGCCAAATCACAGTAACTTTTGATATTTATTTTCATACGCTGTCTCACCTGCTGTATAAAATATATTCTCTAAAATCAATATTCGACTTGTTAAGTAGTTAGACCTCTTGCAGATAGCTGTTAATACTCTGAGGATGTTTATTTATAATCAGGACTGTCTTCATTTAACATGCATATATGAAAAGCAATAGCAAAATATTGCTAGAAGATTTGTGTTGTTTCTCTCTGTTTTGCATGAAGACATTGGTGAATAACAGAACAAATTATCATTAAATATCCTATGTGAGTTTGAAATTAACTCGTTTCATCAGTGCTTATGCAGGTTACATTCTCCTTTCTGCAAATACGCAAGTAATTTCTTTTTACTGTCCATGGAAAGCGAATTTAGAGATGCGGTTTGTACATGACAGTATTTGTGCTGTCAATGATTGTGTCCATTCAGGAGCAGCTTGAGAAAAAGATGCAAATTACCTCCGTCAGCAGCACAGCTCAGGCTTTGAATATACCAAATCAGTCTGTAAAACTAAATATTGGTAAAAATAGTCATTAATTAAGTTCTTATAGCAAGTTCATTGGAGAAAGTGAGAATCTGTTTTTCAATATCCTAAAACCAGAGAAAGTGGCTAAATTAGCATATTATTCATGTGCACTTCTCTTGAGATCTAACTGCTGACCTCTTTACATGTCTTTTATATGCAGAAGGGTCTAATAACTATGAATAAATATACGCTCTTGGGGAAATGATTACATGGTTTCAGATTCCACTTCCTTGAGTGCAGAAAGAAGTGCTGATTAAACTTTATGGGCTGTTGTTACTCCACTCTGCTTGGGACAACACTTCAATGACATTTTTCTATGCACTGGTATCAAAGGGACAGAGTATGGGAGAGAAATTTGCTTCCAGATAAGAATTCATGTAAAGTGCAGTGGCATTTCTGAGAGGGGAAAGTCAGATGACATCCAATATCACACTCCCTTGGTCTCAGGAGGGAGAGGCACTATGGTTTGACAAGGGCTATGCAGGAGTTACGTGCAAGTTACATGTGAACCGTTTCAATATGTCACCTCTTCTGTTCATCTCACTTGTTTTCACCAAGTTACATGGCATGGCAGCTCCTTTGAAGTTCATTTGCCTTGTTGAATATTGAATTCCCTAGACAGTATTTTACCCATGCATACTTTAAAAAAAAAAAAAAAGAAAGAAAGAAAGAAAGAAAGATTAAAAAAAAAAAATTCTAGAAGGATATTATTGCTCAGGGAACGTGATTACAATTTTGTCATTAAGAAATTACTGACCTACATAATTTATACTCAGAAGTGTAAGTGATATTGTTGATGACCTATCTTCTATTAGATCCCAGCATGGAGACTTGGCATAATTTTAACTAATGCATTAGTATGTGTCAGATTCAGACAGCCATCTGAAATTACTAGCCGTGATTAATATAATTAATTATCTACTATTAGGTGTGCCCATATTTTGGTAGAACCCTTTCAGAGAGTGAGATAATTAGATACATTAGCTGAAAAACATCCAGACAGTTTATATCTAAAATGGTTAGGATGTAATAAGCACATTTCCTGCTCTCACAAATAATTTTGTATATGAGGTTGTAGAAAAGCAATGAAGTTTACAAGTAATAAATCAGGGCAATGTTAAAGCTATTGATAATTACACTAAAATAGAAATTGGAAAAATGATCTGGCAAAGAGTTTGTCATTGCTGAGCAATATATAGCTGTAAGGACTGTCCTTATTCATAAACTTAAGAGGACAGTTTGATGAAAGGAAGAGGGGATCCTTTGGTGGAAACGACACAACATTACATACTGATGCTTTTATTTCTTAAAATGGCATTTTGTTTAAAAAGTGAATAAACAACTGAAACAGGCTAACTGAACCCAAATGAAAATGACGCATTTCTTTGTGATCACTGTCTTCTCGTTGTGACACAAAAAGGAAACAAAAAGTGGGTTTGCTCAAATAAAACACTGTCAATTCCAAAACCAAATAGTTTTCTCTTTTATTCTTTCTCAACAACAACAAAAAATCTAATCTCAAATTATTTCACCCCCTCTTTTTTTTTTTTTTACTATTAAGATCAATAACAACAAAAATTCTGCTCTGCCTTAGGCATGACCCCAATAGAAATTTTTTACACTTTGACACAATGTGTAAGCTACAATAAGAAGCATTTCAGACAGAACAATGATTCCTCCATCGTATTATAAATTTCACCAGTCTCTGCAGTGCTGCTCTGAAAAGGCACATTGTAATCCATCTGCGAAAAAGAAGAGGCAAGATATGCAGGGCTTACTAGATAAGCAAGAGATGCACAAAGATTATGCTGTCCTTCTGAGCAATGCAGCAATGCCAATATGTATGCTTATGTTAATAATTATATGATGACAAAATGAGGTCAAAACACACAACTTTTTCATAGGCACATTCATGACATGAAATGATGAAGCGATACCTCGCTTTGTGCTGTCCCAGCTGACATGTCCACACTGTTCAGTACCGTAGGGCAAGGCACTGGCTCAGGCCTGAAACCTATTTACAACATCCATGTGACTACTGACAGCTCTGATGCTTTTTAGTTGGTGAGGATCACAACAAAATAATGTAGTAGACATGAGTCTGTGTGCATGTGTTTGACACAATGTAGGCTTAAGAGAATGATATTGTACAAAGCAAGAACAGTAAAGGTTATCCTTTGGTAAGGCACAACAAATAAGACAAGAGTATCTATCTATTTCTTACAGACTGGAAATCTGATAATATGTCTGTTACCTATAAAGGACTTTATAACTTTTCCTGCAAACCCTTTTTGTGCCCAGCACATCTCAATGCACCTCAGGGTAGCTGACAAAATCCCCTCTGAGGGCTATTGTGCTGGCGAATGGATACCCATGAACTCCGCAACATGTTAAAGCCTTAATTAAAGGCAGTATGTAGGTGTATGGACATTTGTCACATGTTGTAACAAGTTTCATGTCTTCACTAGGGGATTTTGCTGATGCTGTCCAAGATCACAGAAGATGGGAATGTAGCAACAGACTGAGCTCAAGAGTGTGTAGGATGAAGTTGCGAAGTCGTTCGCAATGTAGTGGACCTTTTATTTTTTCCCCCAACAAATAATGACTAAATATTCTCACCTTAATAGTATTATCTTGACAATGAATAACATCTACTGTTGCTGTTTTGTACAAACCTGTTCTAAACCTTTGTTGTGTTTTGCCACTGCTGCTTGCCACTGTTAAGGCAGAAAACAAGGAAATATTTTTGTGAGGTGTATAAAGTTCTGGTGGGGATGAGCCCTGATATCACTGAGGTAAGAGCTACCCCTACATGTGACAACATGCTGAGGCCAGTAATTCTGGCTTTCGGTGGTTTACTGTGTGTAAGGACATTACGTCATTGCACAGCTGGGATCATCACTCAGAGTATGAGACAGGCAGCTGTTCAGATTAGACCAGGCTATTTGGGGTCAGATTATTTAGCAGTGTATCCTGTCTCCAGCAAGGATCAGCAAGCAGATACAGAGGAAGGAATGTAAGAAAAAGGCAGGCATGCAGTGATTCTTCTCCGGGGTGCTCTGCCAGCCTCCAAATCACTTATGACTCACAGACTTGTTGGAGAGTTGTCTTTGCTTTTAACAGGCTCCACTAGATCTGAACTCCATGAAGTTGCCTAGTCACTGCATGTAAACTTCTAGCACCCTCAGCATCATCCTAAAACAGGAAGGTCCCTTTTCCCAGGGGCTCCCTCACCAAAGACTGTCACAATCCAAGCAGTTCTTTTCCTACCCATTGCCATCTAGCAGCCCAGGCTTCAAACAAACTGCAACTCTAAATAAAATAAAATAAATTCCAAATGACCAAAAACATGTCTTTTGAAAACCAGAGTGCCCAGTATTTTATTCTGTGTCGGTTTATGCACAATCCACATTCATCACTGGTTCACCCACACATCTCTTCTGGCTGTGAGACAACTGACTTCTTGTTTCCGAAGGACAACAGACCTGTTTCCTAAAGCAGGCTGCCAAGATCTGTCAACTCATTTGTCCTTCTGTCGACCCTCACCAGCAGTAGGTTCTTTCTTGCTCCACCAGAAAGTATCAGCTCTGACTTTCCTGCACTCCCACACTGACCAGAAGTGGAGAGGAGGGTCAAAGCACCAAGCAGAACTGGTTCAGCCAAAACTGGTGCCACAGTTACAGGTGGGACTGGTGAGCTGCTCTCAGCAGTTTCCTTATGCAGGCAGCTGCCTCTTCTTCTGATGTCTGCAAGCAGACCAGGTTTTTTTCCAGAACAGCTAAGACGTCCATCACAGATTAAATAACAGCAGATAGACTGATTTTAGAGATGTTTTTCCACCGTTTTCTGCTTCTAAATTTGTCGAATGATAAATATTTAAGTACAAATTACTTTTTCCTCCTTTGGTAAAGAGTAAACCACAAACTTCCTGTGAATGAAAAACAATGTAGTGATTAAAAATAATTATAACAGATGACTCATGAGTCTACAGAGGTTTTTGCATCAGCAAATAAAATTGGTCAGGATAGATGGAAAAAACCGCACTGAAGTTTAACTACCAAATGTATCTTCCAAGCCCTCATTTCCAATCGCTTTTCAAATGAAACCTTTTTCATCATAGATCACCCAGCTACAATTTGTATTTGAAATTTTTTTTAATTAAAAAGTGAAAGAAGAAAAATGGAATGAACACTCAAAGTGACACCTCTCCAGAACAAAGAGCTCTCCAAAATGCAAACCATTGGAGAGGTCTTCTAAGTTATGTACTCACTCATATACAGGAAAAAAAAAAAAACAGTGGAGGAATTAATGTGCCAAGTGAAGACCTTTGCCAGCTTTTACTTATTCACTGTTTCTCCCTTACAGTGTTCTGTTGAAACTCTTGTAATTCATCAGCTTTTTAATTTAGGGGCTCTTTTTCCCATAGGATCCTAAACTGTGCCAGATTGGACCAAAATGGCCCTTCTTCCTATGTTTTTCTGGTAAGAGTTACCAGTAGTGACTATTTGATGTGAATATTGAGTGGGTGGGGGGTATTAAAGGTTGGATAGAATACTAGAGTATTATTTTCTCTTTTAAGGACATTTTCTCACATTCCCTAATATTTGAGAATAGGAAGGAAGAAAGGACTCCTTCCCTTGAAACAGACACCTTTTCCTTCATAGTCTTTCTTGGACCTGTTTCTTTTCTTACCTACTTTTCTATTCTTTATTACATTATTTGCATCCTAGTCAGCCCAGAGAGAAGGGAACCTCCCATCCTTAACAAGTCACTGAGAAGTCAAAGAACAGGTGGGAAACACAAACATAAAGAATTGAAATGATTTGCTCAAGATTGTGTCAGTAACAGATACAAGAATATTTAATGAGGACCAAATCTTGAATTTTCCATGCTGGGAACCAATTTATTTGATATGATATCTAAAGAGTAGCTCCTTTATCTCAACTAAATGAGGCAGCACGATGGACTCAGGTATTTTATTCAGCTAACACAGGCCCCAGAGATTGATCAAGGAGCCGTATAGAAATGGCTGAAAGGAAACACAGCCTATCACAGGTCAACAGTAACCAAGGAAAACTGAACTTGCACCCTTCATGGAGCTTACATTTACTTTTTTCCTGAGCACAGATTACTGAGCAGGACTCACACTGCTGTTGCCATCACCCATCTCCTGAATACAGCTTGGTGCGTTCAGTATTCACCCAGCAATTTCTGAGATTAAAGTCCCTCCTTAGCAAAGAAGATTCATGGCCACATCTCCCACATATTCAACCACTAGGATATATCAAGTGGATAACAATACTGTCATGCCTCAGTTGCAGGTGGGTCACTGTGGCCAGACCACAAGAGGTGGATTACTCAGCTAAGTGGGTGTTAGGGTCATGTCCTGCTTTCATGGACTGTTTACAGACTTCACATTGGACAGCTGTTGACTGTCTCCCCACCAACACTTTTCTACAGCCTGCTGATCAAAGTATTTGCTCAGGGTCTAAATCCCTGAGGGTTGCATGCTAGAAACTTCCCAATGAGATCAGTTAAGCCTTTCTTAGGAGTCAGGACTACAATAAGTACCCAGCTCCCCTCTGCACTGAACAGAGTGTACTAACACCATCCCTCTGTGTTTTCCTAGAAGTCAGATATTCTTTGGCATCTTACTGCACTGCCTTTTTAAGAGCTTTTCTACTGGTGTGTCAGTAGGGTGAGAGGGGATTACCCGAAAGACAGCAGTAACTCATTGCTAAGGGCACAAGATCCATGAGGGCCATCCTGCTTCTTTCCAACCTGCTACAGCAGGGATATCTGGTTCCGTGCCTATAGGACTGTTCTTCATCCAACAGGTAAGGCTATCCCAGGGATCTCTGCATGAATATATTGTCTATTATAAATATATGGGTAGAGTTGTCTGCATTGAGCCTGGAGCCACCCTTCCCTGCCTGTCATATCTTAATGTTCCTACCAGAGTTGTCAATGGGAACCTCCTAGACAACAGTCTAAAGATTTCTCCCTGCTTCTGGACTGTCCCTGTTTGTGGGTAGAAAAGTCAGGTCTACAGGTGGGAATTGTAAAATTGTTATTGGCGAACTGCCCATGCTCAGTGCCTGTAGCACCTCTGAACTTCCCAGATATGACAGAAAAAATTAGGCCTGGAAGGTGGAAGGATGGAGCCAGACTCAGACTTGGGAGTTCAGCAGAACTTGCAGGGTTGAGCTAGATGAGCCCCAGGAGATAAGGCTGGGAGATTTATAGTCAGGATAGTTGTTGGCTCTGGGCATCGGGCCAACCTCATTATCTTAGACACAGTCAAAGAAGATGAACTCACAGAATACAAACCACTTATACAGCTCTACTGTACTGATTATGTTAGTATTGGTTTCCCTTTCACTTCCAGCCTAAGCAATGACTGTTTCTATCTCACATGTCACCTGGAGTTCATACTCCTCCTCACCTCCCATACAAGCCCTGCTGTTTAGTGACATGTTCTCTGTCCAAAGACACTGTGATCATGCCAAGAAGACAGGCGCTTTGATTTGGTAGTGGGTGAAGTTATTCCTGTGTACAATTTATAAAGGGCTCTGGGATGAAAGAGGAGACACTACCATCAGCTATTCAGACCTATCTCTGAACTTTTTTCCAGGTTCCATAAATGCCTTTTCTCATAAAAGCCTTGAAAAACTTACTCAGCTGAGTAAGTCCAGATTCAGGGGTCTGCACCAGTTCAGCCTACTCCTGCTAATAAAGCTCTGGATCAGCACATGGGAAGAGCCTCAGAAAATGTCTCTTCTCTCACCAGCTGTTGTCCTGGCTTAAGAGATAAGTTTTTTTCAACTGTCTGCTACATCCCTTTCTCCCTTTCCTGAATAGCCCTGTTCAACTTTCAAGTCACAGCATGACCAAACCAAGAAAATGCTTTCTTTGCTTATCCCGCAATGTCAGGAAATAAAGCCCACATAGAAAACAAACACATGAGCACAAAAACATTTTTAAGCACGCACATGCATCTATTTTTTTAGACAAAGACTCATAAAGAGCATGCACATGGTTAATTTTTTTGTTGAACTGGACTCCGTACAATGAAGATTAACTCATGGATTAGGATTCAGAAATCACCAAATTATTGTTTTTATTTGAACTACTGGCACATGCATCTGAAATAATAACTTCTGTCAGAACCCCACAAAGCCATTTTCATAATGGTTGCTGGGCAAGAAAAATACAAAGCTTTCCAAGGAAAACAAATATTAGACAGTGTCTTCGTCAGAGTCAGTCGCCCTCTTAATCACATAGTGTTCATATTTCTTGAGTTCTCTGGCATCCAGCTTCTGGTGTTTGCTTCAGGTACGATGACATTGCTTCAAATCTCTACCATGCAGACAGTTCAACAGCAGGTTGTGCACAGCTGTCATTGGTTAAAAGCAGTGCAGCATGTTCACTCTTCTAAATGCTTTTATCTAGGGATCAGGGCTAAATTAAAAAATTACAGCTGGTTTGTAATAAAAGTGGAGTGCTCTGTCTCCATAAGGTAGAGCTCTAGACTGCCTACTTGTTCATTACAAATAAACGTTGAAAATAATTTAAGGTAGTGATTATAGCTTTCCTGGAACTTAAAATGGGCATTCAAAGTTTCTTTACAGTTTGAAGAAAGAAAATATGGCTGCACTGACATCTTTAGAAAATCAAGATGGGATGCACCTGTCCCAGAGGGGGGAAAGGATCTTGGGGCAGGAATTAGCTGGGCTCATTGACAGAGATTTAAATTAGATTTGAAGGGGACAAAACATCAGTTGATCTGAAGTACATGTATACCAATGCACACAGCATGGGTGATAAACAGGAGGAGCTTGAAGCCATGATGAAACAGGAAAATTATTATGTCGTGGCTATTACAGAAACATGGTGGGATGCACCAATGGATGGCTACAAGGTCGTTAGGAGGGATAGACAAGGAAGGAGAGGTGGGGAGGTGGCGCTGTATGTTAGGGACAGTTATGATTGCTTTGAGTACAAGTGTAGTGAAGACAGGGTGGAGTGTCTTTGCGTTAGAATCAGGGGGAAGGCCAACAGGGCAGATGTTGTAGTAGGAGTCTACTATACGCCACCCAACCAGGACAGAGAGGTGGATGAAATATTCTATTGGCACTTATGAGCAATCTCACGATTGCCTGCCCTTGTTCTTGTGGGAGACTTTAACTTCCCAGACATCTGCTGGAAATACAACACAGCAGAGGGGGACCAGTCCTGGAGGTTCCTGGAATGTGTGGGAGATAACTTCCTGACACAGCTGGTGAGTGAACTGACCAGAGAAGATGCCCTGCTGGATCTCCTCTTTGTGAACAGAGAAGGACTGGTGGATGGTGTGGTGGTTGGAGGACTAGAGCACAGCAATCATGAAATAATATTTTCTGTTCTTAGAGAAGCCAGGACAGAGCTAAGCAGGACTGACATCCTGGACGTCCAAAGGGCTGACTTCATCTTGTTTGGACACCTGCTTGACAGGATCCCTTGGGAGATGGTCATGAAGGGTATAGGGGTCCAGGAAGGCTGGGCACTCTTTAAGAAGGAAGTGTTAATGGCTCAGGAGCAGGCGGTCCCCAGGTGCTCTAAGAGAAGACAGCAACAGAGAAGACTACCCTGGCTAAACAGGGAGCTTTGGCTGCAACTCAGGGAGAAAAAGAGAGCTTTTGGAAGAAGTGGCTAGCCACACACAGTGATTACAAAGATGCTGTGAGGCTATGCAGGGTGGAAATCAGGAGGTCTAAAGCCCAGCTGGAAATTAATCTGGCTTCAGCAATCAAGGGCAACAAGAAATGTTTCTCTAAGTATGTCAGTAGCAAAATAAAGACCAGAGAGAGCCTCTATCCCATACTAGACACAGGAGGAAAATGGTAACAAGTGATGAGGAAGAGGCTGAGGTGCTTAACGCCTTTTTGCCTCAGTCTTTAATAGCAAGACCTATTCTACTGAGGGAATCCAGCCTCCTCATGTAGAAGACAGAGACTGGGAGAACGACCCCCCTGCATTCCAAGAGTAGATAGTCAGTGACCTACTGCACCACACAGACAAAGACAAGTCTATGGGACCGGATGGGATACACCCGAGGGTGCTGAAGGAGCTGGCTGGGTGCTCACCAAGCCGCTTTCCATCATTTACCAGCAGTCATGGCTGACCGGGGAGGTCCCAACAGATTGGAAATTGGCCAATGTGACACCCATATATATGAAGGGTTGGAAGAATGATCCAGGAAATTACAGGCCTGTCAGCTTGACTTTGGTGCCTGGGAAGCTGATGGAGCAGCTCATCCTGAGCACCATCACACAACACGTGTGGGACAACCAGATGCTCAGGCCCAGTCAGCATGGGGTTATGAAAGGCAGGTCCTGCCTGACAAACCTGATCTCCTTCTACAACAGGGCGACCTGCTTATTGGATGAGGGAAAGGCTGTGGATGTTGTTTACCTTGACTTTAGTAAGGCCTTTGACACCATTTCCCACAGCATTCTCCTGGTGAAACTGGCTGTGCACAGCTTGGATGGGCACACACTTTGCTGGGTAAAAAACTGTCTGGATGGCCGGGCCCAAAGAGTTGAGGTGAACGGTTTTAAATCCAGCTGGCGGCCGGTCAGGAGTGGTGTCCCCCAGGGCTGGGTGTTGGGGCCACTCCTGTTTAACATCTTTATTGATGATCTAGACGAGGGGATCGAGTGCACCCTCAGTCAGTTTGCAGATGACACCCAGTTGGGTGGGAGTGTTGATCTGCTCGAGGGTAGGGAGGCTCTGCAGAGAGACCTGGACAGGCTGGAGCCATGGGCTGAGCCCAACTGGGGGAGTTTCACTGAGGGCAAATGCCGGGGGCTGCCCTTGGGCCACAACAACCCCCAGCAACGCTACAGGCTTGGGGAGGAGTGGCTGGAGAGCTGTCAGTCAGAGAGGGACCTGGGGGGGTGATTGACAGCCGGCTGAACAGGAGCCAGCAGTGTGCCCAGGTGGCCAAGAAGGCCAATGGCATCCTGGCTTGTGTCAGCAATAGCGTGGCCAGCAGGGACAGGGAAGGGATCTGAGCCCTGTACTCGGCACTGGTGAGGCCGCCCCTCGATTCCTGTGTTCAGTTTTGGGCCCCTCACTACAAAAAGGCCATTGAATGACTCGAGCGTGTCCAGAGAAGGGCAACGGAGCTGGTGCAGGGTCTGGAGCACAGGTCGTACGAGGAGCGGCTGAGGGAACTGGGGGGGTTTAGTCTGGAGAAGAGGAGGCTGAGGGGAGACCTCATTGCCCTCTACAGCTCCCTGAAAGGAGGGTGCAGAGAGCTGGGGATGAGTCTCTTTAACCAAGTAATAAGTGACAGGACAAGCGGGAATGGCCTCAAGTTTCTCCAGGGAAGGTTTAGACTGGCTATTAGGAAGCGTTTCTCTCCAGAAGGGGTTGTTGGGTGTTGGAATGGGCTGCCCAGGGAGGTGGTGGAGTCCCCATCCCTGGAGGTGTTTAGGAGTCGGGTCGACATAGCACTGAGGGATCTGGTGCTGTTGGGAACTGTCAGTGTGAGGTTAATGGTTGGACTGGATGATCTTCAAGGTCTTTTCCAACCTAGACGATTATGTGATTCAAGGATTTCTGCCACTGTCCCAAGAACACACAAGCACACATACACAGCCTAGCATTAAAGTGTCTCAGTTTTGGTTTGTAATAAATATTGTTGAGAGCCGTAACCACATTTATTTCAGACTGGAGACATTCACTAAACAAGGTTGAGGAGAGTCGATCTGTGCTACTTAGCTAATCAATACTTCTTTTGCATGTTTATCTGCAAACTTCTCATCTTCCCAAATCCATTTTCATTTCACCAATTATGATAAGAAAGGTTAAGCTTGGATTTGTTTTTATAAGCAACCTGATCAAGAAAAAAGATTTTTTTGCCTCTTCTTCAGTTCTTACAAAGTTCATAAAGCCATTGTCTAAGTAACAGCTTTTGTATTTGCTTCTGAGGACTGCATCTCTTTTTGATGTCTCAGTAAAACAGCACGTTTGTAATAAGGACCCTTCGAGGAAATGGAGATGTAATGCAGGTAACACATAAATTACTTTTAGAAACTAATAGCATATTCCTACATATTTTGCTGAGCTGTGAAGTCTGTTGTGCTGGGTAGAAGGATGCAATATTTCATGTGTTGCCACAACACACTGCCTGATCAGGAGGTCTTCAGACAACGGGAAGAAACAAAAAGGTCACAGACCTTAGTATTCATGGGTGACTTCAATGACCCCGATATCAGCAGCTGAGGTGAGCAGCTCCAGTGCCAGCATAACCAGCCGCGGAGCACTCCAGCTCGGCGCACAGAGGGGTTTCCTCAACGGGGGGAACCTGAGGGGCGCGCAGAGACCTGCCAGGAGCCAGCAGCTCACACCACAGCGGCTGAGGAGACCCGGGCAGGGCCAGGAGCAACAGCAGCCAAGCCCCCACACCTACAAAACCTGCCCCCGGGGAGCACCATGCCCAGGGTGGGCAAACAGGGCACGGTGCAGCACTCCGCAGAGGGGCGGGTAGCTCTGCCAGCTCGGGCGGGGAGCAATGGCACCCACCCGGCAGAAGGCCCCGGCCGCTCGCCACTCCGCACCCGCCGGGCTGAGGCAGCTTCGCAGGCAGAGCCCCGGGGGAACACGCTGCCCCCGGGTGCCAGGCTGCAGGGGGGGCCCTGCTCTCCTCCAGCGCCGGCCGGCAGCGGTGAGCACGGCTGTGGGAGCTGCGCCCGGGGAGAGGAGCTCCTCCGCTCAGGGACAGAGCTCCGGGAGGGGCAGCGGGGTGAGGGGGATCAGGGACAGCGAGAGGGAGACAGGCTGCGGGAACTGCACCCGCCTGCCTGCGACAGGCCGGCCAGGCCAGCGGGACACGGAGGATCCCTTATCCTCTCCCCGCCCGGCAGAACGCGGTGACTTAAGGGACAGGGGGCAGTGGCGACAAGGCCCTGCCCAGCGCAGCAGGCACGTCTCCTCCATGACCACCCCGTCTTCCCAGGTGCCCTGGGGTAACAGGTACGGGTCTGCAAGTGGAACCAAACAAGGAGAATGATGGTTCATCTAAATTAGAGGAGTCATCAAGGGTAGGTCAGCCTGTGCCCTGCATCAAAACCGCTTCCAGAAAGAAGAAAAGACAGATCATTATCATAGGATCCCGTCTTCTGTGGGGAACAGAAAGCCCAACATGCCAACCAGACCCACTTCTTAGGGAAGCCTGTTGCCTCCCTGAGGCCAGGTTAAAGATGTGGAAAGAAAAGTTCCTACTCTGGTATGGCTCTCAGAAATTTATCCATTATTACTTTTTCATGTAGGCAGTGATGAAGTTGCAGTGAGAAGTAAGATCAAGAGAGACTTCAGGGCCTTGGGACAACTGGTTAAGGGATTAGGAGCACAAATAGTGTTCTCCTCTATCCCTCCGGTTGCAGGAATGAGGAAGGAAGAAACAGGAAGAACCAGCAGCTCAATATCTGGCTCCGAGCCTTGGTGTTACCGGCAGATCTTTGGGGTTTTTGATCGTGAGTCAGTCTACCTGACACCAGGCCTCCTGGGAACAGATGGAGTTCACCTTTCTCAAGGGGGAAAAGGATCTTTGTGTAGGATTTAGCAGGGCTCATCAAAAGATCTTTAAACCAGATATGAAGGGGGAAAGGGATAAAACTAGGCTCACTAGAGATAAGTCTGTGTGTGGCACATCAATTTTTGAAGGACGATGTGCTAGTGATGTCCTTCAGTCTGATCCACGCTGTGCTGAGTACACTGAAGCATATTTGAGATGTTCCTGGACTAATGTGTACAGCATCTTAGCCATCTCAGTGGAGGTAAGGAATGAAGATCCACATAGCAGCAAAGACCTAAGTGTTGTCAATGCATTAGAAACCACAGAAGAATCTGAGAACAGTCACAAATGAGTTAGGGCTTGTCCCCCAAAAAAGGTGGCTGGATCCATAGCCCAGCTTATGTGCATTTACATGAATGCATGCAGCATAGGTAACAAACAGGAGTTGGAAGCATGCAGCTGTGATATAGTTGCAGTCATGGAAACATGGTGTGATGGCTCACACAGCTGCAGTGGATGGCTATAAATTCTTCAGAAGGGATAGGCAAGGAGGGAGAGGCAGTGGGGTAGTCCTGTATGTTAGGGAGTGTTTTATCTGTCATGAGGTTGATGATGGTGATGGAAGGGTCATGTGTTTATGGGTAAGAATCGGGGGAAAGCCCAACAAGGCAGATGTCATGGTGGGAGTCTGTTATAGACCACCTAAGCAGGATGAAGAGGCAGATGAAATATTCTTGATGAAAATCAAGTGGCCTTGCAATGACATCAGCCAGCTCCCTCAGCACTCATGGATGAATCCCATCAGGACACATGGACTTATGCATGTCCAGTTTCTTTATATGTTCCCTAACCTGCCCCTCCTCTGTTGAGGGTAAGCCCTCCTTGCTCCAGACTTCCCCTCTGGCCTCAGGGACATGGGGATTCCTAAAGGCCAGTTTTACCAATAAAGGCTGAGGTGAAGACAACATGGAATACCTTAGCTTTTCTATGTCCTTTGTCACCAGGGCCCCGACCACATGCAGCATCAGGCGTACATGTCAGCAACATGGGATGGAGTGCACCCTCATCAAGTTTGCCAATGATACCAAGCTGTGTGATGTGGTTGACACACTGGAGGGAAGGGATGTGACATCCAGAGGGACCTGGTCAGGCTGGAGAGGCGGGACTGTGTGAGCCTCATGTAGTTCGACAAGGACAAGTGCAAGGTCCTGCACATGGGCTGGGGCAATCCCAAGCACAAATACAGGCTGGGCAATTAATGGATTGAGAGCAGCCCTGCGGAGAAGGACTTGGGTACTAGTGAATGGAAAACTGAATATGAGCCAGCAATGTGTGCTCTCAGCCCAGAAAGTCCACCATATCCTGGGCAGTATCAAGAGAACTGTGGCCAGCAGGTCAAGGGAGGTGATTCTCCCCCTCTATTCTGCTCTCATGAGACCCCACCTTTGTTCAGCTCTGGGACCCCGAGCATAAGAAAGACATAGACCTCCTCTAGTGAGTCCACAGGAGGGCCACGAAGATGATCAGGGTCCTGAAGCACCTTCTCTGTGAGGACAGTCTGAGAGAGTTGGGGTTGTTCAGTCTGGAGAAGGCTCCAGGGAGACCTTATAGCGGCCTTCAAGTAAAGGGGCCTACAGGAAAAGGGGAGGGGCTCTGCATCGGAGAGTGTAGGGTTAGGATGAGGGGTAACAGTTTTAAACTGAAAGAGGGTAGATTTCAATTAGATAAAAGGGAGAAATTCTTCACTGTGAGGGTGGTGAGACACTGGCACAGGTTGCCCAGAGAAGCTGTGGCTGCCCCCTCCCTGGCAGTGTTTAAGGACAGGTTGGACGGGGCTTTGGGCAAGCTGGGCTAGTGGAAGGTGTCCCTGCCCACGGCAGAGGGGTTGGGATTAGATGAGCTTTAGGGTCCCTTCCAACCCAAATCATTCCATGATTCTATGATTTTCTGTTTTCTTCCTTTCACTGCTAACATACCTGTAAAAGCCCTTCTTGTTGACTGTCCTGGTTCAGCTAGGATAGGGTTAAGTTTCTCCAGCAGAGAGAGAAGGGGAAGGGATCTCCAGCCGGGTTATTCATACCATGCTGACTTCAGGTCTGCACGCGGGAACTTTTTCCTTGGTGGTCTTGGTGGCGGAGAGCTGTTCCGTGACCATTTGCAGTATTTCTCTGTATATCATTTGTCTTGCTTACTGTTGTTGCTGTTTATTATTGTTATCATTGCTACTGTTGTTGTTCGGATTGTTTATTACACTGTTGTATTAAATTTCTTCTTATTTTAACCCAGGGTTTGTGCCTCACTGCCAGCCTGACCGGCTGAGGGTGGGGGAGAGGCAACAGCAACATGGTGTCCAGTCCCGGCAGGGCTTAAACCACCACATTGACATTTACAGCCCTTGTCAGATTCAAATCCAAATACACTTTGGCTTTCCTAACACCATCCCTGAACTCCCAAACAATGTCTATATTCCTCCTGAATCATCTTCCCCTGCTTCCACTTTCTGTATGCTTTCCTTTTGGCTTAGTCATGACCTTCTTATTCATCTATCCAGGCCTCCTGCTGCCTTTGCCTGACTTCCTGCACATCAGGATTCTTGAGCTTGGAGGAGGTGATCCTTGAAAATCCACCAGTTCTTCTGGATCTCTCTTCTGTCCGGGCTTGTATCCCATTGGATTCTTTCTATCAGGTCTCTGAACAGCCTAACTTCTGATCTCAATGCCAGGGCTGTGATTCTGGGTTTTTGTCTTGTTCCCTCCCATGATCTTGTTCTCTCCCTCTTGATCATGAAGCTGCCACCAAGCTTCACATCCCTGACCAGTTCCGCCTTGTTTATTAGAGTCAGGTCCACCTCCCCTTATCAGATCCTTCATCACCTATGTTAGGAAGTTTTCATCAGCGCACTCCAGAAAACTGGACTGCTTGTGCCCTGCTATGTTGCCATTCCATCAGAAAGACCCATAGAATCACAGAATCATTTAGGTTGGAAAAGACCCTTCAGATCATCAAGTCCAACCGTAAACCTAGCACTGCCAAGTCCACCACCAACCATGTCCTCAGGCACCACATCTACACATCTTTTAAATACCTCCAGGGATGGTGACCCCACCACTTCCCTGAGCAGCCTGTTCCAGTGCTTGATAAACCTTTTGGTGAAGAAATTTTTCCTAATATCTAAGGATGATAGGATAGCGTGTCCTCTCAGCAAGTGTGCAGTTTTGGTCAGAGGGTTATCAATCTGAGTTCAACAATGGTGAAGAGCAAAGTTTCTTCCTCTCCACCTGGAGAGGAATCACCCCATGCACCACAACAGGCTGAGGGCTTACCAGCTGGTAAACAGCTCTACAGTGAAGGTCCCGGTGGAAAACAATCTGGCCATAAACCAGTAACATGTCCTTGCAGCAAAAAGGCCAACAGGTTCCCAGGCAGAACATTGCCAGCAGGTCAAAGAAGGTGATCATTCCCCTCCACTCAACCCTGGTGAGACACATCTGGAGTGTTATGTCCAGTGTTGAGCTCATCAGTATAAGGAAGATATGGGATTATTGGAGTGAGTCCAGCAAAGAGCCATAAAGATGATGAAGGGACTGAAGTATCTATCCTATAAGGAAAGGTTGAGACAGCTGGGACTGTTCAGCTTAGAGAAGATGAGGCTCAGGGTGGATCTCATCGATAAATACACATACCTGAAGTGACAGTGCAAAGAAGATGGAGCCAGACTCTTTTCAGTAGTGTCCAGTAACAGGACGAGAAGCACTGTGCACAAACTGAAACACAGAAGGTTCTGTCTGAACATCAGGAAACATTTTTTTTTTTTACTATGAGGGTGACTGAGCACTGGCACAGATTGTCCAGGGATGTTGTGGAGTCTCCATTCTTGGAGATATTCAAAACCCAACTGGACATGGTCCTGGGTAATTTGGTCTATCTGACCTGCTTGAGCAGGATCGGTGGACTAGATGATCTTAAAAGGTCCCTTCCAACCCCAACCATTCTGTGATACTGTCAAAAGAAAAAGTCAAAGAGCTAGCAAGCAATAGAGCACAGCATGCTCCTTCCCCCAGAGACCAGATCTGTTTCCAGAATGTCTTGTAAGCTACCAGTGCTTACAGTCTCTTCTCTCTGAATTACTCACTACAGCTTACTATCAAGGAGCTTGCACAGCCCAGAAACTTGAAGCAAGTCAACACATCTTTCTGAGAACTTAAATCTTGGTTGTTGCCCAAGCAGAAATTGTAAGACCACTGAAAACAGAACAGTCTGGGAACGGATGCTGTACCTCTATCCTTGCTCTAGGAAAGGACTTTTTGCCACTCTGGCAATGATGCCGGACCCGGTGACCCAGCAGCAGTCTCCTTGCTCTAACACTGAATAATTGTGAATGTTCAGTTCTGAGCTAGCCTCCAAGAGCTGGTTTTGAGGATGATTCAGTCCAGGCTATTTGGAAGAAATTAGACATTGCATTTTGATAAGGGATCTCTGAATTAGAAGTTTGGATTTATCTGTCATGGGAATGTCCTACGGCAAGGAGTTTACATCATATTTCCAGTCTTGACATCTCCCCCCCAAAAATGTTTGTACTTTCCACTCCATGGTATTTGGTATGGACATCACTCTAGCCTGCTGCACTGGCATACAATCCAACCACTGCATTACTTCTGTTATTTCTCAATGTCCTGTTACCCATTCTTGTCCACAGTGGTTACACAGCAAGTCAGACCAACAGTGGAAATGAAAGTAATTAAAGGATGGGGTCTAAGAGGGTGAGAAGGAGGGCCTGAGCCCTCCATCTTCACTTACATCAGTGATCTGCAGGTCAAGCTGGTGAATTCACAATAATGCACTATCCTTGGCCAAATCCAACCAACAGGACAAAGTAGAGCATAGAGATTACCGTTATTTTTCAAAGGCATCCTTGAATTTCAAGCCTTTAAATTTTTCAGTTTTCATAAAACTGAGTAGTTCAAGTTTGTGTTAGCAGATTATTTCTTTAAGTTGTTGTAGATGGCAACGTGTTTGATTATTTTTCCAAATTTCATCCTGAGCCTTTTTTCTTTTAAAGCTCATTTCACTACTAACATGAAATAAACAAGGAATTTACGCCAAAGAGTTTTAAATAAAGAGAAGGTAAATAGCCTCTTCTACCTGTCTCTTCCAGATTGAACTGGGCAGTTGAACAATATCACAGCAACGCTGCTTTTGTAAAATCCAGATAAAATTTAAGGAAGACTAATAAATGCATGCTTAGCAAAAAAATTAAGACAGGAATATCTGAAAAAGAAACTAATGAGGTTCGAATTATATCTCATTATTAAAAAAATCCATCCTTGTTGAAGTGGGAAGAAGAAAATATTAATATTTTATGACCTAACTCTCTAAAAAGAAATTAAATATTCTGAGTACTTTAGTACTTCAAATACAATTGCCTTTGCTCAAATATTTTATGCTTTTCCGGGGATAGCGAGCACCCACCATTCCTATGTCTCACTGTAAATTTCATCATAAACTCTATTTGAGTGATACTACTATAAAGCCTATAATTTACCTTCAGAAAAACTGAAGGTAACCTGATTCATAGTAAAAAGGAAACAAAACAAAAATATTGCAACTGTAGACTGAACATGGAGACACAGACACAGTTCAGTTCCTTTTATGTATATATACTTTCCAAATGTATATTTAAACAATATCTAATTTTACTAAGAATCTAACATAATTTTAATTAAAGTTTGATGGAAAGTAGAAGGCCCATTCTACAGGATACTGGATGATTCTGACATTTATTTTTCTTCTGAGGGATAATCCAAAGCTGCTGCTTCTAAATGTTTGATTTAGAACTAATAAAAATATTTTCTTCCCCCAAAAAATCAAAATACTTTTTGCAAACATGATTTCTTCCATTTTAATTAACTATATATACATATTTGAAATCAGTTATTTTGAGGTGAAAAAAAAAACAAAAAACCATTCTATTCTGAAAGAATCAGGACAGAACATTAAAAGTTATAAAAATGCATTCATCTGGGAGACAGAGGATTACTCCAACAAAACATATTTCTCCAAAATACTTCAACACAGTGTCATTTTCTAATGGTAAATTGCTTCTGTTAATGATATCCAAACGGCCTGAAGTTCCTGTCTGTGATGAACTGCTTGTTCAGTTTGTTTATTTCCTTTGTACTTGCAGTTCTCTTTGCAATACTGCTTGTCAGAATAGTTCAGAAAGTGTCTTCTTCCCACCTCATGCTAAAAGCCCAGCATTAAAAACCCCATGAAAACCCAAATGGTATTAATCTCTTGTTTCGGATCTGAATCCTAAAAGATTAAATGAGGAAAGAGGTAATTTACCCATCGTCTTACTTCAAACTAGGGTTAATTATATGTAATTAAATATAAATCAAGAGACATTTGTCATTATTTTCCTTAAAAACATCTAGTGATTGAGGCACCAGAACTCTTTAGACAGCCTGTTTTCTACATTGTGATTCACTTATTGCACCATCATAAAGTTTTAACTAGTGTCTAATCTTAAACAGTGGAAATTTCCTTTGTTTGGAGACCAATAGGCCTTTTGTTAAACCCAGTCATGCCAGCAACTGGATTTTTACCAGTTCTTTGTGGTGGCCTTTTATAAATTTGAAAACTGTGACAGTGTGTCAAGTCAGTCTTCCCTTTTCAAGACCAAGCAGCTGTTGTTCATTCAATTATTTCTTATAAGTCATGGTTTCTAGATGTCTGATCATATCTAGGTTGCCATCATCTAGCCCAAGTTAGTCTACTTCTTTATTGAGTTGTGATGCTGAAACCTAGACTTGAGTTTCAGAATATGTGGCCCAGGTGTATTTCAAGTGTCTAATACAGTATCACCACAACACTTTGTTGGTTTGGGGGGGGGGGGGAATATTTTGTTTTGCGTTTGTTTAGGTTTTTTTAACAGCATGATATTCTTGGATCTTAATAATGAAATGTAATTAATTCATGAAGAAAAGCATGTGTCTTTTCCCTGTCCCCAAATTCTCTGAATTCCTCTGGTTTGTCAATCGCTCTGAGAAAGATGTGTGCTTCAAGATCACATCACATGATCTGATATGTCATAACATCTAGAATTGAATCTCTCTTCCTATAGCTCATTTATGATCCCCCAAATGCATTTGTATTTGCAGGGAGAAAAATATAATACATCATGAAAGAAACTGCACTAAAACCTAATTAGAAATGCCCGAAGCTGCAAATAGGTCTGGAAACAAAGCAGGCAAAGGGAGCATAAACAAGAAGTAATTATACCAAACACTTTTATTACAGGATGGACTTATTGGGTTGGGGGGGGGAAGCTGCAAACTCTGTTAGGTTGTTATCAGAAACCTCACTCTAAAATATAAATTTGTTAAAATTTCAGAATAATTTATTAAAGCTATTACTTTCTAGTCAGACAGAGGTATTTACAGAGATCTAAATATTGAGAAATTTTTGTTGTGAAGCAAATAATGCTGACAATGGCATTTTCTTCAGAGCTTCTGAAACAAGCTCTAGACAAATTGTGAAGAGAAGTGTTACCTGCATAGGAAGATCTTGAACACTGATAACCTGGAGAGTCTTTAAAAATGTCATGGGTGCGGATGACAGGGATGCTAACATCCATTTGAGCTTAGGAAATCAGACCTTCTGGGCATTTCAACGTGGTAGGTAGAGTGATTAACCACTAGAACAACCTGGTGAGCAGAATAGCGGTTTCTCCACCACTAAGTAATGTTCACATGAGATTTGGTTTTGTATTTCCCAAGAAAATTTTGACTGTATTTGAAAATAAAATAAAACAATGTGGCATTCTTCTGGGCAGTGGTGGGCTGGAGTCATGTCAAGGTTACTGCAGTCTGCTTTCTGGCCTTTTTGATGTATCCTAGAGAGTACACTGGAGATGTCCCACTCTTTGTGGGAGCTACTTTGAGGAAGTATGATCCGAAACCAACTTAGTCTACAAATACCTTACTTTCAATGAAAAGGCAGGGTGAGCTAACAGAAAGCAAAAAACCATTTCTCAGCTCAGCCTGGGTTTCTGCTCTCACCTTTACCTACGTTTTTAAAGTAAGCAGTTATCTTAGGAAAGGAAGGACATCTGTCTCTCTCTGTGTAGGGTCGGGGACAATAAGGCTTTGGTCTTGATGGGACATCACTGTGCTAATGTAGCACAGGTGTGAACGCAGCCCTGTGTTAACCCAGCTGTCAACATCATGGGTTACAGGAGCTGCATTCACCAACACTGAATCTCTCCCAGCAGCTGCCTTGGAAAACCCTGCCTGTAACATAAGCACTATGTAAATCTCTGCAGTTTTTGAGATGGGAATAGAGTATAACAAATAATTTAATCCCAAACTTGGAAAACTCCCCCTCCCACGACCTTTTCAGGATAAATGAGGAGTGGTTTACATCAACTTCTTTGCTTTTCTGTTTCAGCTGCAGTTTGATATTATATGGTTCATTTTATCAGCACATAAATAGAATGCAATAGAAAAGCACGGCTTCTAAAAGAGCAAGGTCGCCCAGCTCTCCCTGGGCAGGTAGGGCCCTTGTCTCACCAGGGAGCAGCGTCACCATCTGCTCAGCAGTGCCAGGTCTCCCCCTAACTCATTCATGCGCAAACAGAACATTAATATTGCTGAGACCTATGTGTAAAAGCCTGGGAAAAGAACAGAAGGGAAGCTGCCCCATGCAACCGTAAATCAATCCCCACGTGCACTGGAGTGATGTGCTGTCAGCAACCCATCCTTTGGTGGAGGGCAGGGTGGGGAGAAGTGATTTCAAGTTTGCAGGCAGGAGAAGGATGGTGAGGGAGCCAAAAATTGCCCCAGAGAGCTGAATTTGACCTCCATGTCTTTACAGTGGCATAGGAAGGGGTAAGTATTTCCCCTAGGCGATATTTTGGGAGGCAGTGGATGACTTGCAGCTTACCTGAAAACTCAGAGCTGTGTATTTTGTCAGTGGGAACCATGCTGCTGAGAAACAGAGAGACAGGCAAAGGCACAAGCTCTGAAAATGCAGGTGTCAGCCATATCCCCAGATTAGCCTGTGTTTCTTCACCTGTAATTTTCTGTGTTTTCTCACTGACAGAGAGAATTGTGTCTTAATATCTCGTAAAGGTTTATGAAGACTAGAAGTCATTAATATTTGTGAAATGCTCATGTAATATAAACAAAGAGCTACAGAAAAATCCCAAAGAAGCTAAGTAGGGCAGGTTTTGACTGATATTTGTACCACAAGGCTAACACCAGACATTTAAGAATATGGACAAGGTAGAACATTAAAATAACTGCTATGCTAACAAAAACATATAAGGAACTACAGTAATGCAGCCACAGCGGACACTAACACAAACCAGCCCAACTCGAAACAGGTGTATTGATGATGCCAGTTTGTGTCAGTGACAGAACAGAATAAAGGTTTTTACAGGATTCTGTCTGAGAGATGAGTTAACATTGGGGAGGAAATTAATATGTACAAAACTGCTGACCATGTAAGGTACAAGCTGGCATCTCTGGAAGTAAATTTACAGGGATTTGTTGGCTTGCAAGCAGAAGCCTCTGCTGCTGCTCATGCTTTTGCCATGCAGTGGGAGATGAGTAAAAAAAGTTTTAGAGATTCAAGTAAGGAATTATCACCTGGTTCTTCAGCAGGACAAGGGAAAACTTTTAACTCTCAAAAGTCTCCAAGTACTTGAAGACGGCAGAGTCCCTACTGTGGAGGTGAGCATCTGTACCCTGGACATACTCAGATGAGCAGCACAGGACAGGGTGTAAGTGAATCACAGATCCTGAGCATATTGCCTGCCCCATGGTGATGTTACTGTTCCCATCAGCCTCTTTGCAGCTGCACAACGAGGAAAACTGTCAAGGATGTCAATTTTTCACTGCAGCTGCAAGGAGAATTTTTTGTTTTGTAAACACAATAATCTGGTGTGTCAGACATGAGATTTTCCTTGGAACTCCCAATTCACAGAAAATTCTGAATATTCCTGTCCACTACAGCCTAACTCAGACGGAATGCATTTCATAGGTGAAATTTCCCAGGGACTGAGAATTCTGCTTGTCTGACAGTTCTGCCAGACAGCACCAGGGAAATCTAAAAAAAAAAAAAAAAAAAAAAAAAAAAGGAGAAAACCACAACAACAACAACAAAAAAAGAGAAGAAAAAAAAGATAATTTTCTTCTTTTGCAGCAGCACAGCAGGGAAGCCCAAGGGAATCACATCACTCATTCTGCTACATGAAAAAGATCATCACAAGTGTTCAAAACATCAGTGGAAGACAGAGGCCTGTAACTGCTCCATCACTCTTAAACTTCTTGAAAGAATCGAGAAAGCTGGTGGGCCATAGGCACGGGAAATGCATGCACACAGATTGTGCTTCACAGAAGCCATAACGCTGGAAGCAAGGGAGTGAAAAACACAGATAGTGTCAGCCCTGGATAGAGACTTGGGGCAGCAAGACGTGGGAAGAAGCAAGGAAGAGGCAAGACAGAATGTCCCTGTCCTCCAGCCATTATAGGGACGTGTCGAAATAATTAGGGGTGATGTGTTAGTGGCATCTCTGTTTTCCATTTTCTTAAAGTCACATGCAGAAGTATCACCCAGGTGGATTCACAATTTGTTTAACATTCCCACACACTGTGGAGACTGTTTTCAAAGATGCCAGCCATCCTGGACATTTCTCTGTATAATGCTCTGGGTTAGTAGCTGTCAGAGCTGGGAAATGAACTAGGATCCATTAATTTTTCAGGCCTGTCTATGACTGTTAATTTTCATCTAGAAAAGCAAATGCTTTGTTACTTTATCAAACTGTTATGACTTCAGACAGCTTATATGTACATACAAAATCTATGTGATAGGCCAGATATCATGCACAGACATGCAAGTATAATGTACTAAACCAGCTGAAAAAAAAGGTGTTGAAAAATGTCATGCCTCAGACTAACTGCTGTATGTTTATTAATTAATATGAAATACGATTAACCATTATATAGAATGTAGAATATTTTCTGGTTTTCTTCTTAATTAGCACAATGAAATGTTAACTATGAACGAAATTTACCTTCCAGTCTTATTACAGTGGAATTTTCCACTGCCGGGTTGAACACTGAGAAAGAAAAAGCTATGTTGTAATTCTGCAATGATCTACATCTTAAATAATTCAAAAGGGAAGTTCACTGTGTGCCTGCAACTCTGATTACAGTGAAAGACAGTGACACTAGACTGCCCACTGATTTAAAAGCATCTGCAGGCACCGTATTTATAATTAGGGACCTGAAAAAAACAGTGAAAGAAAACTTGTAAGTGTTCCTCAAATATCATAAAAAAATGCCGAAGCTGTAGAGTGATAAATTACCAGACCTGTAATTTGATCTCAGCTTTCTAATGATCTCATCGATCAATCATACTTCATGGCCGCGATTCATGATATTATCTGAGCCCCTTCTATTGAGTTATGGATTTGTTATAAAGCCCACATTATCCATTATCCTTACATTGAATATACGGTACCTTATTACAGTAGCACTCAACAACACTGCCAGACTTGAGGGGTTATCAGTTTTCCCATTAGAAATTCTGGTGTTCAAAGGATTACAGATCAGCTAGAAGAATATATTCTGAGTTTAGCTTCTCTGCATGATTTTAGGAAGGGGAGGATGGGACTGTGATCAGCCTTGCCCTGGCAAAGAACTTGTGCAAATCCTTGATACGCACAGGTTATAACAAACAATCTTGCCCAAGTCACTTGGACAGCTGAAGTGCTTAAGAGTATGGCTGTATCATCTGGTAGACCGCAGAGCAGAGGGACCTGAACTGCTCCTGGCACTGGCTAGCAACATCCATGAAGGGCTGAGTAAATTACCCAGTGTGAGACCTTGCTAATCACATGGGAAAAGGGTCCAGCTGAGGCACCCCTGCTGCAGAAACAGCTTCACTGTGCCTGACAGTCTTTATTTATATGGGAAAGATGGCACTGAGTATACTGTTAATTTCCTCTTTGAGAAAAAAGGATGCTGATATTAACAGTCCTTTTGCTGAGGATGAGTTAGTAAAACATTCACAGTGTCGCTGAGCCACTTGCATGCATTTCACCACGGCGCTGAATTTGACAGTCAGGTGAAGTGTTTAGGAGGAAAAAAAATGCGGTTTGGTGCTTTAGGGTTCACTTACATAATGCCAGAAGATGGGTCTGTGTACTCCAAATGGGCCTAAAATGGGGCACAGCTAAGCAGGACTGTGCATGTCTGAGTGATAGCTGGAGAGATGACCAGGAAAGGCACCCATGAATCTCATTGCTGCCTCCTTGCAAGAAGGCAGCTGTGAACGAACTTCAAAAAACCGAGCTTCTCACCACCACTGAGGACAGTGGATGGGTGAGCTCTTGCCTCCTCAGGTATCCATGGTGCTAGATGAGAGACGTGTTGGCATTACCTACTGTAATACCCCAGCATGAGTGGGGCTGCTCCAGCAGGGACACAAGCCAGGAGACCAGGGCAGGCAGAGGCCATGCCCTAAGCAACAGGGCACAGTGCCACAGCGCCAGAGTGGGGCTGGGCTAATGACAATGTCCACCTCTACCAACAGCCCCAAACACGATGAGATAATGATTCGTGTCCAGAGTCCATCAGATCCCAGTCAGGAATAGCAGGAGATGGGGCTGGAGACAAACTGCTTTGTCCCTTGTTCCCTTCTGCCCCATAAATGCCACCAGTCTCAACTTCTAACCAACTAATACATAACATCATGGCCAAGGACCTTCTTTTCTTTTCCTTCCTGTCCCAAGTCACCTCTTCTGCTCTTCCCTTTGGTCACACAGCTGAAGGTAAGTATGTGTATGAACATGCTGAGAGCATGCTAGCGCATGGATTCAACCCACCGAGCCAAGGAGATGTTTGCTGCTAGTGGATTTGAATGAGGCCCCAGCAGTGCAAATTAGTAGGCTGAGATCACATGGACTGTATTGAAATGGTTTCTGTCATGCTTTCCAAAAGCAGGAGCTGAAAAGAACAGGGCTCACTCTTCCTCAGTACACTGATGTCTTCTGATAATGCCTTTGTACAACCCAATCTCCGTCTGAACTGTCTCTCCGCTTCAACAGAAAAGCACGTTACTTTTATTTCAAAGCATAGTGATTAATTAAACTTGTCTAAGTCAGTTTAATGCCTCTTTAAGCCTTTCCTCTATTTTTAGAGCATATAATTCTGGTACTGCGACATTTTAAAGTTCAGTGACAGTTTTGGGGTAGTCTGCTCTGAAACGTCGAGGTGAATTTTCAGCGATCAATTCAATGACGTTTCAAAAAATTCTTACCAAGGTACTTAAAAAATCCTAACCAAAAAAAAAATTTAAAATAGCATCCCTGTTACAGCCATGAAAAGATTAACCTCATCTGCAGAATGGCCTAGATCTCAACCTCTGTACATGGAAGCAAAAAAAGATGCAGAAGGAAAATCATACTGACCTGTTCATTGCTTTTTATGGAAAAATGTGTGGATGATAAACAGGTAAAATGCATGCATATATTTTTAGCCATAGCTGCAGACATTCATTTCTTTTTAATCTGAAGTGCTCATTTCATTAAACAGTAATCATTTGCTATTAAAAAGAATTTGTGATTGCTATTAAAATTCAGCATCTTATCCCAATTCTTGAGTATATCCATCCAGGTGCTCTAAGCAGACAGGTTGATGAGTAAGTTACCTGCTCACCTTTACTGATCAGCTGGGGAATCCTTCCCAGAGAGAGACCAGTTTCCTTCCCTGAAGGCATCATTAGTAAAATTCTCAGAAATTTGCTATGTTTGAGATCAGACTGGATGTCTGTATTGTTCCATTTCAGCCTAAAAATCTGTGTTGCTTTTTTAGTCATTTCCATCATATCAATCTACTTTTAGTAAAGAAAAAAACATTGTGTACTCATTTGGATGTGCTATATCTAGCAGAAAAGATGCGATAAGGTGGGAAGGAAAGAACAAAGGATGATTTCCGGAGACAGTTGTATCACTGCTAATTAGAAGAAACATCATTAGTTTTTCTCCCCTGTAAACTAGGTACATTTGATAATGTGAAAAAAAAAAAAAAAAAAGCTAAAGCTGTTTCCATGAATCACACATTAAGGCACAACTTTTCTTTAAGGGCATGTTCCAAAAGCCATTAATGAATTTGCATCAACTTCTGCAAACTTTGGTGCAAACCCAAGAAGTTTCCAGTTTGCTTCCATCATCCAGTGTGAATTGTGGTCATTAATGTTCCAGGTAAAGGGATTCAGCTCCAACACATACACATCTTAATTTAGGTATCCACCTCGAGAGATGTGATTCAGTGGCATTGGCAGAGGTTAAGAACTTCTTGTAGCAGAGGAAAGAGGACAACAGGAGACACTTCCATCCTGTGCTGCCTCACAGGTATGTCAGAAATATATTCTCCCTAATGGGATGAAGGTGCCAGGCATATGCACAGCTCTGAATAGACCTGCTTGTGAGAAAGCCAGGGGCCTTGCTCATCGACTGTCAGACCCAAATAGAGCAGGGATATCACAAACTGGGAAGCTTGATCCTTTTCCTGATGGGGATGCTATAATATACCAGTATCTGTGGCATTTAAGGACTATTTTAAATCCCACTCAGACTCCAGCTGCTGGCCTGGAAGGTCACAGGTTGTCCACATATCTACCAGCCCCATGTGGTTGTCTGACATGCAGTAGTTTAGATAGCTGAATAAAGCTTTAGGTCTCTACTGACTGTAACGGGACCTGAAATGTCTCACTCACATGGACATGTGAATATAGGCATCTAAATTCATTAGTCACAAGTTGAAGCCCTTCCCAAGGTTCTAACTGGGCTCTGGAGAAACAAGCCCTATGCAGTATGCATAGTTCTCTTCAGTTAGCCTTAGAGACCCATGAGATATTCCCCATTTGCACTCTCCAGTGATGGAAGCAGAATCAGTGGATGTTACAAGCAGCCTGGTGCTACCTCCAGGGAAGCAAAAATGCTTAAGGGTGAATTCTGGGAAGGGTTAGAGCCTCGAAGGCATTTCTTTCCCCCATATCACCTTGTTGAGCTAGTTCAGTACCTTGCAGAGAAAGAGAAACTGCTCTCAATACTTCTGATTCCAAATTCTTCTGAAGGCAGAAAAACACTCAAGATGGACAAGGCATGATGTGAGCAAGAAGCAAGCTTTGTGACCTGACACAGGGCAGGAGTAATTTTGTGGACCTTCTAAATTGTATTTCCTCCCTGGCAATGCCATTACAAAGAAAAGCTTCTTAGTGATCCATAAAATACAGGAATAAACTGAAATGCATGTTTTACCAAACAGGCCCAGTAGCACTTCAATTGAACTGCCTCTAAGGACAAAAAGCGATGCTACACTCTTTGCTGGACCTGTGTAGTCACACCAACAAATGTAAATGCACCATGACAGCCAGACATCCTTAATCACCATCACAAAAAGCTGTCATTGCCACGTATTTATCCCCTGCTGACAAGACAGATTCATGTCCTCTGGTTATTGAATCCATTGCATAGTCTGCTTCAGCAAGATAACAAAAATGCCAGCAGGAAGTGTAAAATGTGCTGCCCCAATTATCCATCCACTGTCATGCACTGGATAATTGTTACTCCTCTGAGACTCAGGGCTTGCTGAGGAGTGGAGAAAGGACAACCAGGCAACTACCTTTTGGATCTGTGCTGAAACTGGGATTAACCACTGTACCAAGGAAAAATATATGTCAAGCACCCAGTGTTGTCTGTTTAATTACTCATTAAAATAAATTAAAGAGTTTAAGTGGTCCTTTAAATAAATATTTGGACAAATGCTTCTCATTGTAATAGATTATGTAACTGTCTGGTATGAAGCCAAACTGTAAAGACTATTACAGGCCTGAAAGCATCCAGTTCCATCCCTGGCATTTTTTTTCAATCGTATAAGTGCTCATCAAAGCTGGAATAGCATGAAGACATCCCCAGAGACAGATATTTTGCACCCATTAGACAGCATGTGAAGCAAAGATCTATGACTCCTTCTCTAGCAGCATGAGCAAGCAGAAAATTATGTCAGAAAGCTGCATTTTCTGATGACAGCACCTTTCCTTTTGGGATTTCTGGTGATACAAACCATGGACTTGTGTTTCAGTCTGGATCATGTGAGCCTACCCTAGGCTATACTATTAGGCCTAGAAGTGAGGTGTAGCTCACCTTACTTTAATTCTCTACACGTCAAGCAAGCAGCATTACTTCCTTGTTTAGGCTTCCAGCAATGATGGAGAGTACCCCGTGGGGACAATTAATTCTTTCTAGTTTAGGATAGGTTATCCCACATCTGTATTCACCTCAGTGTACCTTGGAGAAGCAGCTGCAACCCCTTCCTACCCAAATCAGTAATTTACCTTCTTTTCAAAGGATGGCATAAATAGGCTTTGTTTGCCCCTATGAATATAAATTTAGAGGACAAATGCAAAATTGTGTATAGTTGTAAGATTAATGGCTAGGAATGGGCACAGTTGTTATGTAATTTATTTAAGTGCTTCCACTGGCAGATTTCTGGGGGAACAGAGTATTTAAGAATGATGATCCTGGTGAAATTTCAGAAACACCAAGATACTCTAGAGGAAAATTTGGACTTCTGAATATGCAGCCACACGGTTATTGGCATTGTTGATGCCCAATTATGTGTAAAAAACTGGCCCAGAGTGCAATAAGCAAAAAAATCTGGCATGTGCCTCACTGTCTGTCTCTCTTTCACCCAAACAGAGCTCAACAATTGGGGAACTGAATATATGGAGCATGGTTTGACCTATTTAGCTCCTGAGATTGACTGAAACATACACAAATAAAATAAAAGAGAAACAATAGCTCCTGTGAGTGTAACAGAAATAGTAGGGTTTGTAGCTTTGTGGCATCCATGGGTTGCCATAGTGATTTTACAAGAAACTGTGATATGTATAGGTGTAGTTAAAGTTACAATTTTAATTCCATATCTTTGGATTCTCACATCTTTGCCCTGTAAATTGTTCCACTGAATTAGGGATTTACAGTTCATTGTGATGCCATTAATCTGAATCTGCTCACACCTCTGTTACATTTGTACTTGGAAATAAAGAAAAGCTCACCTATAGGATGAATGTTTTATGATTGATTACAACTAGCCAGTTATTTAATTATCTTTTTAAAGTTAAATAAGATTTGTTCAAGATGTCTTCCAGCTGGATTAGAGGAGTAGGAAAATACTGGTTTGCTTTAAAAAAAAAAAAAAAAAAGAAGCCAGATGAACCTATAAACAACTTCAACAGACACCTGCCTTTAAAAGACACAATTATAATATCATGTAAGTATGGGACTGCAAATTTAACTTCTGCATGTATTTCTTAAATTGAGTGTCAGAGCCTGTAAATGTCATTTGCATATTCAGTTATCAGTTCCGAATACCCCATCTCAGTGAATTCACAGCTGCATACCTTTGCCCTAACGTGCACAAGAAGCATTCCCAAAGCCACAGAATACCTAAAGAAAACAGAGAACCAGAGGCAAAGCAATGCACCACTTACATGTACTTCTGAGCACAAAAAGCCCCCTTTGTGTACATCAATTCCACTGTTTCTATTGTCTCAGTGCCTGCCAGCTTGGTTATAGTTGAAAAATGAATCCATAAAGAGCCTATAACTGTAGCATCAAACATGGGAATGAAGCAGGGTTATTTTACTAAAAGAGCTTCTCTGCTCAGTTTTTGACAGTTTCCCTATTACACATCCCTGTGCAGTGTCCTAGTGGGTGACACTGCACACCCCTACCCCTGGTGAGTTTACTGCTATCAGATGGTCTTCGAGGAACCTGCCATCACATCATTCATGTATTAGAAAACCCACACGCATGCTGTCACTCGAAAGGGGAAAAGCAATTCTCATAGTACTGGGAAAACTGTCTCATTACATCAATAACAGAAATCAGCCCAAGGAGAGGAACTACCCAACAGTGGACTGTTTTCTTTAGTGCTCTTAATCCAATTTGGGGGAAAGTGAGAAGGAAAAAACCTGAGAGATGGTAACAGCCATAGTTAAAAGAGGAAAGACTCCAGGAAAATCTGATTAGATTACTACAGAAATAAAGATCATTAAGCAATGAAAAGACCTGCTGATGGTTTGATACCTTATCTGCTTAGAATAATTTTAAGGTGGGCTTCCTCAAAAGGCAGGCTAAAAGTCACAACCCAGCATCAGTACAGGCTATTAGGAAACCCAAGTATCTACCACAGGGCTCCTCTGAGAGTTTGGCTCCTTCCATCCACCCTCAGGCAGACCACCTATTGCTCCTGAGTTTGCTTTTCTCTCCATGTGTGCAGCTCTGTGCTCTTCAGTCTTCCTCATGATCAGTACAACTAATCAGAATTAAACCAATGTGCTAACAGGTTATATTGATGGGAAAGTCTTTAAAGCCCCCATGCTCATGACTCAGTATTGTTCTCAGTCTTTGTGTTGTAGTTTGCTAAACTTTCAATCAATGCTCAGATGTTTTCCCAGTTTAGAATCTGTGGAGAGAGGCAAACATGAAGTAATAGGTAAGACAATTTCCTACTCCAAATTTCTCTCCACAAAAAAAAAAAAAAAAAAAAAAAAAAAAGTGTCCTGTTAAATTTACACCAGCATCAGTGAGAGAACAGAGCTCAGTCTCACATCCTGGTTGAACTGGATATGGACATCTACAAAGAGGATGCTCATGCCTCTCATTGTAGTTTCAGATTACTATCTCCATACCACAGTTTGAGACCTGTTTTTTGTAATAACTTTTCAGCGTGTTCTGGAAATTCCTACCCTGAGGTCTCCTTAGTGACTGACATCAGTTGTGATCTAGCATGGTTCTTTTTTCTTCCAGATTTGATTGGGTATTAATGAAATTATGAAATTCAACATAACTACCTGGTGAGTACAGGGGAAAACTAAAGGTTTCTCTCCTCAGAGATATAAAACCTTTGGACCCTTGGCACTGGGAACTGGCTATTGAACTGGCATGGATCTCAGGTCTACACTTCAATAAATTGAGGGTTTGAGCACAAAGGGCACCACAATGATTTTCCCCTGGCTCTGCTCCAGCCTTCTTGTAGCAGAGGAAAGAGGACAACAGGAGACACTTCCATCCTGTGCTGCCTCACAGGTATGTCAGAAATATATTCTCCCTAATGGGATGAAGGTGCCAGGCATATGCACAGCTCTGAATAGACCTGCTTGTGAGAAAGCCAGGGGCCTTGCTCATCGACTGTCAGACCCAAATAGAGCAGGGGTATCACAAACTGGGAAGCTTGATCCTTTTCCTGATGGGGATGCTATAATATACCAGTATCTGTGACATTTAAGGACTTTTTTAAATCTATAACATCCATTTTTTCCTGAAATTGAATTTTGCATAATACATTTTTTAATTCATTAAATTAATTTTCACAAATTTACATGTTCAGCAAAGAATTAAGCTGTGCTAAGAAAAATAACTTAACAGAGCCGTTCATCACATTGTGCTAGCATCAGCCACCATATTACACTTTCATGAAAATAGAAAACTCAAGACTTTAGCCTATACTATATGAGTGTAGTGTCCTGGACTGAGACAGACATCCTTATGGGCAGAGACCTGATTGCATGATCTGTCCATCTAGTTAATATCTTGGAAGATCACTACTGTCTGTGTTAGAAATTGAAATTATATTGCATTTTTTAGTTTGTTTTTCAAGTGTCTTGGAGAAAATTCGTTCTGTTTTATGATAGACACTTATGTGTACTGGTTTTGCAAGAGGCATGACATTCAAATTAATACCACATACAATGCTTGGCAACATTTAACTGTTCTTTGACACCAATTTCCAGCCTCTTCTTTCCTAACTTGCCCAGCTCCAGATGAGCCAAGGCTCAGCTCTGGCCAGAGCCGATTTAGCTTCAAATACATCTCTACACTTCCCCATCTGGCTGCCAGCCAAGCTCAACTAATATAAGGAGAGATGCTACTGTTGTTGCACACTGTTCTTTCCAGAAAGATGAGTCAGAGAGTCCCCCTTGTTTTGTGGTTCGTTTGTATAAATTTTGTAGAAAAGGAAGTTTATCCTCATTACTTCTTCTGAAAAAGGACATCAAACTGACTTAATTTCTCTTTAGCTGATTGCTGTGACTGCTCCTGCCCCAAATGAAAATTGGGAGTGCATGCTACCTTCAATGGCCTCAGGCCCTTAATTTCTTTTCCTGGACCTCTAACCAACTGAAACAATCAAATGCATATCTGGATTTGATTTAAGGTTAATTCCAGGCACAGACACAGACAAGAGGTCCCTGTTGAGGCTGCAGCAAGTGTAACTGTAATGGCAGCTGAAATAGAGACAGCTTCCTCAGCACTAGGAGCCAAGGTCCCTGGCTCGGAACCAATCCCTGTTGTGCCAATCCACAAATGAACTCTGTAAATCTCAACCATCACAATGACCCTTTCCCCCACAAGAACCCAGAGAGCTGGAGCTGAGGGATTTCTGCATAGTAAACCTGTGTCTGCAGAGCATTAGGGAGACATTAGTGAGGCTATTTGGTCACACACGCAAATTGGTTCATTACAAGCTGTTGACTGGACACAAATTCATGCCCTTGGTGATCCCTCAAATCACACATGATTATGATTTCTTAATTACTAAACCAAAAGGTCGAATTTACTCTTGGTGTAATCCTTGCAGTCAAGCACATGTCATCCAAGAATAGGTTTGGCCCTAATCATTTTCTAGTGGTTAATGCTTTACACCAAAAGGCAGTGATGATGTCTGCATCTCCAGGAATCAAAGAATGGGTTTACTCATGTATGTTGATGATCAAATCTCTGTCCAATTCAAATGTTCACTATCTGAAGTACACAAAATGCTTATTTATATGGGACCAGGGCTACGTCACTTTTTTAACGCTAAGCATAGAAACCAGCTCTGTAGAATGGCTAGCAGTTCTCACAATAAATGGGATATCTATGATGGAAGGAATACGGTTATCCCTGTCTTTTTCCTAAGGAACTATTACAGCTCACAATCCAGTCTATATCTAACGTCCGTGCAGATGAACATTGTTTTCTTTGTTTTCACCATTTCAAAATATTTCTGCCTCATCCTTGCTCTCTTTCATGCTGACATTTTCTGCCCTCTCAGTAGAAGCTCGCAAAGAATTAAACCAGCATCCAGCACAACTGAGAGAGTGACAATCTTCAGGAAAAGAAGAGACTGAAGGATAGGAACCTATTCCCTTGGCTACTCCTAGATATGTTATGTTAAATATTACAGACATAATAAACAAATTTTATCCTATACATTTATAAGAAGAAAGGCTGTGGAAACTCCAGGGCTCTTGGACAGAAGGAACATTACCTGCAAGAGATCAGGGAGAACAGGTAACTCATGCCAGTTTAATGTACTTCAGTAATAAAACCATTTATTCATGAATCTGCTATGGTTCTCAGGCTGGATTGTTTTTGCTTTGCTAATATGTCAAGCTTTGATGTGTCTAATCTTGCCCTGGTGCTGGCTGTGTACCTCTGGAAAAGAAGGGCCTTAATTTTCTGTTGGAATTTGGCTCACTTTTAGTTTTTCTTGGCTAAGGCAAGTCACCTACTGATTACAAGTTTTGGGGCAGTAGTGAAAAGTGGACCTGAATGAATCATGGAGCTAAAACTCTTCCATGAATCATAATGTTTTAACTAAGAGTGACTCATGCCAGGATGCAAACAGCTGTCCTGAGTACCGCCGTTTTTTTGTCAAAAGAGCTCTCAGGAAGAGCATGTCGTCATACTGACACCCCCTCAACAGGGGTCAGAGCTTTGGGCAGCAGGGCCATGGCTGGTCCTGCCAGTGTCGCACAGGAAGGACAGCACAACGGGGCAATTCCATCTCTGACAGGGGCAAACTGTTGGAAGACACTATGCACAATATTTGTTGGATACAGCTCCCTGTGTAGCATCTAAGAAGGAATCCTGAGAGCTGCAATTTTCTGAATCCCATATCAGCTCAGTTTCTTGCAGCAGTCCCAAATCCTGTTAACATTTCTGGAGTGCTGGACATCACTACTTGATCCCAACAAGAGGCCCTGTATGCTGGATTCTTCTCTCTGCTGGTTTTGCATGGATTAGGCAATAAAAAGTAGACTGGAAGCCCTCTGATGGTTAACTATTCCTCCACCCCTTTCTTTCACCATAAGCAAAGCACTGTGTAACTACTCCAGGTGAGATGGATCCCATTTAGCTGCAGTTATCCAACCTGTCTGCCTGGACATGGGCAGCACACAGTGTAGACCCAAGAAAGGCCCAGAGGCTTTTTGTTCCATTTGTGCCTTCACTTTGAGCCCAGAAAGCCCTATGGGCTTTGACAAGATATGGTGATAAATACCATCAGCACTCTGGAGCCAAGCTGTAGTTTTTAAACACACCTGCCCTGACCCCAATTCCAGGATTTTCTAAAGGTGCTTTGTAAGGTAGTCATACGACTCTCATTGTAAACACTCATAATCAGTTAGTGATTTTCAGACATTATTTCAGATTTTTCATTGCAGTAGAATGAGGCTGAAATAGTCAGGGTGATCTAACCAATGGACTTCCAACGTTCAACCTGTCTGGCCTAGGGACCATCTATGTCATAGCTGACTCTATGGACACATCTTTTTTTGACATGGAAGAGCCTGCCCTTCTCTCCTGGGCTACAGGTCTGTGCTTGCTGTGTTTGCCCTGACTTGCTCAGACAGTATGAATAGAGGTACTTTCCATGTAGGATATTGGAAGTGGCTAATTGAAGATTCAAAGGAGAATAGTTCATTAGATGTGTCTGTTGGACAACCTGATAGATTCATGGCATTATGGCAATGAACTGGCTGGAAGATGTTCTCTCTCTGTTTGCAAGCTTGGTATCAAATCATCTTTCAGTTATAGTTATTTAACATTGTTATCTCAATAAATTCTCTTATGGGATTTGCCTTCATTCTAAAATATGAATATCAAACTGCTGTGAGTAGTCTCTATTTTTTGACTGAATCAGCCTATTGCCTAGGTAACCAGGACAATCAAAAGAACCAGCCTCTCCACAAGGACTAGTTAACATTTCATACTTTTGCATAGACTCATCAAAGAGAAGCATTCGGTGAGGGACATATAATATACTGACCACTCTTGTTTTGTCCAGTTCCATACTCATGTCCAGAACCACTAAGCTTTTAGGTGTGAGCCTTCCTGTAAACCACTGCCTTCCTGGGCCTTTACCTCTTGCATGGTAGGACACAGCCTCCTCCAGTAAGGTCCCCTTTATGAGTCTGCCTGATCCACAAATAATTCTTCTCTTTGTGTTGCTGCAGCTCATCTTTGCATGTTGTAGGCTTCTGATAACCTTCTCTCTCATTCTCCACTGACCTCAGCCCGGAATCAGATGGGAATGAAGGGCCAGTTTGCTAAGAAGCTTCTTTTTTAAGGCTGTTAAAAGAGCAATGTCTCTAAGATGCTTTTTGCAGCTAGGCATCTATTCTACTTGTTGGCCTTTACATCCATTGAGCAGCTTGATTCAAAGCTTGTTTTACCACATTACCAGCTGCTCTCTGACATTTCTCTACTCCCTGTTATTGATTAATGTGTCAGTGGCAATCATGTTTCTTTGATTTCTGTAAGCAGCAAGCCTTAAAACGAATGACCAAAGGAAGGCAATGCTATATCTCAGTATTGAAGGTGGTTACGAGTAAAAGTTTAAGAAGTTTTGCTTTAACAACCTTAAGACTTTCTAAACCATTCTGCTTTTCATGCAGCTCCAGTTGCTTGAATTCCTGTTTTGACCTCACAACAATGGCACTGCTTTTTGTGTAAACCTAACTGTTCTTGATTATAGTTTTGTAAAGCAGTATGGCCATCAGTGGAATAACTCCAGGATGAGGGCTGAACCAAATTTGCCACCGCCACCTCCATACACAGAAAAATCACCGCACAAATGATCTAGAAGCAATGAATAAGTCATCTAGTCCCCTGCCATGCAGCTGGCAGTCTCATAATGCTGACATCATTTGTGACAGATGGAAGACATTTGTTGTCTCATCCTAAAACCTTTTGGTGAATTTAACTATCCTATTCTTAATATTTCTCCCTAAGGCTAATATAAATGTCTCTTACTATAATTTAGGTTAATATTTCTTGTCCGCTGCCAGGTAATACATTCACTTTCTCACTCAAGCTGGAACACCTAGATGTTTTCATGGGTTTCAGACACTTTCTTAATTTCCTAATGTTTCTCTAACATTAGTCTTCTTTGAAACACAACAAGTGTACAGAGTGTATCTATTCTTCCCTGTTCTCTCCCACCATTTCTTGAGGAAATCTTATCTGGATGTTTGTTCCTCATACATCTGAGCAGTTAATTTGTGCTGTCAATCGTACATCTTCCCACTCTTGGCTATTTCTCCCTGATCTACTGTTAGACATACTTGCTCAGTAGGACAGACCATATCAACAGAGTTACATGAGGTGTAGGAATTGTGTAGCTGAGTTTTGGGAGACTTGTGGATCTCTTTCCCAGGCTGAAGCAAAGAACCAAGGATGTGATGCTGCTAGCAGACATTTTCTGCACTGTAACAGTACAGGCGATAGTGTAGGTATCTTAATTTCAGAGCTGGCAGGAGGTTTTATGTAAATTACAATAAATGTTGAGTAATTTCTTGAGGTTTCTTGCACAGTTCTGTGTTCAAGTGACCCTAAAATTCTTATTTTTACATCTTTAACAGTTCAGAGCAGTCTCAAAGATGTTTTCAATGGTCTTCATGGATTCATCCAGCAGAAAGGAGCAGGCAGTGAAATCCTGCTTTTATGGTACCATCATTCAGAAGAAGTGGTATAATCTATTTGCAGACTTTCCCCCTTTTTAATCTAGCTATGCACAAAGTAGATCCCAGTTTCTACATATGTAGTAATAAAACTGAACAGGCCAATGCTCATTCTTTGACCCTAAGGCCAAGCAGCACAGCACTATTGTCATCCATAGGTACAAACTTCCCATCACCACCAGAAGAAAATGAAGGTGGTTTCATGTAAAGTACCAAGGGAAATGGGTCCTTGGTGGGGACACGACAGAACCATGCCCAGGCAGTGCTCATGAGAGAGCTAGCTGGAACAGTGCCCCAGTCCGCAGTAATGATTAAACAACATGAACAGCTCCTGGCCATTACTTCATCTAATCTCAGTCTCTGATTAATGTATTTTCTTAGATGTAGCTGGTAAGACCTTCAGGTCTAGCCCAGGCTATGAAGGAGTGATGCATCATATTTTACTGATGTGCAACACTTTTAGATCAGTGAAATGATTTACAGCACTTGAGCTTAAATATTCCCTTCTATAATCTGAAGGAAGGGAAAGAAGATAAAACGTAAAACATCTATCAAAGCATGGCTGAACCAGAAGGTCAAAATTTCATGTTATGTGACTTGAAAGAATAGCACCATACTCCAGCTAAATCAATTTTCCAAGCCCACTCACTCTCCTCATCCCCTGAAGAAGTTTGCAGTATAGTTAAATTTAGCTGCAAGAAATTCTCTTGCAGGCTAGTCTTCATGATTATATGAAGTTGTTCTTTGATTAGGAATGCAGAAAAAAATTAGGATGAGTATCACCAGAGTAAAAATGGAAACACAAGTTAGATTGTGAAATGAGTCACACTGGCAGAAGTATGTAAACTAAAAGCAACAGGAAACTCAGAATATCTCTTTGTAAGAGAAAACATCATAGCGGCTGAAATCTACCCATGCAACTATCAGAACAAACTACAGGAGATCTGACACACTTCAGATCCCATTTGTAATAGTTTATGTAAGCTTTAGAAAAATTTTGGAAAAATGAAACTAAAATTTCCAGATTTGTTGCAAAATTATAACAGTATCCAAAGAATAGGAAATAAAGGAAACTTTCATCACTTACTTATAACAAAGGTGTTACAGATTAGACCACAGCCAATATTTTGTTATGATTTAGCAAGTTATTTCCTCTTCAGATAAAAACCACGGTATAAAATAATAACAGATGTGATTTTTACAGTAGTTAACACCCCTTTAGCTATTCACCTTCATGGAATGAGTTACTTCACTGACTGCCTGACAGGGATGGGTAATTGATGGATCATTCAGGAAATTCCACATGGGCAGACACCATATGCCACAAGGCACACTAATTCCTACCCTCGCTGCTTGGTTTATCTCTCCTGTCACGTTCAAAATTTTGGCAATCCTCAGTGGAAATTGTTGTTCTTCAGAAAATTATGTAACTTTCTATAAATTTAGTATTTGCAACACAGAATAAAGTGTCCTAGCTAATGCATTGCTAATGCAATCCCACCGTATGCTTTCTTTTAAAAGCATGCTGTACAACCATAGATGCCTGGGTAATACCAAGTACAATATTCACACTGCTTTGCCATGAAGTTTTCGTTCCACATTTTTGGAAAGGCTCAGATTCCAGGTTACTAGGGAGTGCTTCTATTGCCACTGCCCCGGATCATTACTGATCCATTAAATCACTACAAATTAATTGCATCAGACAGTACCAATATTAGGTGTGTCCAGATCCAATTTAAATTTTAAAAAACCCCAACCTACTAGAGGTGTGTTCCTAAATTTTCCCTCTAAACTGCCACTCTATAATAATTTTCCACCATTTAAAACAAGCCATTTCCATATCCATTAGGAGACTCCTAGCTCAGATTTGTGAACAGAGATTTTTGTCACTGCAGTTCCAACCATTCGCCTGCACAGTATGGGACTGTCCGGCTTCTTTGCTTTTCTGTCCACAGTGTTTCATTCTCTATAAAAAATAACAATTTTCTTCTAACTGGCATATAAAAAAAAAAAAAAAAAAAAAAAAGCCTACAGTCTACCAGGGAAATCATTAACAAAATCAGTTCTGAGAATTGTCATTTTTATCAGAGAAAAAGTATGTATTTTTACTTTCCCTCTGGAGGCTGGTAAACATGAAAGATTAATTAGTTCAATACAAATGCCAGTGGAAAAAACTTGTTCTTTAGCTGAAATGCAAGATCTTGGGGTTTTAAAAGCCCAAAATAAAATTCTGCTGATAGCCTAAGTGAGAAAAGTTACCAACAAATAAGCCAAATCTAAAAAAAACAAAAACAAAAACAAAACAAAACAACAAACATGTGCCTTTAACTAATTCACAAGTCTTTCCTTAGAGTGCAATTTATCAACTTTGTTTTTCTTAATATGTGTGAAGCAGTAGTGTAACAGCTACTCCCCATACCCCAGCTGGCAAGAGTGCACATCTGGGCCTGTCTCTTGGTCATCTTCACTTTTCCAGCATGTCTATGACTTAGCTTGTACAGATAAAAATCAAATCCTTAAGAGCATTGTGCTGCCAAGGGCCTGAATGGGTCTAAACCATGTCTGATAATGCAGATTTCATGTCGGACCTGCAACTGATAACAGCAGATCTAGTTCTGATTCCTGTGCCTGCAGGTCAGGTTATTAGTCACAGGTATGTTATTATTGGTACCTATGGTTAATTATATGTGGAAGTTTTCAACCTGTCATTGAGTGCCTGGGTAAAATTATGGTTTCCTTTGGAAAACCCGGTATTGTGCATTGCCTGCATGTGCTGGTAGCTTTGGGCTGCAGGCAGCACCGTGCCAGCACCATGTGCAGAGGTTATCAGAGCTCACTGTAGCCCTGGGATGTGCAAAGGAGAGGCAAGACTATGATTAAGCTTCAACAGGGCAAAAACTAATCTTTTGTGAGGGGTTTTATGATTTTTGAAACTCAGCTTCCCTCCTATGGAAGAGAGCCTTAACCCCACCTTCGGAAATGCTCTGTGATTGAGATCTGTGGGGAGTGAAAGCAGTGTGAAAAGTCGAGGTACTCATCATTCAGAAATCTAAATGTTCCGTTCAAAATGGATTCATAGTATTTTTCCTCTTCTGATATCACTGAACATATATTTTAACACTTGCACAAGCTAAAGTTTATGAGGATAACAAAGAATAATCTCAATTCACTGAAAAACAGAGAATTATAGAGGTCGCTTCCATCTTTTAGTTCTACCAAATAGCAAGGATCCCAGAAAGATCTATCTGCTTGTGTTCACATAAGGTACCAACACTGGAATAAAGCCTGCATATAAAACAGCCCTCAGACTTTGTCCTTCCTCAGTGAAGCCACGATGAGTAAATCAGTGCTGGAGGTAGTTCTCACTTCTTTATACTTCTTCACACCTTCAGCGAGGAAAGACACATTTCCAGGGAAGACTTAGAGGAAGAATACACTTTTGGAGTTCAAAGCAATACTAAATATTATATATGGCATTGCTGATGCGATACATCAGGCAGAGGGTATTCCTGAAGGTGACAAAGTATTGTCTCATTTTTTCTGCTTTGAAAAATTTCTCATGGATTCTTCCAAGCCCAGCCCAGCGTATCCACCCAGAGCCTGGCTCAAGGCACCTAGGGAGTGAAGGTGGTTTTCAAGATCTAAAATATTCTGTCAAAGATTTCCTTTTATCCTACCTAAGATCCTACAATTACTCTTTCTTGCAAACTTTAGTGACAAGGTGCTTTAAATGTTGTAATGCCACGGTATCCATTGGAAAGTGCTTTCTCCCACCTGATGCTGATCACTACCTTCCTCTCTGCCTCAGCATCTTTGTATCTCCCACTCTTCTGACTCAGGTATTTTCAGGTACTGTTTTGGTATCAGTAAGATGGTGCTCGTACTTCTTTTCTTAGTGCAGGATTAAGCATTTGAAGAAACAGTGCATTGTGTGATATGAACAATTTTAATTAATTTTGACACAGAACAAGGGAATTTCTTCACTACTTTCATGTCCTTTAGACAGTTCCTTAGACACCAATGGGTCCTGGAAGCTGGGACCTGACATGCTGTCTCTAAGCCCTGGAAAAAGTCACTCCCAGGGGCAAAAAGAAGTGCAAATAATAACAAATATTACATGACCTGTTTGATGAATTGCCCTGTATCAGGGACTTGATCTACAACACTTAGATTTTTGTTCCTTCTCATCAGAAAAACAGGGAATTATAATAAGCCTTAGTGATCTGAGGCCCCTTCTACAAAGGAAGACATTCATTACTGCTCTCAAGACAAGAGGAAATGCTGGACTCTTGGACTTAATTCAGCATCAATCAATTTCATATCAGTCTGGTATTTCAAATCTATGAGAAGATCGTAAAGGACAAGATCTCACTTTACACAAGGTGAGATCATCCATAAGGATGCTGTTTCAACCACTCCCCTTGATTATCTTTCTCATTAAGAAATATCTCTTAATGTTTATTTTAATGTTTTCCATTCATAGTTTCGGGCCATTGTCTCTTATTATCATCTGAGAATTATCTTCTTTATATTTATTGTTACTCTGAAGCTATATATAAATTATGATCATATCCTTCCTGAATCTTCATTGTAATAAATTCAGCTCCCTCCATGTCTCCACTTATAATTTTTTCTCTAATACTTTTATCTTGTCAACCTTTGTATTTCTTTGTTTCTCCACTGCCTTCCTAAATGTTGTCATTCTTTGGCTGACAAAACCTATTTTTCACCAATGACAGAAGAAAATGAACAAAGAAAAGGTATTTTTTTAAAACTCACTTTTTCTTTTACAAAGTCAGAAGGATTAAAGGTAAAATTGTCTAGTTCAATCTTCTACCTGTGGTTGTTCCTATCTTTTGGCCACCAGGAAAGATCATAAATTGCCCAAGAGTTACAGATCTTATAACAGTAGTCACTGTCTATAGCAGCTATCTGTTTCATACTCATTAAGTTTTCCTTTACAGAACATTTCTCCAGGGACAATGGTACAAAATCTACCAACAATAAAAACCATTGTGGGAAAAATTGAATAGTCCAGGGACAGACTTTTCAGCGTATCTTTCAGAAACGTGTCCAGCAATGGTCTGTAGTAACTTAACATCACAGTCATCAAGCATGAAAGTGTGTCTGTATGTAAGAAATGACGTGTCCTCTGCAAAGCTGCTCTTTCACACATGTAAATACATAAATTTGTAGAATGAGCTGCAGACAGAATAATGTTTTCTAACATTTCCCACAGAAACTAATTTAGTTCTTAATGACCCTTGGCTCAATTCAAAAATATTGTATTTTTGTCTGTATTTTCATTGTTGTACTTGATAGAATGAGTGCCTTTGAGTCTTTTCCTCTTATGCTTTGCATTTTGATGTGAATGTGATCACTAGCTTTGCTAGTATTTTTGTGCCCTGGTCCAATCAAGATTCCTCAAGAAAACAACGATATTTGTCATCTTTGTTCTTACCAAATAATGGCTATTCCTTGGCAATAGGACAAATATCAGAGGTACCTGGTTTCCATTAACTTTTTCCTCTGCAGTCCAGATTACTGCAGTATTAAGCATACACATTTTAATGGTTTCTGCGCACTGGAAATTATTTTGGAGAACCTGGAATTTTCTGCTGCTTCTGAGACTGTTGTCTGCTGGGGACAGGAATCTGCTGTTATTCTAGGATTTGGGGGTTTTCTTTTCCATTGTCAGAGAGGAAAATGTGGATGTGGAGCATGAGGAGAAACAAGAAGGACCAGATAATTTATCTATAAATCTTGTGCTATTCTTAGCTTCTGATTTCTCAAATCCATAAGAATAAGCAAATTTCTGACATCATGTTCATGCTAAGTTCAAAATGAAAGAGAAAGGACTGAAAAATCCAATGTTTCTTTTTCCACATCCATAATCCTTTCTCCCCCGAGCACTCATGAGGCTCCACAATGTATAACAGCTGACACTGTGTATTTTATTTACTATATTCTCTTCTGCAGCAACTATCCATCTGCAAAATTCACAAATAGAAGGCACATAATATTTGTCACTTCCATATATAAATACTAACTAATCATGAGGTGAGCTGGAGATATATATCCCTTGACTAGGAAGCCTGTGTACAATACTAAAATTGAGGAAGGGTTTTGGGCTTTGAGAAAATTGACGCTGGGTTTGCTGTATTATGTACTACTTTGCCTCATAACAAGTACAAACCTCACATCAGTGAATCCTCACACAATGTCAGTGTGATATAGCAAAATAGTATGAAAATATGTATCAGTGGAGAGAGAAATGAGGTTGACATATCTGCAGGCAGACCATGGTTCAGCACTGCCAAAAGTAGCCCTTTGACTATTTATTGAAGGGTGATTAGCTCAGTCTTTAAACATTTTGCAGCTGTCCCGTACTGGGTTTTATACGGGGCTAATACTGATCCTGAATGTACAGTTGACTGACTGCCTCTTAATTACATGTCATTAATATATCTATACACAGCTTTGATCCTGATTTGAAATAAACCACATGAACTGAGCCGTTTTCCCCTGCAGCAGTCACATCATTAATTGTATCCTTCCTTGAACAAATACTCGTTATGAAGTAAGATAATAAAATAGTTTGTTCTTAAGTGTGGTATGGTGCGTTGTGGTTAACTCCAGCAGAAGATAGAGGTAACTTTGTTTAACAAGAAGGGAACTGAAGTTCAGCACTACTGTAACTGAGGAATAAAGAGCATAACAGACACATGGGAGACCTGCCCTCTTCTCAGTTTTCCTGCTTACTTTCTCCAGCATCAATCACAGGAGAATTTGCTTCTCCAGATCCTGAAATCCTGATCTTTTGTTTAAATACAACCAAGGTGAGGCAAGGCACTTTGCTATGTGTTGTACAACACCTAACTCAGTGAGGGTCCTGGTGGTTTTGAGGATGTCCAAATGAACTGAAACAAACCCACTGAAATTGAACCATTTACTGACTACAATATGACTACCTGCAATTCAGCCATATTTTAGCAGTATGACAGAGAGCACAGAGGAGTTACCTCCATCTTTTTGCTCTCTGACTTTCTTTGATGTGCACTAGTTAAGGATACACCTATTTATACATATTTATATTCTTACATATAAATATTCTCTTTAATCTTGGCACTAACTGTTGTCCTGGACATCTTGATTGGCAGGGAATGTCTCATTAATTCTTTCCATAAGTACAGAGACATCGGACTTTTTTAGGTTTTAAGGGTTTTGTGAGACATTTCACAGCAGATGAGAATAAAACAAAATAATCAGGAACTGCATTTTTTTTTTTTTTCAAACTATGTCTGTGGGAAAGTAACAAGTTTGCTTACTTTAATTTTGTTCTCAGTCCTCACTAAAGAGTTTGTTTAGATATTGCTTGATTGTCAAGAAAATACTGTAGAAATGAGTATGGCCTGTGTGGCCTCAAGAAAGTAAACGGTTTCGTGTTTTGTTCTAAGAAATGCTGTCATTTGGATTTGAACCAAATGGCTTCACAGGGAAAACACTGCCTTCTTCTGCCAGGGAAGGCCGAAAATAAACACCATGGCTGAAATTCATCCGAGTATGGGAAAGCTAATCCCTGTGACTGTGCTATTCTGAAAGTCTTATACACAATACAAAATAACAATTGCACTCTTCTTTCTTATTTAGTTCTGAATGTCTTTCTCAGTTCTTGGAAATATTAATTGTAAGAGTAGATTTAATTGTGCCCCTAAGTGCATTCTGTTCAGTTTTGATTTTTTACTTGAAGATGAAGGACATGAAGTCTGTACAACCCTTCAGCGGATTGTGACTCTTGCTGTTTATACTGCTATAGCCGCTATCAATGGGACACCAGACGGGAATATGAACCCTGTCAGCAGTGCCCTCACAGCTCAAGAACCCAGAGAAGCTAAAATGCTGGATGATTAATCAGTGCTATGCACTACATGAAGGTGAAGGGTGGGAGGATGACCCCACACACCTCCATGACCACTTGGCCTGGAGTGGATGTGACTATCGCACTCACTAGCTAACGGCTGGTGGGAGTCGAGGGCTGCGAGGTACCACAAGGTGATATAGCCAGACTTTCAACCACGGTAGTGGGTTCAGAACATTTCATGAGGATTAGAAGCTTGGAGCAGCTCACAGCAGAGAGTCTTAGATGATGCCTCTCCTCTGCTAAAACTTTTGCATCCACTGTTTGCCACCCTACATCCAGAGGATAGTGCAGTCCCCCCATGCTCAGCTACCAGACCCAGAGTATCAGAGTGATCAGGGGCAAAGGAGCTGTGATGGCAAGGACTCCCAGGGAGCCATTCTGCCCATCCTCCTCAGAGACTGTGAGGCCTCAGACAAGGGGATCTCTTTTCATTAATCATTCATTAATGAGTGTGTCTTGTTGCTGCAGATACAGGATTAAGTTTTCCATTACTTCCAAATGGCATCTTGTAGCGCATGTTATCAAAAGTCAAAGTGGAGAGGTAGAGAGGGCAACAACTACTGGAGTGTCACTTGCAAACTACAGGAGTATTGCAACACATTTTTTCTCTGTGAGTGATGGTGACAGAGATGCTGACCTGCTCTGACAAACCTCTGCCATCTGCAGGAAGCAGCAAGGACATTTGTAGAGTGGCCTATGATTAAGGAAGCAAAGTTTTGTGGGCTGGTTTCCCTTCAGGAAGTTTCACACCACATGTGCAGTGATGACATCTGGCCCAAGCAACTGGACTTAAACTCATAGACATTTCTTCAAACTACTTGTAACAGAAATGGTAAAGATTCAATGCAAATCACAACTTACTGATCCACTTCCATTGCGCCAAATAACTTATAAACATAGCTCTAGCCCCCAGTACCCGTGTGCTGAGGTTTTTTTCAAGCCAAGAGCCCAAAGCCTTCAAACAGCACAGCGGCCCTTAAGGTTATGGAGCAGAAGATGACTTCTGTCATTGCCCAGGTCAGAATGACCATGTGAACTGTCATAACATTCAACTTTGTAAGAACTGTTCCATTACGCAAAGGCCTAATTCTGATCTTGGTTTCAATAGTTCCATGTCAACAGAAGTCCTGATTTACACCAATGTTCGAGACCTAAAAATTCACCTTTTACCATATGTTCTGCTGAGCGAGAAAACAGGCTGACTGGCACTTTTATTACTACATTCTCTGTGCCTTGATGAATAAATCCAACACAGCTGTCATCCATGGGACAGCACAATGGCAAAACAGAGTAGAGTTTCTCCATGATCATTCTTACTGAAAGAGAAGATGAGGATGGAAAACAAAAAAACTCCAATTTTGTAGAATGTCATTTTCAGTTTGCTACAGAATGTCATTACTATATAACAAATGTGAGCTGGCAAGCATCTGCTTCTTAGCAGAAAAGTGAAGTATTTTGTCAGGGCTGGGGATAGTTTAATATCTGTAATAAATCATCTGTAGGAGGTAGGGAAGAAGGAAAAAATTGCTACAGAGCTCATGCAGAGAAGCAGGATTGGCTATGCCTGCTTAGAATTCAGAGCTGAACTTCTGCATTTGTATAAACACCAGGAGCTTTGAGACATCACACCTCCGTAGCCAAATTTTGTTCCGCATCATAGGAATTTAGCCATCTAAAAATTAAGATAAATTCGGTCACCATTGTGAAACTTCACTCCCCTCTTTCCTTTTTTTTTCTTCCTTTAGAGGAGAACAAAATACAATCACTTAACCTCCTGCTATAGGGATCACATGAACATCTATGGATCAAAGAATATGGGTCAACATGAAGAGAATAGAAGCTAAATCGAGGCACTAGTGGCAACAAGTCAAATGAATAGAATAGCTTTTGACAGCCTGAACTGGAAAAAGGCAGCTTGTGCCAGCACAAGAGAGTTAGTCTGTTTTGTCATACTCTTAGATTATATAATAAGAGAGAATAAATAGAAAGACAAGCAGAGGTAACCACAGACCCAGAATAAATATGAGATTAATGAACCATTCCACATTTAAAAGACCTCACCCAAATGACCTTGGCACTTTAAAAACTGTCAAAGTCTATACCTTGTGCTATCTGTAATAAAAATAACTACAAAGGGCTCAAGCTGATCTGGGAACCAAACTGTCCTTTACCTTATGTTTATGTCCTTCACCTACACTTAGTACCTAGATTCTAGACCTAGTGTGACTTTTGTACTGCGGAGTCCTGACTCCTGAATGTAAGAGGGAGTAAAAGGTGAGGACAACCCAAACAGAAAAGCTATGACTTATGCTTTCTAGTCTTGTTGTGCTCTGGTTTCTCCTTCACAAAAGAAAGCACAAAACAAACTGAACTCTGCTGAATCTGTTACTGAGGATCAACTGTCAAGAGACATCAAAAGCCTTAGATATTTCCATAGCCTGGTGGAGGCACAGATTTGGTTCTTGTTCTCTCTGGAGAAGAAAAGCATGTGGTCCCAATTTATATTTAGAGGTAAATATCTACTACAGGGCCAAAAGCATACAAGAAAATTTAGCAGGTAAGATAGATAGATAGATAGATAGATAGATAGATAGATAGATATTTTTTTTTAAATGAGCATGTATAAGTCTGTGGACATAAATTCATTTCCTTGGATATTGTGCAACTCCATCTAGCTTAGACAGCTTCTAGGTCATAGTTTCCAATTTATGAAAAATTCCCTCAAGGTTTTCCCAAGAATTCTTTGAGTACTTCCACTTATCAAATAATCCTATTTTTCAGATAAAGAAATGCAAGTCTAATAGAGTTACAGTCATACTGAAGAATCCCATCTGACTATTCTTAAAATCAACAAGAAGACATTAAATTCTCAGCAGCAGATACTTTATGCCAGTTGTCACATAGAAACCCTGGCTGAGATTCCTCTGGGCTAGGTACTGTAACACTTTAATTTTAGGCACTTGTCCCTCAGAACAGGATCCAAACTACCGAGCTGGAGCTCCTGAAAGAGGGTGGGGGAGGCCCTTTACCCTGCAGCCTGACCCAAGCTTATCATGTCAGAGCTGGCCTTGAGGACCAGGAGCCAAACCCCGGGGCAGGGGGAGGAGGTTGATGAGCACCTCAGTGTGCTCAGGGCCATGACACCCCTCTGTGGATCCAAGCTCCTGAGCTACTCAAGGGGAAATTTCCTGACTTTGGTTTCCTCTCCTGAGTTTTATCTGCTCTTCTGAGAAATGCCTCCCTCTATCCATAGAGCCAAAGCTAGCTTAGGGTTTAGCATATTCAGCTGGGAAAACGGAAAACCCAAGCATTAATAAGACCTCTTTTCAACCTCAGTGGAGTCAAACCTATGTTCCCTGAGAATATGTGAGTAAAATATCATGTGAATAGGTTGTTGCTGTAGAGAACCTGACCGTCCTGATTAAACCACATCCTCATCCAGTGATGACTTACATGATTTATTGAACAAGAAATAGAAAGCCCAGATAGAAGCTTTGGTCAACAGGGTAATGACAATTTTGTTATAAGAATGGAAATCCTGGGGTCCTGATCTGTGTTTATATGGTGAATTGTTTCTTTTTTTCCTTTATTTTTTAAACCCGTAACTAATGTAAAATGTGATTATAGTTCCTGGTAGATAGGACTAAATTCCAGCCTCCCTTTCACTGCATACTTCTTTTTTTTTTTTTTTTTTTTTTAAATTATTACTTTCTGTACAGTACACAGGCTTAAAACACCCAAGATGGGCTTTTATTTTACCTGTCAGACTGACAATGGAAACAAAAATCTGAATGTGCACAGTTCTACTGAATTGATGTGCATCAGTATTCTTGTGCTGAAGTTAAATTATAACTGAAGTAAGAAATTGGTACTTAGGGGAGCATTCAGGACTGGGATTTGCAGTTTTATCTAGTACCCAGATATCCACCTATCTGCAACCTCCTGAAAATATCTTTTCTTTGTGGAAGAAAAGCCCTTTCAATAGGGGGAACATGCTAACAAATGAGCCTGGGGAAGTCACTGATGTTACTCTGTTCCTGTACAATTAATGATAAAATATAATGGGAATGACCTGTTTGTACATAAATTTTTGCCGATAGCCAGAAGCAAATCCTATAACTCCTTTCTGCCTGCTTAACCTTTTAGGTGTCAAATTCCTTTGCAGGTTTAAACTTCCTGATAAAATGGTTTCTCGCTGAAGGAGGAAGAAAGAAGTTGGGAATTTCCTGATTATGAAGAAAAGAAGGTATGTGATTATTGCATGGACTCTGAGCTATTTCACAGAAAAGAAGAGCTTGCTGCTCATCTTCTTCCGCAAGAACTTAGGTTCAGGTGGGTGATACCTGATACCCAGCACATGCTGCAGCAGGGAGACAGGTGAGGAGGGAGAGGGGCTGTGATGGATTCACCACAACCGCCACCCCTGTGCCCCTTGTGGGGAGAAGTTGGGTGTGGGAAAAGGAGGAAGAAAGGGGTTGTATTAATGTTTATCTTTTTGTTTCCTACTACCCAAATCAGTATTTGTTTTTTGAATTTTAATTAGCAATAAATTAATTTTCCTCAAGTTGAGTCTGGTTTGCCTGCCATGGTAACTGGGAAGGGATCTCCTTGTCTTCATCTTGATCCATGAGATTTTTTTATCCTAATTTCTCTTGTCGGTTTGAATGAGGGAGTGAGCAGCTGGGTGGGTGTTTGGATGTTATTCCCAGGAAGTAAGGGAAGGGACAGTCCTACTCTGTCCTTACATGCAGCAGGGATATGGCCAGGACATTAATCTGGGCTGAAGAGACCAGAAATACAAGTTGCCTCCACATTTTTAAAACTCACAGTGGATTTTACAGTGCAAATTGGCCATGGAATACAATGAACAGCCTTTTTCACATTCACTTTGAGAAGGTTCCTGATGAATACCCTTCATATAGGTGCTCTTTCATCAGAGCATGCTCCTCCAAATTCCCTCTATTCCCATGGCTAGCAAGGTGTTTCATTTTTTATAGCAGATCTTCATCCAGAAGATAGGAAATAAATGCTGAAAGAGCTGTGTCAAGAGCATCATGGAGTTCCTCCTGCCCGCAGCTTCTTCTGGGATTTCCGAGCACTAGGGGATCTTGCTCCATGTTTTCAAGGCCCAAGCCACCAGATGCAGTGTTTTCTGTGCCATATTTTGGAGTTAAATAGAAAATTGTCTGAAGGACAGAAGACACAGAGACATTTCAAAGCTAAGAAGGAAGACAATAAACTTCACTGGTGCCTTTAGAAATGACTCCACCAGGGCCTTTCAAGCTTATGTCACCTGTTTTGTTAATGGATTTGCATTTCAAAACCTGTTATTTCTCCTCAGTAGTTTCCTAATGAGCTCACCATTACACTTCCCCTAGTTCTCAAATGTATTTCATGTTCTGGGCATCTTGGGCAGAAGAATATTCCATTAAGGGCTGGCAACTTGGAGCACTCCCAGGACGGCATCGCTCTTGCCCACGCCTGGCATATTGCTTAGCAACACCGAGGAACATTTACTGCACATCCTGCTATTTATGTTTCATGCTTCACATGTTGACTTTCTCTCCTGCCTCCAAGTTCCTCTGATGGAATTGCTGTACATTAGATGCCCCAATAGTGGTGGACAAATACAAGCCACTCTTCTGTCCCTATGAATTAAGGAGACAAATTATTTCACCTGCTGTGACAAACCTGTCAGTTTTTCCTGCTTGTTGTTATGGAAAGTTGCAGAACCTGACTGATATCAAATATATGCTCATATGCTAATATCAAATATATGTTCATTGTTAAAATAATGCTATATTCACAGATACAGGAATTACAACAAAGACGCTCCCAAACTTTAAAGCTGATAATGATTCACCTAAAGTATTCCATTTTGTACAAGGTCCTGCCTTCATTGCCCTGTTGGCACACTCCAAAAGACCTCCGCAAACTTTGGTCTCCCTCCGTTTTACTGGTACAGCTGCATCACCATACTGGTATTCCCCACAGGTATTTCTTTCAAGAATAACAGTTGACTGGGAAAGACTGGGAATGACTGAGCAGCAGGAGACACAAGTGGCTAAGGGTGTCAAAGATCACCAACCCCACCCAGCAATTGCTGTCTAGGGTTCTTTAATACTTTTGTTCTTCCCAATTTTCTACATCAAGAGTGCACACCAACAGAAAGCCCAGACTGGGACCATAATGTGCTATGCTGTAGTGCAGCAGCTGCAGCACACATAAAAATGATGTGTAGGATTTTCTGTCTGAGGGCCTTCACATTTAAATATGTGACTCTGTTTACAAGTATTTAGAGAGGAGCTCAATGGCTCAGTATAGGTTCAGAAGAGAAATTTACCCTGCTACCACCAAATGAATGTTTTTCAGAGAAGAAGGAGAAGGAAATTATCTTTAATATACAGCTGAATTTCTTCTCAGTGAATTAAAATGTCTAGCAAAGAGCAAAACCTATATATTTAATATAATAAGATATAGAAACATTGGGGGAAATACTCAATGGGCTAGATTCACAGAGGTATGTAAAACCCTCTTTTTGATCTCATTTCATTTAGCATCTCTCAGATTTCAGTATGGGATTTTGGACTCCAGTCTGATTTTAAAGAACTATCTCTGGAAGCAGCCGAGCTACGTTCTGGAAATCAATCCTGGTAATTGAACAAGAAAAATAAACTATGACCGTATACCCAATGCACTTTCCATTTTCCTTATGCATTTGACTGGAAAGAAGATGAGAAGGAGCATCTTATGAAAAATTTTACATGAATTTAAGATAGCCATCTGTAGAATAAATATACAGTATCGCACACTGTGACTTTAACATAACAAATCAATTTGAACCTTGATGTAAGTGGAAATTATACCTGTATGTAGTCAAATACCACATTTCTGGGGAAGAATGTATACTTTGTGGGAGAGAAATAAGCATATTAGTTTAGAAGGATATTAAGTACGGTTGGGAATATAGAAAATTTCAGATGAAAATGATATAAATTATACTCATATAAAAATGGGTCAGTTACTGCCATTACAAAATAAATGAAAGCACAACAGTGGGAAAAAAATCTATTATGAGATTCGGGAAGCTCAATTTCTCACAGTGTTAAGTGCTGTGAATCAGAGTATATGCACACAAGGTATTTCAGATTTTCTACAGAAATTGCAGTGAAATTAGAATTTTGTCAGTATTTCTTCCTAGGTTTTCAAGGCACATCTAACTGAAATGGCTTCAGGATGCAGATAAGATTTTTAGTTGTTTGGATGATGTCTTGAAAGAATCAACACAGATTTGAAAGTTAACAATGGATCAACAAGAGCGAGAAAATGTCGTGTGTATCTAACTGTTCATTACTAAATACTGTAAGCCATACAGCAAGCATCTTCAATAAAAATCTAAACAGTAACATCCTATACAGAAGATGAAATAAATGTAGGGAAAGCTACATGGGCATATATATCAGTTAATGTCAGTGCTTCTCCTTCTGCCAGTGTGTGCAGGTAGAAATGAGAGGACCAAAGAGGATGGCTGTGTTCAGAACCCATCTGCCAGGGAAAGCAGCAGCTCACTCACTCTCATGCAAAGCCGAGAGGTGAGGATCAACACCGAGTGCTTGCAGTCCAGGCTTGGGAGAAAGGCAAGACTCCCTGCTTATAGCAGTGGTCCCAGTGAGTGACGGTGGCTCACACCCTTCTGCTGTTTTGTCAGTGTGCTGCCTACCAGCAGGATGGGGAGACCCAAGCAGCTGTTTGAGCAACACCACCTCCAGTGTAAGGAATTTCTACCTGAGTAAGGGAGTGCATCCAGCAGCTCCTCACAGAGATACAGCTGCCTCTGTGCAAGACTCATGGCAAAGCATTAACAGAGCCTCAGGATGAGGCTCAACATACGTTAAAATGTACTGTCAAGTAGGTTGCATAGTTCCGTGCTCAACTACAAGAGGTGCTACCTGACTACTTACAATTCTTGAGACTACTACCTCCTTTGGAAATTAAAGCCTTTGCTCTCAATTGTGTTTTGGTGTGGGAATATCAGTCTTGAAATCGCAGTCATCATTCAAACCACATGGGAAACAAGGGTACATGCTGGCCTTTTTACTTTAACAACAGTCAGAAGTCCCATAGTAGTCACAGAGTTCATAAATGCTACATACTGGTCAAGAAGTGACATCTATAAAGCAGCTGTGACCAGGAACAGTTTTCATCAAGAAAAGATGGTAAGATCAGAAGGACATATTCCAAATCCCTGGTGCAAGCTCAGTCAGCCTGAAAAGCTCACCCCCTGATCTGTCCGGCCACTGCCATCACATCATCTTTCAGGACAGAAACTTTCCAAGGCCAAAGGCATCCAAAGACTGATAATCCACACAGTTCAAATTTCAAATACAGCTTGGGCTACTGGAGACTATCACTGATGGCAAAAACGATGTGCAAGCCATCAATAACGTTACTGTGCAAGGATTTTAAGTCAAGTGGGGACTACTGGTAGACAGAAAATGCACGTCAAGGTGGTACAAGCCTTCAAGAAACTCTATGTTCTTTTAGATGCGCCACCCAAATATTTTAAAAAAGGTGATAAACACTTGCTAGTGCAGAAATTTTCTTTCCTTCAGAAGACTGCAGAAAGTGCAGATTGTTTTTAAGATAGATTCATCACCTCTTTTTTTTTTTTTCCAGGAGAATTCCAAATATCTGCTGACACCCTCAGGCAGAAAGGCAAATTTTCTTTCCATTTAAAAATGGAAAGCATGCTTCTCTCTCTCTAAAAAACAACCAAAAAAAAGCACAACAAAAAACCCCTCATCCAAAGTAACTCAGGACTCAGAGTTTGCTCATTTTACCCAACTCAGCTGCAAAAATATTCAAAAGTAGCTCATCTGAAATATCCTGTGCTCAGGGCTGTGAATAACAGGCCACAGTTCCAGTTCTGAGCAACCTATAATGGAAGTCTGAAATATGATTTATTTGCTTCTTTATATTTGGTTATCCAGGATTTTATATCACCCTACAACTTCTTCTCTCACTAGATAGTAAATACTCTCAAGATGAGAGCTCAGGAGACCCAGAGCATACTTTGGGAACTGCTGAAAGCCAGACAGTAAGTGTCGTCTTATCCAGGAATAAGAGAAAATCAAGAAGCAAAGAGGTAGAATGGTTCCATGTTCAAACAGCAGTGACAGGGCTCCTCTGTTCCTGTAAACCTGATCCTGGCCCTGGACACCACAACGGTCTGACCATATCGTGGTGATGACACCCAGAGTCCTTTCCTCAGCCTCCTGCTACTTAGATCATTCTTTCTAAAGTGCCATCTCTGTTTGATTAGGTGAGAATTCAAGTACCCATTTAAAAATAAATTTCTTCATTTGCAAAATTCAAAATAAAAAAGAGGGCCAAAAAGAAAAAATAAAATAAATATTTTTATTCCAGTCTCTTCTTAAACTGGTTTCCTCCTTCTTGGGTGAGAAAATTTGTACTTCTGAGGCTCATTTGAACCTTCAGCATCTCCATTTCCATGTACTTCTCTGCTAAAACGAAACAACAGGGACATTGCTCAGTTCTGACAGGTTTCCTGTGCCATGCCATTTTCTGAGGAAGGTGCTTTTTCAGATAAGGAAACTACTTGTTACTGTACACCAAAAAGTTTTCAGTTTTGCTGTGATCTTGTGTGAAAGAGGAATTAACCCAGTAATCCACACATACTGAAGGTAGTACCCTCTCATGTTACCGACACCGAAGACAATTTGAAAAAACCTTTTTTATGAAAACATAACACAGAGTAGCCATCTTTTCTACCCCCGTTTAACATATATCTCTTAACACTTGCTCTGGCTTGGAATTTTACTCCAAGAGTAGCATCTTTCCCAAAGGAGTGCCAAGTTGCCATGTGCAAATATCTACCATTGACTTATGAATGACATGATGCAGTACAGCAAATGCAGATTTCAACATCAAAGAGCACACAGGAGGTGACAAGAAGTCAGGACAGCAGGAAAAAGGCTGTATTTTATTCTGGAAGAGAAGGGAAGAAAAAGTGAAATGTGAGCTCAGGAGGATCAAGGAAGGGCTTCTGCAATGGTTCTAAACCACTGTAGGCCAGACAGGACCAGCCAGAGGGAAATTCCAGTTCAGAAATGACAAATGGAGTATGAATGTGTTTCTACAGATTGAAAACTTGCAATCAGAAAATATTGCTTCATCTTAACATCTCCTACTTCAGGTTTCCAAAGGTTCTTTGCGGATTTTTGTTGTTTGTGTTTTGGGTTTTTTTTATTCCAAAGTAACAACTAGATTTTTACAGATATCTTCTCATGACCATTCTTCTCTTTTCTTGCCACATAAATCCTCCTCTTCCCCACTTGTAAGGAACAACCCAGAGAAAAGTCAGCACAGGCAACAATACCCAGTCTCTGCACCTTGATCTTGTACATCAGGGGACACAGGAAAATAATACAAAACAGAATGAGAAATCTCAGACATTTTGGGAATATTTCAGAGGACTGAGGGGGTTTGCTCAATGGAGTTACTCACCTAGGGTTAGCCCATGGCACTTTCTCATGGCACACTGTCTTTTAGGGGACAGGTGCTATGAACTAGCTCAGTTGCCAGAACTAGTGTAGCTGCTTCATGTGTTACCTGTTACCAGATTTGAGACACATTTATCCTAAATGCATGAGTCAGGACCCCTCTGCTGAGCTGAGATTTGTCAGAAGAGCAGCTAAAACAAAGATGATTGAGACTTCATCTGAACATAAGAAGTGAGGAACACTTCAGAAGGAAGAAAATATAAATGTGTGAATGGGAAGAGGAGCACGACTGAGAGGACCAGGATCATGGGCATCATTAAAAATCTGCATGAGGTCCAAATGCAATCTTAGTAGATTTTCCCTATTGCCAATGAAGCATTCAAAGTCAAACAGGATGGCAAGGACAATTACATCCCTGCAGCTGTGACTGATGTGAACCATTCATCTAGACAGCAAGAACTTTCTTGAAGTGAGTAGATAGATCTGGTAGCAACTATTGGAGAAGGAAACAAGACTGAAAGATTATGTCCAGGACACAGTTAGAGGCATAATTTTGTATTGCTCTAAAGACCCCTGCCATGGTATAAAAATCAGGCTATTCTTCTGCCATTGGTAGTCAAAGATGGGATCAGTGGGAAAAGAAAACTATGGGAGTATTGTAAGTGGAAGCCCTGAGAGAAGGTGCAACCATGCAAAGAATTGCCCAAAACCATCAAAGAAATAAATGAACGGAAAAAAACACTAGTAGGTTTATCCAGAGGGCTCATTTGAACAGAGAATTAATTTTTAAAACTTTTGCTCCTTTTAGCCAAAGTGTGTCTCTGAGTCTCTTTAGTTCAGGAAGAAGAGTGGGGAGGTGAAGGAAGGAATCTAGTAGAGAAAAAGAAAAAGTAAAAACAAAGCTGAAAAGTCAAACTAAATTCTAAAATGCAGGTTGAAAGGTTAATGAATGCAAATAGCTCAATTGGGGTGCTGCATAATGAAAGCTAGCAATCATGTTGAACAGGGGAATAATCAAGAAAGGATGAAAGAGAAACACACTGGGTCATGGTAAAGACACAATTAAACTTGCTTGATGTAAGTCCAATGCTTTTTCATGGGGATACACCCAATGCAAATGTGGTTCAAATTTGGAAAATATGATTTGTGACCTTTTTCTAGTGAAAACATTTCTGCTGTTTGTACAAATATTGCTAGTTTTATATAGCCAGTTAGCTTCCCTCCAAGCACTCCCAAAGCTAAAGGTGAAAACAGCAATGCTCTACAAAGTACCATTCCTAATTACCGCAGCTAAAGGGACTCAGGACAAAACAGCACTCTTCACAGACTGATACATGAATAGATACCAGCAGAAGTGAGAGCCTATAAAGCAGCTTTATAAATGGGTACCGGAAAAAAACAGTGAAAAGTTTGCTGTATTTGAACAGCTTGGTCAGTCGTTCTGTGCACAACTGTTCTGCATCACAGAGTGAGAACTTCGCAGCAGGAAAAGCTTTGAATTTATGCTAAACGTGGCAGCCAGGTATGTTGTACCTGAATGTAAGTATCTGCAGTGGCTGTCTATGATGCACCTGGGCTGTGTTCAGTCTCTAACTGAAGTTTCATTTGGTCTAACCAACAAAACCATAAAGAGAATGGGCTGACAGAAGCATGTAAGGAAGTTGCAGCCTTCCCCATGAACATCACCTGGGGCACATGCTCTGCACTGCATTACGGAGAGGACAATCCTCCTCCTACCCAGATCCTGGTTAAAATGCTTCGGATGCTTCCAGCCTGAGAAATTGCCTCTGTATTTCCCTTGCTCATTGCAGTATGAATTCAATGAATGTGAAAATAACTTTTTTTTTTTTTTTTTTCCCTTTAGCAATCATGCTAAAAGCACTTAAGTGTAGGTCAAGATAAGGTAAACAGTATGACTCCATCACTGAATGGTTCTATTAAATAAGGATGATTTTCCCAGTAACAGTTATATGGCATGTCAAGTCTTTCTTTTCACTGTTTCTTTCATTCTGTTTTTTCACTAGTATAAAAACCCCAAACAAATAAACAAAACCTAAACCACAATTCTGATATAACTGAAGATTCCTTGTTCTAAATATGATCAGAGTTTCTGTTTGTTTGTCCCGTACATGCTTATAATTTCTTAACTGTGGGTTATGTTCTGCCATGGGAGAAGCATCTTTTAAGAGTTTTTAAACTGAAGGAAGCTTCTCAGGTGAGTATTTTTAATCTGAAAATGTTGCTTGGCCTGAAGGAGATGAGATGGGATGTGTTGTGGTGCAAGAGACAATTGGAGACCTCATTAAAGCCTCTGGGAGACAGAGATTGCCAGGGCTCACATGTCTTGTACAAGGTCTGGGTTTTATCAGGCTACGTGCTCTGTACCTGCCATATTCAAGAAAATGCGACTTTGGTTTCTATTAGTTTCTTAATTAAAGTGTTTCTAGGAAAATCTGCCCCTTAAAAGAAAAACCTGGTAAAGAAGAAAAGAGTATCTAACTAAAAGAGCTTGGTGTAAAATGACTTATTTCAGGTAATAGCAAATCCCAGGAAAAAAAAATGCATTTTACTCTTTCAGAGCTCAATACTAGTTATTTTTAAAATCTACCCTGTTGTGGCACATGGTCAACACCCAGGTCTGACTTTGGGTACTGGCTTAGGTCTCAGTTCCATGAGATTTCCAATACCTGAGGATACCATATAGCAATACGAGAGAAAGAAAGAAAGAGAAGAAATATATAACTTGTTTCCTTTTTTTTTTTTTTTTTTTTTTCTGAAAAAAAGAAGGCAAGAAAGGTATCTGATGACTCTGCATGAGTTAAAAAGAATTCCAGTAAAAGGCAAGGCAAAGATCACCCTCAGAGCTCAGGGTGTGCTTTGTAGTGAGGGTTTTGCCCTGGGATTTTTTTTTCTAAGAGAAAGGGAAATAAAACAAAGGAAAACAAGCTCTAGTCTGAGACTGGTAAACAGATCCATAAATGTGCACATTGCTTCCAAAGCAAGGTGGTTGAGGAAAAAAATATTGGAATCATTGAAAACAGATTAGAGGCTGCCCTAGGGAAAGTGGAGTATGAGGGCTGGACAAACCTTGATGGGCTGAGGGACCTTTACTCATTCCCAGAACGACTATATAGTTTCCACCGAATAAGCCATTAAGTTACACAGCTGAAATTATGTGGTTTCGAGGCCTGAAAGGGGCTATTAGTCTTTTCTCGGTAAACCGAGTAGTAAGTAGATAGACTCAGACACCTGCCTGAAACAGTGTTACTTAACACATTACACAGAGCACCTTCAAAGAGTTTACTTTTTAAAATGGGGAGAAGATGGCAGAATCACAGTCCACGTAAGCAAAAAAAACCAGCACAATGTGCAGCCTCCAAGAGTAAACAGCAAACCCAGCATTTTTTAATTTATTCTTTCTTGTATAACTCCCACACCAGTAAAACAACCCTGAAAATGAATCAGCAGTATTACCTCCCAGCATCAGCTATCTACTCCCTTAGCAAGAGAGTGCTGCAGGGGGAAGGCTTTTCTTTCTCCTGTAGAGTTAAGTTCATCTGTTTTCTTTTCTTGTACACAGAACATACTGCTCTCTGTCCTCATCAGGAGAAAAAAACCCAAGCAAACAAACAAAAAAAAAACAAATAAACCCCAACCCACCAAAAAAAAACCAACCCCAAAAGCCCCAATGAAGTCAGAATTTAATTCTCTAATAATAAATGAGAGTATCAGAGACTGTTAAGAGATGAGGCTGGGGTGTGTGTGTGGAGAAAAAGTCCCTTAAGTGCTAAGCTAAGAATTCCATAGAGCCTTTTTTATGTAAGTTCTGGAGAGAAGCTTTATTAAATGATTTATTCTTACTTTAGACACAGCACTTACCTTAGCAGAATCTGGCCAAAAGCTGTCCGCAGGCTCCTAAAAACACAGCCTTGTGTGAAACCAGAATTGCAGGAAGGACAGATGAGCAGACCCAGAGTCTCGGTTCTGTCTTGGCGTTTTGAGAGAGTTTGCTTTGTTCAGGATGGGCTCCCAGCAGCAGATGCAGTCAGTGCGGACACTGTACCAGGTCTAAGTGCACGGGCAGGACGCTGCCAGCTCTGCCTGCAGCACTGGTGGCAGCCATGTGAAGAACTGTGTGAGTAGAAACAGCAAGTGGGGAGCTCTGCTTGGCTGACAATTTGCCGTGGACACGCTACTTCTTGTCCACGTCTTGTGATATCTTCAGGTTTGCCTTCAATTTAATTACTGCTGCACTTACTATCGTGCTTTACTACTCTGGGCCTGCCAATTCTTCTGACATCCTCTTTCCCTACAGCAAATCCCAGTCTATCCTCATAATCTTCAAAGGTCTCCAGTTACTTCTGCCCTACCTGTCCTTCTTAGCAGTTAGCAGCTAGGTAACTTCCTTTGCTATTTAGGTGGCTGTACTGTTGATTTAAATCCTCCTCACTGCCCCAAGTTCCTTTCTACCATCTTTCTTGTGTGAGATAAATAGAATTTTAAAAGTTCGAAGTCTGTCAATCTGTCTGCACCTCAGCCTCACTGCAAAACCCACTCTGGTTTAAAGCAGCAGCTGCCATGAGAAACCAGCTGACCAGTTGGTGCATTGCCACCAAACCTGTTGCCTGGAAATTTTAGATCGCGGTCAATTCATGTTAATGCTTCTTATTAATCTTGTTACCCCAGAGCTTTCCACTATTGCTTGTTATTATTCCTTCTCTTGTTATAATTTCTCTGAAAACTGAGGCAAGTTGTTGGTGCCTGGAGCTGAAGTCCACCGTGCACTGGGATGAGACCTGGCCAACTGTCAGTCTGCATGGCATCAGGAAAGAGAAGGAAAGGGGGGTTTATATTTAGGGCTGTTAGTGGAAAACTGTGGACTCTGGCACTGAAAAACTGAACAGTTCTTAGCTGTCACATCCTAGCAGTCTGCAGGTGAGGGGATGGTAGCCTTTATCCTACCAGGTCTCACAGGATTTTGAAGATGGATATACTAACGTGTAAGCATGTTTGTAGCCTAGCCATGTGGAGGTGGTGTTTGTTGTTTGCCTCACAGCTTGATCCTCCACAGCCTCTTTGCTGTAGAGCTCGCCTGAAAACAAAAGGCAGCTTATTCAGTTTTCCCATATAAGAAGCTCTTTGAAAAGATGCAAAGAGGCTTTCACAGCTTTTAAAAAAAGCAATGCCAGGACACTTAATATACCTTCTTCCTAAATTATCTCTGGGTTGCAGAAGGGCTAGAGTATTTGTGCAGATTATGGTGTGTTGCATTTGCCTGGGAAACTATCATTTTGTAGGTTTGTTGTGAACTGTACTTCAAAATATCAAAGACCTCACACTTGCCTCTCTTACTGTTCTTACAACATCAGCTTGCTATTTCTTAATCTTCCCCCTAGCTACCACCTACCTCCCTGCTTGCTGTTCTCAAACTGGTCTTTATTGACAGGGTCAGAGGATGAGCAGAGCCTGTGGAGGCGGGGGCTGGATGAGATCACTCCTGTGGCACCTTGGTGCTGTGTCAGTCCCAGGCTGAGGGGAAGGAAGAGCTCTGCAGATGGTCTGCAATAACCCGCTCCTGCAGCCCTCACTCTTTTGTACCCAGTGTACATGGGCTGTGGACCTGCAGGGATCAAGCCCTGTGTGCCAGTATGAGGCAGGGGAATTTGTGACAGTGAGTGTTCCTGAATAACAGCCAGCAAGACCAGTCACCCCCTTTCTCAGGGGCATGAATGGCCACAATAAGAGTTTCTCCTCACCACCGCTGCTTGGCTGCCCACCCTGGCTATAAGCTGGGTCTATCAGAAATGATCACATTGTGTACCAGGTGGAGGTACCTGACATCGTGCCCTTCTCACAGTCCCCTTCCCTCCTCTGCCTCTACTGCTAAGCTCACCTCAAGAAGTGATGGAGTTTGATGGAGAGGAGGAACCAGGAGACATGAGATGAAGAGCTGTGGAATATGCTTGAGGCAATCTCAAGCACAAATACAGGCTGGGTGATGACTGGACTGAGAGCAGCCCTGCGGAGAATGACTTGGGGGTTACAGTGGATGGAAAACTGAATATGAGCCAGCAATGTGCATTCACAGACAAGAAAGCCAACTGTACCCTGGGCTGCATCAAGAGAGGTGTGACCAGCAGGTCGAGGGAGGGGATTCTCCTCCTTTACTCCTCTCTCATAAGACCCCTCCAGAGTACTGCATTCAGCTCTGGGGTCCCCAGTGTAAGAAAGACATGGGCCTGCTCTAGTGGGTCCAGAGGAGACCACAAAGATGATCAGAGTCCTGGAGCCCCTCCCCTGTGAGGACAGGCTGAGAGAGTTGGGGTTGTTCAGCCTGGAGAAGAGAAGGCTCTGGGGAGACCTTATAGCAGCCTTCCAGTACTTAAAGGAGCTACAGGAAAGCTGGGGAGGGGCTCTGCATCAGGGAGTGTAGTGATAGGATGAGGGGTAACAGTTTTAAACTGAAAGAAGGTAGATTTAGATTAGATAAATTCTTCACTGTGAGGGTGGTGAGGCACTGGCACAGGTTGCCCAGAGAAGCTGTGGCTGCCCCCTCCCTGGCAGTGTTCAAGGCCAGGTTGGACGGGGCTTTGGGCAACCTGGGCTAGTGGAAGGTGTCCCTGCCCACGGCAGGGGGGTTGGAACAAGAAGATCTTTAATGTGGCTTCCAACCCAAACGATTCTATGTTTCTACAATTCTGTGAAATAGCAGGTCCCTGGGAAACTGTTAGGTTTGTGCTTTTGCAAGGGTGAGGTCATGAGATGGCCTCACAAAGGCCACCAAGGGAAGAACTGGGGTAGGTAACGGGTGATCTTAAGCAGTTTTGTGCTGTAGTGCTCTTTGATGGAGGAATAATTCCAAATTTTGTTGACAAACACACAGATCCTTCTCATTTCCAACACCCTCCAAAGTGCCCATCCAAGCTGGAGTGCAAGGTTCTGTCTATTGAGGTAGATGTCTCTGGGCAGCAGTCATATAGGAAGGGGAGAAGACACATTTCTGTCAGGCAATCAAACAGACCCAATGTAAAGATCTCTCCAGCTCTCTACAACAGCCTGAACCACTTGTAATCTGTTTCTTATTTCATGCTTTTTTGTATATTTTCAATGTCATCTTTATATATTTCCATTTTCCATATCTAAAGTATGAATAATTATTTCTTCTTTCCTTCCTTTCTCATGAAGGTCAGCTTGTTAAAGTCTAAGTTGCTGTGCTCTACAGTATTAAAGTCATATAGATATTAGAAAGCAGGTAGACACAGATCAATCATATGTGTTTGGGTTATAGGGATTTTACTTTTCCTTTCAGCTGCCAGTGATGTCCCTGACTACAGGTGCATTAAGAATCCTTAGAAAATCTCACTGGTCTCTGAGATACCAAGCTTTATCCCATTCTTTTGCTACCATCTCAGAGACTGAATGGTGGCTAAAGAAAGATACAAAGAGCTGGGTTCTGCTGGAGATCCAAGTTTAGAGCCTCAGAGAAGCTTTAGAGACAGGACAGCTAGAAAGGTTCATTTTTCCCACCCAACATTAACTACTAACCTCCATCTATATAAACGTCAGCATCTGCCTCTGCAACAGCCACCCAGTCTACTTTTTCAGGCTCTAGAACAGGCACTAAGCAGCAACATGTTTGCTGTCTTTCCTGCCAATGCTAATGTTTCAAGTATTTGTGCTGTTCTTCATGTGGGTTTAATATCACTCATTGTGGTAATATTGTTGATAATGAAATAAAAAGCTACATGACTCAGAAAACTCCTCTGCAAGGACCTTGAATAACTGTAAAAATATGCAATTTCTGCATGTGAAAGAGAGACAGTTTTCCTCTCTAACAAAAGGTGCAAACTGCAGCATCTTGTTAATGCAAGTAACTTGACTCATGAGAGCCATCTCGCTAATGTGAAGGGGACAGCTCATGGAAGTACATTTGTTCATATTTTACTTGTTCTGTTCCAAACCGTTCAGGAGTTGTTATTGTTTAGGTCTTTAGAATTACACATTTTAAACTGAAGCTCTAGCTTTTAGCTATGCAAGTCCCAGTTCAATCTGTATTTGTTAAAATTTTACCGAGGACTTGCTAGAACTCCAGCGGGTAGAAGATTCAAAGACAACTCATAAGCTACTGCTCACCAAACCCATCAGCAAGGGTGTGCTCTGGCCCTCCTTCCCTTCTTTACCCTCCACACCAACCTCTTACTATAAAACTTTAGTTTCAGTTCAATTTGTGGCAGCTGATACATTTCACTCTGGATATGCAGTAATTGCTGCCAAGAGGCAACTGTCATGTAATAATTTCAACATCAGCAGAACTGGGCCATTAGGCATTTCAGTGATTGATAATGTTGCTGGCTATCAAGGTCCAGATAGTTTTTAAATGAAGGGTGTCCACAACAGAATGATTGGAATCTAAAAATTGAAGAATGTGTTAATTTTTTTTTTGAGATGTATTTGAAAATACAATTCAGCATGTGCTAAATTAATGATCACAGGCATGGATCAGATGGTTGGTGCAGGAAAAAGAATCCACGCGCCATGTGCCTGTTTCTGTGGTGATGTGTTGGTAATTAGTTTAAATATATCTGTTACATCTGTTGATTTTGGTTCTACTTTTGAGTAATAAGCCAATCTGCATCGTTATTTAAAAAATAATTTAGCTCCACATTGCAGCAAAATTTATTATAATACTGTAAATAAACCAAAATGAAGATTTTTCCAAGTCCCAGGACTGTAACTACTCATTTTAACACACACACACGAAATATTATTTAAGCTGGCAACCTGCTGGGTTTCTTCATTATATCATAAGCAACCTTTAAGATTATGTAACAGCTGTAAATATAGCACTGAAGCAATTCATAGTTAAGAGAGGATTGACGGAAGCACTGTCTTTTTTAATTATTCAGCTATCAAACTTAGAGAGGCTTTGTTGATCCAGCAGTAGCAGACTTCTGCCCTCCAGTGTAATTCTCACTTGTGCTGAGCACCCGGTAAAACTGAAATATGGTTTGAAGAAAGGTGAATTTATCTCCTTTTCCGTGATAAACATAATTTGTTACTCTTTATCATATCTGATTGCCTTTTTGGTCATAAACACTGAGCTAAGCATTGTGTCGGAGCCCGGTTGCCCATAGAGACCTTAGATCTGCAGCATCGTCCCTATTTAGGGCAATGCTCAAGCACCTGGTATTGTGTAATCACATGCACAGGTGCTTTCCTGAGCTGGAAATAGCTAAATATGTCCATAACCAAGTGATCTTCACCTTTTTGTCCAGATCAGCTTTGAAAATGTTCCCTTCCATTCTATTCTAGCAGAAGAACTGTCCTTCCACAGTGCTAAAACACCTCACAGGCGCAGGCTAATTTCAGACTGGTTTTAGTTAAGTCTTTCAGGTCCCAATGCAGGATAGGATTTTCCACTCTCTTTCTCTGTGCATCTCACATATTATTAGTGCTACAGCAAAAACTAAAAGCTTGGTAAAGAGTCTAACTAGGACCATACCAAGCCATGGTTCTGCAACCTGACTGTCAGGGATTTGCAGGTTGGGGTATAAAGTGTTGGATTTGATGTTTAAATCCCCAATGTATTGAAACCCACTATCTAAGAGGACAGTCTTCCCCTGCATGTCCTCCTGGCTGAAGGTAAGATCCTCAGGGGTGCAGATACTGGGCTCCTATGGAAGGAGTCAAAGAGGACAGTTCCCTCCCTTGGGGACGGGCTGGCATCAGAATCCACTCACCAGGTGTGTCTCCAATAGCCCAAATATTTTACCTTTTACCAGCAAATTATGCCTCTCCTTTTCTTCCCAGGTAGTCAAAATTGGTGGAGTGTTCAAGACAAGGATCATTTAAGTGGAATGAGGCTGGAGCACAAGCTTAACACTTCAAATGGAACTGGAAATGAACAGCCATTTTATGTTTGCCATTAGGTTACTGAGCCGTAGGGTATATTTTAAAAGTCTAGCAAAATTCTGGCTGATCTCAGTAATTCAGGATTTAATCTGTAAAATTAAAATGGATTCAAAATGTTTCATTTTAGAAATTGAAGAACTGTATCAACTCATATCATATTAAAGCCAATATTTTTCCATGGAATGAAGAAGGGGAGAAACAAAACAAACATATACAGAACATAGGGAAGTAGTGAGAATCAGGTATGTTTAAGAATAATCTTTATGTTGTCATATCCTTGAGGACTGCTGCAGAACTGGTCTCATGTAACTGAGTGGAAATGCCATCTTTCCTGAAATAGATAGTCTTAAAAAAATATTTGTTTTGAAAAATCCGTTTTCTGGGAGAGGGACAAGGAAGTGGAGCAGAAATGGAGTTTCACCTTAAACCTTTGTCAACAGCTATACTTTAAGGACCAAGACTAAATATAAAAACAAATTTACAGAATGTGTGAGCAAGGATGAAAAAAAAATTATTTTTTTTACCTTCACAATAATAGACCAGACTTTCCAGTAAGTTTTACTTCTAAAACTATTGAAAATTTTATATGATCTTGGTACTAGAGGGATTCATATTTCTATTAACATTTCAGGAGCCAAAACTACTTATTTTCCCAATAGATATTTGATATTCTTGTCTCGGATGCCTTAAATGAAATATTTTCCTCCAATGTTTAAGAATGTAGATTAGGGGAAGAGCTGCTTTTATGGTGGATAGAAAGGAGCTTTCATCCGACCTTTATAAATTTAGGCTAAAACCAGCAAACAATCCAACTTACTGAAATCTCAACTGCATACTATTTACATTGTCAGATTCACAGAGAAAATAAATGACAATCTGGCTGATGGGTTTATCTTTCCTATAGATTTGAATAATTTAAAAAGAATTCTCAGGATGCAGTTATGTTGTACAGATTTCATGTAATTTTCAAAATTTCATGGTGTGGTAGTACCTTATTTGATGCGGAGATGGATCACTAGCTCATTAGTTAGGAATGGGTTTAGAATACTTTGACCCTTGGCAAAATTGCATTGTCACTTCTGTGTGTATCAAAGATGGATCTAATTGTGCTTTTCTCTCAGTTATGGCATCACTGCTTTCCACTGCTTCATAAAAGCAGAAACAATCTACCCAAAATATTCTCCTCTGTCAAAGTTTTAATTTTGTTTCTATGTAAATAATGCATGTGCGCAGGCACCAGTGCTACTGTCATTAACTGGGAATAAACCTGGAGCTTTCGGCTCTCAAAGTACAAATCCACACAAAATGAGCAAAACCAGCAATTCTGTCACATACTATTAAGCAACAGACTGCTATAGTCAGAGTTAGTCACCATAGGGAGGGCAAAGCTGCATGCATTAAACACTGTTTATAACATTGAATATGGAGGTGCTAGCAGACAACGTAGACCCCTCATTTAATCCATTTTAAAGGGTAAGAGTCAAGCCTGGTATGAAGATAGGTTGCATGCAGCTTTGCTTGCAAGCACATCTATCTCACTTTTGATTTCTCTGTCTGTGCTACAGTCATTAACTACCATAGCTGTGTTATTCAAAACAAACCAGACTAGAAGTAGCAACTGCAAATGAAATAATTAATCTCTCTTGCGCTGAATGTTAAGAGGCTAATCGTTCTACATACACTTACCAAAAGCCTGTACCTTGTGTGTGTGTGAAGTAGTGAAAGCTTACTCAAATACTGCAAATGTGCTTCAAATGATCCAGCTAGAGACACTATCTGCTGCAGTGGGGAAAGCAAAAAAAGATGCTTTTTTTCTCAAGTCTCAAAGTGATGAAATCTCGATTTCAGGGGAAGGCTGTCTTGAAATGCCTGAGAAATAACCCATTGCATTGATATTCTGTCAAAGCTTTCCACTGCTGAAGACAGAGGCAAAACAAATAAATCCCTTCACTAGGAGCAACCCAATGTCAATACTGTGCACAATGTTTGCAAGGTCAACTCTGTGCTCTCTACAGGCAGGTCTGTTTATAACTGCTGTGTTCAAAACCAAAGCCTGCTGTCGATTCCCATGTGCTGACAGCAGTTACTATCACACCAAAACCAAAATAATAAATTGCACCAAGCATTCTTCAAAGGGAGACCTGTATTCTTCAGGGTTAACTCCAGAGAAGAGGAAAGTGATGTCAGCACGGAGGCAAACATTAAAAGACACACTGGAGAAGCTTTGAAGATCACTTGGGCTCTTGGAAGGGAAGAGTCCAGAAGTCATCTTGCTTTTTCTCTAGTTGTCATTCATGTTTTCTGTACCTTCCAATGTATTCTTCCACATCTAAACTGGAAGAATCTCTTACCATAGCTTTTTAGGATCTCTCTACCCTGTTCTTCCCCTTTCAAGCTACGTGAAGGAGGCTAAATTGAAGTGATGTGCTGCCCAAGGGTGACTGGATCCCCTATCTTGTACTGGATAACTGTATCTCACCCACAGGACATGTTTACCCAGTGAATATACAGATTAAAACATATGCATTGCTCTGTTTAGCTGAGCAATCCTCATCACCCTGGAGGAGGCTGAGTTATGTTCTCACCCTTAAAGGTGTCCATTCCAAGGGAAGGGAAAAATGCAACAGGGTTTAGGGTCCCCAATGACTCAGGAAGGCGGTTGATGCTTCTACTAGGACACTAATAAACAGGTTATGGGAATCAGTCTTAAGCCCTGAACCCGCCTGAGCACATTTTCACATCAAGAAGAGAATAAATGATTCAGGCAGAGAGCAGATGTTTAGGCTGTGGCTGCTTAGTTTGAAAGAAAGAAAGATGTTTTCCTCTGTTGATGTCGATAAGGTTGAGTTGTTTCATTCTTTTATTTGAGAGAAAATAAAAGCTGTTTTGAAGTACTACCCCTGACTTGCAGTGGCACCCACTGGTCTGCTGAGGAGCAGTCATGACCAGTCAACTGCAACGCATTAACAGGAGAGGGCAAAATGGGCAAAACTATCAAACTTCGCTGTACGGAAAAACTCAGTGTACACCTTGCCACTCTTCTTGTCTCATTAAATTAAACTAAATTAAATCAAGTCACCTCTGAGTCCTATATGGTAGAAATATGCACAACAGAGATCTGTCTATGCTTTAAATTCTTCATGAAGTGTGGATATGAGGACTGTGCCTTTGCAGCTCAGTTTCATTGATGTGTGAGCTATTATTCATGTCAGGTTTTCTTTTAAGGATACTTGAACAACTCTATTTTTAGACTTTACAGTGATCTTACTTCATCAGATATTGCATGCATAATGCATCATCAGCAACAAAAAATTTAATCATAGCATAAATCAGCCAAAAGATGCTACAAAAAATCAAAGTCCAAATTGCTTTGCTTGGGGACTTGAGTAAATGGATTCTGCTTTCTTATTCTTAAATTCAGAGAGGCTGAATGGGTGATGCTCCCCAGATATGTAACTGATTGGGGAATGTATGTTGTAAGGCCCCTCAGGTTGAGTCCCAACCATGAAACATCATATTTCAGTCTGAAAGCAGCCTTTACCTTTAAAGTTTTTGCCTAAGAGAAATCAAGACTAGAATTTGGGTCTCTCATCTAAATGACTCAGATAAAGTACACCTGACTGATGGCAGAAAACCACTTGCTGATTCACAAATTCAAAAGCAAGGAAGAAAAACCTTTAAAGCAATTTCAGTGCTGTCCCCCATGACCCAGAAAGTAAACCCTTCACAGGCACAGGAATTTCAAATGCTTCCAGTTTCATTTCCAACAGCAAAGAGTAATTACCTGGGGCTGTGTCCTGTTATTAATGTGTTAAGGAAATAGAATTAAAATCAGACATCTTATGAAACAGCAAAGAGCACTGAAGGGGAATTAACAGACCTGTTTTTTTCAGCTAGGAAGGCTTTTTACTCATTGTTGCTGTTTTCGTTAAGGACAACCCATTTAATTCTAGCTTTAAAAGGTGGGTCCAATAGGTTATTTGTGGGAGCATATGTGGGGGGGAGGGCTTATTCCTTTTCCTTGCAGGTTACATGGATATGACAGTAGCAGCTATTGCAGCTAGATGAGGCTTGACTGTGCAAGCAGTGTCTGCTCCTTGTTTCACCCTCTCTGGACAGCAGAGGCAGGAGCAGCTCATGACATGCTCTGTACAGGGACATCCCTGAATCATAGAATGGTTTGGGTCGAAAGGGACTTTTAAAGGTCATCTAGTCCAGCCCCTCTGCAATGAGCAGGGACATCTTCAAGTAGGTCAGGTTGCTCAGAGCCCCATCCAACCTGACCCTGTGCTTGAAAGGAAGCACTCAAGTGTTAGGGTAGCTCTTGCTGCCTAAATAACCACTCTAGGTTGGATGGATAAGCCAGATCTAGACAGCAGGTCAGCAGCTGGACCTCCCCATCTGAATGGGACAAATGTCAAATAAAGGTATCATTTCATCTGAGGGCTATAACTATGACAGCAGCAATATTTTTTCCTGACCTCAGTGACTTCTCTTCACACTGTTTTATCTTTTACAGTGAGAAGCTTTCTCCTTCACAACCTCTGCCATCTGGAGGAGTCTTTTGTATTTCGCTGGTTCATGAATCCACCACATTTTATCTTCAAGATATCTCTTTCCTTTGATTAGGCCTTTTATTTCTCTTTCCCTTGGGTTATCCATCTTTGTTTCCATAGTATATAAGTGAGCTGCTGAATAGCCATTATTAGTCCCTAGAGTCACATAAGGATCTCTAGAGCATGATAAAACCCTCCTTGGGTGTGTTTTGGTTAGATTAGAGCCAAAGAACTAAATGGAACTGGGAGATGCAATCCCTCCTATTAGTTTAAGAAGAATTGGTGAGGGAATGTTTATCCTTTCATGGGGGAAAGTAGGGAAGGACAGAGAGTGGGGGAACAAGACGGAAGGGGGAGGAGGAGGAAGGAAGCAGCCAGGCAGCTAGCGAGAAGGGGAAAGTGGACTACTTTGATCAGCCACCATGATGTGAAATTCATTTTGTCCTGACAGCGTGGTATTTACTGAAGGTACTGCATCACTGCTTGTTGATGATGTCACAACATAAAGCTTTTCACAGCAGCAGAGGTAAAAAATTCAAGCAACTAACTTCTTCATCAGTCAAGCATACCTACCAGAAAGAAGCCCCTCTGCAAGCAGAGCAGTAATAGTGCTAGCAGTGCTTCAGACAGAGCAGCTATTAACGTGAGAGGAGATTATGTGCACCTGAGCAAAGCATCAACATATTATTTCCATAGTTAGAGGCATGATTTAGTTCCTTAGGGATCCCAGCCCCACCAGGGCATGAACCTGTAGGAAGGGAAGGCTGTGTGCAGCCTGCCTGAGCCCTGTATCAGCAGGCTGATTTCGCCAGGCGGGGTATGGAGGCAGAGGGGAGAGCAGCATTCCCAGAGGGCAGTTCAGAGCATCTGGAGGTCCTATCCTCAGCACCAACTGCTTGATTCATCCTTGATGAATTCCCCATCTGATATTGGAGCTTATTAGCAAAATAAACGGATCAGAAAAACATGTCAATTTGGAAAACCAAGCACATCTCTTTTGAATAAAACGATCTGCATGATAGGGATTTGAACAGTTTTGGATTTGTCAGGCAAATGCTCTGTTTGGTTGTAGTAAATACTCCTAATTTTCTCATTTAGAAGGATTTCAGTTTGACATTTTTATACTTTGCACTATATGAAATACTCCCCTCTGTGTGTGGTCAGGACACCAACCTAGATCTACATCCAAGGATATAATGAGTATATAAAAGCATGAACAGGAGAGAATGAGAGGCCTTTCTAGGAGGGTAGAAGGGCATATTATTGAGTGGGATACAGCTGGACTGAAGTTCCTGTAGGTTCTGGGTAAAAATGAACCTCATCTTTCTCTCCACTCCCTATTGCTTACACTGCTACACCTTCGTGATGTCTTTGCCCAGGCCCTTCCCCTCCGTATAGGCCATCTACCACAAGATAATACCATCAAAGATCTGTGCAGTCAGCCAGTGTGTTACTATACGCTACAGTTATGTTAAATTCACCATGAGGGCTTGAAAACAGTTTCTTACATTTGTATACACAAAGTCCCATGGTGAACCTTTGCACTTAGAAGTACAGCCATGCAGTATTTACATACTGAGAGGCAATGACAGGATGTATCCCCATAACCATCCCCCTCTGTACATACCCAAAGTGATTCCGAGCATTTGAAAGCTGCTTGTAATACTGTAAAAAAAAAAAAAAAAAAAAAAGTTCTGGACACGTCAATTAAAAAAAATACAGTAGTGTTATAAAAGTCATAATTGTGAATGTCTTACAGATGATGATCTGTCTGTATGACATTTCATTTGCTGCCTTAGGGAGTTCTCAGAAACAATGTATTTTAATGAGTCACTGTAATGACTTAAAATCAAGTCAGAAAAAAGACACTCTCTGTAAAACACTACTTTTAATTAGGAATGTGAGATATTATTCAGGAATATATCTGTTGCTCATGTAATGATTTTTTATAAACCTAATGCAAAACCTTTCCTTGGTAACTGCTGTGTTAATGGAAAATGTAAACCCTGGCCCAAGAAAATAATTGTTATATTTTGAATTACAACAGGAAATAATTTTCACTCAGATTCTTTATCACATGTTTAGAATCTTTCCTTCAAAACGAACAAAATTAAAATTACTAAATGTTAAGAACAACTGTCCTGAAAACTGACAAGTGCCCATGGGCTGGTGCTACTTGGCTTAAGCATCTTTCTTTCATTTCATCATTGGTTATACTGTCTCAATATGAAGCTCAGGACAGAATGAATATCATGAATTTAATGAGGTTATTATAAAGTTATTTTTTCAAGATACATGATTTTTACAAGGTGAGCATATGTACGTCTGAGCTTTCAAAAGACTGTAAGAGGAAAAGCCAAGCTGGCAGGAAAAGACATGCAAAAGAGCAACATAATGAACCATAAGAAGGACTGAGAAGAAGGAAATTAAATTATATAACCACCTACCTTACTGGGAGATATTCTAGTAATCAATTACTGAGAGCAGGGTACATGTTTTTTATAACAGGGACCTTCTTCAGGCTGAGGTAGGAGAGAGAGGTAATCAGTAAGTAGGAACAGGCTCTCCCAAAGGAAAAGTCAGGTAAAACATTCATGTAGTTCTCATGTTCTGAGGCACCCTTTTGGATGTAACTGTGTCTCTCCAAATCTTCCGTAGCAACCCTAATGAAAGAAGCTTCTTAGTTTAAGGAAATAAAAGTTAAATGTATAGAATGGCATGATACAAAAATCGATTATGACTACCCTACTGTTTCTTTACCCTTTCTCCTGTAATTTTGCTGGCCAACACTTGAGGTGCCCAGACGTAGGCATCTAGCCAGTCTGTGAGCAAACAAAGTACAGAATTTCACAAAATGGCTGTAGTTTTATCTTTCTGTACTGGACCAGGCATCACTATTTGGTGAAATTAAAACCAACTTGGAAAAAATCCCGTTTTTTTCAATTTTCATTATGAACATTTTGCACAGATCAAATAAGACACCACACATGTTACAGAAGGAAGCAAGGAAAGGACTCGACAACACTTGTAATTGTGTACAAAGCATTCAGGAAGGGGAACAGGAGTCAGGACTCCTTTTTAACCTCTCAGGAAACCACTTTGCACTCCAAAGCAGTTACCAGTGTTTCTGAATTTATTTCAATTAACATATTATAATGAAAAACTGGATAGGTTTGGTCTTTATCCAAATAAACCATGTTAAATTTAAGCTAGTAGAGCAAAAGACTGTTGATTCAAAAGAAAAAATTGAGATATCCAGGGAAAATTAAACATTCCATGAAGCATCACTCTGATTCTCTTTATGAGATAATTAAACTCAGGATGTTTTTTGAAACTATGCATTAGAAGTCACAAAAAAGAGGCCATTAAAAAAGTATTGAAGGTGTTACAGAAGCAAACAATAAAAGGACAAAAAAAAAACAGTCCTGAGATTTATGAATTGGAATTGCTCACAGCCATCAAATCTCTGAATGAGTTCAGATTATTTTTCACTCACATGAAAATAAACAAAGGATATATTGAACTATTATACATAACCAGTTATAAAGGAATGTATTGTGTAAGTGTAATGTATGGTAATTGCTTAAATACTGCTATAAATAAAATAAATAAATAAAAAAAGAATTATGAAAGACACAGACCTCCTCAAACACTTTGGTCAGGGAAGGGCGGTTCTGTCCCTCTGTCTGACCTCACTGGACACAGCTGGACCAGGTGACTATTTATTGGTTCCTGATAAATATCCAAATATGCAGCACCCAGTGCTGGTTTTTTCAGAAGATGGCACTGTGGAGCTGAATCAGATCTTCCCTGGAGGGCTGAGGAAAAAAGAGCAATCTGCAACTCTGACAACAAGATTTACAAATTTTCTGAACCATAAAACATGGTTCATCATGACTGCAGTGAAGAAGGTCAGGAAGGTATGGAAAATGTTAGAAAAGGCATTGAAACTTAAGCTTCAGTGACTTCTCATCATTAAAAGACAGGCAATCGCTGATCTATTAGCTGAGTGTAGAAGTGCAAGTCCCAACATCCCACCCATATTCCATTTTGGATAATTAAATTCTGCATAGCTAAAACCCCTCTCCCGGTTAGACGGACATCATCTGTATGCCACTCTTTTCATGGCCTCCCTTAGTACACTTGCTTTCCAGGTTTCCTGTTCTGTTTGCATCTCTTTGTTTTGAATTTCTTTCCCCATGCATGTGTTAGCTTGAGTCTTTTTCCATGCTGTTTCATTTTGTTATTTTCAGCTCAGCTTTGAGTTAGATTATGCTCGTGCTGTAGAGCATTGCCAATCTTGTCATACCATCTGTTTCAAAAATTAGAAAAGAAGTTGAATCCCTTAATGGGTTGAAATAACTACTTTGCTCTGGGAGTTTTCTTCATGGATTATGGTTATTTGTTCACTTGTTGATAGTTCCATCCTTTATGGCCCAGTAATTTAAATACCACTACCTTCTCTGCCATTATGTCTCCCTTAAAGCTTCATTTTGCCTAAGATTGCTGACACTCTATACAATTCATTTTGCACTTCCAAACACAAAAGTCTTTACAGGTCTTCTAAAAACTCAACAAGGAACAGCATGTTTTATGAGATGACAACTAGGTGGCTCTTCTACTAATACTTAAGGCCATATAGATTTCTATGTTATTGCCTAAAACAATAAAGGAAAATAATTTTAGCATTCCTCTTTAAAAATGCTTTTTTTAAAAAAATATATTTTTTTTTACTTAAACTGAACTCTATTTAGGTTTCTTTCATGCATTCAATTGCTCCTGCCTTCAGTAAATTAGATCTGGAGGATTTCTGAAGAGTCAGTGAGCATGTGCTCATGTACCCTCATGGCAAACGAATGGAAAGCAAGCTGAAAAAGGTCCAAGAGAAAAATGAGGGGCACAGGAGCCTTATTAAAATGTGGCTACTGGAGTGAGTAAGAATTGTTTCTCCTCTGTGCACATCTGAGCATGAACTTGCTATACATCAGTTACACCATCTTCCTGCTCATCTCAGCAAACTGTCAGTAAAGGCACGTAGGTCTGCAACAACTAGACATGATGAGGATTTTTTTTTTAATAAGGCAATGATCATGTATAATACAATTTAAAACTGTAATTTCTACTAATACAGTCCTATGTATATATGATAGTAGTTTTTTTAAAAAATTCATTCATTAATTTCAGTGTGTTCTCATGACTGATTTGGACCTGGTTTCTCCAGAGGATGGTGCTTTCCTGACCTGAGGGAAAACAAGGGACAGAGCAGAGCTGACAGAATCCTTCATGGCACAGGCCTTTCAGCAAAAGGGCCACCAGAAAATTTTCAAGTCCCTATATAAACAGAAAAAACACTATTTTTTTTTCTCTGAGACTGAGTAAGAGTACAGCAGTGTCAGGGGATTCAAGAGGAACTGAAGACTTCAACAGTTGTAGGAAGTTTATGTACAAGCTGTTGACAGACTTCTCTGTTTCAAACACAGCTGCAAGCTGCTATTGATGGGGAGCATCACAGGTCTTGTAGTCCTCACTCTCTGCTAACTAGTTTTATCTTTCTAAATACTAGATACTAGTTTTATCTATCTAAAGCACTTTAAGCTTTCTTCCTTCAATTGACTTTTGTCTTCTGCTGGACTTGTTGGAGCTGTTCTGGGAAAATGTAAGATGTAATTTAAGTGTAGAAACATACTAGAACAGAAAGGGAGAACAGCTAGAAGCAAGTGAGCAGTAGGGGTCTGTCCTGGTTTCAGCTGGGATAGAGTTAATTTTCTTCATAGTATAATAGCTGGTATAGTGCAGTGTTTTGGATTTAGGATGAAAGTAATGTTGACAACACACTGATGTTTTAGTTGTTGCTAAGCAGTGGTCAAGGACTCTTTAGCTTCTCATACTGCCCTGCGAGCGAGTAGGCTCCATCAAGAATCTGGGAGAAGACACAGCCCGGGCAGCTGTCCCCAACTGGCCAGAGGGATATTCCATACCACACAATGTCATGCTCTGTATATAAACTTGGGGGAAAGCTGGAAAATTTACCTCTGTAAATCACTGTTCTTGTATTTGTTTCAGAGGATAAGGTGGAAAAAATCAGGATTAGAAAACAATCATGTCTACGAGGAAGTATTAGACTACTGCTTCAATTCAAGGAACAGTTTTTCGGATTGGATCATTTTTCATAAACGCTCATTCTCAACTTCAGCTGATCTCATCTCCTAAGCCCTGAAGTCCTCTCTTCTTTCATTGGCAAACTTCTTGTTTCTGTGGGAGTTTTGATTGCATAAGGACTCACACGTTCACAAGATTCAAGTTACTTTTAATTTTTTATATTCCTCTTTGAGATTAATTATTTATGTGAACTTTTTAGAAAGTTTCAAGTTTGGTGTTACTAATTTAGTGCATCTTTTCTTCTCTGGATCCTTTTGATAGTGCATTACTATGCAGCTCGAACGAATAACGAAGCTACATTTTTTCATTCTAATTAGCAGTCACATTTTTTAATAGCCTACAAAATATAAATGTCAAAGTGATTTATTTTTCTGAGACAATGACAGGAAGTTTGGTACATATTCTCTAAACCACTGTTTAGCTTTAAAGTATAAATCAGTCTGTGGTACTTTATTATCTGCACAAGACTGTAATGTGATGGATAACACACAAAGAATTTTGAAATCCTGAAGTGTTATATGTTTTGGTAGCAGAATAAAATTATTATTATATCACAGACTTCATGCTAACTAAAAGCATGCATTTATGTTTTCCCCACAGCATGCTCTGTCCTGACAAATAATATTCTTTTATTCTGTTCCTTAAATGAAAGTCATCATAGAATTCAGTACTCTAAAAAAATCGGTTGACGCTAGGACTTTCTCAGAAAAATAATATTATGAGGGTCTAGTCAGCCAGCAGGTTGATTAGTTTAAGCACCAGGTCCTTAAAGTTCTGAGCTCATGTTTCTTCATGACAGAAATGAGCCATATATGAACCAATTTTCTTCTGAATCTGCACATTTTGTATTATTTATAGACACTGTCCCATCACTGGTTTTTTGTGTTTGTTTTTTTTTTTTTAATTTTGTCCAACATGGCTAACTAATTTGAAAATGTGTGAGAGCAGTAAATTACGTGAAAATACCTATTTATGCCAGTTAGTCTGTGATGATACCTGTTAACCTTTGCTGTTAGAAGAGAACAGGTTCTTGACAAAATTATACAAAAATAGGCAATAGTTACAAGATATTCTCACACAGTGTCTGTAAACTTCTGAATTTTTCTAGGCTTTTTTGGTTATCTATTTTTGTAGGTGCCTGAATTACCATGGATCCATGTTGATTTTTTTTTTTTTTTTTTTGTGCTAACAGACCTTAAGGGTTCTCTAACAAAGGCTCCTATTTATTGAGATGAGTTTTCATTCCTTTAATCTCTGTTGAGGAAAAGTTCTGCCTAAAACAAAGATTAATTTTTATACCAAAATAGTGAAATTCAAGAAGAAAAAAAAACATATGAAGTGGGCTAACATCATCAGGATGACTGAATTATATAAAAAATAAAATTCCATACAAGGCTGCCACCAAAACTACTTTTTTTGGTGGTAGCAGATCAAATTTAAGAGCTTCCTATTCCTGCTACATCTACCTCCTTGTTAAAGCACGTAAATGTGGATTCCTACCTCTCAATAGAGGAACTGACTCAGTTGTCCAATCCTATTTCATTTAAGATGCTGCACTCATTTTGGCTGAAATAAAAGTTATAGCTTGTATGGTGCTATGCTTTAGATTTGTGAACAAAACAGTGTTGATAACACGGGGTTGGTTGTTATTGCTGAACATTGCTTACACAACATCAAGACCCTTTCTGCTTCTCACCACTACTGGGGGTGTGCAAGAAGTTGGAAGGGGACACAGCCAGGACAGCTGGCCCCAACTGATCAAAGAGACATCCCATACCATATGACAATTCCCACACAGCAGAAAAGCTGTGGGCAAGAAGAAGAAAGTGGGGGACATTTGGAGGGATGGCATTTGTCTTCCCAAGTAACCATTACCATGATGGAGCCCTGCTTTCCTGGAGATGGCTGAGCACATTCCTGCTGATGGCAAGCGGTGAATGAATTCCTTGTTTTGCTTTGCTTGCATGTGTGGCTTCTGATTTACCTATTAAACTGTCTTTACCTCAACTCATGTGTCTTCTCACTTTTACCCTTCCAATTCTCCCCTCCATCCCACTGTAGGGGAGAGAGTGAGTGGCTGTGGGGGGGTTATTTGCTGGCCAGGGTTAAAGCACAACAGATGTCCTGGCATATCTGGAGTACTCCTGGGATGTCAACATGTGGAGGTCTCCAGCAGGCAGCTTGCCCAGAGTGGACAGGTCTAACATGAGGGTTGCAATAGCAACACTTAACAGGACTTGTGTGGGCAGATTGATCCTGCAGCCTGCAGGGATGGCAGAATAATTGTACTTCTACAGATTCATAATAGCAAAATATTGTGTAGCTTGTCCCAAATGCTCATTACATTTATCAAGGGGGCAGGGAGGAAGGAGGAGAGGAACTCTGCAACAATTACATTGCAGAAAGCAGTCCCATCAAGAGGTGGTGCTCAGTGTTAATTTTAGAGTTAAGTTTTATCTAATGCTCGGTGCCGACTAGGAAAGAGGGATGGGAAGTAAGTGGTATCCACCTGCAACGTGGTTGTTTGAATCAAACCATTGACTTCTTTAGAAAAGCATCACAATACTTTTTGCCCTGCTGCTGCTGACAGAATTTATATCCACTCTCACAGAGAGATTTGTGCAGTATCAAGTGGACATCAGTTGATTTTCACTCGTACTTCACATCAGTTGTGGTTATAAATTCAAGTGACCTCTGAATCCTTTTCACTTGAAGTGTTCTACAGCTTTAGTGGCAGATGTTTTTACTGTCAGTTGATGCAAAAATTGAACCTCTGATATTGAAATATTTCATAAGCATCTTGGCTCAGTTAATCATTATAAGTAGTTGTTCTACTACAAAACTTATAAGGTTAGTTTCTAGGGATTTAAATCACTATATTACACATGAAAACTAGAAGTTATCCTTAAAAACATGGATATGTCATTTGGACAAGAAAACACAAACCCTTATTTGAACCAATGTCTTGAGTGTGATACTAAGCAGTAGATTTGCTTCTGTCTTACTCTGCTGAAGACAGGCTCCTAGGACTGGCAAAAGCGTTAAGTAGTCTTGAGATATTAAGAAGAACTAGGAGCTACAGGCTGGTCAGCCTCACTGTAATCCCTGGGAAAGCGATGGAGCAAATAATCCTCAAAATAATCCTCAAAACCATCTCTACATATATGAAGGTCAAGAAGGGGACTGGGAAGAGTCAGCATGGATTCATGAAACGGAAATCATGCCTGACTAATCTGATAGCTTTCTAGGACAAAATGACTAGTGGCCAAGGTGAAAGCAATGGCTACTGTTTATCTTGACTTCAGCAATGCTTTTGACATAATCTTTTCATTGACAAGCTGATGAAATATTGAGTAGATAAAGAACAGCCACGTGGAATGAAAACTGGCTGAACTGCTGCACTCAAAGATTTGTCACAGGTAGCACGAAGTCTAGCTGGAGGTAAGTCACCTTTGTATCCCAAAGGCCAACACTGTTTAAGATCTCCACTGATGATGAGGATGATGGGACAGACAGCACCCTCAGCAAGTGTGCAGATGATACAAAACTGGAGGAGGGGCTGATACATGAGATATGTGCCTGCTATTCAGTAGGTCTTTGACAGGCTGCAGAAGTGGGCTGACAGGAATCTCATGAAGAAAGGAAAATGGAAAGTCCTGTGCTTGGGGAGGAACAACCCCATGCACCAGTACTGGGAACCAACCAGCTGGAAAGGGGCTTGACAGGAAAAGCTCTGGGAGATCCTGGTGAACACAAAGTTGACCGTTACCCAAAAATGAGCCCTCATGGCAAATAAAGCCAAGAGCCTCCTGGGCTGCTTTACGAAGAAGGTTGCTGGTGTTGATCAAGGGAGTTAATCTTCCCCCTCTACTCGTCCTCCATGAGACACATCTGAAGACCTGGGTCCAGCTCTCATCTCTCCAGTCAAGACACCAAAGTGAGTCCTGCAAAGGGTCACGAAGATGATTAAGGGACTGGAGCATGTCATAATGAGGAGAGGCTGAGAGGGCTGGGACTGTACATCCTGGAGCAGAAAAGGCTCAGGGGCATGTTGTCAATGTGTATAAATACTTGATGGACAGAGGAAGGGCAGAGCCAGACTCCTCTTAGTGCTATCCAGTGACAATATGAGAAGCAGTTGTCACAGATTGAAACTAGAGGAAGTCTTGTATCTGAACATAAGAAAACTTTTTCACTGTGAGTGTGGTCAAGCTGTTTCCCAGAGAGGTTGTGGAGCTCCCATCCTTGGAAATATTTAAAATCTGAATGGACACAGTCCTAATCAATGTGCTCTGGTTGACCCTGTTTGGAGTAGGAAGGTTGAGTTAGATGATCTCAAAAGGTCTCTTCCAACCCCAACAATTCTGTGATTTTGTGATTATTTTCTATCAGTGTATATATAAACTTGTTTGTTTTTCTGTCTGTAGCAGTTAGGATCTGTCCCAGTGACCCACAGCCATGGAGACTCCTTTATTACAAAATACTGCAGAGTATGATGATGTCAGCCACAAAACAAGTGCTTCTAGTGTGTAACATAGAAGTTATTTCACCTTTTTCTCAACAATAAGATACAAATCTCCCAGACAAAAATTATGTACTTCACGTAAATAAACTCCTATTGAAATTAATTTACCTTTTTTTTTTTTTTTTTTTTTTTCAGGACTCATCAGAACTCAAGTTTGTTTCTCTTATTTTCAGGAGTTATTAGTGTCCGAAGTGGCATGTGCAGTATTTGCTTTTCTGTTTCACATGCAAAGTTTCAGCCCCCTGGATGCTGCTCTTCTTTTTCACACCATTCCAGATTACTGAGCAGTATATTCTGCATTGTACTATTAGCACCTGTGGTGGGTTGGTTGACCCTGACTCGCTGTCAGATCCCCACCCAGCCGCACTCTCACTTCCCCTTCTCAGTGAGACAGGAGGAGAAATAGGATGAAAAAGCTCATGTGTCAAGGTGAAGACAGTGAGATCACTCACCAGTTACCATTGCAGGCAAACCAGACTCAACTTGAGGAGAATGAATTTAATTTATTGCCAATAAAAATAAAGTTGGATGGTGAGAAACAGAGAAAAACTAAAACACCTCCTGCTCCTTGACTTTTCCTCTTTCCCACCTTCACCCACTTCCCCCCTTCCCTGCCGACTCCTCTCCCCCAGGGGCGCAGGGGCTGGGGCTGGGGGTCGCGGTGGGTCCCTGGCAGCCCTCTGGGCCGCTGCTCGCTCCTGCCCCGTGTCCCTGCTCCAGCGCGGGCCCTTCCCCGGGCTGCAGTCCTGCAGGGACAACCTGCTCCCGCCGGGGCTCTCCACGGCCGCAGCTCCTGCAGGAAATATCCCCCCGCTGCGGCGTGGGGCCCTCCCCGGGCTGCAGGGTGGGTCTCTGCTCCCGCGGGGTCTCTCCGGGGCTGCAGGGGATCCCTGCGCCGGGCCTGCAGCACCTCCTGCCCTCCTCCTCCTCCGGCCTCGGGGTCCCTCTGCTGCTGCTCCCTCCTCGGCTTCCTCCTCCTCTGCCTGGGCCGCCTTTGGCCCTTGCTCGAACCTGGTTTCCCCCCAAATCATCAAGATTGTTCAACATTTAGGTCAAAGTCCAAGAGTTTAAAAAACCTGAACTTCCATTGCTTGCCCCTGGCAGGAGCATTTACAATGCATGGAACTTGCCAAAAGGAAAATATGGAACAAGATGCTTCCTTCACCCCACTACTTCTTAATCCAATACTGAGAAACAAGTTAAACTTGCCAACAGCGTATGAAGATAAATGGAACTGACTGCAGATCATCTACTGAAAGACATTCACTTAACATGTAGCTGATTTGTTTTCATATGAATTATTTTCAGATCAGATTAGGCTCCAAAGAACATGCATATAACATTTTTCCATTGTGCCTACTTTAAGATTAGTGTCTACTCAGGACATTTATAGATGTGATTATGACTTCATTAGTATACTATTTCAGAAAGTACTTTAATTAGTTTATTAAAGTATTCCATGGGGGCAAAGTGAAGCCGCATGCATCGCAGGGTGTGATTTGTGCTATAAAATACATTTTCTGCAGTTTGTAATTTGCTTAAAAATACATTGTTTAAACACACATTCCATTTATGGAAAACTGGGTTGTTTTGCTGTATTAATCCTGTTTGAGCTGCCACAATTAAGATGTGAATTCTTCTAGGTATCAAGATAAATGTTCAGGATCAAATTCTAAGAAGCAAACATCCTTCGGTTGTGTGGCGGGCTGACATTGGCTGGCAGCCCGCTGCTCACCCAGCTGCTCTCTCACTGCCCTGTCGAGGGGAACTGAGCTCAGTTTGAAAAAGGAACACAGCAATTCAGAAAATCGGAATTCACCTGAACTAAAAATTTGCATGAAATATGAAACTAGAAATAATGTAATATAAAATTACACTGTGGTGAAAAGCAGGCTGTGCACAAAGTGCTGTGGTTGTAGACAACTCATGGTATTTTATTTGTGTGGCAAAGCCCTAACTAATGGATCTTAGAAATAAAGTTTCTCATAAGAAGCTAAGTCTCTGACTGCCATGAATAAAAGTTTGAAATAAGGCACAAGTGTAAGTCTGCAACATCTGAAGGAAGTAAGAAAAATCTAATTCTCATTATTACTGCTTAAATCTTATAATCTTATAGTTAAGCCAGCCTCATGGTTTGAGAGAAGCAGGAAGAGAAGCAGAGCAGATTAATACATTTTTAGTGCTTGGATTGTTGATACTATGTGTGCCGTAACAGGCCAAGATAGCAGGTGGGAGGATGGCCAGTTTGTAGTATTATCAGAACATCTTGCTCCAGTACAAGTGCTTTGCATCTGTGGAAGCGAATGTTATTTACAGAGGATGTAACAATTATTGATCACATTTCAAATATGGGGAACAGGAGAACAGATGAAGTGTCTTGCCCCTAAGAACAGTAGGGCAAGGGCAGAGTCTGAATCCTGAGTCCCTGCTCATAGAGAATGCATTTATTTATGACAAGCGCAGTCTACACAAACTATATTTTTCAGGCAGCCAACAAGTTTAACAGGAAAGGTAAATCTGCAACAAAATGTTCTGATATAAATGTTATTTCCTGCAGATTTATTTATTAATCAGAACTGGAGAATGTATAAAAATGTTTTTGCAATCTGACTGTAAGATAAGATACATTGTGAAGTAAAGTAGGAGCTAGGCATCGGTGTCAGCCTATCCCTAGAGATCCTGAAATTAATAGTTGTATTTATAAATGAATTATATTCTGAATCTTAGCAATGGCAAGGGATGTGGTATGAACTGAAACATATTGTTATTCTAGTGAGATACTGTCTCGCTAAAGGAAGAACAGAACTGGGTCAGCCCTAGCCAAAGCAGAATCTGTGTCAGGGAGAGGGCTAATGTTATCCCTTAATCATTTTTTAAATTTCAGTTTTTTTCCTTGTGGGCAAAACACTAGGGATTCATTTTGTGAAATGCAAATATTCAAAGACCAGTGACTCTTTCTTGCATTTGTCTCCCAGTTCTAACTGTACCTCACAGCTTGAGCTTGCGGGCACAGTCTCCTTTCTGTCCCTTCCTCCCATCAAATGACAGTCCCAGAAGGGTGGAAGAAGTACCGTGGAGAATGGCCTTGCTGACTCCCAGGTGCCTGAAACCTGATGATGGAAATAGAGAGGCTTTGCAGGATCAGTAGAAGTAGGTGATAAAAGAATGGTACTAACGTTCCCTTCATCCTTTATATTCTTCTCACCCCAGCTTCATCTCACTTGGTTTCTCTCCAGAGACAGGAGTTATCAGAATAAGGAAATCTGCAGTGCTAGAACACTTCATGTAGTATTAAACTGTGAGTTACTATATTACAGATGTGCAATCATGTACCGTTTATCATTTATATTCAAATGTCCCATTCACTTCAGGAGATGTAACAATGGGTCTATAACTATTTCATTTATAAACATACAATTCTATAATGCAGGATCTATTAGCACATCCCTCACTACACTGAATCAGCTTGAACCTTAAGGGGACTTCATATTTTAGGGGAAAATCTGTGTAATAGGTGGCCTTTTTGAACTGTTCATTTTAAATTTGAAGGCACAATGCAGCAGTCTGGGTGACACCAGTTACTGGCCTCAAATCTTTCCTCACCAGACTCATCTCCAGGTAAGAAATCGACCATCACAGCAACTAAAGAGTGTGACTGCTCAGCTGAGATTTTAATTTCCTATGGGAGTGCCTTACTCTGTTGTGTGTTCTTCCTCAGCAAGGCATGGGATGGGAATGTAAGTAGACTACTTTTCCAGACAGCCACCACAACTGGGGACATAGCTGGGAGGAGATGCTGGGGCTGAAATAACATTGAGAGAGCAGCACTGAGAAATTGTTCCTAATGCTGAAGTTCTCCAAAAACCTTTAGCTTGTCTCATGTCCCTACCTTGTCCCTGCCATAACTTCACCCAGCTACATTTTAGTTAATGATAGCATGGTAATCTAGTCTCAGAATTGAAGAAAGCACCTTTCACGCTATTCTGATCAGAAATTTTATCTGTCAAGCATTTCAAAGATGAGTTCTGAGCAAATATTCTTCAAGTTCATGTTGGACATGCAATCACATAAATCTATTCTTAATGAATGCTATAGGAAAATAAAAGCAACCTCATATGAGGAAACCATGAATACCTACCATTTTCATCTGCTTTGGAGAGCCATTTTGAAACGCCTTAACACAAGCCCGAGAAGGCTGAAGGTGAGAGGCTGATGGAGTCCTTCAGTTTCTCAGTTGTCTTTGAGAAGGAAAATTAAGGATAAAGTCAAGATAATTGTCAACAAAAGGGCTTTTTTCTCAATTTCAGCATTCTCCAAATACAGGTTACTTCCTCTCATTATTCTGACTTGTAAGCAAAGTTGCTTCTTGTCACTATATAGAGTTCCTGGAAAAAAATGTTGCTTCATTTATTTTTCTTCCTCATTTTGCTTTAAGATGTTTTGCCTTGTGCAAGAGAACAAAAAGATAATCTATTGCAAGCCAAGTGGAAATGTATATGATAATGTTATGGATCACTTCTCTCTGGAACAGGACTGATGAGGTAGGAATCAGTATGTCTCTCGTTCTGGTATGCACCACAGGTGGGAGGGAAAGAGAGGTTTATGCAAACCTGTACCTCTAACAAGGCCAAATAAGGAGACAAATTCTTTCCTTCAGGATGGCTTTTATTATGTGACAGCAATGCTTTCTACCTACCCTTTGAACGAGTGTAGAAAAATACAAGGAATATTGAAGTATCTTCTGAGCCAATAATAAGAAGATGCAACATGAAAGCAACCAAGTAATGACATCAGAAGCTTGTAATCAATGACAAACATCCAAAGGTAGTAGGAGAAGATGCAGGATAGGTTAATCTTTTGTATTTTATACAATACTGAAAAAAAAAAAAAATGTACACAGTTTGCCTTTGGTCTTGCCATTAAATGTTTTATTGCTAATACAATAAAAATGTGGTTCACACAGTTACCTTTCACTCAGCAATCAGGTACACAAGTATATACAAGTTGCAAAACTAAGGACTGTTCTCTCTGCAGTTTTTGTAAATAGAAAGAGAGCAACACCAAGGCCGTAGAAGGATGATGCCTAAGACCAAGCCCACTTGGGATCAGAACATGTTTAGATTTCTTGACAGAAGTCGTGTCAGACATTCAAAGCTATGAATGCTTTGGACACTATCCAAAGTGAGCTCCTGAACTTGGAAATAATAGTATTGCCAGTTTAAATCATACTGAAGATGGCTTAAAATATAAATGCTTAATTAATAAATCTGGCGGATTATGCACATCAACCATGAGCAGTAACAACCAACCACTTGATCCTATGCCTGTAGAGGCTAAACCTGGACTGATTCATTTGCAAGTATGTCTATAGCTGCGAGACATCGGAAGATGGTCAGAAATCGACTGAAACAGGTCTTTAATTACATCATGGCATAGCATTTTTTGGTTGTAGCCATCAGTTTCTCTCCAGTACAAATTGATAGTTGTTGTTCAATTTAAATGACTTTTTTTTTTTAATTATTATTTGCATATTATAAGCAAAGCAAAATTTAGTATTAGGCCTTAAGTGAGAAACGTTTCCTATTAGCAATTTTCTTCTTTTACACTACAATATAGATAACAAGATCCACTAACCATAGCATAAAAGGCCAGATGAGTGCAAGACAGAACATCATTCTGTCAAGCCTATTCCTTGTAAAATCATCTTTTGTTTTCAAAAACCATAAGGAGATAGTACTTCATAATTACTCATATTGATGCAATATATGATGGAATTATTCTCCAGTGACAGAGTGAATGTCATCACAGCTCCGGAGAAGCTATCCTGATACACAGAAAAGGGAAGGAGGGAAGGAATGGAGGGGGAGAAAGAGGTGAATCTGACAGATCTGTCTACAGAACCGATTTGAAGTTCTGAACATTTAATATTTCTAAAAGGTAAACAAAAAAAATCAGATGCATCTCACTTTGGCTTTATTATACTCACCCAAGGAGTGATTATGCGGTAAATTAGAATCCCACCCCTGTATCTTGATGCCACAGAAGCATTTTAAAGAGGCCTTTTTGTAACATTAGGGAAGATTTTAATAAGGTGCTGAAGAAGAACCTTTAGCTCCAGAAGACCTGTAATTTTCTTCACAGACTTTTGCCACATCATATGTTCGGTATTAAGAGTCTATTTTGTCTTGGAACTACACATTTTAATGATGCGTACAAAACACTGCACACCTGTAGTAAAAATACAACACACAGTAAAAGATTTCCCACTTAGACACCATTTTTGTCAGCCAATTCTACCCAGTTATCTGAACAATAAAACCATTTTAGTGGGAGGAAATAGATTACTGCTGTTAGATTAACCCAGTTATCCTTCCATAAATTAAAAGTAAGAAAACTACATGATACTGCAGTAGTTATAACAGGCTATGCTACTTCTAGGAGTCCTTTGAGATAAAAGTAGAGATTTTTCACTTACTTGGTTCTGTTCTTCCGAAGATTCAAAACATTATATATCGATTAAATTCTATACTTTAAGAAAAAAATCTGCATTTAAAACCCATTCATGTGACAAACAAGGAGTAGTGCTTCCAGTTGCCACCCCTATTTGCTTTCCTCTCCATATACCAGCACGTTGTAAACAATACTCTGCAAAGGAAGTAATGTGTTGTTCACCTTTTTTCTGTCCTCCATGCAAAAACACCATGATAAAGTTCTAAACAAGGCCACAAAAGATTCAGATACTTTAAGAGTGTGATGCAACTCACTGACCTATTTGCAATTTAAAAAACTACATAACCATGTGCAAGGCATCCTAGGAATGATTGGAAGGCAAGTCGTTGGGAAGAAACTCTTGCAGAGTCTATATTTGTAAAATCTGTCCAGCTACTTTGATAAAAGGCATTAAATATGGTACAATTTATGCATAAGTACTACCAATACCATGGAGCATTTTTGCATCATTTTTTGTGGTTTGTGAATGAAAAGCCATGAAGAAAATTAATGATTTTCTCTTGGAAAACTCACAAGAAAACAGAAATTAGCAAACATAAGGCCTGTGTTTAGTTCTGTCACATTGACGCTGCAGCAATTTTGGAATTAAATTGTTCTGCTAAAGTCAAAGGAGTATCTTTCAGCAGGATCATGATTTCTTCCTATTTACAGTCTTAGATTATGGGAAGAGCATCTCCTACACTACATAATCAAGGATTTAAAAAAATAACTGCTTTTATTGCTGCAGGAGTTGGGAACTAAGTTTGAGGATCAGGCATGGCAATTCTTTCCATCAGTGACTTTTTGCTGGAAGAAAGGAGTCACATTTTTATTTTAACTCAACTAGAATTGCTTGTTTGTTTGTTTTATTTTCTTCAATACTATAAGGATTTGAATTTAGAATATTAAAAATACCTGCAAGCTCTCTTGCTTCAGAAACTTTGAAGTGGAAACCAGTTCAAAGTTTTTATTCCTCAGAAACAACAACTTGTTATTCCTGAAATGAAAGCTATTTCTTCTGCAGGCTATTTCCGAGGAAAAAAAAAAAAAAAAAAGCAAATATCTCTTTCATGCTTTCTTTAGAAGGACATTCATAAAACCAGCAGAAAATAGAAGCAATTGGAATACATAAGCAATTTAGAGACACTTGTTTAATCTCAGTAATTACCTATTCAGTAGAGACAGGATTGGTTATAAAGGGCTATAGATATTTTTCTATTTAAAACTTTAAAGAGTTTCCTCAGATGTGCTAAACACAGTATAAATGTCATATCTGTTCTTCTGTCAAAATCATACCAAGATAAAGGACAGAATATGGTCAAGCAACAGAAAGTATTTTCTGCGTAGCTGTCACAGCAGATGAACAACTCTGAGCTGTTTTGTTCATTCACATGTATACAATCTCGTTTACTTCAGTGAACTTCCGTAAGGCAAGGTGACGTCAGAAATTGACCCTGTCAGTAATTTTCTGAATAGCATTTCCTGAAGTGGTTTTAGAAGTCAGCAATGTCAAAAAGCTGCATTTTAACACTGCGTTTTCTTTACATCTTCTGTGTGTTTTGGGTTTTTTTTAGTCAGATTACATTCTATTAAAATGCTCAGTCCTTCAATCTCTCATTGGTCATCCTGTAGCTTGGAAAAGATGAATTTGAGAATCCCACCTGCTCCCAGAGAGCACAAGTAAGGTTCAGGGGATTAAGAAGTACATGGCAGGACGTGGCACTTGGCTGTGCAAATTCTAGATCACTTTTGGGCAAAATTAATAAATTCCAGTGCCTGAAGAAAAAGAATATGAATGATAGACATCATCAGGTTACCGTACTGACAGCAGTAACCTAGCTTAGGAAATGCTGGCCTTACTGGCTGCCACCTTTTGGATCCGTTTTGGCACTAAGGAATTTTGTCTTCCGTGAGACAAATACTTAATGAAGGACACAGGGTTTACAGAATCAGGTTGTAAGCACACAGGACCAGCTGGCATACTTGAGAGGAAATCTGAAACTAGTTTTAGATTTTGGTAGTCACAGATGTCATGTCAGGGCATGACCTCTTCCCAGGCTGCAGAATCCAACACAAATTAGATAAAGCAAAGCAAACTTATAAAAGTCTTCTGTTGGCATACTGGGGGAAGGGAAGGGAAGGGAAGGGAAGGGAAGGGAAGGGAAGGGAAGGGAAGGGAAGGGAAGGGAAGGGAAGGGAAGGGAAGGGAAGGGAAGGGAAGGGAAGGGAAGGGAAGGGAAGGGAAGGGAAGGGAAGGGAAGGGAAGGGAAGGGAAGGGAAGGGAAGGGAAGGGAAGGGAAGGGAAGGGAAGGGAAGGGAAGGGAAGGGAAGGGAAGGGAAGGGAAGGGAAGGGAAGGGAAAAAAAATGATGCTAAATTTGGGGAATAATCTCTAATGTATTTCTTTGGTTATGGTGGCTTTTATTCAGCTTCTCAGCTCTGTAGGCAAAATTCAGTTTGGTGGCAGTGGCAATGTGGGCAGCAAATGGGTAAGAGCAAAGCTGGCAGGAGATGTCTGAAGAAAAACATGAGCAATACATGCAGGGGCTGGGAAGACCAAGGGGACTGCGAGTCAAACAGGTGAATTTGGGTAGGCTTCTGGTGAGGGATACTGAGTGATGCCAGCATGGCTCTGGAAGACTCTGAGACAGAGAAGGGCACAGGGTCTTTGCCCTTACCTACGCATCCCCTTTCCCACCATCTTCCACACTTAGTCTCCCTCTTCTTGCTTTAGTTGCCCTGAATTATAGGACTTCACACCTCGTACATAACTCACAAACCCTATCTTACCCTTAGCAACTACTTACATTTTTTTACATTTTTCCAAGAAAGAAGCAACAGCCACTCCTCTCCACACATTTTGCTTTGGAGGGATTAAGAAAGTAAAAGATGGACTTTAAACCTAGGAGACAGGACTGGAGTGTGAAATCAGTGGAGATACTGGAGGTGAGTGGAAGGGTATTGGCAGTGACTGCTTCTGCAAGGGACCATTTTGTATAGCATTAGCAATTGTCCTTTTAGACAAATACTCCAGAAAAGAACCGTTTTCTGCATTGCAAACTCTGTATCTCAAACCTTAATCTCTCTGTGCCTCAGTTCAAACAAGGTAAAAGTGTCTTATCTACTCATCTCAAAAAAGTGCTGTGTAAAGCAAATTAACATAATACATTTTGTGAGGAACTCAGATAAATATCGATGAGCATGAAGGCAAAAGTCTGCAAGGAAATTAAGTTTCAAAAGCAAAATCTGAAGAGGTAACAAATGCTTCACTGGGACACATATTGAACAGCAATAAGCAAACAAATTAGAGAATAGTTTCTCATTTGGTAAACACTAATTGGTACATACCTAAAACGTGGCAGAAGTCCAAGTGTAAGAAAATGCATATGATCAGGTGCCTGCAGTGGAAAACTCCAATGTCTGAATCTGAGGAATCAAATTAAGTAGGCACACGCCACCTCCTGGTATTTCTTAAATACAGCTTGGTGACTTATTTATGTACTTCCCACATTGTAAATTTGCACAAAAATGCAAATTTGAAATACATGCCAATTCCTTATTACTGAAAAAAACCCAGAAGAAAATGTTGCATCTATACTGTTATTTTCAAAATGAAAACTACTGGAGGTTTTGCTCCATATAGTGTTATCTGTGAATTTATCTAAAAAGACAGAAGGGGTTAAAACATTATAAACCAGCTGAACAAAACGTTCTGGACTAATATGCAGTCGAGGGAGGGGGGGTGTGGGAATTGATTTTTTAAAAGAAAATAAATTACGAGTGTTGATGCAGGTCATCTGTCAGCTACCTCTAACCCCAGTATTTCCATTTAACCAGTGCTTCTTACAAAGATCAAGTAACAGCACCGGGGTGGTGGGATTCCTGTGCCTTAGAGTCTGTTCCTAGCACAGGAGAGGAGATGCTGTAGTGGGCACAAATGACCCTGTGCAGTTCAACCAAGAATGATACCCAGGCTCTTGTCTCCTAACGCCACTTTCATGTTTCACCATGCCACTGACTCCTCCTCAGAGTCCCGGTCTCCTCTCTGTATCCATGCTTCAGGCTTTTATCTCAGCCCAGGTCTTCTTGCCAAACTGATAATGCTTCCTGTACCAGGATAAAGAAAACCTGCAGTTTTGGGATAGAAAGTGATGAATCTCCTACTTCGTTTTGATACTACATCTTAAAATAGTTAATATTTTACCTCCCTACCATTTCCTATTACAACATAATGACTTTTCATATTGTGTTTTATGCCCTTTTCCCTAAACATATTCCTGCCTAATTTTTTTGTTTATCTTCTGTATTTGCTTGGAATTATTTTTAACATCCTAAACCAGTCAGCCAATTGGCATTAAGTCAGCACAACTCAATTAATCCTGCCAGTTCACACAAGCTGAGAATCTGGCCCACTGTGATAGGAAATTGTCTTTTTTTTCTCAGTGGAGGCTCTCACCCACAGGCCTTTTATAAACTTATTTGGTTATTTTAATGGATGTGACATGACTTTCTCCAAAAGGTATTAACAGGAAAAACATAAATATTTTTTTCTGTGATCAGTGGAACTAGTGAAACCTGATTTCCCATGGGTTTGCATCCCACATACCTTACCTCCACTGTAATAATCCCAACTCCTCTCTTCTTTTCATCATGACCTCATTCATCCTCTAATACTTTTAGTAGCCCCTCCCCATTCCCTCACTGCCATCTGGGAAGAAAGAAGCACACGTCAGGCCTGGCTTGGTGTTGTATCTCTGCTGTCTGCTGTTGGTTGCATCCATAGCTTGTATGCACAATGTGCCTGAGCAGAACTGGTCAAGCAACATAAAAAAATGTTGAGTTCATGTGGTGCTTTTTTCTCTCAATGAGGTCACTAATTCAGTTTGCTTTTGCCTAACCTTTACAGATTTTCACAAAACCCCCAGAACCTGTGAGACATCTGTCTCTATCTGTGGCAGAAACCGGCCTGTTCATTTCTAAGTTATTAGGGACTGACCAGTATGATTGCAAAAGCCTTAGAAACCAAGGAAAAAGAAACAAAAATAAATTGCATGGAACATAATGTGCATTATTTGTTGTCAGTACTTTAAATGACACAGAATAAATATTCTTTGCAACAAAACTGGAACACATTCGTTCTTTTCTTGAGGGTTTTAATCAATTCTCAAAAAAAAGTCTAGCCGAGACTGAAAATGGAAGAAAATAATTAGATTCTATTTTTGGATGTTATGGTAATCAAAAACTTTGACATTACTCTCCTATTATATAGCAGAGGGAAGAGAACACTCCAATGCAGATACATAGAATATGCTGAAGTACATCAGCAGCTCACTGGAAGGGATTGGGAACTCAACTAATGTCACTGATTTGGAGTATGAAAACTGTAGTGTGATCACTTGGGACCCATACACAGAGCCAGCTCTCTTTACAGGTAACACTTCAGGAAATCTGACTTTCACATAGAGTATTTGAGATATCGCATCACCACCCACTCTGTACTGGTAAAAGTTCTCTGCCTCATTCCCCTTCTGCCCCAGTTGGACAAGTAAGTTAAATTTTAATAACACAGACGTCATTTCAATACAGTATTATAAACCTATTTACTTTATAGAAACACTACCAATCCTAAAAATAAAATCTATCAAAATTGCTCCAATCTGCCAGAAAAATTATAACCGTAGACATTCCTGATGCCAGAGGGAAGGATGAAAAGTATGTTAGCCAATGGTATAAGAATGGCTCCTTCTCTGTTTGAATAAACTTGTAAAGTCTCTTTAACTGTAGGACAATTAATGACTTAAGAATAACGCATCTGTGGATCACAAAACTATTATTTGTTATTAAATACATACACGTGTGTATATATTCATCATATGAGAACATTTCTTACACGCTTGAGGATTCTGTAATATTGACATCTTAAATTTTGATGTAGAATTTATTCTCCAAGTATATATGACCATAGTTTTGAAAAGTGTTTGGACGGAAAAGGATTTTGGATGCAATTTTAAGATTCTTGCTCTGAGACATCTGCAAGACACTAACTTTTCTGACAGCGGCTGCTCAGCACTTTCAGAGAATTTCTAAAAAAAATGTAATCATTCCAATCTATTTTTGCTGTCCCCCTGACAGCTGTCTTCCTAGTGGGTATAGCTGTCACTGAGAACTCTTGCTTGAGAAGAGACTGGGGAAAAAAAAAAAGATATCTACCAGCAACTACTGGATGGTTTGAGGGACGGAATTGGCATGAACTCTCTGCTCTGCTTTCAGGGCTGGTTAGTATCGTCAGTTTGCATCCACTCTACCTCCTGCCAAAATGAACAATGACAGAGTAAATGTCTTAACACAGCCCCTGAGGATCTGACCTCTGCAGTCTAATGACGTTTGGTAGAAACATCTTCTCCCATCAACTACATTTGGATGGCCATAAAATATTGTAACTACCACCTGGTTATAGAATCAACTATAAAAATATGAGGTTGGAAAAATAAGCCACTGAGTAAGTATTACTAAAATGATTGTTGAATTGACAACAGATTAAATAGATTAAAAAAAAATCTCAGTGAAATGCCTGGGAATGGTTTTCTTTACTGGTGGCTGGGCAAGCCATGGAGTCTGTGCTGTAAAAACTACTGTCACTATTGAAACCCAAAATTAATTGTTATAATGGATTTTAACAACGCAGTGGTGAGCAGCTGTAAATCACTCACCAGTCCAGTCTTTACTCGTTTCTGTTGATGAGTACTATACATTTCTTATGTTTTTTTTCTTTCTACAACATTTTAAAACTTACCTGTATCTTTCCTACGTAAGTATAAAGGTAACATTAACTTTCTGCCATTCCTGCATTATACTGTTGCCGGGATACATGAATTCCTTTGGGATTTTTTACTATTTTTTTTACCTATTCTTTAAAACTCCTTGAAAAGAGCTCAGTCTTAGCCATCTAAGACTAACTAACCATTCCTGTTACCCTTTTGAACCTCCGCTAGCAGTTCAAACTAAGGTACTTTGTGCTGCTTGCTGCAGAAATTTGATTGTAGTTTTATGTGAATTAGTAATTCATTTGGAAACATAGAACTGCTACTGCCAAATTACTAACGCAATTCACATTTTTATTGGCTACAGAACAGGATGTTTCTGTCTCACACCTCAGATATTTCTAGAGTGAAAACTCTAAAAGCTGTGCCTATGTTATGATTATCTCTTTAAAAAAAAATTAAAGAGAGGTTACATGGGAACACAAGAGTTTTGTGCATGTGTGGATCAACACATGTATGAATTCGTGATCCAGAAGATTTAGGAGATGTTCAAGCAAAACTGGGCAGTCCACTTAGATGAGCTTGGAATGAGGGGAAGTAGAACCAAACAGTTTGGCTGCAAATTATCCATGTAGCAATTTCACCTTTGTGCAGTTACTGGGTAGTTTAATTGTCACCCTAGATGGTGTCAAAGGATCAGGTGCATCTTTCATTGACAGTAAACGAAAGATGGGTGTTGAACAGAAAGGTGGCTGGGTACTCTTCTGATGTCCTCACTGAAATGAGAAGTTCTTGTATTCTACAACTAAATTTCTACCCGTTACATAACACATAAGGAAGCACAAAGAGATCAACACATACATATTCATAGGCTACAGCTGTTTGCTCTGTTTTGAAATTGAATTAGGAAAACAGTTGTTTTAAACAACAGCACTACAATTATGCTAAGGGCTTTACTGACTTTTATTGAATATTAGATACTACATGATTTATGTAATAGCATCATAAAAGAAGCCTGCTTTGAAACATATCAGCTCTCTTCAAAGAAACCTCAATCCCAACACTGTTTATTCTGTCATTTGAGCTTTTAAAGCCTACTCCATATCCACAGCTGTTTATAACACACACACAAAAAGGAGGAAAACATTTTAAAAACCCTCAGAGAATAAAAGGTATTCATCACAGACATGGGAGCTGTAGTGTCAGACAACTGAACCTTTGGTCTTAAACTGTTTTAGTGTTTCTAAAAGAAAACTAAGAGTTATCAGGACACATTATTCACAGTGTTACATTTAAATCTGTGAGTAGTGGCTGAATGAACACCAAGCTCCTGCTTGTCTCATTCAGACAGCTAGTAAGAACTAGTAACTGCACTATTTGCCAGCATTTTCCTGAAACCATATGGCATGACAAGTATGCTGAAGATTGCACTCCTTTATGCACAGCTAATAAAAAAATAAGACAAATAGCTTGAATGAAACACCTCAACAGAGAGAGCAAGTGTCTTTAGGTGATAGAATGATCTTTGTACTTAAAGTTGCACCTACATGATGAGTTGAGACCATGATAATTCGTTTGTAATTTTGGCTGTTAAAAAAATGTATTAAAACTTTCTTCTAGAGAAGAACTAGGAGGATTATTATCACCAGCCCTACTTAAAGGACAAATGCAGCTATACAGAATTTCTCAGCGCTGACCATTGTTGGCTGAAACATTTAATAAATTACACTCTAATCCCAACAGGTCATGCTTTACAAGCAGTGCCTCAATATACGTATCTATGAAAGGCAGGCTGTTAATTTTTTGTTATTACTTTCATTGTTTGGTCCCAAGAGTTCAAAAATATAATCTGTATTTCAGAAATTATATCAACAAATAAGAATTTTAGTTTATTCTTTTAACTCCCCCAGTCGCACCCACATGTGATAGTCTTGCCAATTTTCCCAAATTAACATATGGAGACTGCTGAAAACTGCTAGACATGAAGACATATCACCTCCCCAGTTTCACATTTTTAGGAATTATTTTCAAAGTAACACGTCAGAAACACTGATCCTGCTTATCCCATTGTGAAAGTTAGATTCAAACAGCGTAAGAAGATGAAATGCTAGTTCTTCACCAGATGTAACATAAGCAGACCTAAGTCAACGAAGTATGTAAAGTCTAATAAACTTTTAGCTGATAACTAAATGAGAATACCTTGGACACATCTGTCTAACTTGATAGCTGGACTGGCACTTCTTCCTTCATGAAGCAACTTCATGTACAACAGAAAAAGAACTTTTCAGATTTCCCCATGCCTGTCTAGAGTATCAAATTTTGAAACACCAGATTTTGAAACTGGTAGGATTATTTCAAGGAGAACGGATTAAGAGATTATCCTGCCTTGGATCAGTAGCTGTTTCACGTGAATTCCATCTGGGTTATTCAGCACTGCCTGTCTCAGCCCAGCCACCAAGCACAGCTTGCCCGGCTTGGCCCCCTCCTTCAGTCCCGGGGTAACTGGAGCTGGGCACGACGGCAGCTCCCACCTGCTGTCCAGTTCGGACTAAAAGCAGAAACACGCTGCCAGGCCAAAGATCTTCTGCCAACACACAGGTCTGGAGTCCAACTTTGACTTCACATTGTTTAAAGCAAGCAGCGCCTTCCCCCCCCTCACAGAGGCTGCCGCTCCTCCTCGCACAGCGCCCGCCAGGGCCGCCCCCACCACCGCAGGAACATCAGGGTTTTAGCGCCAGCACAGCCGAACCTCCTTCAGACAGAGTTTCCCCACCAAGGCTTCAGCTCATCCGGGCAACCAGAGCGGGTGCCCGGGCCCCCCGGAGCCGCCGGCACCACCCGGCAGGGCGGGCACCCCACTGCCCCCCCGCCGCCCCCCGCCCTGTCACGGAGGGGCGCCGGGCACGTGACCCGAAGAGAGCGGGAAGGCGCCTGCGAGGCGGGGGCGGGGCCCAGAGGGCGGGGCGGGGCCAGCGGGGCGGGGCCAGGGGGAGCTGTCCCGCCCCTCCGTCGCTGGGCGCCGGCGAGCCTGCGCCGCAAAGGCTGCCGGGAGTTGTGTCCGCCCGCGGCGCCCGGCGCCCTCCGCGGCCGCGCTCGGCGCTGCCAGGGCGGCCCTTGCCCCGGCCTTGTCGTGCGTGTCAGCGGTGCTCCTTCTGCCGCCGTGCCCCCCTGTCATTGCTTGTGCGTGGGGAGGGATGGGCGGAGAAAGGACGCGACACTACTCCTCATAGAACTACCGCTCCCGGCGTGCATTGTGCCCCGGGCAACTTAATTTGGGGGGGTGGGGGGGGAAGATGGCGGCAGCTAAACCGAGTTGGAGAGGCGGCTGAGGTGAGTCTGGGGCAGCCGGGAAGCGGTCCCTTTACTTGTCTTCGCAGCCGTCTCCTTTTCGCGTTCTTCTGCTCCCTTCTCCGCTCTCCACGTTTGGGAGCGAGGAGGACGCGCCAGAGAGGCGGGCGCTGAGGGGTGGCAGTGGGAGGCTCGGGTCGCCCTGCTGCAGCGGGACCCCTCAGAGCGGCGGGGTGGGGGGGGGAGGCGGGAGAAGAAGCCACGGGAGATCGCTGAGGGCCGGCGCCCCCCACGCTGTCAGCACGGCAGCCGGCTCGAGGTGTCCCTGTGGGCGCTGCTCCGGCGGGCGGGCTGCTCCTCGCCGGAGCAATCCCGGGAGGCCTGTGGTAGTGAGCGGGACCCCCCCTTGCCTTTCCCAGGAGAGGGCTTGAGGTCCTGCCACCGTTCAGTAGTGCCTCCTCTGGAGGCAGAAGCCTTCCATGAGGCGATCATAAGTCAAAATCTTGTTGTCAGTTAGTCAGTCGTGTCTAATGTGGTCAGACATCCCTGTGGCATCAGTCTGAAAGCAGCGAAGCAGTGAAGGATTGTGGCTTTGGGATTTCCCTAAGCTGGTTTTCTCCAAATGGACCATAACACAGCGAGGTATTGCTAAGCATTAACCGAACACAATGCAAATTTACAAAAGGACTACACTGAGCTTTCTTAAATATCTTCATCTTTAAATTGCTCAGCACAGAGCCATACTTTAGATAATTGAGGTGTACGTTCTCTAATCCTGTTACTGAGAACTAATTATAGTACAACTTCTATTTCGTTAAGCTGAATATATTTAGGGAAGGTATTCTGTGGTACTTTGAGCTGAGATACTAGGAAGAAGAGATCTTAGCATGGATTGAGAGGTCTCTGTGCTCTGTTGGAGAACTTGTGGAAAAGCCTGTAACTTAAAACCAGAGTTTTAATTCCTATATCAAAATCAAGTTCACTAGCCCAGATGTTAAACTTTGTAAGGCTACACCAGATGTTTGCTGTTCAAATCGAGTAGGTAAGCTAGAACCAGAGTAAGAGACAAGGCTTTAGGAAGATAAAGGTAGTACTCTACTTCCTGAAGCCTTTGTAATGCATTCATAATAATATAAACTGGCATAATAAACTGTGGTTTTTAGTAACTTTAGTATTCAGGGCTTCTTGCTGGATGCTCTTAAACATATGATAAAATTTCCCTGAGAAATTGATGGTTTGGAATTGAAATCTTGACTGTAGTGCCCTGGTATGTGTAAAGACTTATGCTAAGACTTTTAATAAATAACACAATATTTGTCTGAAAAAATGCTGCTAGAATGGGTTTAATTTCCAATTCAGGGGGAAAAAAAAATCGCAAAAATGGGAATTAGAATTTAGTTTGTAATTAAACATTTAAGTTTGGCATCACATTATGAAAATGCTTGCAATTAATGATGAACATTAACTTCTCTCTACATCTGGCCCAGACTTGTTCAGGAGAAAATAATAAACAAATTTTATATTACATGCAAGTAACTTAGAAAATGAACTTCGAGTCTAATGAAAGGGGATTACACTTCTAATCGTGAAATCTAAATAGTAAAATGTACATTAAGATCAGTGACTTTTAACTGCCCAGCCTAACTATGATTAAGTAATTCTTGTAAAATTACTGTGTGATTTTTTTAAAAAATTAAGATTATTTTTAAAAAAGTAAATAATGTCTTCTATAGTTGGAATAGAGCAAAAAGTATTTATCTGGATTTTTAATCCACTACTAGCAACATGTGTACCTCATTATAGGAAAGTTGCTTTTAATTTTGCCAACGAAATGGTTATTGGGTTAAACTAGCCTTTGAGATGGTGGGAAGGGTTGCTAAGGAACACTTAACTTGATGTGTAGGGTTTTTCTTGTCCTAAAACCATCTGCTCATGATTGAATTTTCTAAGATGAGGCAGGATTAATATCCTGTTGATGTGCCTGTTTACATGAACTCTTGTGTAAGAGAACAGGGTGGCCTCATAAATAACAGCCCGGCTCATGTGTGGCTTTGCTTCTTTACCTTTCTGAGAAAGCCAATTCAAAATAAAGTCAGATACTTTCACAGAAATGCACTATGTAAAAAAGTGCTATGTAAATCCATCTTACATTGCATTTTTTAGATTTTGGGAATTGTAGTTGGAGCCGAACTGTCTATATTTAGGAATGAGTGTGTGACATTAATCTTGCATGGCACTGGCCATTTGTCTACTTTCAAAACTAAAGTCACTGATTAATTTTTCAAATAGGAAATATGAGTGGGGGACCAGGTGATGTAGAAACTTAATGTATGGTGTATTTTTAATTTTTTAGCTCATGTCTGCCCAGCCTGGGTTCCCTATCAGAGGTGTTTAAACTTGTACTCTTCTTTGGCTTAATTTGGAGGAATGGATGGGTGCCCAGCTGGCAATTTAATTTTGAATACTCAAAATCAAGTTAATCATTTATAGTGTTACGTAATAGAACAATATAATGGTAGGCTTACGAAAAGAAAATACAAAACCTTCAGGTATGCTGACTTATGTTTCTTTACCTGTAGCACAGAACACTTTTCCAATGTAGGTCTTTTACAGAAATCTGTTGTTTTAGGGCAGACAGGACAAAGATGTCTACTCTTCTGTTTACTTTCAATGCCATTTATGGAATCCTATGATAATAAGAAATAATTTCTATTTATAAACTGTTTATTTAATGATAAAAAAATCAGATGTAAACATGTAGCTGGAGGAAGATGATGATCAGAACCATTCAGTAGAACAAAGTGTATTTTTATTACTATGTTAGTACTGCTGGAAATCTGATAGAACAATAAATTGAGCTTGGATTTCCTTATCCTAGCCAAATTGTGTAGAATGTCTTTAACACTAAACTGAAAGTTTTTCTTATAAAAATGACCTTTCTGTGTCACACAAACATCACACAAGTGTTGATCTGCTTTTTAAGGTACATTCACTAGCATTGTCATTTTGTTTATAATAGGAAAACAAAATAACTTTTAGTTCTCTGCAGAAAAGTAGATATGACTCTTCTTTACCTCTTTCAAATCCACAAGTCAGTTGCTTTGGTGCATCTTTTGGAGATGTTGTATAGGTACATAATATCCTTAACTTGCTTCTGGTGATCTGTCAGATATCACAGAATGACATGAAATATGTTAAATAGCCTATTTAGGAAAAGTAAATTATATCTTATGGTTTACCATATCTCTTTTTTTAATTGCAGCCAAGTTCTACTTCATCAAATTCTGGATTATTTTTTTTTTCCCCCCTCTCTTGATATGTCAAATTTAATTCAGTGACAAACAGCAGAGCAGGCTCATGGTGGGAAGCTTCTCATTTTATTTTTGTTCTGTTCTACTGTAACAGATATCAGCATCTGTGGACTAAACTTTGCCCTAGGCCTAATGAGCCAGTGATTGACCATTTTATGGAGAGGAAGTTGTGTAGTCTGTTCCGAATGTAGAATTCAGGCCATCTCCATATTGAATTTTTGGTCCTGTTACAGATCATAAAATGATTGAGAAGTCCAGTGAACTATTTAAAAACAAATCCCAGAATCTTCAATTTGAACACCTTTCTTAGTTGCTTATACAACTTTTCTAGTAATTTCTGCATTAATATCTTCTAAAGTTAGTTGACTGCTAGCAGCAACAGCAATAATGTTCCAGCAAAATTACTGAATTCCCAATTGCTGGTGTTGGTCAGTAAAACACTGAGTCTCTGGCACTTTCTCACTTAAACCTCTCATCAGGCTCTTCGCGTTTTTATGTTCTAATACACCAGTATATCTGTCTTCCGTAATCTCTTGGCTAAGTTCTTAACTCCACTTTAATTTAGAGATTTCACTTTTCCATGCATCAGAACATTGCAATCCACAGCACGTGTTTCCTTTCATAAAATTATGCTGCTTCTAACTCTGTCCTTTGAGAGGGACATACAGCTGTCTAATAGGATAGGGTATTTTAAATAAATTACTTCAAAGCAGTATTTGTAGTCACGGTTGCTATTAGCAAATTGGAACCTTTGAAATATGTATACAATGAAAATAAAGTTTATTTTTAACAACTATGAACATTGCTTTAGTGCGTGATCATTAAAACATATTTTGTGACCAAGTAAAATACATATCCTTACATTATCAGTATCTGTAATTAAGTGTTTTGATGCACATATATAACCGAGTATTAGATGATTTTTTTAAATTTGATTTTTTAAATTTTATCTTTGAAAACAACAATACTCGGTCAGTTTAACAGATTTTTTTTCTTACTAATGAAAAAGTACATTTGCAGGGAAGTTGCATCTGGTCATTAATAAAACCCCAGTGTGCTGGTTTAATGTAGAAAAATCTTCAAATAATTTTTATTTTAATCCTAATTAATTAGATGGTTGATTAAGCTATTTTTATACCCAAAATAAATTATTGTAACGTCAGTTGAGTTAATTATATGAAAATATCTAATTGCATCAAAAATCCTTTGAGCAGCTTTTCTTTGTAGTAGCTTGCGCTCTGATATAAAATCTGTATTTTTTGATACTGGAAGAAGAATGTCCTAGAAAGTGCCACACAGATTTTTCAGCATACTTTTGCTCTGTATAGAACAGAAACCTTTTCATAGTCATTTTAACTGAGAAGTGCTGTGATTTACGTTTGAAGTGGAAGTATCCTGTTAAGGCGATACACCATTTAGCACTTTAAACAGTGGCAGATGGGAAGGCCATCCCAATAAACACGGAGAAAAATGTTGATTCGGACATCAAATACAAGAACAGAATTACTAAATTTCAAGAACTGGAAAAACCTACATATAGTCTGGTCAGAAAAAAATGATATCTGAGTTTCTGTGGTAACAGCCTCTGATACTGGAGCTGAAGAACGGGACTTTGGCTCATTCTGCATAAGTTTCGATGTATATTTGGATGTAAATTGCCTAAAGCTATTGCTTGACTTAATTTTTTGTTTTCTTTATAGCTTCTTACATTTTTACAAAATAGAAGACAGATTCCTGATTAACAATGCCTGGCAGTAAGTACTGATACCTTAAGTATGTTAAGACAGAATTTAGGGGTGTTTATGATATTTTATTTGGGAATTAAAAAATCTACCAAAATTAAAATGCAAAAAACCCCAGAACTATGATACTTGCTGTAATTTTTAAGATATTTTGGATCTCAATATTATCCAGCCTCTGCATTTGTAAATCTCCTTATGTTTTTCAAAAGAACCTAGTTTGGTCTCTGCATTTTCCTTTTCAATAAGAGAAGTTCACAGTTTAACATTGATGAATTTTGTGGTTTAAAGTATGTTCTGAAATATCTTTTTATTTTGTGAATACATTATTCAGATATAGCTATCATACTAGCTTTGGAAAATTACAAATATTGTTTAGAGAAGATAGAATTACTATGTAGGATATAAAGTGATAAGACTTAAAATTTTTAACATTCAAAGATAAATGAAATTTTTGACTCAGGTGTTTCTAAGAATCACATTATTTACCTTGAAGAGTAACAAATTTCTCTAACACAAAGGCTCAAGTTATTAAATATGTGTTAATATTATTAACTCCAACTAATTTTTATTTTTTTTTCTAATTTCTATTTAGAAGAACCCTGCATGGTCTCTAGTAAAACTGCTAACATCAGTCTTTGGAGAAAGCAGTCTGCTTTTTCTAGAGGATAGAGGTCTTCATAAAGTTAACAGTACCTATCATATTGAGTGCACTTTAATTATAGGTTTGTGATGAATTTCACAAATGTTTAATTTCATGAGGAAATGTTTGAGCAATTTTTTTTTTGTGTGATGACAAGATTTCTAATAAAATCTGTAATAAGTTGTGACTATGGAGTACTTAAGAATCTTACAGTATTTCAGTGTTGTGTTGTTTGAACCACTGTAATGTGAAATACCTTACTGTAAATATTTAGGTGTTTTCTGCTTTTCTGGTGAATAGCTGAAATTATTCCTCTATATAGACATGAGGTTTTGTAACTAAATGATGACCAATATGTATGTATTATATTGTATATTTACATCACAAGTAGCTGGCATAAATTGTTCCAGCTGTACTATGGGTTCAACTTTTGTAATCCAGTGAACTGCTGCTGTGTTTCGTTCGCAGTGTTTAGTACTACAATTTTCGTGTGAAGGAGTGTGTTGGGTTTTTTAAACAATTACACTGAAAAAATAAGACAGGATTTTTTTTTTTTCTAAACCATGTATGCTTATGTTCAGGGTCATTATTAACAGTATTTACCATAATTTATGTAGAGTCTGCATTATGACAGTCAGATGAAACTTAAAGGAGACCAAAACAAGTGATCGCAATATTTATCTCTAGCGAGACATACAGAACCACACAGCTATTTATATATCTTCTGTGTATATTAATGAGGTTTTTTAGGTGTAAGTGAGGGAAGGGTAACCTAACAGATCTGTGTATTGCAGTTACTGTGAAATAGCAGTACTTAATAATTTCCTTCCAAAAATTGTGGTGATGAAGGATGATTAGATTTGTATGCAAGCAAGCATTGCATTGAGGCTAGTTGTACTCTTTATCTGTGTGCTTACAGACAGCCTTCAAGACTTCAACTTTGTTGCATGTGAAAGGGAAAGCTGCCTGCTAATTCAGGTTTCTCTGGAGATTCCACAGGGTTGTTTTCAGAGCACACTGACGAAACAGGTTGCTACGACTTAGTGTGACTTTGAAATCTTTAAGTATTTGTCCTTGAAATCTGAAAAACTCTGTTGTTTTTGAAGGCTGGGTTTTGGTTAGGTTTTTTTTTTCTTTTTCTACACGGAGTTCTCCTATCCCACACATCAAGAAGTGCGTTAAGCATCTTTTGGAATAAAATATGGAAAAGGCTGTTAGAGTGAAATAGTTTTCAAAAATGTTTTCTATCATGCTAGAATGAGTTCTTTATAAATGAAGTGGAATAATTATATTTATTTTAAAGAAAAGTTTGATGGAGTTGTCAGGTCATACTGATGAACTCCCTCTTCCAGTGTTGTCCTGCTTGCTTTCCTGAGTCTCTGTATTGGTTCCTGGTAATACTTTTACTCCTTTTTTGCAGTGCAGTAGTTAGGGAGTGTCTAGGTCTAGAAATGGTAATTTGGAAGGTCAGGAGAGGCAAAGAGACTGTTATCATGGAAAGACTGGGCAAGGAGACTTGGTCTTTCCAGGTACTTTACCTGTTCCTGGAGATACTTTAGAAGTCAGTCTTGAAGTTACCCTACATGAAATGTTCTCAGGACAATATACTTTTTATCTCCCTCAATATTAACTGTTCAAAAAATAGGCATACTCCAGAATGTGGTATTGAGAGAGAGAGATGAACATAGTTAACCAGAGATTATGTTCTTTTCATTTGACCTCATCTCAGTCATGTGTGCTGGTCTTCAGTTGTTTGCTACATATCAGTTTTTCAGACCTTCTGCTGATGTTGCTGTTCAGTGATCCAATTTAAGAATATGGGGATATATTGCTGCATTGAGTCCTTAATGAAATCATAGAATCACAGAATACCAGGTTGGAAGGGACCTCAAGGATCATCTGGTCAACCTGTCTTGGCAAAAGCACGATCTAGACAAGATGGCCCAGCACCCTGTCCAGATGAATCTTAAAAGTGTCCAATGTTGGGGAATCCAGCACTTCCCTGGAGAGATTTTTCCAGTGGCTGATTGTTCTCACTGTGATAAATTTTCCTCTTGTGTCGAGTCAGATTCTTCCCAGGAGTAACTTGTACCCATTACCCCTCATCTTTTCCATATGACTCCTTATAAAAACGGGTCTCAATCTTCTTTGTATCCACCCTTCAAATACTGGACCATCATGATAAGGTCTCCCCTAAGCCTTCTCTTCTCAAGATTGAACACACCCAATCCTCTCAGCCTTTCCTCATATGTCAGGATTCCCAGCCCCTTGATCATGTTTGTGGCCCTCCCTCTCCAGCCCCACATCTTTTTTTTTTTTTGTATAACAGCAATGAAAACTGAAGACAGTATTCCAGGTGTGGCCTGACAAGCACTGAGTAGAGTGGGATAATGACTTCTTTATCTCTGCTGCTGATGCCCTTGTTGATGTAACCCAGCATCCCATTGGCTTTCTTTGCCACAGCAGCACCCTGTTCACTCATGATCTTGTTGTGCACCAGGTGCCCACGTTCCTTTCTACAGAGCTGCTCCCCAGCCAGGTAGATCCCAGCATATGCTGCACTCCTGGATTATTTTTTCCCAGGTGCAAGACCTTACACTTGTCCCTGTTGAACTTGAGAAGGTTTCTGTTACTCCACTCTTCCAGCCTATCCAGGTCTTCCTGCAGGGTGACTCCCTTCTGAAGTGTCTGCTTCCCCACTTGCTTTGGTATCCTCAGCAAACTTCATCAGGGTACACTTGATCCCATCATCCAGATCACTTATGAAGATGTTAAACAGCATTGGGATCAGTATTGATCCCTGGGGAACCCCACTTGTAGCATGTTACCAATTTGAAGAAGAGTTATTTGCCACCACCCTCTGGATGAGGCCTGCCAGCCAGTTCCCCACCCACCACACAGACCACTTATCTAGACTGTAATGCACCAGTTTCTCTAGGAGGAGGCTGTGGGGAACCATATCGAAAGCCTTGGAGATATCCAGGTAAACAATATTCACTGCTTGCCCCACATCAACCAAGCAGATTACTTTGTCATAGAAGGTGATCAGGTCTGTCAAGCACATTTTGCCCTTGGTGAATACGTGCTGGCTTTTCCCAGTCGTGTGCTTCATTTGACTTGTGATAGCCCCCAGGAGGATTCATTCCGTAACTTTCCCAGGGATTGAAGTAAGAAATAAGGTTTCAGTCTCAACACAGTAATCATCCATAAATAGAATTTTTTCAATCTAGTCTCTTAATTTTGAGATGTAAAAATGTTTGGTTTAGACTAGCCATGGCGTGGCATTTGTATTGACATCTGCCCTGTAGTGGAAGTGTAATGCTCTGTAAATGCTGAAGCACTTGTAGCACCCTTGCTAAAGCATTGCTTTCCCCTGTATTCTTTGTAGATACATCTTCATGTGTAGTTCCTCTTGTGCAAATAATATAGGCATTGATGCAAGGTGTGCTTGTGCAGACACCTTTGTGTCTGAAGTTGAAATGCAAGTTCTGAAATGTTGAGAAAGCAAATGTGTTTTCTCATTGCTGTTACAATACAGGAGGAGTAGATCAATTTAAGACACAGCTCTTTTATTAACTGATTTAACTGTGCCTTATCACAAAGAAAGCATGGATTAAAAGATTAATTAGTCCTTTTATTTAAAAACAAAACCAAAGAACTTGTAAGCAGATAGCATTTGCAGTGCAGGCAGTATGTTTTTTTCAGTTGTCACAAGTGTGCTCTCAATTTCCCTATTTAATAATTTGTGCTGATACTTTCATTTAACTTCTCTTATTGAACATGGGTGGTTTTGGTAGGGGTTTTTTTGGCTGTATTTTGGATTGAAATGTTACAGATGCTTCTGCTATGGAAAAAAGCATATCTAAATCATATACCAAACCATTTGTTTAAGACTTTTCTGGTTTGGGACATTATGTTCCAGATATTCACACTTAATCAGATGCTTGAAACACAGTTTAGTAATGATTTTTTTCAGAAACAGCTAACCTACTTACTGGCTGTGTTCCCCGACTTTAATTAAATATTTAACTTAAAGGCAGATTTTATACTAAAATGAAATTTTTCAGACTTGAAAAAGTATTTTTGATACAGGTGAGGACACCTGCTGACTGTAATGTATTTTACTTGTGGTAGCGATGTGCGTGATTTTTTTTTCTTATTCTTTTCTCTTGTTCTTATACAATTAACATAATCATATCTTTGCTTTTCAAGGTTTTATTAATATGATTGCTACATTAAACTGATTTTAGCTGCTTATTAGCAGGTCCTTGTATGACTGACCATGACATGCAAATCGAGAGCAAATAAATAAAATAAGGATTTTGACAAATGTAATTTTCCCACATTCTTGTCTTGAATTACTGCTGTGAAGTTTAGTAATATGAAATCTCCTATTATATTCTGTCAAATATTTGCTGGTTAGAAAGAGGACGCTGATTTAAGAGATAATGTATCAGTTATGTGGAAAATCTGCCATCATTTGTCCCGATTCTTGGTTACAGTGAAGTGACTGTTTTGGTAACTTCAGAATGCTGCTCCAAGTATGCTCAATGCATTGATTGCTTCTCATTAAACTACCCAACATTTTGTTTCTTCGGCTTTCCAAACACCACGGGGCTTTTTGCCAGTTGTGTTTGCAGGGACAACTAGTCTGCAGTTGGTGTGTACTGGTGGCTTCCCTAGTTCGTGTGAGATGAAAGTAAATAAGAGATGAAACAATTGATGAATAGTGATTGTCATCTTTTTTTGTTCCTGGATGTTACTGCTTTCAGTTAAGTTGCTTCAAGGTCTTTAAACAACCCACCCGTTCCCCCTAACCAAAAAACCCAATAAACTTTTAAAATTATAATTTTCTTTTTGAATAGAGCTTCCTTGCCAAGCGTAGGAAGGAAAACAGCACTTGAAATGGAATTTGAAATGAGTGAATACTTAACTCACATTTAATGTTCTTAATGCATTTTAAGAGCCAGATAATCTCCTAATTTTGGGTTTCTTCCCTCACAACAATTTTGGGAAATGAATTTATTTGTCTTCTGGAATTCTAGTTATTATTCTGTGTATAAGTAAGTAATAACAAGATTGTTAATGAGAAAGGAAGACTTATTTCCCTGTGAAATACCCCTGGTGACTGGAGATGTGTTCCTAAATCAATCTATATAAATATTTCATGGCCTAAGCGTTCTAATGTTTTTAGTGAAAATTAAGCCATACTTCTAATGAATAAGTTTTTCCACTCTAACGTACTTTTTTCCTCATCTGGAGTGTGTTTCTCATGTACCTTTGATACTTTAAAACCCTATATGGGACCTTCTACTTAATGATGCATTTTTCATAATTGCTTTAATTTATTTTATAGGCAGTAGAAAACAAATTTTTTTTTTGATGGTATTGTTGACTACTTAGAATAGTGTTAAAATAAATACACAATAATCCTATAAAATCTGCATCAGTTATTACAGAAGAGTTACATGGGGGAGTATCTCAAATCATTGTCTGCTGCTTGGTTCTAGTACCTTAGAGGTTGAGAAACAGTGGCCCTGTATCAAGTCCATCTTTCAAGTACTAACCCTAACCAACACTGGAACCTGAAAAACAACTACTGCTAAGGGAGTGTTGTGGTTTGGGCTTCCTTTGGCAGCTTGTCAATGTGCTAGACTTAGGCTAATAAAGGAAAATAACTATATTTCAGACTATCTGTAAATATTACTATGGTCAAAATACATAATGGATTCTTTACACAATAATATATAATAAATGCTTTGAGTATGTAACCACATAGACATAGATTTTTTTTTCCAGCTGATTTTTAGGTGATTGTCTTTTCTATACTGAAAAGAAAATTAATACCTTATCTGAATGTATCCTTTGATTAACCTAAGGAAAAAAACTCCAGGAACTTGTAGCTGGAAAACTGTAGCTCTTTGTTCATTTATTTCATTCATGATACCCTGAGCAACTTTGTGTACCAGTGGGGTGGTTGCTTCCCTATTCTTTAGTGAATCTGTGTGGATTTCTTTAAGACTTGTTAATTTTGAACAAGTGCTCATTTTGTTGTTTTCTGTTAGCTGTTAATTCTATGTACACATCATCCTAACCCCATTTGGGAAAGTTAATGTTTATGAGCAATTCCACAGAAAGTGAAAATCACTTGTATTAACACATTGTAAATAAACTTTTAAACTATACACGAACAGTTCACCAGATGTTGAAATGTAGCTTAATAGTTTTTCCAGATTTTATTAAAATATGGCTATTGTTATTTACAGAAATCGCTTTGCATCTGGTTTTCCTATCAGTCGATTAATCTTCATGTGCAGCACTGTTTACTATTGATTTCTCAATCATGGGACGAAAGGGTAAGAAGGCTCATGCTGATTATGCATGCAAGTGTCCTGTTTTTTTTTTGTGCATGACAACAAATGAAAATTGATTTTTGACGGGGAGGGGGTAAGTTTTCCACTACATGATTAATGCATGTCTCTGTGGAAGGACAAGGGTAAACTGCTTTAAAAAAATATTTTAACCTTCCCTTTACCTGGTATATGGACTTTCTTTCCCATCATCAATTGCTAGGACTGCAGTGGCTCTCTAGAGAATCAGGTACCTTGTGAATTGCTGAAGATGAAAGTTAGCTGTGTACATGACTCTTGGCTTTCAGAGAGTGCTATTTCATTGCTAAAATGTTACATAATTCAAGATTAATTCATGCAGGTATTAGGAATGATTAATTCATGCAGGGCAGGTATTAGGAATGATTAATTCATGCAGGTATTAGGAATGAGTAGAAAATTGGAGCAAGGAGATGTGTGACTCCTTATCTACTAACCTGTAGATTTCAGCTAATGATCATGTCTGAAGGTGAACAGTTCCAGATTTTGCTGTTTTGAAGGTGCTTAGCTGAAGAGACAAAGTTCTGCTTGATTACATATTCTTGAGTTGTGTCTATGAAGTATACTAGCAGATTCTGTTTGTAGCGGATGTGTTCAAGGGAATGACCTATGACTTTTACTGGTAACCCAGCTGGCTCAAAGAACACAAGCCTTTTGGTACCCATGTAGAGGTCAGCATGAAATTTTCTAACATAAGGTACGTGTCATAGTTGTTTACGTTTCAAAAGTTAAAACAGTAATAGAATCCTTGTCTTGCAAAGGTGTATTTTAAGAATCTTAAGACTAGCAAGTCTAGCAAGTCATTTGTAACCTAGGAAACTTTTTAATTTGCCTAAGTACAAGATGTAAAAAGCAAATTAGTTAAATCTATTTATGGAGTGCTTGCTGTTTTCTTGAATAGAAGCTTAGATCAGTAAATATATTTCTGTGGAGTCAATACTGCAGTAGTCTGACTTGCATGCTTTTAATTCAGAGCAAAAAGGTTTTATTGTAGGTAAAGAACTGTCTAGTCTTTGATAATTTACATGTGCAAATAACTGAGCTCATGAAATGAATGCTGCTGAAGTACTGGTATTTTGTATTTAAGAACTTTGACTTCTCTCAGGTATTGAATTGTTTTTCTAAACTAGAAACATGGCAATAAGAATCTTTTAGATTAAAGATGTGCAAAATCCCCAACAATTATGTGAGAAAAGGTAAATGTTTGATTTCAAAATAAACATTTTTTAGATTGTTTAAAAAGCTACTGAGTTTAAAAAAAATAATATTTATACCATGTAAAGTCTGAATAGAATTCTAGACCCCAAGATTTTAAAATATAGTTGGTGTGTGTGTAACTCAACCTTCCTTTTCATGTACAACTTGAGATCTGTTAAGGGTCTCAGTCCTTTTGTTTTTCACGAAGAGCACAGCTGTGATTCTAAATTGTACTCGGACATGTTACAGTATTTTGCTGATTAAGGTCTGTACTTTGGCTTGAAATGGGCACCCAGAGTCTTTAATCGTGGCTTGAGAATGCTTACTCATTCCTTAGAGAATGTTTCAACCTAACACTTAGCTGTATCATTATACTAACTCAGTATTCCTTCCTGATAATTTTGTAAAGCTGTTAATATGTAAGGAAATATGTGAAGATAAATCTTCACAGATATCTTGTTAGTGTACTTCTGTAGTTCTGACAAATACAGAATACTTTATGCAGTAAAAACACATTCTCCCATTTTCACTAAACTAAAACATAATTGTTCAATGATTAGAAAAAAACTTTAAGGTGCTGATACCCTACTTTTGAACTTATAGGTAATAAAATATAAGTAGTTTTTAAATGATCTGTGTCTGATATGATTGAGCTGTAAAGAGTTCTCATCTTGTAATAAATGCAGTGCAGGTTGGATCCAAGACTTTTTCTATATGCGCGTGTTGGGTTTTTTTAAATGAGTTTGTGATCTGTTATTGACATTAGTTTAGACACGACCTTAAAGTTCTTCAGAACTGACAGAACATTATTTTTGAAAATTGAATCTGATGTTGGAATTGCAGCGTGGTGAGAAGCGCTGGTTGTGGGGAAGAATGCTTGGATTGCTGTAGAAACCAATGAGCCTGTGTGCCCACAGATGTCCTGTCTCATTTCTGCAGAAAGCTGAGACAACTAACACTTGCTGAGTAACAATATGTGTATATATAACTTCTTACTTGTGTATAAATATAAAGCTGTCTGTCTACTAGACTGATCATCTTCTAGACTGAACAATTTGGTAGGAAACAGAGTGGTGATAATGAAGGGACATAGCCTTTAGGTACTGAAGATGCCCAGAAGAGCAATCAGCTGCATATGTGTTCCTTGTGTAATCTGTGGCTGATTAGAAATTGCAGGAGGGGGGAAATGCCTTTTAATTAGCTGGAATATGTGGTTCTGGATAGGTGTATCTTCTGTCCTTAAATCTCACCATTTTGGAGAGAAGACAATTCAGAACCTTGTAACAGCTTCTTGACAGTTATTCTGGGAAACCTGAATCCAAGCTGGAGCACAGTTTAGAACTAATGGGAAAGGTAACAACCACAAGGATATTCTATAATTCAGATAACCCAGAAGGAGATTTTTAGTGTAACTTCTGTCTTTCATGTCTGTGTTTAAAACTTAATATGGAAAAGTTTTTGCTTAAGAATCTGCTTGTTTGTTGTAGCACAAACATGCCTTTCTATGAGGGCAGGATGAACTAGAGAAAGCTATCGGCAGAGAAAAGAAATTGTGTAAAATGGAGTGTATGGGCAGCTCCAGGGACCTGTTGTTGATAATACGTAAAGAGATTTTTTTCAAATTTTTGATTCCAAATTATTTTAGTGTTCTTCTATATGTATATTTGCATGTTCAAATTGCAGTATCCTATTGTAAATACCTTCTGGGAAAATCAAATTGGTAGGTACAGACACAAATAGGATACTGAATTGAAGATTGGTGAGACTTGGACAAGAATTTGAGTTCTTAAGCTTATGTATCATCTGTGACTGTTTCTCAAAGTAACATTACATTTTTGTTTAGCGTTTTACTTTTCAATAATAATACAATTTAAGCACTTTGTAACCAAACAAGAACAGATGTTTTGTCATGTCTTGAGCCCCACATATGTGCCTCAGAAGGATTGCTGTGCTCTTTTATTAATGTAGATACCACAGCATGCTTCTAGATTCACAGAAAAGTTTTCGTCCATTCTTTCTTGTATTGCTTTCTGTATACAGTCTGTATGTGTGAAATCAAATTTATTTAATGTGGTATTGAACTACTTGTATACAGAAATTTTTCCTTTTAATTAGGAGATGTTTTTCAAAATTTGTGTACATGTACTGAAGTCTATAGCTGCGTGTGCTGAAATGAGGGTAAAACTTTTTGAAGCTCTGACGATGCTTTTGTTGGCATTTGATGTGTTTTAATAGAAAATAGAAAAAAGGATATATAGAACAACACACACATGTCCTATATACAATTCAGTGGTTTACTCTGAACTAGTTAAAATCTAATTCCGTAAGAGAAACCTTGCCACTGCATTAGCTTCGAGGCTTCCAGAAAGAAGGCCTGTGAACCTTTGCTTGCTCATTGTCAGAACTTTTAATCGTGATGCACACGCTGTTTTCACTCACAGAAAGCTTCTCATGCTTTATTTTCTTCATGAATCAAGGGACAATGTGGTACCTACTCCCTGATCTATTTTAGCACTGTGCATTTGGGCAATGTGTGCTGCAAGGCCCCATTGGGCTGGAGTGGAGAATTTAATCCTCCCAGCCTAGATACTGCAGTCATAGGATACCTGTGATAAAGAAGTGACACAGCTGTTCTGAGCATCCTTTCCTCTGAGGAAACAGATGGGCAGCAGCATAAGATTCTGTGAGTTCTTACCACTGCGTTCCTTCCTTGTGGATTGATTCAAGATTAAGATGATGGAAAGCTGCATCATTTTAAGAAAATTGAAGTAGTCATAGTCGAGAAACTTCTTCATGCTTTTCTACATTCATATTTTTTAATGTACAAAGTTTCAAGTGCTTATCACCCTGAGAATAGTGGCAACCCTGGGCACTTTCTGACCAGTTACTCATGGGTTTGAAGTGAGCTTGTCTTCTGTAGAGCAGATGATGGTCAAAGTTTGCCGGTGTCATCCTTCAAGCTCTCTTCAAATAGTGCAAATATATAGTATTAACAAAATCTTCATGACATTTCAAAAGTAGAGAGTGTTCGACATTGTTCCACCTGTTCCTTGGCATAGGGAAGCCACAGCTTCAAAAAGAGAAGAGGCTGCTATGTAATACAGATAAGCTGACCAGCAAGGTGTATCTTTAGACATTTTGGAAACTTTCCCATGTGTCAGGAGTCATTACAGTTTGTTTTGTGACTCTGACATCAAGACATCTGCTGAATCATGGTATTTGGTGACCATTTATGTTTTAAGAGATGCTAAGTAATGCATATGTGCTACTTCCATAAGCTTGAGACTTTAGATGTAGTGTTAATTGTAACATTACCACATCTACAGTGGAGGTTGTGTCATTAGCAGTATCACTGTGAGATGGTTGGATTTGCTTTAGTCTCTACTTAATAGACTAACACTATCCCGCCCTAATGCTCTGCCTAGAGTTGTATCCAGACCCATGTGTTTATCCTGGCTTCCTGTTGATGCCCTCGTCTTCCCCTCCCCTCTCTCATCCTCAAAATACATCCATATATGAGGGGTGTTGCTTTCAAGGCAATGAATTCACATGAATTCCTGTAGCAAAACAGAAGTGAGCAGCAAGTGTTAAAACAATGAAATAACTTTCTTCCTTGCTGAGAAGTAGGGCTGTGTCCAGTAATCTTATGCAGAAATGCAATGGGACAAGGAGTGTGGAAAACCTAGTTTAGAACTTCTAAAATTAGAACTGGGCATAGGGGGAGTGGCATGGAGAAAGCCCCTGTTGGTTCTCTGCCTTGCTGCCTGGAGCTGGCACTCGGAAGAAATGGTATGACCAGCTTGAGCATCTGGGAGTGATTCTGCAGCCTGGGTTTAAGTAGCAGTCAGCAAAGCTTATTGAGGCATGTAGCCAAGAATATATATTTTTACCTAGTTGGCTAACCTGCTGATCAGAAGTAGGGCTTGAAGGCTCCAGAGAGAGACAGTGACGCTTTTGGAATAGTTTTGCCCCTGGCACCCCTCAAGAATTGCTTCTTACGGACATCTGGCCACCCAGAGATAGCTAAGTGTTGCTGCTTGTCCTGTTACCTTTTCTCTCCTTCAAACATAGTGCCTGTCTCAGTCCTGAGGTTCTGCAGCATCTTCTGTAGAATGGTCTTTCATGTTACACATTGCTTCATACCTGCAACAAGGTGGTAGGAGAGGTGGAGGTGTTGCAGCCCTCCTCGGTGGAACCCATGGAGGAGTGTAAGGCAAGTTTGCTGGCCTTTCGAGTGCATGCAGAGGTTATGGGATGCTTATCTGTCAGCTGCAGCTATCTTCTGCGGCTGTGAAGTGTTTAAGGATGCAGTTTTCTGCTCATCTGGGTTAGAGAATAGGTTGGAGTCAAGGTGAAGCCAGGCTTTAAACAGGATAGTCTGGTACTGGTCTGGTACTGGGAGCTTACTTCTATGCCAGGATTATTACTGTTCTGGGAAGACTCTGTTTGTCTGTACCCACTGATCTTGGGAGGAGCCAGGCATTTGGACGGGGAGAGACAGATGAAAGTATTCGTATTAAGTAGTGAGAGTAGGAGAGGACGCTGCTGTGATAATGTCGATCCTTTTTTTTTTTTTTTTTTTTTAATTCTGAATTAAATAGTAGATAAAGGATATCTTACTGGCTCAGTGTGTTACTGGATGAGGCCTTTAAGTACAGCAGATACTTTGTGGTGTTTGTTATGAGCTGTTCATGCTCTACTACTTGTCTGGATTGAGGAATAATCGGTTCATGTGCTTCAGACATTCTGCAAAGCACTATGAGCCTCCTTTTCTCTCCTCTTTTAGTCCAGTAGTTTACTTATGTCCCCATTTTTCACTCATTTATGAAACACCTTGCTATGAAATCAGTATTTGAAATCAGAAACAGAAGCATGATTACCCAAACGTCTTTTATTTCCTCTTCTGGGTTTATCACTCAGAACTCATTTTCTGACTGTGAACCTAATATTGAAAGCAGGAATGAAAGTTGGACTTCACCCGATTTTTTTTTTTTTTTTTTTTACAGTTAACATGTTATCAGTGCTGGAGATGGGTCAAGAAGATTTATGTAGAGGTGTCTTCTGGAGTGACAAAATTTCCTTTTTGTATTGCTTTAGTGATGAGAAGTAAATGACCTTGTTATGGCCAGGTTAATAAGTAATGACAGGAACTAAGAAGCAAAATTGTAATAAGCCATAGAGCTTCTTTCACTGGAACTGGATTAATTTTAGATATTCTTAATGCTGTATTAAAAATAGAGTGCTGGTACTATCTCAGAGTAGGAAAGGAGGAGGCGGTGTTGAACAGAACAGAAATGAGCAAGTAAAACAAAGTTACTATGTGAAAACAACAAAGGTGGGAGAGAGAAGACAGTATGGAAACACTGCAGGCGGTGGAACTTCTGTAAAAGAATGCAACCGGAGAACTCAATGTAATGGAAAACTTCCTTTTAATGGATTAGAAGTCTTTAACAGGCACTGTCCCAAAGATAATATCATCCCCGGGGATTTCTTTTAATTGCTAATGGTTCAGAAAAGAATACCTCGTTGAAGAAGCTTAGTGGTAAGCCTTATTTGACTAGGCTGTGTGGGATTTTTTTTCCTACTTCTTACTAGTAGCTTGACATGCATTGTCATTTCTCATTTTCACAAAAAGCTTATATTCAGATAATATTTTCGTGCTTTCCACTGTATCATGCTGTGCATCACTCTGTGTTGATTAAAGTATAGAAGAACACACCTTGAACACACCGTATCGCACCAGAACTGGCTTTATAATTAGCTTTAGGCTTTACTGTAAGAATAAATGATAAGGAGAAAGTTGGATATTTTAATTATTTTCAAATTAATGAAGCACCAAAATATTTTTAAAAAGAAGTGTAAAGTTGCCAGACTTAGGTGGTAGATGGAATTTGCCACATTGGCTGTTACTGAGATTTTGCTGTCATTGGGGTCAGAAGCTGACATAAAGATGAATATCATGTTCTTAAGACACAAATCTCATCTGCGTGTTGGCCATTTTCTTTGAGTTCTGGTGGAGACAGTCTGGAAACCAGCTCTTTAGAAGTCAGATAGTACTAGGGTGGGAGGTTGAGAAGAGGCTGATCTGGGGGATGGGACTTCATACTGTCTAAAAAAGTTAAGTCCTCTGTTCACTCTGGGAGTGTGTTACAGGGACACTGCGATGGCTGATGAATGCGTCCTTGCAGCAGTTGTTCTTTTTATAGCAGGTTGAAGAATATTTTTAATTAACTCCCTTATATGGCCAGAATAATTTCCTTGTTCTGAAGTACTTGATCCGTTTTTAATAGTGGAAGGGGAATGCCCTTGAAAACAGCTTTAGTTTGGAATTAAATGCATCCGCTGATACTAATAGTTCAAAACTAACCAGGTATAATTAGTGTAATGGTTGAAGTGTTATTTTATGCACTTTCTTCTGGATGTTTTAAACAAATTTCTTTTTGTTTATATTTCTTATCTCAGATATAAAAAAAATAACATGAAAGTTTAATGTATAAAGGTGAAGTACTCGATTTTTTAAAAAGTTATATTTAAATACATTAAATAACCAAATTTAATTTTAATATTGCTCAGTTTCTTGACATTAGCAAAATGTTCATTTATCTGTAGATTCAAGCTTTTTATGTTGATTATACTTTTTTTGATAGAACTTTTTTTTTTTCTGATCTTGGAAGATAGACAATAAAGACAACCAGGTGCAAGCTGGGGTCATAACAAAAATATTCAGTGAGTGAACATGAAATCTTGTTTCAAGTTGTTGTCAACTGTTTGCAGAACATTAACAGTGTTAGACAGCATTACAAAATTTTGTAAGAAGTTCTAGCTTTAGAGAAATAATACAATCCATTTGTTTTCTGTTTTGATAAAGAGGAAAATAATCTGGCAATTTTAAACTTGATGGGCAGAACTTCGTGTTTTATGATGAAAGCCAGTTTAAAGGTTTTGATTTTCTGTAATTTTGCATGAGTAACATGTAGCAGTGAATATGTAGACAAACTCACTTGAAATAAAACTTTCTTGTAATGTCTTTTTCTAAAGCATACCTTAGGGTTTCTTTAGTAAACTATGTGGTAACATTTTCTGTGTAGCTCAGTGTTTTTTCTGAATTTATTTGCAGTAAACACTAGTTTATTAGCACTAGTCTCTTTAAGTCTAGAATTGGTATGGAATTGTTATTTAATGGAAATGATAAGTTATTACTTTATTAAAAACAGAACCTTATTTCCAGAGTTTATAAATATACCTATATGAAAATCCTGTACCTGTGTCACCCAAGTGGATGTAATGTAGGAAGTAAAATGATAAAATGACGAGAAGTAATGGGAAGCCAGAAAGTAGCTTCAGAATTGCTTAACTTTCTACCTGATGTATCCTAATATCTGTGAGAAAGGATGCTAAGGATTTAAATTCTGTAATGCTCTCTTCTTAACTACTGAGGTATTATTAGAGATAATGTTAATTTCATTAACCTATTAATTTTTAAAGTGCTTTTCTAATCTTAAACCCTTAAGATAAAAAGTCTTTTTGGTCAGCAGTCTGCCTTAAGTAATTTTTTTCTAACCATTATTCAGCAACATCAGGGAAGTATGTTTTGCTAAAATATTTATTATTCCACAGTGATAGGTGGCTGCTGGCTAAACACAGTTTTTTCCTGTAACTATACTGATTTTTTGCTTCTAGTCACAGAAATAATGAACTGTGTGATCCCGGGATGTTGAGTAATAAAACTGGCTCTGTCCACTTTAATTCGATGAGCTGTGAAACACACTGAGGATCTATTTTCACTTTTATTCTTTTCTCTCTTTTTGTGCCTGGCATTGTTAACAGAATTTGATACTGAAGTTTTTCACGTGTTTGGTAGCTTTATGTAGATGTCACAGGGCTAATCAGATAAGCTTACAGTATTGCAGAGCCCTCGCGTGAAGTAACTGCTTCTATGCTAGTGGGAGAGAGCAAATTTGTGTAAAAGGAGAGAGTACTCGGAGAGTGAAATCATATCCAGGATCATATCCAGGATGAGGCAGTATGTTCAAGTCCCAACTGTTGAGCAAGAAAAATCGTATGATTATAATTCTGCTTTTGAACCGAGACCATGTATGTGTTTGGGTAGGTGAAATTACCATTTTCTGATAACATGGACTGTTTCTTCTTACTGCTGTTGTGTAGAACAAATGTGTGTAAAAAGAAGTAACTGTACAGCTGGAAAATATGTACAGTCTTAGCATGTGAAATGCAGATTACAGGATTCCTTTAGCAGAAGAGAACATGCATGTTTAAACTTGGAAAATCCCACTATTGCAGAAGTAAATAATAAGTATTGTTTAAAGGTTTTACGTTGATGATCTTGTAACAGTGTGAACTTCTCTGTGGATTACTTTAACCTTCATATTTACTTGTATAAAATGACGTAAAGATGTCTTCAAGGGGGAGACCATTAAAATGCAAATTTTTGCCTGACAGTGAATGGAATTGTCATAGGATTTTTTAATGATAAAACTACATAAAGTGAAGTAGGTTCTTTTTAACTGGCTTTGTGACTGTGTTCTGTAGACCTACAAAACGGCTTATTTGTGTGAAATGAATCTGTTTATTTGGTTCAGCTTCTATGTGAGTTAAATTTCTATCCAAGAAGTATAGAATCCATTTTCAATTGCTCAGCTTCTCTTCGTCTTTTAAAACATTCATCTTTTCTCGTCTGCATAGTGAAGTGTTCCTAGATTCTATTTTTTAACTTCATTCTGTTTTTAACGTATGTTGTTAGGGGTTGATTTTTAGGGGGTTTTTAATATACACACTTTTTAAAAGAAACCTATTCCTATGTTTTTATTAATCTTTCCTGGTTATATCAAAACACTGAGCAATGATAAATAATTTTACCACAAAATGTTTTTCATGACTGTTAATTGTTTTAGTTTTTGCTCTTGTTTTCTTTTTCTGTGTTTTTTGTCACTTTTTACACTTACAACACTCAGAAAAAAAAAAAACTTTTATTTATGTGCTCCAAATATCTTTGGAGGATGAAAGCTTTGATAGATTAGCTCCAGTTTTCTAATACTTGAAGGTTCTATTTAATTTAGAAAATTCTTTTAGTGACATTAAAATTGATACTAATCTTAGTTTTATATTTTATTATAGAGAATTGTTTGAAAATGTGGTGGTATTTTTTATGTAAACTGTGCTATAATTAAATATATAGCAATGTAAATATACCACTGAAAATCCAGGATGGGGAGAATAGAAAATTTTCATATCTTATGTAATATACTTTTAAGCCTTTTTTTTTTTTTTTTTTTAAATGTCAAAATTTACTGTGTGCCACAAATTTGAAGAGCAGTATTTGAACACTATGAAGTTTCCATTAACTGAAAACATCTGGTAAGGCTGTCAGAATGAGTTGGTGCTGTTATCTGATATTTCATCCCTCTCAAAGGAGTGATTGTATCCAGGTTTTATGCTCAATTTATGTAATTACCACAGTTCTAAAACACTGTTTGAAAAATTAAATTGTGGTCCTTTGCAAGGATTTTCTCTCCTGACACTTAAAGATGGAGAAACTAACTCTAGAAGAATTTTTAATTGCCCCTGTCTTGTATATAATATTTTATGAAATTTTCTGTTCTTACTATGGTTAAGATAGCTGTAGCAAAATACTTACTATAGTTATTGCAAGAATATTTTTTTATACTTAGCAGTAATCAAGCATACTATTTACTCTGGGCCAATATTAGTGTCCATAAGTTAGAATATCAAGTAGGAAAACAAAAGTACAGAGTGTTGAGCCAAGTGCAGAGCTGCAAACATAACTCAAGAAACATTTAACAATATTAAGTCTTGTTCTGGTGGATTTTGATGGCGATACTTATATTTCCGAATACTGAGTGATATATTAGACACTGAGATAGTGCTTTCTTACTATGATTTTACTTTTATAGTGTTACACAACATTGCTCTCAATAGAATAAATTTGTATAAGTATCTGAATTAATTTGGATTTAATTCCAGTAGGTTTTCAACCTCTTCTGGTACCTACATTTTCCAGTGGCATATGAAATAGCTTTGATTTTAGCTGCCTAGGACCTGTAGTTCTTATGTAAATGTAGATTGGTGGTTTTTTTTTTTTACATTGGTTAGACTTTCGGGAGGAGGAGATGTCAACAGAAGAAGTCATATGAAGAATTTAGCAGTAGTAACAAAGTACTGTTTCACACAAAAGTTCTCAGTATTCCAGTTGTTTATTCCTTGCGTGTTTTTTATTTTCATAGTTACATATTGAAGTTTTAAGTCTGCATTCATCTTACTGGTCATATATGACTCTCTAATTAATGAACTGAGTTAAAAGACCACTGAGGAGAACTTAAATTGTGCTTTTAAAATTATAGTTCTATCTTTAATAATTGTTTCCAATTAAATAAATTGTAAGATTAAAGTTGTCATACTATGAGCACAATTCAGATTTTTGTCCAGAAGACAAGTAGTATCAGAAAACAGGTGCAATAGAGGGACAATTTCTACTCATGTAGAGTCTTGTAATAAAAACAGGTACAGCAGGGGAAATATTTGTCATAAATCTCCCAGATGTTCTGATAAATATGGTTAAAACCAACTAAGGTTACTTGGATGTCTTAAGTAAAGAAATACAGATCCTGATGTATTTGTCTAATACTTCCTCACATCCTGAAAATTTGATGATTATAATTTATCTCCAGAAGTTACTGCTCAGATATTCTTTATTATTTTCCCTACTTTGATTTGCAGTAAAAACTTTGGCAGCTTTTACTGTTTTTAGTGTTCTATGATTTTTATGAGTACATAAATCAGTACCTTTAAGATATTTGTAAGATATTTAGTTATCTGAATGCTCTAGATACTGAGATTTGAAAGACCAGATAGCCACTGACCTGCATGCATACTTGCTATATTATTATTCAGTATATTATTTCTAATTTAGTGGTTCTTACGTATCAGAGCTGCTTCAATGTTAGTCTGAGGCTTGGACAGTGAGTTGGTTTGGTAATGTGTCCACTGAAACATTTAAAGATGATTTGTCAAACATTTAAGTAGAAGAAAATTTAAATAAACAAATAAAAGAATAAAACTGCACGGATAAAATAGTTGGACAGAGAACTAGAAACATTTTTTCAGGTGTTTTTTTTTTTTTTTTGTGCTAAGTTTTTACTTCAAGTAAACTGGAATAATTCCAAAGTTCTAGCAGTGCTGAATGCTAGAAAAAAACCAAACTATACTTTGTAGGTTTCTATCTTGTCAGAGCAGGTAGTATGACTCCTTTTAAATTAATAAAATTGCAAGCTACATGTGTTGTTGTCATTATCTTTTTGTATCAGTACAGTATTAGTAGAAGACTAGAAATGAGATCAGAAAAATACCTTTATTCAAGTCACTGTCTTCTGTCTGATGCCCAGTAAAATAGTGGGATAATGAAGGGAGAGCTTGTTTTGTATATTGTGCTTTATATGGTTGCCTGGAAACAGAAGATTTTGTAGTTGACTTTTACAAAAAAGTGAACATAATGCATGTTTAGATATGTTTTGAAATGATCATTCAGAATGAAGATAAACCAGCAAATAGCCTTGATTTTAATATTACTAAATGTTGAAATTTCTTGATTTTTCTACATGTTTTTAAGTATGGCTGGATGACAGGTACAGGTACCCAAGATGCTTGCCTGTTATCTCATATATTACATTATAATAGTAGTCTTGTTTATTTGACTTCTCAGTCATTTTCAATGACCTTAATTTTGCTTTAGTGCTGATGGTAACAGCTGAATTCACTGTATCTTTTTTTTGCCTTGCTTGTCAGCTAGTCACTTCAAATGAAAATACTGGAGTTCCTAAAGCTTAATTCTAAATTCTGGGGGGTAAATCTCTCTGCAGGAGTGTGCTGTTGCTGTGCTGCTTTGCGACCTCGCTACAAGCGTCTGGTAGATAACATATTTCCTGAAGATCCAAAAGTAAGTGATGACTTGAAAATTTTAAGTGATTGGTGTTTGAAAATTTTTGGTTAGTAACTAATGGTTTAGCAGTTTTCTTTTTATTTTTTCTTTTCTATTTTAGCATTTTACAGTAAATTCTGCTTTAGCTCTTCATAGCTTTAATAGAGGTTAGCAGAATAATTTAGCTGGAAAGGGACCTCTACAGATATCTGGTCCTAATTCCCTTTTCAAAGCAGTGTTGTGCATATTGAAGAGCAAAATTAGTATATTTTTTTTTCAGAGAAATAGAGATTTAATTAAACAGGGTATTCTGCAGCAGAGGTAGCACTTAACTTCATAACTACTTAGAACCACAAGCACTTGTTTTATTATGGTTGCAGGTGTGAACATTTTCTGATTTTTTTACGAGATTTTAATTTTCTAACTCGCAATGTAATGACTGTGTAAGTTTTTATAGTTCTGGTAGACTGTTGTGATCCAAAAGGGATTTTTGTTTTTGTTTTTTTTTTTTTTTAATTTCCCCAGTTATTCATGTACAGTTTTTTTCATTTCACTTCAACAGTGTTGGAGTTATATTAAAGCCTAGTTCTTACTCTCTGTGAAAATAACTGCTGTGTTACCGTTTAGTAATGCCTATATCTATTCATAATCACATGATGGTTCAGACTGATTAAGAGTTTGTTTTTCCTGCTGTATTTTTTAAAAATGTGTTACCAGATTTTGTTATTTTATATTATAGCAAGAGTAAGCAGAACAGCTTTTCCTTAAAATGTGTTCTTACTGAGTGCTGTTTACAAGTGTATGTTACCGGCTGAATACAGTATGTTGAAAGCAGGGAACAATATGGTTTTATAGATTTATTTGGTTTAATCTACTTGTTTGATACAGGTGTAGAAACACCTGGAATTGCTACAATTGTAGTCTTATATCTTTAATCTCACCCAGTAGCTCTGAACTGAGACTCCTTAGACTCTGCTTTTCTTAACATTCATTGGCTCAGTGCCTTTCCTAAAGTGTGAGACTTGCTTGATAAAATGCATTAATTACTAATGATTGTGTTAATAGCTTCAAAGTAATTTGTTTTAAAAATAAAGTTTTTGTGAACTTCTAGGAAAAAAAAAAAAGATAAAAAGTCCTATCCTTCTTACCTGATAGTTATAACTTCACCTGAGGAGATCCATATCACAGTTCATGTTGGAACTAATACGTTAATCTTTGTTCTTGTTCTAACAGTTAAGCCTTCAAGTCTTGTCCAAGCTGTAATACTGAAGAAAGAAAATATTTAAACTACAACCTAAAATATTTAAGATACAGTCTTGTTTTTCTATAAAGTCAAATTTATACATCAAATAAACTTTTTTTGGGGGTATGGGAAAATAAGAAATTCACATTATACCAGTAGGGAAAAAGCATGTCTTGGAACTGATGACATATCTCGCTAAGTACCTTCTTTTGGAATACCTGTTTCCCACCCAAAAAAAGATGGGGGAAGATAGATGCTTCATTTCTTAAAAAAATACTTTTTTTTTTTTTGACGTTGCTGATTTTTACAGCTAAGCTATTGACAATTTTACTCAAAAGTTTTTCTTTTTTCAGTACCTTTATTCCCATCTGTATGGCTCAGATCTCTAAATGTCAAGTAGACAAAAGGAAGAACACTTCAAAAGCTTTATACTTGCTGTGAACTTTTTTATTTTTGATTTTTTATGTCTGTTTTTAGGATGGTCTGGTTAAAGCTGATATGGAGAAGCTGACTTTCTATGCAGTTTCTGCACCAGAAAAGCTGGATCGAATTGGTGCTTACCTAGCAGAGAGACTGAGCAGAGATGTTGTCAGACATCGTTATGGGTAAAGAAATAAGTTACAGCATTTAAAATACATTCTGACAGGTAGCTGCATTTCATCCTATTTGTTTTGTTGTTTAGGAGGTAAGACAGACCCTTTGTGGTGAGTTAACCTTGGCTGGCTGCCAGGTGCCCACCCAGTCACTCCCCCTCCTTGGCATAACAGGAGGAGAAAATAAAATGGAAAAGTTCGTGAGTTGAGATAAAAGCAGGGAGATCACTCACCAATTACCATCACTGGCAAAACAGACTCAACTTGGAGGATTAATTTAATTTATAGCCAATTAATAACAGTGTAGGACAGTGACAAATAAAAACCAACTTTCCTTCACTCCCCACTTCTTACCAGGTTCAGCTTCACTCCTGACTCCTCTACCCTCCTTCCTCCTGAGCAGTGCAGGGTGATAGGGAGTGAGGGTTGTGTTCAGTTCATAACACTGTCTCTTCTGCTTCTTCCTCCTCACACTCTTCCCCTGCTCCAGCGTTTGCTTCCCACAGGATACAGTCCTTCATGAACTTCTCCAAATGAGTACTTCCTACAGGTTGCAGTTCTTCAAGAACTGCTCCAGGGTGGGCCCTTTCTATGGGATATAGTCCCTCAGGAACAGGCTGCTCCAGCATGGATCTCCCATAGGTCACAAGCCCTGTGAGAAGACCTACTCCAGTGTGGGCTTCTCTCCATGGGCCACAGGTCCTGCCAGGAGCTGGCTCCAATGTGGGCTCTTCACAGGCTGCAGCCGCCTTCAGGGCACATCCCCCTGCTCCAGCGTGGGGTCCCCCCCGGGCTGCAGGTGGGTCTCTGCTCCCCCATGGAGCTCCATGGGTGCAGGGCACAGCTGCCTCACCACGGGCTGCACCACGGGCTGCAGGGGAACCTCTGCTCTGGTGCCTGGAGCACCTCATCCCCCTCCTTCACTGGCCTTGAAGTTTTCAGAGCTGATTCCCACATTTTTCTTACTCCTTTCTCACAGCTGCTGTGCAGTGTTTTTTACTCATTCTTAAATATGTTGTCACAGAGGTGCTACCAATGCTGCTGATGGACAGAGCTTTGGGCAGCGGTGGGTCCATCTTGGAGCTGGCACTGTCAGATGTGGGAGCAGCTCCTGGTGTCTTCTCACAGAAGTCACCTCTGCAGCCCCCCTTGCCATGTAAACCCAGTACACCCTTGAATGTCATTCAGTGTATTAGGAGACGGGCATATCTTTTCTTTTCATTGCTTTTGACTAAATTTTATTTAAATGCGAACTTGTAAGACTGTCATACTGTTAAGTCCTATTAGAGCTAGAAATTGAAAGAATATAGAGTCACAGAATCACAGAATCATTGAGGTTGGAAAAGACCCTTGGGATCATCAAGTCCAACCATCAGCCCTATTCTACAAAATTCTCCCCTACACCATATCCCCCAACATCTCATCTGAATGACCCTTAAACACATCCAGGGATGGTGACTCCACCGCCTCCCTGGGCAGCCCATTCCACTCTCTGACCACTCTTTTTGTGAAAATTTTTTTCCTAATGTCCAGTCTAAATCTCCCCTGTTGGAGTTTAAATCCATTCCCCCTTGTTCTGTCACTAATTACCTGTGAGAAGAGACCAGCACCAACCTCTCTACAATGTCCTTCCATGCAGCTGTAGAGAGTGATGAGGTCTCCCCTCAGCCTTCTCCTCAAACTGATCAGTCCCAGCTCCCTCAGTCTCTCCTCATAGGATTTGTTCTCCAGGCCCTTCACCAGCTTTGTTGCCCTCCTCTGCACTCGCTCCAGCACCTCGATATCTCTCGTATTGAGGTGCCCAAAACTGGACACAACACTCCAGGTGTGGCCTCACCAGTGCAGAGCACAGGGGGACTGTCACCTCCCTACTTCTGCTGGTCACACCATTTCTGATACAAGCCAGGATGCCGTTGGCTTTCGTGGCCACCCGGGCACACTGCTGGCTCATGTTCAGCTGCTTGTCAGTTAGAACCCCCGGATCCTTCTCTTTCAGACAGCTCCAGCCACACCTCCCCAGGCCTGTAGCCATGCTGGGGGTTGTTGTGGCCCAAGTGCAGGACCTGGCACTTGGCCTTGTTGAAGCTCATCCCGCTGACGTTGGCCCACTGATCCAATCTATCCAAGTCTCTCTGTAGTGCCTCCCTATCCTCATGCAGATCGACACTTCCGCTTAACTTGGTGTCATCTGCAAATTTACTGCTAATACACTCTGTGTCCTTATCAAGATCATCAATAAGGATGTTGAACAGAAATGGTCCCAACACTGAGCCCTGAGGAACACGTCAAAAGAGGGAGAAGATTTTAAAGAATGTGGAAATGGAGTAGCAAAAAGTATTTTGTCTGGGAAGTAACAATATCCATCACAGGCCATCATTATTGGCCTTCCTGATATCAAAAGCTATTTTTACAACTCTGTAGAATGCATAAATGACCATTCATTAGGGTAATGTTGTTTGCTGCTTTTCTTTACTCTTTTTCATTTACATAGCATGTTATCTGACTGTGCAGGAGCAGAAGTTGTTGTCTTTCTGTACTAGGATTTGTGTAGACAGAAGAGCTGTAGACTAGAAAGCGAGGATTTGTAGTTGGAAATAAAATGTGCTAAAAAAGAAAATTGGACTGTATTTACTCTGTTACTAGGTATTATGACATCTCTTCTAAAAATATTCTTCTCCCAATGCCCCACACAAAAAAAAGAAAAAATGTAGGCAATACCTATAACTTCCATTTTTTAGATCATGAAAAAAAATATGCTTTCCATGATTTGTCTTCTAACTTTTGTAGTAATAAGTACCTAAACTGAATTAATTGAGGTAATGATAAATGTAGCATGTGTTTATGTGAGTGTCTCTAATTAATTTTCAGGTATGTTTTAATTGCCATGGAGGCATTGGACCAACTTCTAATGGCTTGCCATTCTCAGAGCATAAAACCGTTTGTGGAAAGTTTCCTTCATATGGTGGCCAAGCTTCTGGAATCGGGTGAACCAAAGCTGCAAGTTCTTGGAACTAATTCTGTGAGTAAACTCTGATACTAAATCAAATCAGAATAAATTTTAGCTTATTTGCCATGGGAAAGTAGTTTCAGAGGTCACAAAGTATCTGCCAGTTAAGATGAATTGAGAAGATTCTGTACGTGGCAGGGTATGACATTTGGCAAACACAGAGCAGGTATCAGCTGGAAGGCAGAAAAACTTTCCTTTAATCTCTAAAATTCTTTTGATGGGTGGACTCATCAAGTGCAGAAAAAACTGCTTCTGGAAGGAACAGGAAAGCTGTTCTGTGAATTCATATTCTGAATCTTTAAACAGACCTTCTGGAACCCTTGTATAGGTAAGACAGTGTTTTCTTGCTTTCCAGCAACAAGAGCACTGTTGAGAAGGAGGAAATAACATCCTTCTCCACAGCGCTGAAACTACACAAAAAGATTCCTATTAACTGAAAAGTAGCCAGGAGACAAAAGCTTTCAGGATCACAACCTTTACCGTCTTACGAGCTTAAGCATTTCAGGGTTCAGATCCAGGCTTAAAGGGCATAGCTGAAAGTGTCAAAATTAAGATTAGGAGATCCAGTTTTCTAAATAAAGTGATGAATGCAATCAGTATTATAGTTCTGTCATACTTCTTTTTTAACCATTATTTCCCAGCTGGTACAATAGGGATCTCATAAACTTCAGGATTATGATATAGACTGTTTTCATGTAGAGTGATTGCTTTTACATGAGTAAAGAAGTAATGCTTGCATTTTGTGTACATTGCCATTGTTAGTAGTGTGGTAGTTTTTGTGGATTCTGTAAAACTGTTGGGCTTTCCTTTGGGCATGATAGCCAGTTGATGGATTTAAATAGAGATGTAGTTCAGGGAGACAGGAGGGTGGAGTAGAATGATGCTACTCTGGAACAGAATTTCTTATTATGGTGGAACGCAGAGAGCTCTTGCTCTGATGTAGGGGATTGTCACCTTGTGCCCCAAAGTAGCAGGACAGCTTTACTGAGGGTAATAAGATAAATTTATTTATTTATTTTAATATCTTTGAGCCAGACTACCCTGCTTCTTTTGATTTGTTTGTATAATAATGCCTAGGCAAAACCTCCTAGGGAAATAACTTATTTCCTGGGCTGCCCAATGGCAAGATGTACATCCCTTTCCAGCTGTTTAATATCCTTGGTGCCAAACAGTTACTGCCAACCTCCACTTCGATGTACAAGACACATGTCGCTTCCAAACAAATGTTATTAAACAGAGCTCTACCTTATGGTAATCCATTTGATATCCTTGTCAGTTCCTAATGAAGTCTTTTATGAGTAAAGCAGATTAATGGACTTCCTAAATTAGGAGATAATTTGTGTTTGTCTGTTGTAAAATCAGTAACCAAAAATAATTACGTTTTCATAAATCAGGTGTCTAATTCTGTGAAGAGAGTGAATATATACAGCACTTCAACAGTATTCCAAAGGCCAATTTTGGCCTAATTATGCTAATTTCCCTAGGTGTCTTCTGTAGTCAGTGGAGAGGAGAGAAAAGATGAGTCTTTTTGTGTTGACTCAAGAGGAGCAAAGTATATTGACTCTGATAGCTTGTCTGTTTCCAAGGACACTGACCTGCTACGTTCTTAAATTTTGTCAGACGTGGAGAAAGCTTGCCATCACATTTAGCCTTTTTTAGTTTTTCCTCTCGTCCTGAAGGAAGGCAATAAATAAATAATAGAACAAAAAACCCCAGCCAAAATAATACAGAAGGTAGAGTGACTGAATAATCTCTCATGTGCTTTAGTTATTCTGATATATACCACTTTGGAGTGGAGACTAGTATTGTTGGAAGAGAAGAATAAATTGTATATGAAGTAAATGTCTTCAAAGTGGTGAAAAATCAGGCAACCCTTGGAAGAGTTTCTGTAGCATTTTTAGACTATACTCAGTTTCAGGCCTATAAAATTTATATTCTGCTTACACTTAAAAAGATACGGAGTATGACTGTGGCTTGATTATCTTCCATCCCAAAGCTGATTTCCAAAGCTTCACTGAGATACAAAGGCAGTGAAGTCTTTCAAGTAATATTGAACTGTCTTACTTGCAGTTTTTTCTCAGCCTCACAAACAGATTTTGCTTCAGCTGTGGGGACTCTTCTGATTGCTCAGAAGTCAGGGTTTCAAGTGAAACAAATCTGTGTACTGAGTGAGTAAAGTCTTGTAAAGATCTGGAAGTTCCCACTGACTTCCAAATATGTGGTTTTGGATTCAGAATTTATTATACTTGGTACTCTATATCTTAAAAAAACCCTGAATTTGTATTCAGCTGTTTGATGTCTTAAATTCTTTTTTGAATTTAAATTTCATTTTTCAAGTTGATTTTCTTCTGAAAAGCAAACCTGAAGATTACTGTTTTGTAAAAACAATCGTTTGGCTTTCATTTATGTACTTTTATGCCTGATCTTCAGGTTACATATAATGAATTTCTATGTCTTTTTATATGTTGTATTTATAAATTATGTTAGCTTATTTCCTAGAGCAGCAATGATAGTTTTTATAACGTAATTGTAAATCTATTTATATAGGCAGACACTTGAAGACGGATGAAACTCAATAGTGGATATGTTGAAATGGAGTTTTTTTGAAGTAGAACAGATTTCAAACTGGCAGTGTCTATGAAGTTCAAAATGTCTTTTTCTATCATGAAAGATATTTTTATTAACCATGTGCTAAGATAGCATATGCTAGTGAGGAAACTGAAAAAAATGCAGTGAGAAAAAGTGAAATTTCCTTGGCTTAAGTATTTCAGTATTTGAAGGCTGATTTCAATAAGCTTTTACTTAGAAACTTACAGCAGCGCTGAATTCCTCTCACCATTTCGCAGAATTTCAGTAACCGAATATCATGTAAAACATCTGTCTTTCTCATGTACAAATAATTAAATGTATTGCTTAGATCCATGGTGGTATTATTACTAGAATAGAATTAAATAATTAATAGGATCATAGAATGCTTTTGGTTGGAAGGGACCTTAAAGATCATCTAATTCCAACCCCCCTGCCACGGGCAGGGACACCTTCCACTAGCCCAGGTTGCCCAAAGCCCCGTCCAACCTGGCCTTAAACACTGCCAGGGAGGGGGCAGCCACAACTGCTCTGGGCAACCTGTGCCAGTGTCTCACCACCTTCACAGTAAAGAATTTCTTCCTTAGATCTAATCTAAATCTCTTTCAGTTTAAAACTGTTACCTCTTCTCCTATCACTGCACTCCCAATAAAGAGCCCCTCCCCAGCTTTCCTGTAGCCCCCTTTAAGCACTGGGAGGCTGCTCTAAGTTCTCCCCGGAGCCTTCTCTTCTCCAGGCTGCACAACCCCAATACTCTCAGCCTGTCCTCACAGGGAGGTGCTCCAGGACCCTGATCATTCTCATGGCCCCACTCTGGACTTGCTTGAGCAGGTGCATGTCCTTGTTATGTTGGGGCCCCAAAGCTGAACACAGCACTGCAGTGGGGGGGCCTCATAAGGGTAGAGTTGAGGGCTGCTGGCCGCACTGCTCTTGATGCATCCAAGGTTATGGTTGGCTTTCTTGTCTGTGAGTGCATATTGCTGGCTCTTACTCAGGTTTTCATGTACTGACATTCCAAGTCCTCCGTATCAGGCTGCTCTCAATCCCTTCATCATCCAGCCTGTATTTGTGCTTGGGATTGCCCTGACTCATGTGCAGACCTTGCCCTTTGTCCTTGTTGAGCTTCATGAGGTTCACACAGTCCCACCTCTCCAGCCTGACCAGGTCCCTCTGATGTCACATCCCTTCCCTCCAGCGTGTCAACCACATCACACAGCTTGGTGTCATTGGCAAACTTGCTGAGGGTGCATTCAATCCCATTTACGCCTGTTCTTCCTGTCTAGGTGCGAACAGCTTTAAAATCTTTGAACTTGTCAAAATTTTTTGGGACAAGATATAGTTTTTTAAAAATATTTTTAATTTTCTAACATTTTTTCATAGAGAGGATCCAGAAAATCACTTCAGGGAGCAGGTGGTCTAAAACAATGGGCTGCATAATTAAGTAAAACTTTCATGTTGACAGAACTCGCTTGAACACAAAATGTTAGCTAATTTGGAACGTTGAAAGTGAATTATTTGTATTTTAATAGTAAAACATTTTTTTAATATGAAATTTATCAAATATATGTAGAACCCAGTATTACCACAATGGCTTGCTTTAGTTGATAGGGCGTTTCATTTTGGAAGTGTGGTTTCTTCTTAGGAGCAGTGAAATAATGATACTGTCAGTGACAGTGTTGGGCTTCCTGTGCATGAGAAGATGACTGTTATTGCTAGTTGTCACCATGTGTTATTTAAAAAAAGACAAGTGGTATCCCAAATGGAAAAGTGAACAGTCAGTGACTGATTTAACAACAGGATTTTTATATTTGTTAGTGCTGGTTTATAAAAGCAGCTGGTCAGGATTGAAGTGCATATATATGTAATAATAGTATAAAATGTCAAAACTGAAATTAAGGAATGTCAGAAATAATATTCCCGGTAGAGTACTCATTTGTTTGTCTTGCTTGTCTGCAGCATGCTAATCTGGAAGTATGTGATAGAAGCTTATCTTTATTACAAGATGCTTCTTTCATCCCATGTACCAATATAGAATTATGTGCTAGTGGTGACTTAATACACAGTGAAGTATTTAATCTCTAGGATCCCTGCTTTTTTCTTATAGGAGTTAAAGGTGTAGAGAGACAGTTACACAAAGCACGCTCATCCTGTAGGATATTAAATTATCTTCTAAATTCTATGTCTGCATCTACTAGAAGTTGAGTGATGCTGGATAAATTGTTTTAGGCAGTCCTTTTAAGGTCATTCACAGTGTAAGTATTGCTTCCCCCACCTGATCCCGGTGCTTTCTGGTCTTGCGGTTTCATAGCCTCACTAATGTGGCTCTGTAGGCCAACATACCATTACTGACTTCGTTACACAGCTGCACACGTAGTGTTCAGGATAAATTTCCTCCAAGTGTCATGAAGTAAATGGAACGTGAAGCTATCCATCCCATTCCAATAAAACTCAAAATGAGAAGTGTCAGGTGACTTAACTATTAATAAATGAACTGAATCACCAATTTCTATTGCTGAGAACTTTATCTTGTTATTATTTATTGTGATCATTTTAATACTGTGGGTGTAAAGGCAGTGCATGAATCCAGTGTTCAAAACTTTTCTATTTAGAAAAGTTGAAGTGTTTGTCCCTTTTGCATTTGTTTGGTGAAGTGTATGCACCCATTCAGATGCCTCTCATTAATGCTGTACTGTGTAGTTTACAAGAGCCTTATGTTTATAGGATATCATGGCTTCCTGTGTGATAGCTTCCTAATAATGGAATACAGTTGCTTTGTCTGTCAAAGGTGGTAACTATCAGTATCAGCACCCCTTTTCCCCTATCTTAAACAAGAGAAAATTGCAGGCTGCAGAAGACAGACTAGGGAGCTCAAATATAAATAAAATACTGCTCAGATCCAGCCTACAGTTTTTACATGGAGATACTTTAAATAACATAACTCAAACTTGAACATGATGCATGCTGATTGTTCTTGAATTGCTGCAAAAACCTGACATTCTTCAAAGACATCCACAGTGCATTAAAAGTTATGATTTTTTTCCTACTGTACTGGCTAGAAATTGTGTCCTTAGGAATGTAATTTGGGAACTTGCGTGATTCACTTACAGAACTGACACAATCTCTTCTCTGGTAATACGATCCAACTCTCTTGACTCAGTCTGGAACAAACATCTTCTGCATAGATAAGTTCATTCTTTATTTTGTGGTACACTTATACATTTTTATACTGATTGAATTTTATTGATTTAAAAATTAATGGAAATAAGATATTAGCAATGTAAGTTCCTTTTGTACTGTCTGTATACAAATATAGAAGGTGCTTATGCTGGTAAAACTTCCATAAATTACCAGTGCGTGACTGCAAGAATTTGCTATGACTGAATAACGTGTTTACATCTACAGAAGCTTTGTAAGTATATCCCAGGCAAGTTTTTGGACTTTCGTAAGAGTTCTGTCTTTTTTTAGCATGAATAATTTTTATAGTTGAAGTATGCTTGAAAATATCTTAGGTGCTTAGGAGTAATATATTTTCTATTTAACAACAATAACAGTTTAAGAGCACCACTGCTAAGCAAGGAAAAAGTATAGATATGTATAATGTAAAAACCTAAAATGTTTTGTAATGAGATGGAATTGTATACTTTTCTGACAGTGCAACTCAAAACTGTTATTGCAGTTAGCTTTCCTGTGGCCTAAATGTTCAGTCATCTGAATGCTAATCCTGGAATATGCTTCAGAAGTGCTTTATGTTCAGTGGGTGTAATTGTTTTGTTATACACATGAGGAAATAAAAACATTTTGCCCTTTCTGGACATTTTACTGTGCCATTTTGAGATGTATAAGTTCTGGGTGCTTTCTTCCCTGCTGCAAAGCTACATCATGATGTAGGAGGAATGTCCAGAGCGAGAGTCAGTAATGCTTTCTTGGCCTAAATTTGTCACTTATTCTTACAAAGCCATTTCTTGGTATAATAAATCTTTCTTCTAGTGAAACAGTTATTAGACCTAAGTTTTCATGTTGGAAGATCCTGTCAATCAAATAATTTTGTATTTTAGATAATAATAATATGCTAATATTAAAATGCTAGATGAGTTAATATTCTCACAGCCCCTCCCATTGTGTTTTCTGTTCTTTAAACTTTTTGCTTCCATTCTTTTACATGCTTTTATAAAGTTTTCTGGGTGAATCAGTTATAGACTTGAACACTTGAATGTCTGGAAAATGCTAGGATAATATTGATTGTTTTGGTTTTTTATCATGAACTTTGTGCTTTATTAAATTGTAAAGACTAATTAGGTTCCTGTCTTAAAAACAATATGGAAAATCTATTTCTCTTTTGTAATTAGCAATTCCATGAAACAAACCAATAAGATGTAAGACCGCTCTTCCATGTGGGTGGCAATGAAACTGCGACACGTAGTCTGAGGACAGTCAAATGAGACTGCAGGGCCTTGGGATCGTTGGTAAGGGAATTTGGAGTACAGGTTATTTTTTCATCTCTCCTTACAGTTGCAGGCAGCAACACACAAAGTAGTAGATGGACCCAGTCTATTAATATGTGGGTCTCTGACTGCTATCACTGCCACAGTTTTGGGTTTTTCGATAATGGTATGGCTTACACAGCACCAGGCCTGCTGGCATCAGATGGGATTCACCTTTCTTAAAGGTGGAAGAGCCTCTTCACTCATGAGCTAGCTGGGCTCATTGACAGAGCTTTAGACTAGACGTGAAGGGGGAAGGGAATCATATCAGGCTTGCCCATGACAAACTGTGGGGTGACACGTCAAGGTTAGAGGGCGGCGTGCTAGCAAGGACTCTCAGTCTGTTGCTCTGTGACATGTTGTCTGCAGTGCAGCACACTTACGGAGATGAGCCAGGGGCTCCTCAGGTAATAGGAGCCAAGAGGGAAATACAGTGAAATACCTCAGAGCAATTAAGGATGTTCCTTTAAAAAGGTGACATGGCTGACAGCCCAGCTGAAGTGCCTCCACACCAATGCACACAGCGTGGGCAACAATCTGGAGGAGCTGGAAGCCACCGTGCTGCTAGAAATCTATGACCTAGTTACCATTACTGAAACTTGGTGGGACAAATCCTGTGACTGGAGTGCAGCTATTGATGGCTACAGGCTGTTCAGAAGGGACAGGCAAGGAAGGAGGAGTGGAGGGGTTGCCCTCTACATGCAGAAATGGATAGAGTGTGGAGAGCTGCCTCTGAAGAATGGCCATGAGCAGGTTGAAAGCCTATGGGTAGGAGTCAGAGACTGAGGCAACAAAAGGAATCCTGTGGTTGGTGTCTACTAGAGGCCGCCCAATCAAGGGGAGCCTATTGATGGAACCTTCTTACTCCAGCTACAGGAGACATCGCGCTCGTCCTGCTGGGAACTTCAGCCACCCCCACATCTGCTGGAAAAGTAGCATAGTGAGCTGTAGGCAATCCAGGAGAGTCCTGGTACATATTGAGGATAAATTCTTAAGCCAGGTAGTAGACAGTCCTACCAGCCCTACTAGAGTGGGTACAATACTGGACATGATGGTCACTTGCACTGGTGACCTAATCAGTGACATCAGGATTGGGGGCAGCCTGGGCTGCAGTGATCATGCACTGGTGGAGTTGCGGTCCTGAGGAATATGGGTCAGACAAAGAGTGAAGTCAGGACCCTGAATTTTAGGAAAGCAAACTCGCAGCTCTTCAAGGAGTTAGTCAATAGGACCCCCTGGGAAACTGTCCTCAGGGACAAGGGAGCAAAACAGAGCTGGCAGATCTTTAAGGACACTTTCCATAGAGTGCAAGAGCTCTTGATCCCCAGGTGTAAGGAATCAGGCAAAGAAGGCAGGAGACCAGCATGGCTGAGTTGAGACCTGCTGGTCAGACTAAAGGGCAGGAAGGAAATGCACAGGCAGTGGAAGCAGGGACAGGTGTCCTGGGAAGGGTATAAATGCTGCTCAGTTGTGTAGAGATGGTGTTAGGAAGGCCAAGGTGTGGATGGAGCTGAACTTGGCAAGGGATGCAAAGACTAGTAAGAAGGGCTTCTACAGGTGTGTCAGCCAGGAAAGAAAAGTCAAAAAAAGCATAACTCCCTAGTGAGCAAGACAGGCAAACTGGTAGCAGTGGACAACGAGAAGGCTGAGGTACACAACTTTCTTTCCTTGGTCTTCACTGGCAAGGTCTCTTCTCACACCTGAAAAGCAGATGGTCTGCAAGACGGGGACTGGGGAAGCAAAGCCCCTCCCACTGCAAGAGAAGATCAGGCTCATGACCATGTGAGGAACCTGAACATACATAAGTCTATTGGACCTGACAAGATCCATCCCAGAGCCCTGAGAAGTTGGCTGATGTAGTTGCCAAGCCACTCTCCATGATATTTGAAAAGTCATGGCAGTCAGGTGAACTTCCTGGTGACAGGAAAAAGGGAAACATTGCACCCTTTTTTTAAAAGGGCCCTGGGAACTACCACCTGTCAGCCTCATCTCTCTGCATGGGAAAATCATGTGTTAAGGCACAGGGCATTTGAGACAGTGAGCATGGTTCATGTCCAGCATGAGACATTCACCAATGGCAAGTCTTGCCTGATCAACCTAATGGCCTTCTATAATGGAGTGACTATGTCAGTGTACAGGGAAAGAGATATTGGATGTCATCTATCTGGACTTCCATAAGGCCTTTGCCATGTTCCCCAACAACATCCTTCTCTCTAAATTGGAGAGAGAGAGATTTATTGGGTGGACTGTTTGGTGGATGAGAAATTGTTTGGTAGTGGTTAACAGCTCAATGTCCACATGTGGACTGGTGGTAAGTGTTGTACCTCCGAGGTCCGTACTGGGACCAGTACTGCTTAATATCTTCATCAGTGACATAGTGGGATTGAGTAGGCCTTCAGCAGCTGACACCAAGCTGAGTGGTGCAGTTGACATGCCTAAGGGACAGGATGCCATTCAGAGGGACCTGGACAAGCTTGGGAAGTGTGCCTGTATGTGAACCTCATAAACTTCAACAAGGCCAAGTGCAAGGTCCTGCACATGGGTGGGGGCAACCACCGGTATCAATACAGGCTGGGCATTGAGTAGAGGGAGAGCAACCCTGTGGAGAAGGACTTGAGGGTACTGGTGAATGAAAACTGAATGTGAGCCAGCAATGTGCACTCTCAGCACAGAAAGCCAACCATATCCTGGGCTGCATCAAAAGAAGCGTGGCCAGCAGGTTGAGGGAAATGATTCTGTCCCTCTGCTCTGCTCTGGTGAGACCCCACTGGGAGTACCATGTCCAGATTTGGGGTCCTCAGCACAGGAAAGACATGGACCTGTTAGAATGGGTCCAGACAAGGCCACAAAACTGTTCAGAGGGCTGAAACACCTCTCATGAGGACAGGCTGAGAGATTTGGGGTTATTTAGCCTGGAGAGGAGAAGGCTGCTGGGAGACCTTATGTTGGCCTTCCAGTACTTAATGGAAGCTTATAAGAAAGATTGGGAGAGACATGCTAGTAGGGCCTGTTGTGATAGGACAAGGGATAGTGGTTTTAAAGTAAAAGACGGTAGATTTAGATTAGATGTAAAAAATAAATTTTTTATGATGAGGGTGGTGAGACACTGGAACAGGTTGCCCCAGAGAGGTGGTAAATGTCCTGTCCCTGGAAATATTCAAAGTCGGGTTGGACGGGACTCTGAGCAACCTGGTCTAGCGGAAGGTGTCCCTGCTTATTGCAGGGGGTTTGGACTAGATGACCTTTAAATGTCCCTTCCAACCCAAACTATGGTTTAAAGCATTTTCCAGGGTCTACTGGGAAAGAAAGGATCATTTTTATAACTCACTGTATTGAAAAAAGAAGTATGGATGCTGTTTGTGGATTGCCTTTGAAACTAACAGTAGACTAAAGAATTTTTTTTTTGACTGTATGTCACTTTCTTATCACCTGACTATACAGGATGTTCTCCAGAGAAGGTCATGTAAAATGAAGTTGTATTATACAACATTGCTCTGTTTTGTGTAATGGCTGAGAATGTAATTTTACAAACTATCACTTTCAGCTATGGCTGTAGCTGTCAGTGGGTGAACTGATAGTGCAGTTGAAAAGGATGAGTGTTCTAGATAAAACAGAAAAAAAAAATAGAACAAGTGGTGGGGTTTTTTTCTGAAATACACAGCTTTCACTTTCAGCTTGAAAACTACCTCAAAACCTTCCCACATCAGTATGCTGTAGCTTATGCTAAAGTGCTTTGGGCTTGTCTAGATGTATGTGGGTAATGTGCTGATAAAAGCAGGTCCTGCGTCTTGGGAAGTATACCCGAAATGCTTCAGCCTGTGCTTAGCAAGTGGTGAGAATATTGGGGTGGGAAAAAGTGGAGAGATCTTAATGGGACATCTCCCAGCTTCTGAGCAGAACCAGCAGTATGTTAAACCTTCCCTGAAAACCTTTCCTTTCCCTTTTTTCCTCCCTTTGTAGTCTGTTCTTAAAACTGTCAGTGAAGTAAAACCCAGAAGTTCTTTAGGCAGTCCGCTTGCATTAGAAAGGAGGGGGTTTTAATGTCTAACTTGGGTAGCCTTTGCTTCAGTGTAAGCCCATTGTGCTTTTCCTATTACCACTGGGACAAAGAACACCATTTATCGCTTTTCTTTTTGTAGCTGTCTTCTGTACACAGTAAGACTAATATCTTTTAGTCAGCTCTACACTGGATAATTTAATGTCTTTCAGTCTTTTTAACGGGTGTTTATCTAAAGTTTTGTTCATCCCTTGAATAATTGAAGGACGGTATCAGTTAATCACTGTCTTCAGCTGTGATGCTTCAACTGGATGTGGTACTTCATCTAAGGGTTTATTAGTGCCAATTAGATGGCAAAAAATTTTTCATAGGTGTCATGGGTAATACAGATGCATCACAGTATATTGTTTTCTTTTTCATGCAAATATAACGGCATTGACTTCTGTTGAATATGCAATTTATTATAACCATAAGTTTCTTTTCTGCATTTGGCTGTGTCTGACTTGTACTTTTACAGCTGTCTTAAAGTGGTATTTTGTGTTTGTCATTCCTAAATTGCTTCCTTGATTTTTCAGGTCCAGTTTCTAGTTTGTCAAGAACCAGGCATTGAGTGTGCCTACAACTCTGGCCAGCTTAGTGTTCTTTGCAAATCTGATGAGCCTGCTCTGCCATTGAAGTCTCTAATGAAACTCAAATAATACTGTATTCCAGGCAGGGCCCTTCAGAAGTTCACTCAATACATTATTGTAGTTTGATGACTTACAAGTGTTTCTGTATTTTTTCCAAACCCTTTTCCATCTATATTACAGGGAGTGTTCTTGGGTAGTGGTTTTCCCTTTGAGAATTCTGTGTATTTTTTTTGTCAACACCATCACTGAAGTTAAGATATGACAGATGCTGCTTCATCTGGATTCAGAAATCTGTTTCTCTGTCATAGGAATAATTTAGACTGGGTTGATGTGATTTGTTCTTGACAAATCCGTGTTGACTGTTACTTACCCCTTCGTTATTTTGTAGATGTTTGCAAATTGGAACTTTTTTTCAGAGTGTCTTTCTGTGAATTGAATTGAAGTTGACTGGGTTATGATTCCCTGACTACTCCTTTTTCCCTTTTGTAACGATAGACAGAATTGACAGGATGCCTCCAAGTTTATTTCCCTTGAATTTTAGTAAGTCAGAATGTTGCTGGTTAACCTGCCAGTGACAGTGCACCAGCTGATTGCTTGGACAATTACCTGAAAGGAGGTTGTACCAATGTGGGTGTCAGTCTCTTTTCCAAAGTAGCGAGTGTGAGAATGAGAGGAAACAACCTCAAATTGCACCAGGGGAGGTTTGGATTGCATATTAGGAAATTTTTTTTCCCTGAAAGCGTTGTCAAGCATCGGAACAGGCTGCCCGGGGAAGTGGTTGAGTCACCATCTCTGGAGGTCTTTAAAAGACGTGTATAAGTGGCACTTAGGGACATGGTTTAGTGGTGGCCTTGTCAGTGTCAGGTTTATGGTTGGACTCTATGATCTTAAAGGTATTTTCCAACCTAATTGATTTTATGATTCTATGAATTGGTTGCACTATTCAAGTGTTAGGTATTTTCATATTTCATAGTATGTTGTATTTTGTGCATTTGTACCCTTCCATAATTTCTAGTGGAAAGGTTTTAAAAAAACTCTCCAATTTAACTTTTTCATCTCTGAAGTTAAATATTTAAGTATTGTCAAATCTGGATTCTTTAATAATGCAATGTTTTATGTTGCTTCTTAAATGAAGCTTAGTATTCATTATTCTCATTTGAGAAATTGGCATCAAAAGCTTTTTTTAATGTATTTCATTTTCCAGTTTGTCAAATTTGCCAACATTGAGGAAGACACACCTTCATACCACAGACGCTATGACTTCTTTGTGTCTCGATTCAGTGCCATGTGTCATTCATGTGACCACGATCCAGAAACACAAACCGAGTAAGTGCCGTTCTGTATTAGGGAAAACTGTCTTAACACATTAATGTAGTCTGTAATAGAGTTTGTTATTATGATATAGTTCATTCCACAGGAAGAAAATAAAAGTCTGACTTTTAAATAGCACTGAATATCGCACATTGTAGGTGGCTAGAACTCCTGGAATATGTAAGTGGAATTTTACCTGAATAATGCTTGCTAGATTGCATGGATTCTCTCCAGAAAGACACCACTTATTACTGTAAAAAGTCTGTGAGTTGCATAACTCATTTGAGAAATTAATAGGGCTACTTATATGAATAGCAAAAGCATATTTTGAGTCAGCTCTGAGAATTACTTATTAAAATTGAATTTTCTTAGATGTCTGCAGTATGATACTGTGTGTGAAACCGAAATGCCTTCATGAATTAGTGTTGCCAATTTTTACATTATGTAAGCACCACAATTTTTTTTACTTCAGCTCCCCCTAGCGATGTGTTCTTTATATGAATTGTTAATCAGTATTTAACTCCTGAGCATTTTAGAAAAACTTGAGGCTTTTCAGATTATATTATTTGCATCTTTTCGATTTCCATGCATGAAAATGTTTAGCCAACTATGAAAAATCCATGTGATGAACATTTATTCAACTCTTTGGGTGTACTGTTGTTATGTTAGCTGTAATGCATAAGAATTTTTCTTAAAGTTTGCAGTTTCAGAAATCTGCGGACTTTATTTTCAAAAAGAACGAATACTGTGTACCTCACTTATGAAAAAAAGAAACAAAAACAAAACAAAAAATTCATTCCCCTTTTAGTCTACTTGTTCATTGCTCCTTATTTTTTTTTAATTTGCTGCCATCTTATTTGTTGCCCTGTTGCTGTGTGTAGGGTTCTGCTATAAGCGTTGTCCCTAAAAGGGTTAGGACTAAATCTGCCTGCTTCTCCTATACTTTTTCTCCTGTACCCACCCCCTTCTCTTTAGGAATGTTATTCCAGTGAGTGGTTTTACAGGATGACCTTGTGAATTTTGGGGGGAAGAAGTGAATTGTACTCGGGGACCAATGGGAAACGGGGATGGAAACTTCTTAAGCGGGTGTCACTAGTGAAGCCAGTGTGTTATGCAGCTACCTCATAACTTAGGCTTTGGTCAGGTACAGTATATTTATCTGAAACTGATGTTTGCAAATAGTATTCATAAATGTTTTAATGAGATTTTGCCTTTTTAGGCTTAGTGAAACTAAACCAGAAAAGTTAAAATACTTACCATAAAACATTTCCTAAGAGGTTAGGACATGAAGCTCATCTTAGGATTTTAAGTACTACTTTCACCTTCATTGCCCTGTGCAAATGAGAGGTAATAACAGTAATGAACTAGAACATGGAATGAATTAAGAGACTTGTCATCCCTGATTAATCTATCAAGTATGATCTACCACTCATAAGGATACCCCGAAGTAAAATACCTTAAAGCTGTGGTTGCCGTACGAGTAAGAGAACTGTGCTGATCTTTTGCTCTTCAAACTATCAGCCAGCACTGTTAACCTGTGCTTCAGCCTGCAATGCTGATGTACCCTTAGACAGGGAGGAATTTCATCCTAGTGACATAAGAATGTACATGATCTTGATTTAAATATAATTCCACTTTAATACCTATCTGAGTCATCTTTAGAAAAATGAAACGTTTCCTCTGTGTGGTGAAATTTGCTGATGCACCTTCCTCAGTACTTTAAGCCCCATTTTTCTACCTCCTGTACAATAGTAAGAACATGAAATCAGTACTAGTGGCATTTCAATACACAAGTGTGGCCATTTTTCCCCATGTGAATCGATTTTTTTTTTTTTTTTTTTTTTTAATGCAGGTTAATGAAATTTATAGCAATATGACTTTTTCCACATCAACCTAGACAGTTTTAATGTATCTCTTTTAAAAGAGGTCTTTATGGACATCAATTGTTCTTGGAGTTGGCATACCAGATTTGCTGTAGGTATTGAGGAAGTTGAACAAAACAGATGAGCTATGTCTACAGATGACAGATTGAAATGCAGGTATCACAGGTAGCCGATACCATTGATGGGGATAGGGAGTAATTAATCTCATCCTAAAAAAGACATCTGGAGTCGCTGTTTACCTGCATAGCTTGAGGTTCCACTGAACTGACTGGCTTGAATGGGAGCTTCAACATAATCTACACACATAGGCAGGTAGTATAGGATTTTGAGTCTGAAACTGAATATCACCTGGTGAGATTTTCTTTTCAGCAAGGGAGGTTAGTGCTAGTATTTAATGTATCTAAAGCCCCAGTATCAGCAAAACTTGATTACCTTAAGAACTTAAAAAGAAGTTTCAGTGATGGAATTTTTAGAAGCTCTGTCTCTTAAATGTCAGTCTTAAAACCTTAATATTGTAAATTTAATATTGGATACTGCACTATACGTGTAGTACAGCAATAGAAAGTGCTTTTCTAACTGTTTGTGCATCCCTCTTCTTCCTTGTTTTGTATGTAACCCTATTAAAACTGTCTTGAAAGATGTAGAATGATATCGGATCCATACTGAATGCACATGACTTTGTTCAGAAACGGCTGACACACAGGGGACTACAGATTCAAGTATTTACAAATGGAAATCTAAACAAAAATATGAATTATAGAGTTTGGTTGCCTCTGTAGTTCATCTAGCAAATATTTTAATGCATCAGATTTGACTGAACAAAGACTAGTTATGTGTTGTCCATACTGAAATTAAGATTTTAAAAAAAGAGGGAGGAATTTTAATAGAAATAATAGCAAATTTTAGCAAAGCTCGTGCTTATTTCCTCTGATTGCTCTATCACCCTTTCATCTACTTGTTTTCAGTAAGTAAAATTCTATTACTACCACTTGTTATAATGACTCATTTGCTTACTTCATAAAAGAATATTTTGCCATTCATTTAATTGAACAGATTCTCTTGCAAATTATTTTTGTTCAGCAAAACAAAATCGCTAACAACTAGACTAAGTATTTTTTTAGAACTTGTATTATTTTTTCATTTTTATTGTTTTGTTGTTGATTAGTTCTGTTTGGTTCAAACGCTTTTAGTGCGTCAGGCTTAAGTTGGTAGAATTATCCTTTGCTCTCCATGTTGTGAATCTTGCACAAATCTTTAAAGATTTGTTATGATTAATCCACAGCCTTAATTACAACTTTTAAGGACATGATCACATGGCTCTGTCAGCTATTGCTTCAGCTTTGCTGTGATAATTTCACAATATTTTTCTTCAGCACTGGAATAGGTTGAGATTGCACACAGTTTCAGTGGATGGATAGTAAATCGTTTAGAGTTGGGGTGGGTTTTTACCCATGTGACTTTCTTTTGGAGGTGTTATACACAGGTTTGAGTATTCACTGATCAGTGTCAGCATTATCCTTACAGATCATCTTCTGTTCAGATGTTTTGGCAGCTTCATTATGGGCTATAAAGGTGTTTAAAGGCAGTATGGGCAACCTTAATGAATTGGCCAAATTTCCAATACTACATGATTACTACTGCCTAATAGGTAAACAGACATACTGTGAGGTGCTGTGGTTTTCCTTTTCAGTAATTCCTTTTTCCCTTCCTTAGGATCCGAATTGCTGGAATCAGGGGCATTCAGGGAGTGGTTCGAAAAACAGTTAATGATGAACTTCGAGCAACTATCTGGGAACCTCAGCACATGGACAAGATAGTACCATCATTGCTGTTTAATATGCAGAAAATAGAAGACATTGACAGGTATTTTTATTCTTGGTCACTGGCATTTTTTTGAGCAATCTTTATGCTTAGTTTTTATGATGGATACCTTTTTCTTTTCTTTTTAGTGGAAATAAGTACTGATGTTTACTAGCTAAGTCTCCCTGAAACTGATAGCAGACTGCTATACTGCTTAACTGCTCTTAATGTTTCTTGTCTTAACATTTTTTCAACTGCTTTCATTTCACTTGTTCTAGGTTCTTTTGGCCTAAAAATTGCTCCAGAAATTGTATAACAAGGTTTAGACTTCTTAAAAATGGTAAACTCTGTGTTTTGTAATGTCAGATAGAGGGTAAGCACAGGCTTTTAGGCAACTCAAATGGTTTTGCTAGTTATTAAAAATTGAGAGTTTAATGCCCATTTAGCCATTAGTAACAATTCTCTGTCCTGTCTGCAACGGTACTTAAAGTGAGGATTTAAAATTTATTTCCATGTAGACACAATTCTCTTCTGAGTTGTTTTTTTTTGTTCTCAGTGGCTCCTAGGCATATTACCTGCCAGGTATGCCTTCAGAAAAGATCTCTGTGATGATTGCTGTTGAGGATATGCTAGTCATCTTACAATTGAAAAGTCTCTTTTTTTGGGTCTACGTGTGTATTTGTGGCTAAACACTATGTAGGTGTATAAAGTATTACTAACACTGGAAAATTTCCATAAAGCAAACTTCATTTAAGCTTGTTTGCACAGCTTTTTGTTTCATGTTCAACCCTAGCTGCTTCAAAACTTTCTTGGTAAGTAGGCTTAGCAGCCTTCGTGTGACAACATGCTTTTTATCCTTTCACGTGATGCTCACCTTGCTAAATCTGTCAGGTTTCTTTTTTTGTTTGTTGGGTTTTGGTGGTGGGTTTTTTTCCATTCCTCAGCCTTATTTTTCTTATTTCTGTCAGTATCTGTCTCTTCTCTAAAGCAAATTTTCAGACTAAATGACTAAATAGTTGTTTATCTGTCCGTGCCTTATCTATTTTCTGCATATATCTGAGGGCCCACATGCTATGTACAGAAATATCCACTTGGATTTTACATCTGAAGAGTGATCTCAATAAAGAGACAAAGGTTTCTGAAACTGCTGTTTGAACAAGGAGAGCCTAATTAGCCTTTGCTTGCTCTTACAGGGCTTCTAGATGCAGGTGAGCCCTGTACTTTGTTACTCCTTACAGTGCCCTCAAGCGTGCAGTTCCCTTTATATAGCAAAGTTAAACTAAGTACTGATGGAAAAACTGTCTGAAATAGGATTTGGATCAACTACTTAAAGCAGATCTGCAGGACTAATTTTTATAATTTGTTGAGCAATGCAGTAGTGGTGGTAGAAAAACAAATCTGTCAAAAAAGAACTGTTAATTAAATGTCTGAACTAGCTGCTTGAAACTTTTTCTATAATGCACATTCAACACCAAAAAAGACTAATGATTTTCCAAGTGGCAAGTAGGGGCCTTGTATGATGTGCATATGACAGAAAAGCTGAAAACAATATTTATAATTTGTTGATCTGCTGGCCTTAAATGATATTACAGAAAATTTCTTATCTTGTTTTATATGTGACTTCATATTTGTGGAGCACAAACAGTGGCATCCTGAAGAGTAGGAGTAAGAAACATATTGTTCTGACAGATGGAATCAAAGCATTATTTTGAGAAGAGCAGAAATTCCAGAAAACACTCCCAACTTAAGTCCACAGAAAATAACCATTTTTGGTTAAAGCTGAAGTACACATAGGTAAAGCTTACCTTAAAGATCAGTGTAATTTTAATTGTGGAACCTTAATATCTTAATTCAAGATTCTTCTAGGTACATGTCAGATGAGACACTTTTTGGAGCTTCGCCAGCCTTATTTAAGGCTTAAAGACATGCTAGTACTTGTAGACTTTACTTCAATTCCTTCTAATATATGTATAATATTCACATAAATTTTGGTTTAGGGGTAGATTAGAAAGGTTTTCTTTCTCAGGCTGAATGAATCAGAGTCAAATACTCCTGTAGCTACTCAGCTCAAAAGTAGTGGTTAAGTCTTAGTTCACATGTCGCATCATATTTTTTGGCCAGTCCTGGTTTTGTGGTATTAAAGAAGTCTCATGCTTGAGATGCTGATTTGCTCTGAGCCAGTTTAAGCCTGTGATTAGATGTTTGCTATGAAAACTGCTGTACTTCAAAACGTCCCTGCTTCCAGTTCTTTGTTGCCACCTTTTGTGATAGAAATTACCCACAAGAAAGCTGGTAGAACAGTTAAAGGAGTAGTTCTTGCCCATTTCATTGCAAAATGCATTTCATGTTTCACTCCCCTGGACTTGTGGTAGTACAGAAAGTCTGGATACAAAGGAGCAGTAGTAATTTTTTTAAAGTGTTGCAGTTGGATTTGTCAGAGGTTTTCTGATCTTGTTTTAAAAACTAAGTCGGTGAAACAAAATGTGTTTGAGTTTCTCATTTGAATTTAGAAACTTGGAGAGGCTGTACAAAGCTTTCCTTCAAAACAAAAAAGTTAGAAGAGTAGTTTTATATTCATTGTCTTTCATCTGATAATTCTAAGCAAGACTTAGCAAGAAATACTTAATGTAGGTGCTCTTGAAAGTTCAAAATAAAAATTAGATTCCCACAGACAACAGAAAATAATTTTGAGTGTTGTGATGCAGTATGTTTTAGACTAGGAAGACGGGATTGCAATTTCTTCCTTTAACCTATTCTTAAATAAGACCCCAGGTAATGCTGAGAGCTCACGTTCTGCAGGATTGCATATACAAACACTTAAAAGATAACTTGTTTTTACTGCATTTTAACTATAATTCTTCTAGATAGATTAGCTCGGTGTGTTCTGCAGCCTTTCCTTTTCCCCACCCACCCACCCTTGTAATGCTGCTTCATTCTAGGGAATCTGTGTCAAAAAACAGTGGGAATGACTGTCCTGCATTCTGTTTGTACCTTCTCTGAACTGAGAAGGATGCTCACCTGTCTAGATACCAGTCTAAGCAGTATAGGGAAAAAACTAAGGAAGCTTGAGGGGCACAGCAGTTGGATAAAGCTGAAGTTTAGTGTATTCACTTGTGGTGGATTATATACGAATTGTTCTGCCTTTTAAAATTCTAATCATTGTGCATTTGTAAAACTATTTGTCCTTATCTCACAGGGTGCCTGGGGCTTGTTTATTATTAAAATCTGACGAGCTAGCAATGCTATGGTAACTTCTGAAACAGTGATGTTACCAGACAAACAGGATTTTTAGATTGTAACTTTTAGATTGCAGCAGTCTTGAAACACTGTAAGATCTTTTGCTATCAGAAGATATCACAACTGTGATGTTAATGTGTGTGTTTGAATAGTGGCATTTCAGTATTTGACTTTTTATAATGCTCTAAAGCTATGTTTTTATGATGCTGAAGAGTGAACATTAATCAAAGCTGATGCTCTTAGTAAACACTTAAACATTTAATGCACAAACTTCACTGCAGAACTGAAAGTATCTTTAATGTTTTGGTGTATTGATTTCCAGTCTAAAATAAATCTTCTAATGCATAGATACATAATCTTCATGTAGGTGAATGAACCCTCACTTAAGCTTCTGTCATTTGTTTTGTGCAAAAAAATACTTGCTACCTGTAGGTAAAGTACTTCTTGATAAGTAATGTAAGTACCTGAGGGACAACTGTTTTCTTTTGTTCTTCCTCAATCTCCCACCTCTCAGCTGCTCAATTTGAATGAAATATTATTAACAGCTTAATGGTACGTTGTGGGAAGCACTTAAATTCAGAAATACATTTCAAATGCATTTAATTTGCTCTACTAATTCAGCTGTCTATGTTCTGAAAAGAAGGTGACTGGGCAAAGGAAAAGAAAAACAAAACAAAACCAACACATGACCAAAAAAATTAATCAAAAAACATTGCCAAGGCCTGCATCAAATGAGAAGTATGAAACTGGAAACTCTTCTGGAAAGGCTCTGCCTTTCGATGTTTACAGTGTAGCTACTGATTTTAGCTATTCCAAGGTGAGGACAGGCTATTCCCTTCAAAACTCAGTAGTAGACTTCAGGCCTCAGTAGGTTTTAGTTTGTCCTAAATAGTCTGGAGTTTCTGTAGTTCTGCTTCTCTTGTGTCTGGATTCAGTCTTTACTTTGGTGCTTTTCCTCTTCTTAATACCATGTTGATTTTAAAAAGTCTAATTCTCAGTCACAGAGAGAAAAGAAATAATTGAAAATTACAGTATTTGAACTTCACAAAAGTTTGGTCATTGCTGCTGTCATTAGTATAAAACGTGAAATTCGTGCTTTACACTGCAAGGTTTCTTAACTCATAAGTGGAAATTTCCATATGCAAGGAAGTTGATATTTAAATGCTGATTTTAATTCCTTATTAATTTAAAATAATTTTTATTTCAGTTTAAGTCATTTATTGGAGTATTTTAGCACCATAAGAAATAGTAGCTGTGGTGGTTAGAGGTTCTTACCCTGCCCCTCCCTCCCATTGTGTCATATTTTATTGTTCTTTACAAAAGGCCTGCCGTTCATTTCTGTGATTGAAATAACTGTAATCTTGTTAAAGGACAAATTTCTCAGTAAAACCTACACAGTTTAACACTCTTTATGGTGCATTTATCTGATGCAAAATTTGACTGCATTTTTTCGTTACTATTTTCTGACTGAAGGAATCAACTGCTGTGTTTCTTTTTCATAGTAATGCTTTTAGGGCAAGAAGAATCCTCCTTCAACAAGTGCCATCTTTATAAATATAGTATGGGGAAAATAACATCAATATCTATGTCTTACGAATGTTTCCAAATGTGAAAGGTGTTTGGTTTTGTTGGGTTATTTCCCCCCCACCTCCAAGTTAGTAGTAACATACTATGTGATAAATACGGGAGTCTAGTTGCCCAACAGTATCACACCATACTAAAATGTGAGAAACAACTTGAACAAAGCATTATGTTTTAATAAGGTTAAAAACTAGAGGGGTTTGTGCACTGATGCAGACAGATATTAGGCTTTTCAATCCTTGTGGTGGGTTAGCCCTGGCTAAAAGCCAGAGTACAATCCAGCTGTTCTTTCACTCTACCCCTGCCCTTCAATGGGATGGGAAGGAAAATGGGATGAAACAGCTCATGGGCTGAGGTAGAGACAAGGGAGGTCACTTACCAGTTACTGCCACAGGAAAAGAGACCTTACTTGGGCATAATTTTAGTTATTTTATTGACAATCAAAATAGATTTGGGTAGTGAGAAAGAAAGACAAAAACTAGAATACCTTCCCCCTCCTCCAACTTTTCCCCAGCCCCGCCTTCCCCCCTTCCCTGCCGACTCCTCTCCCCCAGGGGCGCAGGGGCTGGGGCTGGGGGTCGCGGTGGGTCCCTGGCAGCCCTCTGGGCCGCTGCTCCCTCCTGCCCCGTGTCCCTGCTCCAGCGCGGGCCCTTCCCCGGGCTGCAGTCCTGCAGGGACAACCTGCTCCCGCCGGGGCTCTCCACGGCCGCAGCTCCTGCAGGAAATATCCCCCCGCTGCGGCGTGGGGCCCTCCCCGGGCTGCAGGGTGGGTCTCTGCTCCCGCGGGGTCTCTCCGGGGCTGCAGGGGATCCCTGCGCCGGGCCTGCAGCACCTCCTGCCCTCCTCCTCCTCCGGCCTCGGGGTCCCTCTGCTGCTGCTCCCTCCTCGGCTTCCTCCTCCTCTGCCTGGGCCGCCTTTGGCCCTCGCTCGAACCTGGTTTCCCCCGGGCGCCCCCAGCTTGGCTGAGGGGCTCAGCTGTGTCCTGCGCTGGGGCCGCTGGAGCCGCCTGGGTCATGGACAGCTTGTCCAGTCCTCTCCATAGTAATCTGGGGAGACATAACGTTGGGAGTTAGAAGGTGACTAACCTGTACACTATCTAGCTAGAGGTAACTATGTGGGTGATAATGTTCTAATTAGTTCATTCAGACTTTCTTCCAATTCACAAGCCATCTGTTTCCACAGAAGTAGTGCCGTTTTATTTAACACCCACCCACACGGTGTGGATTCAGTAGTGGGCAGGTGAATGAGATCATTAGTCTGAACAAAATGACTAAGATTCTGCCTAACTTTTTGCATGGTTTCATAGCCTTCATTCATTGTTAGCAATGGGTGATAGTTTTGTCAAAATGCAGTGGGTAACAAGTTAAATCAGTATTGGGTTTGCCGTATACATATTTGGTAATACAGTGGTCAGTACTAGATGAAAACATGATGATCTATAGTTCTGCCCTAGGAGAATTAAATGTTTTTTTCAGAATTCTGGTTTGATGCATATTGGAGATACAGTTGTTGCCTAGATCAAGAGTGTGACTCATGGAGGTTGTAGAAGAAGGGTGGGTATGATAAGGAAGACAATATTAATCAGTAGTAAAATCAATGTATTTTTGTCTTTATTTCAGCAGAATAGGCCCTCCATCCTCTCCTACAGGAGGAGAGAAAGAGGAAAATCCTGCTCTGCTGGCTGAAAATTGTTTCAGGGAACTACTAGGACGAGCAACCTATGGAAATATGAATAATGCTGTCAGACCAGTTTTTGCGTAAGTTGTAAACTCGTGAAGGTCTTAAGAGATTTTTTTTTTATTTATTTTGTCCTCTAATTATGTTGTATTAAATTTCTTCTTCCTTTTCAACCCAAAGGATTGTATTATATTTCTTAAAAAAATTGTCCCTCTTTTAATCTCACCTCTTTGTGTTTGTCGATCTTCACATCCCATAGATGACTCTTGCAATCAGTGAAGAGACAAGCCAAGTAAAATACAAGTAGCATGAAGGAATACTTTGTCCAGATTAATACATAAAGTTAAGATTTCTACTTTCTTGCAGTTTTCCTCCAAGACCTACTTTGATATTCTGTGAGGAATATCTTTACAGCTCATTTTGTAGTGAATGGCAGTTATGCACACAGTATGCACAAATGCACACAGTATGAATTATAGCTGATGTATTAACTCTCAGGTCCAGTGTTTTTCAGTTCTCTGCATTGCCCTGCTTGCTTCCTTAGAAAATATGATGTGAAAAACAGCTGCAAGCATTTAGACCTTAAATCTGCTTCTTTCACCTCTGCAAGTGTCTACAAAGTAGATATGTTCTCAGGAGAAATCTTTGCAAGAAGCTCTAGACTTAGTTATAGTACATTCAAACCCTGACCTTTCCTGGTGATGAGGAGATCTGCTTGCTCCTTGTTGTAGATTTTCAAAATACCTACCTGTTACAGGAATATCTAGTCTTAGATGGCCTAGTTCTTCCCACAGAGACTAAGTACTCCATTCATACACTGAAAGACTTTCAATGAGGTACTGAAAGCCATTTTCAAGTTACTACTGTTAAGAACAAAAATGCAAAAAGAAGATAGGGTAGATATTGAGGGTAGAAAACTTTTGTAGCCCCTTGTTTTTCACCAAGAAGCATTAAATGCAAATAACTGTGCTATTATTTTACTTTCCATGTGTACCTGTTATACCAATCCGATAGGAATTAATCTTGCAAAATTGAGTGTTTTACTAAGATATTTTAATCCTTTCCTACATTTAAAATTTGCATTCCTCCAAAATACCTGCCACTAGACTGAACATTTAGGTACTAAATCGTCTGTATGGACTATTTGGAACTATATTGCAGCTGCTTTCTTACCACTTTAAAGTTCCTTTTATGGGCTTATCTCAAAACTTTATCAGCATGTGCAGTTCAGTCTTCTGAATCATTTCAGAATCATGGAGGTTTCCCACTTATTATTTCTGATTCCCTAGATTAGAGTTAGTACATGGTTTGGGAATTCAGAAGGTGTCATACTGACACTTCCTGTGGCAGATCCAAAGCTGGGTGTTATTCAGGATGTTATTTCCATCTTAATTTCTTACTTGCTATGATCCTAAGGATCGACTTGAGTCTTTGTGCACCTCTGTATGCTGTATGCTGCATTTGTGTTCTGAAATCAGTAGATAATGACCCACAATATATTATCTCTTCGATGAATAAAGAGTCTTTGTGGTCACCACTTTTGTGTTCCCTTTTGAGGAAGAATTGCCAAATAAATTTATCTTTTTATAAATAACTGCTGTAAAGGTTTAGTATTTTTGAAGAACAAGAGATGTAGAAAATGCAATTACCTCCTAAACAGAAAGGGAGTGCTCTATTTAATCAGCTTCACTTTGTGGCTGAGCAGACCTGGTAGAATGGAAGTTTGAGATAGTGAGTCCTTTGCACTTTATCTGATTGAATATTTAAATTTGATTTATCTTATTTTTCCTTCCAGTTTTTGAAGAGGGTGTACAGGAAAGATGGGGAGGACTCTTTATCAGGGAGTGTAGCTATAAGACAAGTGATAATGGTTTTAAACTGAAAAAGGGTAGATTTGAATTAGAGATAAGGAAGTTCTTCACTGTGAGGGTGGTGAGACATTGGAAGAGGTTGCCCAGAGGGGTTGTGGCTGTCCCCTCCCTGGCAGTGTTCAAGGCCAGGTTGGACGGGGCTTTGAGCAATCTGGTCTAGTAGAAGGTGTCCCTGCACATGGCAGGGGGGTTGGAACTTGATGATCTTTAAGGTTCCTTCCAACCCAAGCCATTCTATCTATGAGTGTATGAAAAAGCTGACTTAGTTTATGTATACTTGATTAGAAATCACTTTTTCCTAACAGTTTTCAATAATTTCCCAGCTTTTAAGAAAGCTCCGGAAATAAAGATAAGGCCACTTATGACAGTGCTAACAGTGTAGATGCAGGTTCAGTTCCCCACTTGAAGGCTTGCTTTGTGTGGCACTGGAATACCAGTCAACAAAACTGAGTGAATGTGCTTCACGTAAGCTGAGTACATTCAACAATTGAGGGATTTAAATATAACGAAGATAGTTGAAACCTGAAGTCAGTCTCCTGGTTTGGATTTAGATTGACCTTAATTCTTGCCTTTGGGAAGAAATCTCCCTGGTTATGTCTACAAGTAGTAGCTAGAAACTCATATTCTTATTTCTTAATTAAATCTGTCAGATCAATCTGGCAAACTGCTTAATGAAAGTCAAAAATTTTATATTACTGTGATATGAAAGAATTTTGTATTTTGTGTCATCAGTCACAAGCTATTTAGACTTACTTGGCCTGAATTTGCAATGGTGACTAGATCAGGCAGATCCAGAGGGATACAGAAATCTAGTGAACATAAGCAACTTCCCAAATATAACAAGTTACACCCTATTCATCTCACTGTATTTCCATTTTTGTGAATTATCGCATCATCTGTGCAAGGGTTTTGAATATCAAAAGACTAGTGTTTAACATTCTTTCAGCAAACATGATGCTTGAGAAGATTATATATTCCCATACATGTCTCAGTTTTGCTTTCTAATCATCAGAATCAATTTATCATTTTATACTGTAAGGATTGCTTGCATGTGTGACAACATGAGTGAACTCTGGGACTGTTAGTGGCTCTCACTCCATGAAGTAGTAGTTTGCACCGTTGGTTCTGCTGTTCCTTTTAATTTGAGAAACCTGATTGTGTTCGTTTGCTACATATATGCAGCAGATGTCCAATGGAAGGCAAGTTTGGCATTAAAATGTTTGCAGTCTCATTTAGATATTCTTTATTAAAAGAAATGTAATTGGATAAAAAAATAGGCAAGATGTGACTTGATTTTAACTAAATTAAGTGCACCATGTTGAAAATACCATTTACTATCTTCTACAAAACCAAAACTACATTGAATACACTGCCTGCATTATGAGGTGTAAAATAGATCACCTATAGTAATCTAATACTCCTTTTCTTAGGAGGAAGACTCCATTATACAAAGTATGCCGCCCATTGAACTGTTGCACAAAACATTAACCTAGGCTGTCATCTTCCCCCTGCTGTCTTCCCATCCGTTCAGCTACCTGAAGCAGATAATACTTTGCTTTTCTGGAAAAACGAAAACTATATGTCTTGTTTTGAGAGGAAGTGTTTTTAAGAAAAAAACTTCATATAAGATGTAGTTGACCATAATCTGCCTGAATGAATCTTTGGGTCAGGTAAAGAGGAACTGTCAAAGGTAACAGAGAATGCATGCTACCCTGAAAGATTAAAGGATCACTTCCAATCAGGGGAATATAGGGGAGAGTATGATTTTGTATTTGATGGACTGTACTGGAGTGATATTAGGGAGAAAGATGGCATGAATAAATATATTATGAGCTGCTAAGCCTTGAAGGATTTAAAGAGGTAATTTCGTTTGTCTTTCTACCCCAAGGCAGGTTTAGATTTACCTGCGTGTTTGGAATGTGCACAAGAAAGGCAGCTATCCCCAGCACATAGTCCAGTTTAATATTTAGTAATGCAAATATGCTTGTTATCTTGGCAGACAAACACCTCTAAAATTGTTGGAATTCTTTCCTGTAGGGATTTCTATTAAAGGTATGTAATGTGTCAAAATGGCAGTATGTTTTTTTTAAACTCTGTGATAGACTGCAAGATAAATTTAGGGCATGAGAGAGAGTAGCTTTATGCCAGTGGGTTTAATCAACCTTGAAGGAGACCTGTCTACTCAGTTAGGTCACTGGGCTTGGTAGCAGCTGGCCAGTGCGTTAAATGAGACCTCCAGATTCTAGGCAGTTAGTTAAAGCATCCCGTCAGCCCTCCTGTGTTCAGAATACTGACATCTTTCGCCTGCGTGCTTTCAAGTTTGTTACTTGAAGCATCTTTATACGTTTACTACATTCTTTGGGAAAGGGCAGACCAATACTGATTCTGTAGCTGAGATACCTGTTTAGAAACTCTACCTAAATTTAGTTTCTGTAAGAAAGTCTTGTTGATTTGGGGAAATTTTTTGTTATTTCTTGATGGGTTTGGTTTTGCTGAGTTTGTTGGTGGTATTTTTAACCCAAATCATACTAATGAAAAGGCATTCAAAATTACTTTTATCAGTCTTCTAGATTTAAAAATGAATTTATTTTTGTCCTGCTTTTCCAGGTAATCAGAACTCCTTTTTGGAAATTTGATCTATGCTCTATTCATAGAGTTCATCATAGTGCTTAAGCAGAAATTCTTGTCTTTGCTTGAAACTCTGACAAAGTTATTCATTGGTGGTTCCTATCCCGTTTAAAGAGAAACTGATGGATTTATCATTCTAATTGTGTTTTGGTATTTCTTGCAGGAAGTGTTGAAATGCTTCAGAGTGATAAAGGAGTACATGCAAAAAGAGTAGCTCTTGTTTTCCATATATATTATTCATGAAACCACTGTGAAAATGAAAATCGTTCTTAGAGACTCTATTCTGGATGTAACATTCAGCCATAATTATATTGTGCCTCCTGATTCAAAACAAATTATTTATCTTAGAGTAGACATTTGTTAAGGTATTATAACCATCCTCTTCAGTGTGTCTCTTTCATGTAAATAAGCATATAAGGTGACAGTCATTTTTATGCATGCACTTTATATAGAAACAGAATATTCTTAACTGTATATCCTGGGTATAACTAGGTTCCTTAAATTCCTGAAACTAGAAGATCAGGAATTTCTGTTAAAGCCAAATGTTTTGTGATCACATCCTAATCTTTGAAAACAAATGTTTTTTCTGAAATTCTGTTTTTTTCACCTAGTTAATAAGTCATTGTTTGAAAGCTTTATGTAAGGAAATAATCCCTTTGAGGTGAATTCGGAGAAAACTTTTAAGGTGCCGTTTATTATATCCATGGAATGTCATTATTTCAGGTCCCTTAATTTTTTGTTACAGACATTTAGACCATCATAGACTATGGGACCCCAATGAATTTGCTGTTTCCTGCTTCAAAATCATCATGTATTCCATCCAGGTAGGCTTTGCTCCGGGGTTTTTTTTCCTCACATACATGTTTTGAGCATGTAAGACACATTTAAATTCTTACCTCTAGTGATAACTCCTTAGTCTTATTCTTTAAATTTCAAATCATAACCTAATCATGATTTATGATCAGAAGTTACCTGATCTATTTTCAATTACTGTGCACTTGTAGAAGAAAAAAAGATAATTAAGGAATTCTCAATGGAAGATAATGCGGGGGGCCTTCAGCAAGCTCCAGAACAGGGAGCAGCATAGCCGTACTTATTTGACATTGTGTTTCATAAATAAATCTCCCTTAAGTCGGTCATTTATCTGTGCCAATCCAGCTGTACTGCTTTTACAATCAAAAAAACAACTTCACATGGAACTGTGTTGTGATAATTGATTTCTACTAGTGGGCAACCTCTACTGTCTGTTGTAAACATGATCAATGTCCAATTCTTGGATTGCATCAAGATCAGACACCTGGAAGATAAAGTCATAAAATTCCATGTTTGTGGAAGAAATCTGAGTTTTCTCAGCATTTGTATCAATGGTGCTTTTTTGTAAGACCAGCTGAAGTTCTTGAACTGCAGTTAGCTGAAGGAAGTACCACTTCACACTTCCTCTGTTCTTGCAGATACTCTGGGTATTTTAATACGGTAAGCTTTTGTAAACTGGACTAGATGAACCTGTGTGGCTTCATCTGTCGTAGGTTTTTTTAATCCATATTTAATCATTAACTGATTGAAACTTAGATAAATTTATGAGTATGAATGTTACAGAATAGGAAGATGGTCGTGACTATAGCTGAAAGATGTATGAGTATATTCTTATTAAAGTCATAGATTAAGCTTTTCTTTTTGTTTGTTTTTTAATAGGCACAATATTCCCATCATGTAATACAAGAAATCCTTGGACACCTTGATGTTCGCAAAAGGGACTCGCCACGAGTTCGTGCTGGCATTATTCAGGTTCTTTTGGAAGCAGTTGCAATAGCAGCTAAAGGATCAATAGGTAAGTTTAAAGGCATTGGGTGAAAGGATAGATTTGAGGGGTGGTGCTCACTTTTGCTTTGTTTTCAGACTGAATTAAAGTATGTATTTTGAGAAGGTTTTGTATTTATTAATTTTTTCTCCTTGTGACAATAAAATTTTTGAAATCTTACTTGGTTTACAGTTAAATGTTCTTTGTCATTTGACTGTTTTATAATCCTTCGCATTGAAAAAAAAATGAGTAGATGTATTTTTACACCCTTGTGAAAGGCAGGAATTCCTGTTTGGTAAGAAGTCACAGACTCGGAGAGAACTGTGTGTGACTACAGCATGTCAGGAGCACTGTCACTTTGTGATACAGCTGCTGTCAGATGAATGTTAATACAGGAGTCAAGAGTAAAATGATCTTTGCGAAATTTTACCTTAGTAACTGTGAAGCAGCTGAAAGAAGGTGCATTATGTCATAAAGGTAGCATAGTTCATTGAAATAAGAGTAGTTACAAAAATGTTTATGCACATGTGCTGTTTTTCTTTCGTCTCCTGCTGAAGCATTATTGCTTTGCTTCATCAGCTTCAGCCTGTCCTTTCTCTTCCTACAAGACCCACTTGCACACACAGACTTGTGAGGTCTTTTACTTTATTGCAAAAAGAGCTCATTATTTGATCCAGTGTATAAAAATGTATAGTTGTACATTTTGCAGTAACTGAAATTCAGGTGCAGGTACCTGCGGCTTGATCCATTGTTTCAGCAACCATTCATATTTTCTGTGTAAAACTTGTATTGTGGGTTGACTCTGGCCAGCAGCCGTTTGCTCATTCACCTTTCCCAGAGAACAGGGAGAAGGTAGATAGAAGGTGTGTCTCCTCCCAGTTTCTTGCACACCCCAGCCTACTCTCTGTAGAGACAGAGTGGGAAAAAGAAAAAGCCTTGATACTTGCTAGCTCTGTTCAGCAACAGCCAAAGCACTGGTGTGTTGTTAATCCTGTTTTAGTCACAGGTCCAAAGCACAGCACCACCCAGGCTGCTAGGAAGAAAGTTAACTCCAACCCAGCCAGACCCTGTACAACTTGATATTAATGGATTACGCATATATACCCGGTTGCATTTCCTGATTTGAGATTAACTAAAATAGCAAGGTGTAGGCACACCTCAAAAGTTTATCCCCAGGCCATATCCTTCAAACAGTGGATTTCACTTGTTCTTTTCAGCTTGATTTCCCCTGAAAAGGGATTGAAAAGGTTGGTTTTATTTTTCTTAAGGCATTGTTCCCTTGACAGGTGCAGTCATTGTTATGTGTTGTTTCCAGGCCCAACTGTTCTGGAGGTTTTTAATACCTTGTTGAAGCACTTGCGCATCAGTGTTGACTTTGAGCTGGGTGATAGGCGCAGTTCAGCAGGAAGTGCCACTTTCAGCACAAACTCCAAGGAGAGTGATGAGAGAATTGTCCAGAATGCTATTATTCAAACAATTGGTGAGTAATGACAGTAAGATAGGCTCACTTAAAATTCCCCCCTTTCTTCCACTTCCTCAATGAGATGATATTAAAACAGCTTGAATTAAAAAGGAATAATGGCAAGTGTGGTATCTCTGATTGTACTTACTTCTAAATCTCAGGCTCACTTTATGTATTTGACTTCTGAAAGACTGTTCTTTTAATCATTGAGCAGATAGCCAAGAAGCTCAATGAAATTTAAAAATGCTGCTGGGCTTACAATAAATTCATTAATTATATTATTATATGGCCCTTGAAATATAGATGTCATTCTGTACCTTTGGTACATAACTAATATTTGTTCTTTTATGAAAATCATATTGCAAGCAGTCATATGCAGTAATAATACATTTTAGTAACTATTACTTGAAAATTTGTAGGAATCAATGTCAAACATATTGGCAACAATGACACCTAATGGCCAGTTGTGCTACCACGACTTAACTGAAATACTTTTAAGCACAGTGCTGAAAATAAGAGCAACAATTCCTGTAAATAATTTCATTATAAAATCTTCTCTTTTATCAGATTTTCTCTTCATGGTAGGGATATTATATATTGCAGTGCATACATGATGTGTATTCCTTTACTAAGAGTAAGGGGGAATGTAACTTAAATGTTCACTAATCTAGAAAGCTTTCTAGAGCAGTAGCAAATATGTAGTAGATTATTTCTCACCATTACAGTAAAACTCCAATATGTTATCCCTCCACCCCAAAAAAATTCCAACAACCCCACAATCCAATTTTTTGAAGTAAAGCTTCTTTCTATCAAAGTTATATTATTGTACAGCAATAGAATAGGGTAGAATATAGGGTAGAATAATAGTTGGAAGGGACTCATCAGGATCACCAGGTCCAACTCCCTGCTTCTCGCAGGGCTACCTAAAACTAAACCATATGACTAGCAGTATCATCCTGGCACTCCCTGAACTCTGACAGGCTTGGTGCTGTGACCAGTTCCCTGGGGAGCCTGTTCCAGTGACCAACCATCCTCTTGATGAAGAACCTTTTCTTAATGTCCAGTCTGAACTTCCCCTGGTACAGCTTTATCCCATTTTCTTGTGTCCTGTTGGTTGCTGGTCACCAGGGAGAGGAGATCAGCACCTCCCCCTCCACTGCCCACCTTGAGGAAGTTGTAGACTGTGAAGGGGTCACCCCTCATCCTTCTCTTTTCCAAGCTGAACAAACCAAGTGACCTCAGCTGCTCCTCCCATATCTTGCCCTCAAGGCCTTTCACCATCTTGGTCACCCTGCTCTGAACACACTCTAATAGTTTGATGTGCTTCTGAGGCGCCCAAAACTGCACACAGTGCTGGAGGTGGGGCCGCACCAGTGCAGTGTGGACTGGGGCAATCGCCTCCCTCGGCCGGCTGTGCTGTGCGTGGTGCACCCCGGGGCACAGTTGGCCCTTTTGACTGCCAGGACACACTGTTGACTCATACTCAACTTGCCATCAACACAACCCCCTGATCTCTTTCTGCAGTGCTGCTCTCCAGCCTCTCATCCCCCAGTTTGTACGTATAACCAGGGTTACCCTGTCCCGGGTGCAGAATCCGGCACTTGCTCCTGTTATTCATATGGTTGGCGATTGCCCAGCTCTTTAGTCTCTCCAGATCTCTCTGTAAGGCCTCTCTACCCTTGAGGGAGTCCACAGCTACTCCTAGTTTTAAGTATCATCAGTAAACTTAATGTACATTAGATTCCAGATCATCTATAAAAACATTGATGAGCGGTGGCTCTAAAATGGAGCCCTGGGGTACCCCACTGGTGACTGGGCACCAGCCAGACGTAACCCCATTTGCTATAATTCTTTGAGCCTGACCCATTGGCCAGTTGCTCACCCAGTGTATTATGGACTTGCCTAGCTGTGTGTTGGACATTTTGTCCAGAAGGATACTGTGAGAGACAATATCAAAAGCTTTGCTAAAATCCAGATCCACCAGATCCACTGGCTTTGCTTGGCCAAATAGATGGGTGACCTTGTCATAAAAGGAAAGTAAGTTGGTTAAGCAGGACTTTCCCCTCATGAACCCATGCTGGGTATGACTAGTGACTGTGTTGTCTCAAGTGGTTTTCAGTAACTCCCAGGATAACCCTATTAATAATTTCACCAGGTACTGAAGTGAGACTGACAGGCCTGTAATTACCAGGGTCTTCCTTCTTATGCTTCTTGAAAACTGGGACAACATTTGCCAGCTTCCAGTTGACTTGGGACCTCTCCAAGCTCTCAAGACCATTGAAATATAATAGAGAGAGGTCCTGTGATGACATTGGCCAGCTCTTACGGTACCCTGAGATGAATCCCATCAGGCCACAGAGACTTAAGCACATCCAGCTGGAGCAGTAAGTCTCAAGCATGTTCAGAGTCAGCTGGAGTTCATATTTCCCCCCCCAGCTGTGGTCTTCCAACACACGGCTCCAGGGGTTTCCAGGGCCCTTCATGGGTCCTAAATGCCAAGGGGGAGAAGACGTTAAACATTTCTTTTTTATCTACATCTCTATTTGTGAGGTGACCGACTTTGTCAGGTAATGGACCAGTGTTATCTTTGATCCTCCTTTTGCTGTTAACATTTTAAAAGTCCGTTTTGTTGTCCTTCACAGTGCTGGCCAGCTTGAACTCTGAGTTTTTGCCCCACAACTTTTCTCCCTACAGTGGTGAACAGCATCTCCATTGTCCTTCTGTGTCACTTGTCCTTGCTTCCACTGTCCATACCCTTTCCTTTTCTGCCTAAGTTCTAGAAGAAGATCTCTGCTTAGCCAAGCCAGCCTTCTCCCCCCCTTGCTTGACTTCCAACATTTTGGAATTGCCTGCTTCCGTGCTCTCAAAAGATGGCTCTTAAAAAGTGACACATCCATGGACCCCAATACCTTCAAAAACGTGCTCCTTCAGCAGCCCGAAGTCTGCTCTCCCCATATCCAGGGTCAGAGTTTTGCTGGCAGTTTTTCTCCCTGTCGCTGACAGTTTGAAACTCAGCTACTCTGTGGTCAATGTAACCAAGAAAGCCACTGATCACCACTTCACCCATGAGTGTCTCTGTTTACAGACAACACATCGAGGAGTGCACCTTTCTTTGGCAGCTCCCTTAGTACTTGCACCAAGAAGTTATCTTCAACATGCTTCAGAAATTTCTTGGACCTGTTTGTGACCTCTGTATGATATTCCCAGTTCATGTCTGGCAAATTAAAATCACCCATAAGACAAGGGCAGTTGATCTAGAGGTATCCCTTAACTCCTTGTAGAAGGTGTCATCGGCCTGGCTGGGTGATTGATAGTAGACTCCCACAACAACATCTGCTTCATTTGCTTTCCCTTTCATCCTTACCCAGAGGCTCTCAACCACATCATCACCAACAGTAAGCACCATAGGATCCAACCCCTCCCTTGCATATAGCGGCACCCCCCCACCTTGCCTACCCTGCCTGTTCTTCCTGAAGCGCCTATAGCCATCCATCATGGCACACCAGTCCCAGGACTCATCCCACCAGGTTTCGCTTACGCCGCCAGTGTTGTAGCTCAGGGACTGGACCAAAGATTCTTCTTGTTTATTCCTTTTGCTGTATGCATTAGTATAGAGACATTGCTAGGGTGCACCAGTGTACTCAGCATGTTGTGGAGCAGACTGAAGGACCTTGCTAGCACACTATCCCTTAAACATTGGCTTATCTCTAGTAAGCCTAGTTTTATCCCTTTCCCCATTCATATCTAGTTTAAAGCTCTTTTGATGAGCCTTGCTAACTCCTGCGCAAAGATCCTTTTCCCCCTTTGAGACAGGTGTACGCCATCTGTCACCAGCAGGCCTGGTACCCTGTAGACTGACTCATGATCAGAAAAACCCAAAGATCTGCTGGTGACACCAGGCTGGAAGGATAGAGGAGAACACTACTTGTGCTCCTAATCCCTTAACCAGTTGTCCCAAGGCCCTGAAGTCTCTCTTGATCTTACTTCTCACTGCAACTTCATCACTGCCTACATGAAAAAGTAATAATGGATAAATTTCTGAGAGCCATACCAGAGTAGGAACTTTTCTTTCCACATCTTTAACCTGGCCTCAGGGAGGCAACAGGCTTCCCTAAGAAGTGGGTCTGGTTGGCATGTTGGGCTTTCTGTTCCCCACAGAAGACGGGATCCTATGATAATGATCTGTCTTTTCTTCTTTCTGGAAGCGGTTTTGATGCAGGGCACAGGCTGACCTACCCTTGATGACTCCTCTAATTTAGATGAACCATCATTCTCCTTGTTTGGTTCCACTTGCAGACCCGTACTTGTTACCCCAGGGCACCTGGGAAGACGGGGTGGTCATGGAGGAGACGTGCCTGCTGCGCTGGGCAGGGCCTTGTCACCACTGTCCCCTGTCCCTTAAGTCACCGCGTTCTGCCGGGCGGGGAGAGGATAAGGGATCCTCCGTATCCCGTGTCCCGCTGGCCTGGCCGGCCTGTCGCAGGCAGGCGGGTGCGGTTCCCGCAGCCTGTCTCCCTCTCGCTGTCCCTGATCCCCCTCACCCCGCTGCCCCTCCCGGAGCTCTGTCCCTGAGCGGAGGAGCTCCTCTCCCCGGGCGCAGCTCCCACAGCCGTGCTCACCGCTGCCGGCCGGCGCTGGAGGAGAGCAGGGCCCCCCCTGCAGCCTGGCACCCGGGGGCAGCGTGTTCCCCCGGGGCTCTGCCTGCGAAGCTGCCTCAGCCCGGCGGGTGCGGAGTGGCGAGCGGCCGGGGCCTTCTGCCGGGTGGGTGCCATTGCTCCCCGCCCGAGCTGGCAGAGCTACCCGCCCCTCTGCGGAGTGCTGCACTGTGCCCTGTTTGCCCACCCTGGGCATGGTGCTCCCTGGGGGCAGGTTTTGTAGGTGTGGGGGCTTGGCTGCTGTTGCTCCTGGCCCTGCCCGGGTCTCCTCAGCCGCTGTGGTGTGAGCTGCTGGCTCCTGGCAGGTCTCTGCACGCCCCTCAGGTTCCTCCTGTTCAGGGAACAACCCTGTCCACTGAGCTGGAGTGCTCCACTGCCGATTGTGCCGTCACTGGAGCTGCTCACCTCAGCAGTTTCAAAGTAAAGTAATAGTCATGTAATACTTGATTATCTTGGAGATTTCTGCTCCCTCACCTGTAATATGGTGATTTAAGAACAGACAAAAATAACATCACTGTGTTCCTGAGAAACACTTCCTATTCCTTCCTAGTTATAAATCAACAGATGTCACGTATTCAACTTTAAAGTGATGTATTTAAAGGGGGATAAAATTAGACAATTTTAGGTTATAACAAAGAAAGTGAATGTCATGAAAAGACTAAAGCCATTCAGCAGAAATGAACATGTGAGTATTACACCCTAAAACAAATCATAGTTTTATTCTTCGTCTATTTTGACCTTGCAAATATATTCCTTGTATTTATAAGGTTTTGCTTTAGAAGGGCCCTGTATCTCTTTCCTTGTGTGATTTCATTCCATTTTTATTTAGGATTTTTTGGAAGCAATCTCCCGGATTACCAGAGATCAGAGATTATGATGTTCATTATGGGAAAAGTACCTGTTTTGGGGACAACTTCACAGTCACTGGATACCAGTCATCTTGGGTTTGTATATCCTACTACAGGTTTTAATTTCTAATTAAAAATTTAGGTTTTAGGATCCTGATCATTTATGAAGTGAATAAGATAAAGAAAAGTGAAATGCAAATTCTCACTCATTAGGGGCTGTATTAAATACTATGCAGAATCAAGAGAAGCAGTGTCAGCACTATGAAATCAATTTCCAAACACATTACTGAGAGAAAATACCTGACTGGAATGCAATTTATTCTTCAATAAAACATTTCTTCTCTTTATATCTGTACAAATTGTCTGAAATTATCTACTTAATGGTGGTTAATTCCATAACTTTTTAGATGTGTGTTTTGTGAATGAGGGAAACTCAACCATGATTACATTTTTTTTAATAGTTTTATAATTTACAAATGTTTTTTGGCTGTGGTCATGATGTATAAACTGACTTCAGATTAAGAAATATATTGCAGAAATTACAGTGAATTTCTTTTGGTTTACATTTTCCTGATTTATTTAGAAATAGGAAACAGCTATGGGTGGGCAGACTCCTGTAATTAAGTCATAATTAAAAAGCCACCATATGCTGAAATAATACTTTTCCCTGTAACATGAATAATTATGTTTAAAAACTGCTTTTCATCAGTATGGGGAAAGTCACTGAAAATGTTGCAAGTCTTTCCAGGTGTGCATAATACTTTGTACCACACATGCCTGCTCCCCTGCTATGTTACATCAGAAGTTATTGTCGTTGTGCTTGGTTCTTGGTAGCTTTTCATATAGTATTGTGTCCCTGCAGTATGGGTCACTATTCCGTGGAAGGTAGAAATATCTGTGGCAAGCAGTTATCAGTCATTTAGAAGGTATTTGAAATAGAAATCCGTTTAGAATTCTGTACTTGCATTACCAATTGGCATGGGGTGGTTTGTTTTTTTTTTTATTAACTATACAGTTTTCCTTTATGGGATTCTATGTAAACATGGGACTGAGTAGTATGTTAGTATGATGCACATATGTAACTGTGAATTAAGCTTTCTGACTGCTGATACAGTCTTGCATTACTTACCTGAAAATCTGTTCTCTGCTACACAAGACATTTGAATGATAGTGCCAGCTGAATATATAGCCAGGATTATAGCCCATGAAGGTGGAAGTTTCCACTGTTACATGTGGGCCAACTTTTGTGAAGAGGCTTGGTCTTTCCTCACACTATTTGGTGGACAAAAGGGTTTGTACCTTTTTTACTTTAAAGAAGGAATCTCTCTGAATTTACTTTATCCCAAGTGCACTTTTCTTGTAAGATCTTGCAAGAACAGTGCGTATGTGACTATATACCAAATAGGTATTTAACTTCCTCTCGTACCAGCAGATGGAAAATGTGAACAGATGAAGAACAGATTAAGTGGTAGTGTGTGTACCTTCCTGTGAATTGAAAACTAGGGTTCTTTCAGTTTTTCTTGCTGATTTTGCAGATAACTTCATTCTCAAAGTTTTGGGGCCTGACTTAAGAAGTGTCCTGTCTTCTTAAAGACTCAATTATGTTCTAATTTAGAAGAAATTCTGAGCAGTGGTGTATGTGACAATTGTCAATCATGTAGCAGTTGAACATTTCAGATACAAAGAGATTTTGGAATGAATCTGGAAGATTTAGATCTGCTTCACAGATATCATTTACTGTTTTGTCAGTAGTATGTGCTTCATTTTTTTAAGCCTTCCTATAAATATCCCTTTCAAAAACATTTAATTAGTGCACCTAATTTGGAGATATTTGCCCCTTATTTATGGTCATTCAACATCCCTTCCAAGATCGCTGTATTTGCTTGTCAATAATGCAGTTGTTAGAATGGTGTCTGGAGTGAAATAATATTTTCAAGATATGCAAAGATACTAATATGCAACTTGTTTCTAATTGTAGAGATTTGGGAACTAGGAGGATTCAGATCATGTTATTGAGATCTTTACTTATGGTAAGCCTTCTGTGTTCAGTTTATTATAAGTACACAATGTTTCACTTTATATGTTTATACATATAAGTACAGTATTGGAACTCTGCATTAAGAATTTAAATATACTTTCATATTACATAGGTCTGTAGTTCTACTGGGTAAAATTGTGACAGAATTTTCCCAACTTAGATTACAAGCAGCTCAAGAAATAGTCCTCCATCTCTTAGAGCACTTCAGTGAATATCACTTATAATAGGATCTGCAGATCCAAAAGAACATCGTAGAGTAGGCTGAGTTGACTAGTTCTGCCAGCAATGCTGGCAACATCAAAGTGAAATCACTTTTGTCTCTGACACCAGAAAAGCTGTAATTAGTAGAATGGCTAATATTTTTAAAACTGTGGGAATAGATGCCTATCTCCAAGCCCTAAGAGCCTCAGGCACCATTGTTCCTTCCTTCCTGGTATTTCCGAAGTTTCTTGTAAGGTATGGTTAATTGTTTTATCACAAATACATTTTTCAACTATAAAATCAAAGAGTATTCCTGGAAATACATCCTGGTAGTAAGAAACAGAATTGGGTAGTAAAGGAGGCTCTTGCCTGTAAAATCCTGGCCTGTTTTGTTGCAGAAACTGAAAGCTGTTTAGTGACAAAAGTAGGTGAAATAGCATAAAGAATGATTTCATGACTAAAGCAGAAAAATGCCTTCCTGGAAAATGAGATTCTGTCCCTGCTTTGACATGAAATTTGTATGCAGTGTTAGGCAAATTAGTTAAACCATTTTTTACTTGTCAGAATATGAAATCCTAGATTCTGGCTTGCTGAAGACCTGAACATTCACAGTTGCAGTTTAAGGACAGAAAAAAACGTTATAAAGGACCTCAGGATCATTTTGCATTGTCTTCTTAAAAGATAGGCTCAGCTGTACCTAAATTGTTCCTGACAATATTTATCTCACCAGTCCTAAAAATTTCCATTGCAGTTGCTAGGAATTGTTCTAATTATTTGAGGTGCTGCATAGGCTGTAAGTATGCTTTAAGGTGTTCCAGTTGTGCATGTGGAAGGTATTTAACATTCTTGACACTGAATTTTGGTTTGGATCCTCTTTTAGAATATGGAGGTAAAATTCCATCATGGCACAAAGATGTGAAAGTGAATGTTTTATGCTTAATGAATTACTCAGACACCGATAAATATTGTCAAAAAAATGTGTGAAGGCACTTGTGTTCAGAGCAAAGCTTTTATTGCAGTATATGAGGTTTAGTCTGCACACATAATAAAGAATTAGAAACTCCTGAACCCTGCCTGTTTTGTGTACTGAACTGAGCATTATATGTTATGTATTCTTTAAAAATAATACTTCATAATTAGTCTGTTGTGCCTGCACACAGACAACTTAATGTTGTATAGGCAATTAAAATGTGGCACTTCATTAAAAGTACACACTTTTATTTGCATCCTTACTGTTTGTAATATTAGAATTTTTCCTTTGAACCTATTCAGTTTTGCTGTAGGGATGGTGCTTGCTCACACGTGGTTTAGCCCTAGCAGGTGCAAAGCACCACCCAGTCACTTGCTCTTGCCCAGAGGGATGGGGGACAGAATTGGAAGGGTACAAGTGATAAGAGTGGGTTGAAACGAAGACAGTTTAGTAAGTTTAAAAAAAAAAAAAAAAGAAACAAAACCAAGAAAAAAAAAAAAAAAAACAAGTGATGAAAAATAAACCAAAACCAAACAAACCACCCCACCCAAACAAATGACAAAAACCCCACCCAGAACCCATTTGCTCACCACCAGCTAACTGATACCCATCCAGTCCCCGAGCAGCAGCAGCCCTTGCACACTTCTCCCTGTTTTGTTCCTGAGCACGACATCATATGGTCTGGGATATCCCTTGGCTCAGTTGGGGTCAGCTCTCATGCCTGTGTCCCCTCCCAGCTTCTTGTGCACCTCCAGCTTACTTGCTGGTAGGGTGGAGTGGTGTGAGCAGCAGAAAAGGGAAGGAATGTGTAAGCACTGCTTAGTAATAACAAAAACATCCCAGAATTATCGACACTGTTTTCATCACAGATCTAGAACACGCAGCATACATGCTTCTGTGAAGAAAATTAACTATCCCAGCCAAAACCAGTACAACATCGTTCACACGTAAAAGCTGTAATGGTATGGAATATGAATAATGAAGATATAGTTATTATGTAAAGTCTTAGATAAAAATATGATAGCTTTAATTATAATTAAATTTTGGATAATTTTACTCCCCTCATCCTCAACAGCTTATGCATGTCAGTTTCTGAATCTTGTTTTGGGTTTAAACATAATAGAAGTAATTTTTAAACATTTCTGACTGCTCTAAATGTTCAGCTGATTAATATTCAGATTGTCAGATAGAAGTTAACTTTTCCTCCAGAGCTTGCTTTAAATAAAAGTAATCAAATGAGGCAAGTCAGAGGCGGTATTAGTTTAAAGAAATAAAAACCAACACTGTGGTGCCAGATTTCTAAGAAAGTGATATTTGCTATTTCCTTTTTTTGCAATAAAGTAGTATCCATAAATGTTTAAGATGTACATGTAGCTCCTGATTTTCTTTTTTTTTCTTTGCATGAGCCTACTCAGTACCATAGCTCAGAGACTGAAATGGAAAAATCTCTATTGAAATTATTACCATCTTCATTTTATGCTCTGCAACTTGTCATAGGCCTTTTTTAAAAAAAAAATTCTTAAATGATACCTTTATTTTTTCTTTCGGGTGTGTTGGTAGAGGAAGGATCCTGAGAAATACCACTTTAAAACAGACGAGGGAGTTCATTTGAACATTACTATTAAAGTATTTCCAGATTTGTAGTGAGATTATGAATTTTCAAAACTAGTATTTCGGTTTGAATCCACCTTTCAGATGCCAAAGCAAGCCCACTAAAAAGTGAGTGACAGCTGCAAGTAATTCTTACAGTGCAATAATGACACACATTAATTTTACTTCCAACAATGAACAGGTGACTTCAGGATACAAAGCAACAACGATAACTAATGCGCTTCCTCCCCCATTTCTGGACCCATTACTCTCTCCTTCACTCATGGAAGACTCTGAGCTAAGGCAGCTGGTCTTGGAAATACTGCATAATCTCATTGATCGGCATGACAACAGAGCAAAGCTCAGAGGGATACGGTAGTTCTTTTTGTTTGCTTTGGCCTACTTGAAATTCTAGTTTAATATCTGAATGATAAGTACTGTTGATTTTTAAATATTTTTCCTAATATGAAATATTAATGTACTGTTTTGATAAATGCACAGTGCTCAGTGTAGTTTATTGATGGCAAGAGTTTTACTGGTAAGCCTCAGTGCATAATACCTTAAATGACCATTCCAAATATCTGCTGGTTTAACTGTGGAAGGCAGAATATGGTATGTTATATAGAGAGAAAAAAACCCGTGGTTGTCATAGTTCTGTTTATGTTTTTCCCTCTTCAACTGAAATTTGAATGTCATTGTTAAATATGGATATATTTAAAATGGAAATTGCTTCAAGATTTGTTTGAATCATTTGTATATTTCACATCCACTTCCCTTTCAACTTCTTTTTGGTAAAATGACATTTTTGTTTGCTTTGTAGAATAATACCAGATGTTTCTGATCTAAAGATAAAACGAGACAAAATTTCAAGGCAAGACGTGAGTTTCATGAAAAAGGTAATAGAATGAAAAAGCTACCTTTTCTATTAGAAAGACAATAAAGTAACTGAAACAGTTGATTTTTTTTCTACAACTTTTGGAACAACTTGCAAAGATGTATTATCAAGTGATTTTTTTAAATTAAGTTACAGTGATTTCAATGTTGAGGTGCACTAGATACTTGAGAGGTGGTTCCATGGAATAAATAAATTTTCATTTATGTCTTCAGTGAAAACCTTTGCATGCATGAAATTAGAACAGTGTATACCTAAACCATGATTCTGAAAAGACCTCCCTACAGTTAGATCCCTGTGCAGCATTTCATTTATGCTCAATAGTAGTTTTTCATTTGTATGGCTTCTATTTTGAGGTAATTTTGGTTGTATTTTGAGGTAATTTCTTATTTTAAAATCTGTTTTAAAAGCCTTGGTACAGGGCTTGTGTCTTATGTTTTAGTTAAAGATGTCAAAGAAGGTTAACTTTGAAGAAAAAAAGCACCTCCTTGCAAGATTGTTTTTACAAAATATTGTGTCAGTTGACTTCTGAGGATGTTTCGTTCTAAAGAAAAAGAGATTTAGGGGGTTTTAGCTGATGCTTATGTGGAGTGAAATCACTTCTTTACAATAAATCCCTTATTTGCTATTTGGGAAAAATGCATATAGTCGTTGGTGTGCTCTGTCATTCCTGACTGTTTTATCTGTTTGATATGTTTGTAAATGAAAAAAATACAAATTACTGTAGTAGTCTCAGGCAGGCTTTAGAGTGTTTATCATTGTTATCTTCCTGAGAAAATATATTCATTTCTCACAGCTATCCCATGATGCTTTGTTTTTGTTTCCTATTAGCCTGTGAATTAAAAATGTGTCGGAGTGCTGACTTAATTTAATATTCTAATTATAAAAATCAGAAGAATTGCCATTTAAGTTGTCCAGAGGCAAAATTAGTACATGTGCAAAAATATGCAGATTAGGGTTGTGAGGCTTTCAAGTAACATTGCAAGGTAAATGTTCTTGCTAAGTTAGTACAGTTGATACTCCTTGCAGTATATTTACACCTGTTTGACATTGGAATAATACAAATATAAAGAATGCTACAACACTGGCAATTATTACTAATGTATCTTTTTAAAAAGTGAATTAAATATTACTTAATCGAATTAATATCTAGGATTTAAAACACTTTGGATAAGTTGTATTTACCGATTTTGCTAGGTGAGAATTTGAATTGTCAAACTAAATATTTGAATTGTTAATGCTTATCTGAAAAAGAGGGCAGGAGAGGAAAAGAGACTCTGACAAGATCAAGAAAAGATTATAGTGTCTTCTAAAAAAATGTATTAACCTGTGAAATGAAGTCATTCAATAATTATTTCTGCGATACTGTTTCAGATGCATATCATAAACCCGGCGTTACTCACCTAGTTCAGATGTGTATGTTGGCAGCCTACTCTTCCTAGATACCTTGCGTAATCAAAGGAGAGGGGTGAAGCACCTCCAGAATTCCGTTAAGATCTGCCTGACAGTCTGGGCTACTTTGATGTTATCACAGAAACACAGAATCATCTAGGTTGGAAAGGACCTCGAAGGTCATCTAGTCCAACCATTAACCTAACACATCTATCTAACCATTAGATGAGGATCCTAAGGTAATTCTGTATCAAACTTAGGAATTTTGAAACTGAAAACTAGGTGAATTCAAATCAGACATAGGCACAAAATTCTCTTCATCACAGTCCACTTTCTCAAAGTCAGGAGGTTTATTTCTATCATTTCTTTAAATGGAAATACTACACTTCTTGCATTTTGCAATCTTCTATAAAGATACTATGTGTCAAGAAAATCCACATAATTTATTTTCATATCTAAGTGCAGTTCTTTATCAGTGGGATGAATCATTTCATTGCATTTATTTTCCAAATATACTGTGTCTTTGAACAGCTAACTTTTACTGTGCTTATTTCTTAGTAGCTTCTGTGTTTTGCTAATAGCTGTTTCCCTCTTTTTTAAATCAAACATTTATTTGAACTTTATATTTTATTTTAGAAGTAATAAAAAGGCCAACATTGTTGTTATTTCTTCAGTGAATATGTCCTCCTTGAAGAACAGATGTTTTATTTCTCCTTCTAAAGCTGAGCTAGTAGTTCCAGAGATAAAACATCAGTCCTCAGATCTTGGAAATGAACTGTGTCAACTGATACAGATCTGTATCCTCTACAGATTAAGAGTGCTGTGGCAGTACTGAGTTGTGTGTTGCATGCAAAACCTGCTGCTTATCCTGCCTTTCTGTGATTTGTTTTTTGTGTTGAGATAGTAGTTTCTTTACAAAGATTTGGTTAAGCAGAGTGTTGCAAGGAAATGAAAGTCACTTTTGAAATTGAGGTAGATAACCTGTGTTCTTCACTAGAGCTAGAGCCTCTTTATGCACACTGGTAAATGAGCCCTCCTCACCTTCTGAAACACTCTGCTTAATGAATAGATTTTATGTTTTCGCAAGGATAACCCATAAAGCTCCTCAGTTACATGAACATTCTTGAGAATGTTTCAAGATCTACATTTTGTTTTCTCCTTTTCATAAATGGGCAAATTTTTTTCTGAATATTTTAACAGGAAATGAATGCCAGTGTCTGATACACAGTGCAGTATTCATGTGCAGTTCTTTGTATCATATTACCCATCTGTACACTTCTACATAAAATGGAACAGTGCTGTTTTTATAAACTAGTAGTTATCTTTAATTAATCATGTACTTGATTGTGTATGTGTATACATGTATTTTATGCTTCTCTAATTTTTATAATTCTCTATCTAAAATGATCTAACATCAAAGTTGGCCCTGCTTGGAGTAGGTAGTTGGACCAGAGGACCTTTAAATGTCCTTTCTAAGCTAAATTATTCTGTGATTTTAATACTCATTTTCCCTTTTTTCTTTTATAGCATGGTCAGCAGTTGTACAGACACATCTACTTAGGCTGTAAAGAAGAAGACAATGTCCAAAAAAACTTTGAACTACTGTTTACATCTCTAGCTCTTACCACAATTGAACTAGCCAATGAAGAAGTGGTTATTGACCTCATTCGATTAGCTATTGCTCTGCAGGTATGAGTCTGAAACAGCATTGGGTTCATCGATTGACAACTTATATTTCTAATTGGAGATGTGGTTAACTTTTTTTATTTGCATATTGATCTTCAAATTGGCTATCTCGTCTTTCACTCCAAATTTGATCGGTCTGTTAAGGAAATGCACTTTGTACCTACCACTTAATAATAGGGAAGTTTCTAAACTAAGCTAATCAGATTCATTACAAACTTCTTCAGCATGTTCTTTTCAGGAAGTGTAGCAGAAACCAAAATTTGTTGGAATATTCCCTAGAATCACTGATATATTCATTAACAAATTGACAAGGTATTCTTACAACCTGTGATCTTGCATCAGTGTTCTGTATAAAATATATAGACTGTCCTCACCTTGGAAAAAAACTTTTGGTTAATTGCTTGTTTGGAAATATTTGTCAAACCAGGCTATTTAATCTTACCTTAAAGTAAAGTTCTATCAGTGTCTTGACAGGCTTTATTCTTTAATATTTCTTTTACAGGATCAAACATTATTTCATATTTGCATACAGTCCTCGGTGAAACTTTGTAACTTTGTGTTTTGCTGATTAGGGATACCAATTAAACTCAGACACCAGAGTGAAAAGTGAAAAGAGCAGGCGTATTTTACTTAAAATAACTAAATAATGTAACAGAACAATACAGAAAACATACAGTAAGAAAAGACAGAACAGTGCACTTAAACAAATAGGAAAATACAGGGTAATGCATCAAATCATTACTACCTGAGAGAGAGAATAGTGATTAAGAAAGATACATCACCACTTGCATGCTTTACCATCATCCAGACCCGTGGTGTCTGGGCAGCCCCGGTTACAGCGAGGGTTTGGAGAGCCTGTCCCTGCAAGTAGGAAATCCTACACGGTGCGTCCACCCGTAGGTGAGGCTTCCAAAGTCACTGCAAACGGGTCCAGCCTTATATACCTAAAAGTTAGCTAGACAGAATAGCTGGCACCTTTGTTTTGAATGGAAATATCTGATTCTATTTTTACGATAGATTCTTCCAGGGCCTGGCCAGGGCTCAAGGAAGAAACTAAGGTAGTTTCCCAGCTTATCTAATTGATTTATGAGCAAGGTCTCACACCAGGTCACAGGGCCAGACAGCTGTCTCTGCGACCTTGTTATCTTGCCTATACATAAGGAAAGATAAGGATATATAGAGGTGTATATTTAGCATAAACATGTCTAGTACAATACCTACTAATACAATGGTTGTTAGCTATAAAATACACAGGATTGATTTATAGATTGGCTCTGGCTTGGGCCCATTGTCCACGACTCAGCACTTCCATCTGTTATCTTGCCTATACTTAAGAAAAAAAATAAGGAGATATATAGATAGATAGATAGATAGATAGATATACACACACACACACACACTCAGGATAAACATATTTAGTACAGTACTTACTAGTACAATGGTTGTCAGCTATAAAATATACAGGACTCATCTATAGGTCAACTCTGGCTTGGGCCTATTGTCCAAGCCTTAGCACTTCACTTGGTAGGTTTACATGGGTTGAAATTAAATCATTCAAATAAATAGTGCTAGCGTGTGCAGTGGAAATTTGATGAAACTGTGTCCTGTATTCCCAGTTCACTTTCTGCCATTAGCCTTGTTCCCTAATGTGCACCTGCATTATGAAACCTCTGAAATGGAGAGTGCGTCCTTAATTTTAAAATATATCACTGAACCAAATACTTGATGAAATGACATTAGGAGTTTTACTAGAGCAATAATACTACAATCTGAATAAATATAGAAACGCTAATAAGCATTAAATAATTCCCTTTATGATACTGTATCTGTGACTCACAAGAGTGATTTTTATTATTAAACTACTCTTTCTAATTTTCCTGAAAAAAGTTATGATCAGCAGGTGGTAGGGACAAGATACGACCAGTCATTGACCTGTACTCTCTTTCTGTGAAACACATGCTTGAGTTGAGTAGATATATTTCTCTTTGTAGAGGTTGAATCCTTCAAGCTCTCTAACTTCAGATCAATATGTACCTAATTTGGGAACAAGGTAAAAGATTTTAGGATTTTATGATGAGAGGTATTAAATGCTAAGTAATACCAGATAGTTGTCATATGTCAGCTAGTGTTACTGATAATAATTTTGACTTCCATATATTTGGGACAGCCTGTTAACTTTGGGAAGTATAATGCTGTATTTATATTTCAGGACATTGCCATCATCAATGAGGATAATCTGCCAATGTTTAATCGTTGTGGTGTCATGGCATTAGTTGCAGCGTATCTAAATTTTCTGAGTCAGATGATTGCAGTTCCTGCCTTTTGTCAGCATGTCAGCAAGGTAACACATAATTAAGTAATTTAAATCATGTAGAACAGTACACATTCTACTGTAAAATGGATAAATTACTTCTGTTAAGTAGTTACTTGTGGTGGTGTTCTCCTGTATTGGGTCCACCAACATTGTTCTTTGTCTTTGGTCTCTGATAGCATTATTTGCTGACTCTTTCAAATTATGCACAGAGTTTTCCTAAGGTATAGCATTTTTATTTTGTTTATGGTACCATATATAACGGGCTAAATCCCCATCTGGTATAAAACTTTACAGCCTCACTGGCTTTGGTAAAACAGTACTGGCATGCACAAGACCATGAGAAACAGATTTTTAGTCTAAAGGGTGAGTGCCACAATATCCTACTCTGGTTAAAAGACATTTTAAAAGCCTTATTTGTGCTAAGGTAGATGTTAGTGATGGATTAGTAATCTACTACAGTAGAACCTCTTTTAAGCAATTTAGTCATTGTAGAAAATGGCTATGGAACTACTTTTGTATTATTTGTTTTGGGTTTTTTCAGGTCATTGAAACTAGAAGTCTGGAAGCATCTTATTTTCTACCAGAAACGATTTTTAAAGACAAATGCAAGTAAGTAGATACAGGATGTGAATTAGTGAACAGCGAAGTACCTAGGTTACTATTAAAAATTGCACATCATTGAAATATGGTGCATATGTGAAAAATAATTTACGAGGTTTAACAACATGAAGGATAGGCAGAACAAAAGCATTAAATGCATATATGGAGAAAATATAGTTTTCGGACTTTTTTAATTGTAGTTAGAGGCACTTATATCTGCACAATATGATGTTTGGTGTGTTAACACAGCAGAATGCGTTTTCACTGAATCATAGAATTGTTTAGTTTGGAAAAGACCTTTAAGATCATCAAGTCCAACCACTAACCTAACACAGCCAAGCCCACCACTAAACCATGTCCCTAAGCACCACATCTACACATCTTTTAAATATCTCCAGGGACGGTGATCATCTGGTCCAACCCCCTTGCTGAAGCAGGATCACCTAGAGCAGGTGGTTTGGAACCACATCCAGATGACTTCAGAATATATACAAGATGGAGACGCCATGCCTCTCTGGGCAACCTGTGCTAGTGTTTGGTCACCCTCACAGTAAAAAACTGTTTCCTGATGTTCAAACAGAACTTCTGTGTTTCAGTCTGTGCCCATTGCTTCTGGTGCTGCCACTGGGCACCGCTGAAAAGAGCCTGGCTCCATTGTCTTTCCACCCTCCCTCCCTTAAGGAAGTTATACACATTGATAAGATCCATCTTCTTTTCTCTGTGCTGAATCGTCCCAGCTCTCCCAGTCTTTCTTAACTGGAGACGTGCCCCAGTCCTTTACTCCACCTCAGTGGTCCTGTGTTGACTCTCTAAAATAAGTCTGTGTCTCTCCTGTCCTGGGGAACCCAGCACTGACATAGTGCTCCAGGTATGACCTTAACAGTGCTGAGGGGAAGGATTTCCTCCCTTGACCTGCTGGCAGTACTCTGCCTTATGCAGCCCCAGAAACCCTGAGCCTTTTTTGCCACAAGGGCACGTTGCTGACAAATGGCAAATACTATTACGGTGCAGTTATTTCTGTCTAACAGAGACCGTAATCTCTCAAGACATAGCAAAATAGGTGAGGAACATATTTCAGACAACCAAAAAGTGTTAAGGTAATTTAAAATATTGCAGTGGTATTCAAACCACTAATTTTGGGCTGTGTATTCATTCCTAAAAAACTGAGCAAGTTTTATTTCCATCAGATCATTACCTTTGACCCTTTTGATTGCTTGCAGACATTAGAAAAATATTGTACTTAGTGAAAAAATCTCTATTGATAGATAATAACTTTGAATATATATTTTTACAGTCTTCCAAAATCCTTAGAGAAGCATGAAAAAAATTTATTTTTCCTGACGAACAAGATTGCAGAATCATTAGGAGGCAGTGGATACAGTGTGGAAAGATTGTCAGTTCCATATGTACCCCAGGTAACAGGTAAGTGGTGATTAATGGCAAAACTACTAAGTACCAGTTACAAAGAATGCCTTCCTAGTGTGTTGTGAGCCAATAAAATGTAATGAGACTACTTGGCAACAAAACTTAATCTTTGTATAAGTTTGTTTTCTCATGATGGGGGTTTTTTTTCTCATTACCTACTGTATTATTCTTATGAAGTTTCAACTTTGTGTCCCTTGAAGAGTTTTAAATTCAGATGGTGGGGCACAAAGTTCTTGAGCCCACTTCAACTCTTTTTAATGAATTCTTTGCTTTCAGAAGAATACCTAAGAAGATCGTAGTGATTATTACTGGTTTTCTGTATTAACTTTGTTAACTATGTGTGTTTTGGGGCTGTATATAACTGGTTGCTATTGTAATAGACTATGGGACATCCCAGTGTGAAGCATGACCTTTTTGCAAAATACAAGTACGTAGCAGGAAAATGGGATTTCTGTGTTTCATAGCTCATGGATAGAAAGAAACAGTACATATGGACAGCGAATGCCAGATCTGTCACATTTGCAATATGATTCAGAGACATTGGTGCCTGCTCTTGAATAAGATTTTTTGGATAGCTGCTATGGGAGGGAATGAGTTCTCCAAAACAGCAGGTGTGGTTTTGTCCCAAGTGCTAGCAGGCAAACCAGTGATATATTCTGACATAGCTGAAATGTCTGTTTTCTGTTGCTGTTTCATCTTCTAAAAATGAAAAAGTTGCTATACTTAACAGATTACTTCTTCTAGCATCCAAAAAACCAGTTACCATTATATTTTAATATTGGCAGAAGAGGCAGGTAGCAAGTAAGCAAATGTTAGGTTTTCAAATTTTTACTGTTTTCGGGTGAATGAGAATGAAATAAGAAAGATAGCCTGGTTTGAAATTTATGTTAAGCCTCTTCTAGAAATTGAGATGTATTTGTACCCAAATGGCCTTGCTAGAGTTTTCTTGAATGCTTTGATAAAAATGCATTCCTACATAGTAAGATACATAAGTTCTGACATCAAGGTTAAGTGAGTTTATCTGCCTCTTCAGGTGATGAGAAATGGCCATATTTAATGCTTAATCTTAGCGTATGTGAATCAGATGGGGTTTGGACACTTTTTTGTAAACTTTTTGTAAAGAGCAGTAACCAAAATTGGTTCAATGTCTGTTACCATATCTCATTAGGATCATTAATCTCTAATCCTGGGGGATATTGAGCTTCCAAGGTTTCATTTAACTAAATCAGGACCAAAGCAATTATGATTTGGCATTCTGAAACTTTTCTTTTTTTATTTCAATTAAATACTCCATTTCTGCAATTATATTACAAAGCTAGTATTTAGCGTTTCAAAATATATCATTAATTTTAGTAAAATATTGATTCATTTTTTGTATATTCTTGTGAAAGTTATGATTGAACCCAGAAAGCCAATGAAGATTTTTATCCTAAATATTTCTAGTATTTCTGAGTATCAGTGATGTAATACTTAATAATGACTTAAAAGATCATCATCCTCTCTCTTTCCAGGTTTTGGTGGTACTTATCAGTTTGAAAGACATTCATATTTGCAACTTTTTGTACCTTGTTCTCTTCCTTATTTGAGGGAGGGGGGAAGCTGATAATTTAATTGTACATTTAATCTTTTTTTTCCTCTATAATTTTTTTTGGTTATATTTAGCTCTATTTCCATCAGGCAAAAAACCTTATAAATGCAGACACAAGTCAAAAGGTAAAAATGAGTTGTAGGTCAGCCTGCTCTTCTGCTAGCTGTGGTGTGTCTGTATATGATGTGCACAAAAAAATGCTTTTAGAAGGCCTTTAGAACTTTAGGCCAGATATTGTGTTGTACTTAGTGTACCTAGTATTTCCTTCCACTTTTTTTTTTATCTCCTTCATATACCTGTAGCAATGTTAGCTGCCACAAGGTTTGCCTTTGTGTTTACTCTTGATTTGGAACTCTACAATACGGTACCTTCCTGTTTTCTTTTCCTGAGCAGGTAGTAGGGCTATAGGTATAATTTTTGTGATAGTATTAATTATGTCTTTGAGTGACATTACAAGAACTTGGTAGAAGGTTGGGAAAAGCTCTCAGCTGTTCACAGAATGCTGATTCATCTTACTCTTTGGCTGTTGAGGATAAAGGTCCACTAACTAGCAGGACATGTATACGTGCTTACGTTCTGTGTGCATCCCACCAATAGCTGGGCTTATACACTGTCTACTCACCAGCTGCCTCCTGGTTCCCAGTCTCCCCAGTCACTGGCATCTGAGCATGTGAGTCCCCAAGGCCGACAGCCGCTGGTCCAGATCCCCCTTGTGCACAGCAATGCACATGCGTGTGTACATGTGGGTCTCAGTCAACCCCCCAGGCTCCATGGTCTCTCTGACAGTTGGCCTGGGCCTCCTGGTCCCTCCAGGTGCCCGCCCCTCAAGAGACACACAGAGTGCCAGGCACACAGGGACACCCCCTGGCTCCCAGGCCACTTGACCTACTCACCTGCTGGTCCAGCTTGATACTCCCTTGTGATCACGCACTGACGCTGTGCACCTTCACTCCCTGCAGACACACCGGCCTTCTGACCTGTGCTCTGTCTCTATTTGCTGTGTTCAGACTGCCCTGCACACACTTGTGCAAAGAATAGAGTCCCTCACCCAGGAAAAGAGAAATGGGATTTGCTCAGAAGATGGGACGGGGTGCACTGATGAGGCTCAGGCATGACCAGATGCACATACTGATCAGCAGCTAGTTTACATGGGACTGTTGCCTTTATCCCCTTATTCCTCTTTTTTCCTTGCTTCCTCCTTCTCAAACCCTCTCAATTCTTCTTTTCCCCACCCTTGCTTCCTTCCCTCCTAAACATCCCATTCTAATCCTGGTGCAATCCCAAGATGCTGTTACCCTGTATTACACAGTGTCCCATACCCCAGTCACTGATCCCACCTCAGCCAGTGAGGTGACCCAGAGAGCTGCGCCCATTGCCCCATGGGGTGGGTGCCACTCCTGGCTGGCTCCTGGGACAGCCCTGGCAGGGGCCAAGGCAGTGGGTGTTGGGGCTCCACCACTGCCCTTGTGCCTCTGGGCTCTTTCGCGTGTGTGGAGACGAGCTGTATACCATATAACAGGAAAAAATTGCAATTTTCACAATCTTTTACCCAATTAATATGTTAAAATTGGAAATGAATGGACATTTTTATTAGGCAAGTATAGTGAGGCATCCATTACAAAAATGAACCCTATCCAGAGAAGTCCCAGAAATGTATCTTACGGTATTTGCATGACAATTATAGAGAGAGCAGCAAGATGGCAGCAAAGATATAGTTTTGTCTTGTGTTTACCCTTGAGGGCTAAGGTGTTTTCCTCAGACTCTGTATGTATTGGGTCACGTAACAGTGAGCCATCAGAGATTAAAAATCAAATAAATCCTTTAAAATGCCACTTCAAATGCTCAGGGTCCCTGGCAAAGATAGCTAGAATTCTGGTGGTTTTCACTAATCTTATTCTTTCACTGCCTCTTGATCTTAAAATGGCATTTCATTTGTATGCCTTCTGAAAGTTCTTTCTTGATTTTTAAAACCTGAGTATGTTCAGCTCTGCTGGAATGAATTCTGTTCATGCTCAATATTTACACTGCCAAAGCACTTTGCTAGAAGTGGTTTAAACAAAGGTTTAAAGAAGAACCAGAATAAATTACCTTGTGGGGGAAGAGTTTTGCAGTCATTCTCCTTATCTTAGTATCAAGTGCCTGTAGGTGCTTCTGACTATGTGCACTGCAAGTCATCAAATAATAATGACCAGATCCAAATGACTTGATCTTGGCTAAAATCTAAAATACAGTGTCGCAATTCATGGTTTTGTAAATGAGACATGAAAGTCAGGTCACTCAAGTCTCCATTTGTCAGAGGATGCCCATGACACATCTGGAAATGTATTTTTGCTGGGGTTTTTTTTGAAATCTTTATGTTAATATATTGTCAAGTACGAGAAAAGATTATTGGTGTATTTTCTCAGGAATGCAGTTACAAAAGGAAAATCCACCAACTGATGGATCATTTGATCATAATCTGCTAATGCGCTAATGAAATCGTTATGCTTCTTTTAGTATCATCACAGTTGGTCTTATTCTGACAACTTTTTAGGCCAGCTGGACTTGCTAAAATGTTTGTAGGAACTTAGAAAAATGGTGAGAATTTTTTTTCACCGAGTACATTTTTAGACTCATTGAATATGATACTTGTAGCAAGGAAGGATTGTTGTTCATTTCCATTCAGAAATCTTTAGTTCTCCAGTCAATGAATTGTCTTCCAACAAGTCCTTTTCTGTTTCAGAGTACCTTCAAATCAAGATCTTAATATTTCAGTTTCACAACAAAAAAAAAAGTTTGAGCTTTTGTAAATTAGTTTGCAGCAATATATCATTATGTGCTATGTTATTTATTATACATTTGAATGAGATCTTTTAAAATTCTGATCTTTTAAGGGAAATTTGGCAAAGTCTGGGATGAGAGGGGGAAGAGACAAAGAAAAGGTTACTTTCCTTCATATTTAATAATTTAGAACAATAACTGATCATTTTTCTCCACAATCCAAATGATAAAATAGATGATCTTGGGTTAAATAAGCATATAGAAACAAATCTGCATCCAATGTGTAGAGATTTGATCATTTTTCAACTGTTATACGGAAAGTAAGATGAGCTGTTTTAATTCTAGATGAGGACAGACTCTCCAGGAGGAAGAGCATTGTGGACACAGTATCTATTCAGGTGGATATTCTGCCTGGCAACAACACAGATGATAAGGTATGAAAATCACAGGATATTTTAAATCAGCATCTTTGGGGGGGGAATGTGAATGAAGCTTTCCCAGAAAGTCTAATTGTTCTATCAGTGTTAAATGCTTTGGGGGTTTGATGGGTTTTTAACTTCTGTGTTTGTGTAAATGAGTTGTCAAAGACACTGATACTGATCTTGCTCTATAAAAATGTATTTTGTCGCTGCAGTTTTTACAAATAGTAAAGTTACTGCAGAATAGGGAGTTAGCAATACATATATATTCTGAACAACTAATATTTTAGTAAATGTTGTAAAATATTTTCTTTGAATTTTGAGGGATCAAATAAATTCCTGCATCTGTATCCCTGCATCTTTTGAAGTATCTGAGTCTTGTTCATCAACATGGGGCTGACAGATATAAGACTAGTGGGAGACCTGCTGTCTTTGAGGGGGTGGGTAAAGACTAGGCAGGCTACGTACACTTTGCCCTTCCAGAAGAGTTTAGCACTCAGAGCTTTAACGTCACAAGAAGGATGGTAAGGTAGCAACAAAAAGTTCATATGTAGGGTACAGGAGCTGATGCTAATTATCCCTTAGGAAGACTGCATTATAATTAAAATTACCCCACATCTTTTGACACTTCATGTGAAGTATTTCTTAAAATAAATTTCTATTTCTACTGAATCTTTTCCAAGGTTCTGCTGATTTTTTTATTAACCAGATTTCTGCTGGTTGCAATGGAGATTAGCTGTTGAAATTGAGGTGCTTGTACCTGCAAATAAATCCTGCCTTTAGCATCTTCAAGCACAAACCAGCTAGGGACATGAAACAGAATGTGTGGAGAGAGGCAAGCTGGATGTAGTTAAAAATGCAGTGTTAACCTATTACAAAGGAGCAAGCTTCATTTTAGAACATTGACAGAAATGATTTATGTTTTGCATCGTTATTTCTTACTGCTTTCTCCTGATGATAACTCAGATATTTTGTGTTCATTTCTTGCTATTGTGCCTTGTCAAGTATACAGATAAACTAGATAAAAGTTTAGGAGAAAGAAAAAAAAGTGTTTGAAAAATAAACCAGATTGTGATAATCTTTAGCTTTCTAAAGAAAGTAAATGCTTCTAATAGGAATGGGCGTGTTTGGCATTAGTATCCTTTTTAAAATCATGTATTATATGTGATTATATGTGATTGAACATATCTTTTGAAAGTAGAATTAATGGGGAGAAGTTTCCATTTCAGATATCAAATGACGATGCTGATGTTATGTTAAGCATTGATATATAGACATTTTTTGAAGAGGCTATAGCAGTTGTAGATAAATCGAAATCTTTGTATGGGTTCTCAGTTTAATGTGGTACTGTGCTTTAGATAATGAATTACTGTTTGGCTCACTTAAAAACAAGACTTGTATTAATCAGAAACAAATGAAACAAAGCTTTCCTCCTTTTGTTGCTTGACAGTGTTTGTTTACAATGCAAAAGGAAGACCAATATTTTCCAGTTTGCTGACTGCTTCTTGACCTATATCATGAACAACTGGAAAACTGGTAGATAGACCAGAATGAACATTTAGGTCATGGTGAGGCTCCAGTATTATGCTCTTGTGATAGGTTAATCATGTCACTGAGGTAGAAGACTCTTTATCCTTAAAATACCTATTGTTGTATTCCATACAAACACAATTTTTTTGTCAGCTCAATCAAAGCTTCTTGTTGTGGTACATGTGTTAGTGAATTCTGTTCAGGAAGATGGTTTATTCCATAGTTATCTTCATTTTTAAGATGAAAGCACTCGTAAAAGCTGCTAGTGCTTCTGTAATATTAATAACCAAATCCAAGTATAATGCTGGCTAGTATCAGCAAATACTGTGGATATTAATTAGAAATCTGTAAGGCTTCCATAAACAAGTAATATTTACCAAATATGAATCATATAAAAGGTGATTATTTAAAAACCTGCGTGCTGTTAATCTCTAGCTATAACCACAAATATTTGACATAAGGGGTGTTTTGATGTTTATTTATTAATCCTTTATATATTCAGAGGTAGAGAATACAATGCTAATGTAGTAAAAGTTGTTAGAAAAGTATCATTTACAGCTCCATCTTCTGAAATTACTGATGTAAAAAGGAAACAGCTACTTCTGGCTTTTCCATGTACAGTAGGCCAAGTCAATGAATTAAAAATTTGCAAGAATTCAGTCTCTTCTTAATTGGGTGAAATAAACTTTTTGCTACCTTGCAGATCTTTTTATCTTAAATCATATTAGACCATCCTAAACAATTAGTCTCTAAAGATAAAAGTGCTGCCTGTTTACATGTAGTTTTGAAGGTTTAAAGTAAGGCAGTCCAAGCCAAGAAACCATGTTACATTCAGGTGAACACTGTTCTGCCATCTAAGCGTTCTCCCCTTATACTATCACAGTGGTTTCACTGTAAATATGCTTAGTGATACAGAAATTCTAGATCTATAAAGAACTGGAACACAAAGATCCATGAGCTGGAGCTCTTCAGAGAAACATTCATGCATCTTTGGTAATTTTGCAGCCCCAAGCAATTCCTAATGCAGTACATCTGCAACAGCAAATGGGTATTCACATTACTAAATGAACAATTTTTCTAAGTGCATCAGACACAGCTTGTTATGAAGAGCACTCTAGCTCCAATGTTTACGACATAAGCACCAAATTATTTGGAGCCCATACTGGTATGAGGATGGCCTAAAGCAATAACCGTTTTTCACTGTATCCTCCTCTACCATCTCTTACTTTAGTAGCAGATTGCTGAAAACTCATCTAGTCTCAGGACCAGTTGCTGTGATTCACAACAGCTGTCTAAGCGTCAGTACGGAGGCTTAACAGTATAGAAACACCACAGCATATTCCTGACCCAAAGGATTGTTCTTCAAAATTCAAGTCCTTTTCCAAAGTAATGTTGCCATAGCGCATCTTGACTAGAATTTGGAAAGTTTTCTTTGATCTCATTTGTTAACAATTTCCTCACTAACTGTAGTGTCTTTAAAACATGAATTAATGATTTGTCAGCTGTCATAGAAACTCCAGATAAAGCTATTAGAAACTTGTGAGGCAGAAAAGCTCTGTGGCCATTTTGCCCTTCTGTATTTAAAATTCCTTATTTTTAGAAGTTTATATGTTATATGTGAGATTGAAGGGGTTTTGTTTCTTTGTGTTTAGGTAGATAATACTGAAGAAATCACCTTTGAAGCTTTGAAGAAAGCAATCGGTAAGATTTATTACAATTATGTTTATGCGGCATAGTTCTAGACTACTGTGGAATTACTAGAGAATAAGGTGTGGCCAGAATAACATAATTAAAATATTACATTTGTTTCTCTTCAGGTAATAAAACCTGTTAGTTATTTCCTTATTTCTGAAATGATACCTCGATAATTTTAGTGAATTCATTTTCTGAAGCTAATGTGTCTGAATGAAAAGCATCTGGAAGTGCCTGTCATCTATTAAATTTGCCCTTGTAGGACAAACAATAAATTATGTGAGATTTTCAAATTCCATTGAGTGATTATTTATAAAGCAACTTAAATATTTCTTATGTATTAAGATTTTCAGGTCTTTAGTGCATTCAGAAAATAGATTGTAAGGTACACATCATGGACGTCATAAACACTCCTTTTTTTAAAATAATCTTTTTCTGACAAGTGACCCAGCTGTCAGAACTCAAAATTATCCTATTTCCTTATTTCATATCAATATAAATAATTACTAATTAATGCTGTCCAGTCCCCCAAAATACCATCCAAAATGTGGATTAGACATAGCTAAAGAATAGACACTGACATTTAAGACAATAATTCAATCTGGCAGTTTTCCAAACCTGCCTAATGACTTAGGTACTTAAATTCACTAAATGCTGGAAAGTTCCAGTTGGTTGTAGGTTCACTCAGCCTAGGGAGGTTGAACACAGTTTTCCAGATTCTGATAGAAAATTCTGGCCACCTGTCTGCCTGATACTGGGAGGGAGGATATCCCTTCTTTTCTCTTGAGGCAGAAGTTGTGTTTAGTGAGTGAGAAGTGCAGTCTTGAGCCAGATAATAAAGCAAAAACAAGCCCGTATGTACTCATAATTAAAGCACATAGCAAGAAAGGGGCAAAACTGGGGTCCTCAAACCAGCTCCCTAAAATAGTATCTGCACTGTGATTTAGAAGCCATGACAGATGAAAGCTCTCTTGTGTATGGTTACATCAATTCAAATACAGCGCTTGTTTTCTTTTGCAGTGCACATTTGAAGGTTTATATCACTTATTCTTGATAGGCAAAGATTACATTTGTCTTTATTTTTTAATATTTTTTTAAGATAACAATGGACTTGAAGAACAGGAAAAAGAAAAAAGGCGCCTTGTGATTGAAAAGTTCCAAAAAGCACCATTTGAAGAAATCGCAGCACAATGTGAAACCAAAGTGAGTCTCTGAAAAATATTATACAGCATTGAAGATATTAGTATAAGTATTAATGAGAATGAGCTGGCTAAAGGTGATTTATGTTATCATGTCACTGCTGCTGGTACTTCTACAGAAATTCAGTTCTTTGTCTTCCGTTATTGTCTCCCGTAATATCAACGTTTGGACATATCAGTTGTTTAAATGGTGCTTTTGATTGCTCCTAGACCATTTGAATAGGAATAGAAATCTCATACACTCTTAATGTTTTCCTTGCTGTCTTTGAAGTTAAGATTCACTATCCATTTCTATTTCATCCTGGGATAACTGGAGCAGTAGTTACCCCATTATAGATTTCAAATAACTAAGTGTATTTCAGCTTTGTTGAACTCCTATCTGCAATAGCAAAATTTGCTGTGTAATTCCTTGTACTCCAAGACGGTCTCACTCAATCTCAATGCTTCTTCGAGGCTCAGAATCCTTGCAGCAATGAGAAAAGAAATTGAGACAGGAACTGCTGCCTAGATTTGCCATGTGGTGACATGGAACACACTCACCAAGTACCGCCTGGCACATTCATTTTAGATTAGTTCAATATATAGTAGTTAATAATTCAATTTTAATTTATTTTTCTTAGGCAAACTTGCTTCATGATAGACTTGCACAGATACTGGAGCTCACCATTCGGTAAGGTTTTATGCAAGAATATGATGAATGAAAAATGGGTTATAAAGCAATTATGACTACTTTCAGATGGTCATGTCATAGTGTTCCCAAACACGTATAATAGGCAGAAAACAATTAACTGAATGTTGTGGTTTAACCCTGGTAGGCATTTCAGCCCCACACAGCTGCTTACTCCCCCTCTGTGGGATGGGGAAGAGAATTGGAAGGGTAAAAGTTAGAAAACCCCAGGGTTGAAATAGGAACAGTTTAATAGGTAAAACAAAAGCTGTGCACATGAGCAAAGCAAAATAGGAAATTCATTCACTGCTTCGCATCATCAGGCAGGTGTTTAGCCACTTCCAGGAAAGCAGGGCGCCATCATGCACAACAGTTACTTGGGAAGACAAACGCCATAACTCCAATAATCCTCCCCTTCCTCATTCTTCCCTGAAACCTGTTACTGCTGAGCATGATGTCATATGGTGTGGAATATCCCTTTGGTCAGCTGGGGTCAGTTGGCCCAGCTGTGTCCCCTCTCAGCTTCTTGCCCACCCCCAGCCTACACGCACTGGCAGGGCAGCATGAGAAGCAGAAAGGCCTTGATGCTGTGTAAGCACTGCTCAGCAATGGCTAAAACATCCCTGTGTTACCAACACTGGTTTGGGTACAAATCCAAAACATAGCCCCATACAAGGTACTGTAAGGAAATTTACCCATACCAGCCACAACTGGTGCACTGAAAAAGAGTAGTCTTCTCTAAAACAGTCACTTTAATTTTCTTGTTATTATTTTGAATCTTTTTAGATAGTGGACAATATCCAGAAAACATGTCATATTCTTATAATATTTCTATGTATATCAGTAGTATTGAACAATGCTGTTGTTTTCCCATTGCTGTATCTGATGAAGAATGAAATTAAATATTGAAACACCCAAATTAGTACATGCCATTATTACAGTTGTGCACATCCATTGTGTAGTATAAATAATATTTGTTAGTAATAACATGCATTTTCATAGTTTTCTAACATCAGTGAAGTTGATGTTTTAGACCAGAGTACAAAAAACAAGGCATGATAATTTCATTATTTTATTAGGAATAGAATAAAATACTGATAGTTGGGGGGGGGAAGTAGTTTACTCTTGTTTTTCATCTATTAATATAAAAAATTATAAAAAAGAAAGCAATCCATATAATTGCTAATGATATATACTGATTGTTCTTCTCACACAGTCCTCCACCTAGCCCCTCAGGAACGATGACCATTACTGCTGGACATGCTCATTACCAGTCTGTTCCAGTCTATGAGATGAAGTTTCCAGATCTTTGTGTGTATTAAGTGTCTTCTGAAGTCTGCTGGACATTATTTAGCGTAGCGTACAGTAGAAAGAACAAGATGAGTTTTCAAATTTTATTGTATATTTCATCTAAACTAACTTTAAAACAATGATGGACATGAGCCAAATACAGATTTCTCTAGCCAAACTCATGAGACTGTTTTGAGTTGTTTTCTTCTGTAATATATTTGAAGTTAGGTTTTTCATATATCATGTTTCTTTTTCATATTTAAGTACTCATAAAAGTCAGATCTAAACCTTGTTTTGCCATATAAGTGAATATTTCAGTTACTTTAGGAATTTGTATTTCTGTAAATTCCTTTAATTTGAAACATTGTAACTGAAAAACCGTTAAAGCTTCCTTCTTATTTTTTTGTTTGTTTGTTTTTTTATCCTATCCACCTCAATTATATATCTAAATAGAACGCTTTGGCTTGCTTCATCTTGTTAAATGTAGCCAGTGGAGCACTACCTTAGCTCCCTTTTGTTCATGCTGTCATAGTTGGTCAACTTATTTGTTTTGAAATATATGGAAAAAAACAATACCTTACATGTGTTCAAGTAAAGTAAATTAATTAATGGACACTTGTTAAGTATTTTTTTTGATGCATCACATAACATGCTTTTTAGATGGGTATGCCCAGTATATGTCCTGTGTTTTTTGCTAAAAGTTAACTGCTTTGCATAAGAGAGGATGAATCTCCTCCTGAAGCACTGAATTGTGCAATATTTTTCATGTCTTAAGGTGTATGGTTTACAGACTGTACTTTTGAAAATGCAGTAGTATTTTACTGTCTGCTTTAGTATAAATACATGAGAGATATATTTAGTATAGCAGAAAATAAAGTGAGGGCATTTTAAATCATAAATATGGAAATTACAGATATATTCTATGAGGTATTTCTCTGTAGTTTATTACAGCTTTTTAATGATATTTTAGAAATTGAAAGAAAACTGGATGAAACCATTTAAAGATCAAGCATTTATTACATATGTTGTCAAGCAAAAGCATTTTTAGAGATGCATCTTTGTGTTCATTCATTTCATTTCTCAAACTTTTCTAGAAATAAGAAGAATATGGTAACTTTCATAGGTTTATGTATCTGAGTATACTATTAAAAGGCACAGAAAGTAAAACTGATAGAGTAAATCACCTTTTGATGATGGTAATTGTCAAGGCTGTCTTTATGACTCACTGAATTCTGCAGGCAGAAAGAAAAAGCAGCTTTTGTTGATGCCATGAATAATAAGTTTGAAGTCCCTTATTCTATCTGAATCTGACTGAAGCAGCACAAACATGAACAAATGATCTCAAATATCTATAATAAATGTAAGACATACAAGTTAGCCAGCAGTTTGGTTGAACAGTGATCAGGCCATCAACAAAGTCATCTAACTTCAGTTAGCCCTGCTTTGAGCAGGAGCTTGGTTTAGATGACCTTCAGAAGTCCCACCCTAAATTAATCTATGATTGCATAATTCTAAGATTGGAATGGTTATCAGGCCAGCTAATTTGCTGACTGTTTTGAGCATTTGCAAACCCACTGTAAAGAGGATTTTAAGTTTTTTGAAATGTAGTACAGTATTCCACTGGACTGCTTTCAACAGCTTGTCATGACATAACATCAGAAAAATATCAGCTACTTAAACCTATGAGATAACATGCTGAGACTTTCAGAAAGCATTCACAAAACTCAAAAGGTAATTGAGACCTTCTTTTCAGTTTAACAGTGCAATCACAGCTGTTAGTGGATGACGAAACAGCCCCTTATCTACAGCATTCCGTTGTGATTTTTACTGCTGCAGCGTATCAGCCTGATCAGACCACAGTCTACAAATAAATAAGACTCTAGCTTTTAGTTTTCACTTTTTGGTTTTTTTTAAGGTAAGATATAATAGACATAATTTTGGCCTATATAAAGAGTGTAATTTTTTAAATAGTAAATCTAACCTAGGGATACAATGTAAAACACTTATCCACTTTGTCATTTTTTAAGAATAACACTGTGTGCTTTTGTACAAAAAGAAAATGAGGAGTCTAAGAAATAAAGAATGTACTTCTGTTTGCACTCTTGCAGTATGAAGACTGTGCTGTAAATACAGGATTGTTTCTGTGATTGAATTCTGTTGCATGAATGCTGCATGTGAAAATAACCAGATTCAGCATTTCACTTTCAGTTCTGTTTATGAAGTATTTTTTATTTATGCTAATGGTAGGTTACCATGTTTTCAATGTTCAAATGAACTTTGTTTGGGAAATGCAGGTGTTGTGCAGGTATTGTGCAGGGAATGAAGAGCTTGTAACACTCCATGTATTCACGTGATATTTAATTTCTTCCTTTCTGGAAATTCAGGGAGTCTGTAAGTTGATAATTGGTTCACTCTGGCCTGTGTAGCCAGATGGGAGGTAGGAGTGACTGTAAAATGTATTGTTTTGGTAGCTATTATTATATGTAGCTAATGAATGAAACCAAATGAATTAAGAATGCTGTTGTACAGTATAAAGCTGCTGTGTTTCACTTATCTCTTTATGTTCTTGAGACAAGTTGCAGAACTTAAAAGCTCCATGTGCATACTGGCCTCTGTTATCTGCAACACACTGAGTACTGTCACAATGTTTATAAATTGGTATCCAGCTATTTAAATGTATTCCAGCTTTTGCTTTGGGTTCTCTCTCCCATTATGTAATTTTGAAAAATTACAGCTTTTGGTAGTGGGTCACTTGAAAGTAAATTAAATCCATGTTAATTTCAAAATAGAAATAGCCTGTTGTCCAAAATCAGAGTAGGGCTAATTTGTTTGTTGTTCTGATGGTCATATATTCTGTACTGTACGTAATGAACCAGTTTCAGTAAATGTAAGAACACACTGTGCAATCTATATTTAAGCAATAAAATAAACCAAAATTTAAAATCAGTCTTTTCTAAGGTGTCAGTTAATTTTTGTTGCTCACAATTAAAATGTCAATGATGCTGGTTTTTTGCATTTAAAATAGCCCTCATGTTACACACGTCTGTTTTCCCAAATGTTAAAGCATTGCAACATTATTAAACTACTACTTGTATTTATGATTAAACCATTGCTATTGCTAAGACCACCAAAATTCGAGAATGCAACAATGCAAAAGTCACTTCCTAATAGCAAATAAGCTTCAAGAAGATAAATAAGCTATACTTTTCAGGTCTGCCTCCCCAGTTAAAAAATTTATTTGGTTTGTAGTATCAATTTCAAGGAACAAAGTCGTCAGTATATGCAAAGATCCACATACAGCTTACCCACAGCTAGCATTTTTCAAACAGCGATGCTATCTAATGGGGCTGTTTGTTACACTCTTTTTTTGGTAGCATTCATTTATTTAAATTGTTTTAATGGTGCACCCTGCGAGAAGTGGGAAGAACAATTATTTTTTTCTATTTTGAGGAAGTCGAGACCTTCTCTAGCTCATGTGAGGTATATCCTAATACAGAGAGGATTTATCATTGTCGTTTTTTCCCTTGCTCCTCTATTGTAATTTTTGCAGACATTAATTAAAACTTTGTGTATGTTTAGGAAATTTTAGAGGATAGGCATCTTCTTTCTATAATCTATGACTTATCATGCATCTCAGAACCTGCTATTAAGATATGTGGTCATCAGCCTTTTCTGTTGTTCACATTGATCTGAACAGGATTTGATGATGGACACCTCAAAAAAATCCAGGGATAAAATAGTAGCCACACTTGGAAGTTTATTTTAAATCATATCTAAAGTGAAGGTGCAGAGGTAAGAGACTCTGTTACCCTACCACATGAGACCAGACAAGGAGGGACAATAGTGGCAGCCACTGCAGTTGTAAGACAAAACAAAGGTGACCTGTGAAGACGGTTCTGGGGGAGTTTGTCTGGAAGTTTTTGCTTCTTCAGTTGCCTTTGTTTGAAAGACTTAACTCATTCTTGCTCCCAGTTTTGATGATACTGTGATCAAGACAACGAGTACACCTGCATAGTTTTGGTTTTCAGAGTCCATGTCTTCCTAAATAATATCAAGTTGTTTATGAAATCATGTTCCCAAATCTTTAATACTTTATCAGCTTACAGACAAAGTGCTTAAAAGGTTAAAATAAGTAAATCATTGTCTAATGAAATAGGAAATCTTTTTAGGTTAGTGATTAATAAATCAGTTGCTCACTTTGGGCAAGCAACAAGGATTTGGCCAGCTACACCCCAAATCTTTGAAAAATATAGTGTAAAGCTACTGTGAGAATGAAAGAAAGCAAAAAGCTGTGCTAAATGTCTTGTTCTGCTTAATTTTTTTATTATTTTTTCACTGACCTCTGAGAATAAATAATCTAGCTATGATTAGCTATATTTATTCGAGACTTCTCTTTATCAACAAAATTCATATGGTAGTAATTACACAACAGTTTTGGTGTTAGATTCATCTTGAAATAAGACATACTGAAAAAAAGCCCAAAGGAAGTGGTGACAGCATTGCCTGAATAACAGCTTATTTACATTGTAATTTCTCTGTTACTTGGTCGATTCAAATGATCCATCTCTATCTCTGCAATCAGAAAATTCAGCATATCTGAGTGAACATATGCATGTGTTATTTGCATAAGAATGAATGTAATACTAGTTTCTAATAATTAGTAGAAAGGGATGATTTTTTATTTTAAGTGTATTTTAAATTCAGGCTTCAAAGCAGCAGCACTGCTATCAATCAGAGAAATTAACTTGTGTTATTAAGCAGTAGTGGAGTTAATTCACTTGTTTAACGGCCAATTTTTCCCATTTCAGTTTATTAACTATCTGACCTTATCATTTTTATTTATAAATGCTGTGAAATATATAACATAGTTTTTCACCACTGTGTGATAGAAGGCTGATAAACGTTTCAGCCCCGAAACAAGTGAACATACCGGTGTAATGCAGATTTCATCCTCAGCACTGGAAAAAAAAATGAGCATTTTGCAGATTTGTAGCATTTTGCTTTAGTACTGAAATACCCTCTTTCTATACAGCATAATATGTGGGGGGGAAAGTAAAATCTAAGTTAATTAAAATCTTGCCTGCAGAGTTTCTCACATCATTTAGCTATCCCCTGCCTTCCCTTGAAGAAAGTCTTTATGTTCTGGTTTGTTTGTTTTTTTTTCACTAAGGGTGTAGCCTTTGTAGGCAGTGGGATTCACATGGCTGAAATACTTTTTGAGTTTGTTTATGATTTGGATTTTTTGATGGTTTTCTTTTTTTCTGCACTGCTCTAATCCTTTGCAATTTTAATGCAGGAAAAACACTGCAGGTGTAACACCACCAGCAAGAGGCTTATAGAATATTATCTGCTCATCCAAGAACATTCACTGGCATTTTCACCTGCTGTTCTCACAACATTCAGTTCCCACAAGGAGATCAAATGATATGGTTTAGGTAACTGCTTCATGCTCTGGAAGAAGACACGTTAGCATTTCTGTACCCAGCATTAGGACACAGACGTTGATCTGTAAGGAATACGTTTGTGACAAAGTTCAACCCTGTAGAATGAGATTATAGAGAAGAAATCCAGACCTTTCTGAGCAGCTGAATCAGTAGAAAGTTTGTAGCAACACTTTTTGTTCTTAAGACGTGTTAGTGTGAGCCATAGAATGGTTTGGGTTGGACAGGACCTTTAAAGGTCATCTAGCCCAATGCTCCTGCCATGTGCAGGGACACCTTACACTAGACCAGGTTGCTCAGAGCCCCGTCCAGCCTGATCTTGAAGGTTTCCAGGGATGGGACATCTACCACCTCTCTGGGAAACCTGTTACAGTGTTTTGTCACCCTCATCATAAGAAATTTCTTCCTTATATCCAGTCTGAAAGTACCCTCTTTTAGTTTAAAACTACTACCCCTTGTCCTGTCACAACAGGCTATACTAAAACATCTGTCCCCATCTTTCTTATAAGCCCCCTTTAAGTACTGGAAGGCTGCTATAAGGTCTCCCTGGCTCCTTCTCCAGGCTCAATAACCCCAACTCTCTCAGCCTGTCCTCCAGCCCTCTGATCATTTCTGTGGCCCTCCTCTGGTTTCCCTTCAACAGGTCCATGCCTTTCCTCTGCTGATGGCCCCAGAGCTGGACACAGCACTGCAGGTAGGGTCTCATCAGAGTGGAGTAAAGGGGGACAATCCCCTCCCTCGACCTGCTGGTCATGCTTCTTGTCACACATTGTCAGTTCATGTCCAGCTTCTCGTCCACTGACACCCCCAGGTCCTTCTTCACAGGGCTGCTCTCAATCCCTTCATCCCGCAGCCTGTATAAATACTGGGGTTTCCCCCCACCAATGTTCAGAACCTTGCACTTTGCCGCCTTGAACCTGATGAGGTTCACATGGACCCACTTCTTAAGCTTGTCCAGGTCTCTCTGGATGGCATCATCCCTCAGGCATGTCAACCACACCACTCAGCTTGGTGTCATCTGCAAACTTGCTGAGGGTGCACTCAATCCCCATCTCTGTCACTGATGAAGGTATTAGACAGTGCTGGTCCCAGTACAGACCCCTGAGGGACACCACTCATCTCCATCTGGACACTGAGCCGTTGACGACCACCCTCTGGATGTGGCCATCCAGCCAATTCCTCATCCACCGAACAGTCCACCCATCAACTCTGTCTGTCTCCAATTCAGACAGCCAGCCTGGTCTGTAACAGAGTGGCAGATCTTTGCATGCCATGGAGGTTCCTGAAGTAGGGAAACAGCAGGAAAGCAGAGAGACCTGCCAGGAGGCAGCAGGTCTCACGAGAGAGATGCTCATGAGTCTTGGGCGTCACCAGAGGAACCATGGCCACCCTCACGCCTATAAAAAGCAGTCTGGGGAGTTTAAGCAACCAGGATTACTGCCACCAGGGTAGGAACACAGGGCACAACACATCAACCAGCACAGCGGTTTGCACGGAAGGGCGTGCAGGAACGGCACCATCACCATACCAGCTCAGGAGGTCAGTTCAATTGCTGGTCATCACCCTCCCAGAAGCAGCTTAGCTATATGTTGTGGTCTGAACTCAGCCAGCAGCCAAACACCATGCAGCCAGTCACTCACCCTTGCCTGCCTGGTGAATGGGGGAGAGGACAGAAGGAACACTGGGAAAACTTGTGGGTTGAGATTAAAAAGAAACAGTTTAGTGAATGTAATAAAACAGTAATGGAAAGTACAAATGGGTAATGCACAATGTGACTGCTCACCACCTGCCGACCAATACCCAGCCCACTCCCAGCAGTGATCCCAACAGAACCAAGATCTCACCATGCCAACTGGAAGTGAGAGAGAACCTGCCTCTGAGGTAGAACAGAACAGAACAGAACAGAATAGAATAGAATAGAATAGAATAGAATAGAATAGAATAGAATAGAATAGAATAGAATAGAATAGAATATTTCCGTTTAAAGGGACCTACAATGATCATCTAGTCCAACTGCCCGACCAATTCAGGGCTGACCAAAAGTTAAAGCATGTTATTAAGGGCATTGTCCAAACGCTTCTTAAACAGTGACAGGCTTGGGGCATGGACCACCTCTCTAGGAAGCCTGTTCCAGGGTTTGACCACCCTCTCAGTAAAGAAATGCTTCCTAATATCCAGTCTAAACCTCCCCTGCCACAGCTTTGAACCAATACCAGGGAGAAGAGAAAGAGAGCCAACAGGGAAATAAAGTGAAATACCTCAGAGCAAATAAGGATGTTCCTTTAAAAAGGTGACATGGCTGACAGCCCAGCTGAAGTGCCTCCACACCAATGCACACAGCATGGGCAACAATCTGGAGGAGCTGGAAGCCACCGTGCTGCTAGAAAGCTATGACCTAGTTACCATTACTGAAACTTGGTGGGACAAATCCTGTGACTGGAGTGCAGCTATTGATGGCTACAGGCTGTTCAGAAGGGACAGGCAAGGAAGGAGGAGTGGAGGGGTTGCCCTCTACATGCAGAAATGGATAGAGTGTGGAGAGCTGCCTCTGAAGAATGGCCATGAGCAGGTTGAAAGCCTACGGGTAGGAATCAGAGACTGAGGCAACAAAAGGAATCCTGTGGTTGGTGTCTACTAGAGGCCGCCCAATCAAGGGGAGCCTATTGATGGAACCTTCTTACTCCAGCTACAGGAGACATCGCGCTCAGAGGCTCTGGTCCTGCTGGGGACTTGAGCCACCCAGGTTGTCTCTCACCAGAGCTGGTGGCTTCTGGCAGGTCTCTGCATGACTCTGGCATTTCCCTACCTCAGGAATCCTCCTGTGCACCGAGATCCACTGCTCTGCTGCAGGCTGGGCTGGCTCCAGAGCAGCTCACCTCAGCCACTGACTGCTAGCTTCAGTTACACGGCATTTAAATCTTATGTTCCAAGAGAGGGTTAAAAAGCAAGGGAAATTTTGAGTCTTTGTAGTAAAAATATTTTGTAAAATTATTATTTTGCTTTTTAATATTTTTTCCAGTTAATAATAACAAATAAAAGTGTGCCTTTGTTAAACAAACTGAAGCATTAAGTGTGAGAATTCTTGGATACCTTTTTAGTTCCCAGACAAAGTGAGACAGGAATGACTTGATCCTCAAATCAATTATTAATGTGTTTCTGTATGTTCAGGATCACACAGACAAGCCTGATGCCTTGACATATCACTTGGAGTTGAACTTACAAAGAACAATACCCGAAGCAGAAACTCTGATACCAGTGTCTGCAGGCTCAGAACTGTACAACTCAGAATCCAAGTGTCTCAGGTAATGTGGTACCTAAGCTGGGTCACAACTGGAAACCTCAACTGAGAAGTAAAACTACCTTGTTTTGATTTCAGGTTCCAGTTTCTGAGATGGCTGGGAAGTTATGCTGAGGGTTAGTGCAGAACTGAACCCAAGCTCTGAACTCAGAGGTGGTGGTGGTGGGGGGGTTGGTCTCTGTTTCAGTGCTCAGCAGTGGGAAAACTGCTGGTGAGAGTGAAGTGCTCTTAGTGCTTCCTAGGGGGTGAAATATGGCACTAGGGGTCAGGGAGGCAGTTGAAGAGAATAAGACAAAGGAACACCACTATGACTCAGCTGACTAAAAGAATGGAAATCACCGATCTAACTTTTAGAAGTTCTCATGAGTGATGCAAACACAGCATAACGTCAGTCATGTCAGATCAACAGATGAATGGTCAGTCAAGTTAAAAATTATATGACTGCTTATGATCAAGAAGTCAAACCTTTACCCTTACAACTAGATGTGCTTACAGAGGAAGTCCCTTATTAGTATGGTTATGATTTTGCAAACACATGCTCAGCAGAAGTATGGAAGTATAAGTAATCCCACTGTATAAAATGTTATACGACATTTTGGGTGTCACCTTCTGGGTTAAAGCTGTGTATTTGTGTGCTATACAACTAAAATCTAACTATAAAGTCATATAGAGATTATATCTTTGTGTACATTTCATAACAAAGTAATGAGCTTGCTAGTGATTTTGTCCCTAGTTGGGTTTTATTGTGGTTTAGCTTGATTATTGGTAGTCACGTTCTAGTAATTTTATTTCTTAGGGTAAATTTTATGATCAAAGAATAGTCTAAATTTGCATTTTATCAAGTAAAAGCATACACATATCCTTTCATAGTCCTGTTGTCTGATAAGTGATGAACCTTATTAGTGATGAATTTGGAAAAAAAGATAAAAGCAAAAAAACTTGGGTTCAGTAAAAAGCAAAAAGCACTATTACAGCTTTACATTACATACTTCAGAATACAATAGTTTTAATTGATTCCAGGAAGCAGAACCTTTAAATGTATTCCCTTTATCATCCTGAAATCTCTCTGAAGATAACCATGCATAGTACACAGCTTTGGGGCAAGGGATGTGTCTTTTACTGTCATCTTCTGATTGACCAGCAGAAACTCTGCGAGTTGAAAATTGCAGTTAGATAAAAAGGGAGGAAGGAACTCGTTTTCATGTAATTCCCTTAGCTTTTTTTTTGGGTGTTTTGTGCTAAGCTCAGTAAAGGAATAATGTCTGCAAAATGAGTTGGAATAGTTGCAGATTGGTTTGATTAAAAACCTGAAATACTTAGCCACCATCAGCAAAATCCAGCCTGAACCAACTACACAGTTAACAAAAATCAGTCTTTGATCAGAACAGTTTTTACTTGGAAATCGAATTAAATTCTACAGAATACTGTCAAACAATTATTTAAGGTAATATTTAACCTAAATAGATGGTCCATAGTGCCAACTTTACTATGGTAAGGAGTTATACAGTCTAACATTTAATACCTAGTCTATGATTATGTCATTTCTGTGCTGGAAAGCGTAAGGGAGCGTGTAGAGTGATAAGAAAAAGTGAAATACACAATGGCCAACTCTGAAAGTCTCCGTGCCGTTCTCAAGTGCGTGGTGGTGGTGGTGGTTGGTTATCTGCCTTCATGTTGCACAGTCCTGGAGTTTCCAGTGGGATGGTGTGTCTCTCTCTTCGCTCTTCTTAATACGCTCCACAGTGGACCTTCTTCCTCACTGCTCTCCTCGGAGCTGGAAATCCCGGGGCCTGGTTCTGTGCCTGTTGAAGGTCTTTCATAAGGGTCTCTTTGACATAAGATTTTTCCCTCTTGGCACTCTTGCCTGTGTGGAAACTTAAGGCTTTCATTGAAGAAGGCAGAAGCCATGCACTCGGCCGCTGTCTTATCGCAATCACATAGTAGTTTCTCACACATGCTCCAACCAATACCTTAAAAAGAAGTGTCAGGATTAATGTTTGAAAGCAGTTACAATTAGTCGATGTGTAATTTGCCATAGGTAGATGAGCTTTGGGAAATAAAATTTTCAAATATGCCTTGAATTTTGATCTCTAATTTCACCTTTAGTCATCTAAATATAAGCCTGACACCAACGTGCTGGGCAGCTGAAGTTCTGACTGGCTTAAGCTGAATGTGTGAATGTAAACACACTAAGAGCTGAATTCTGTCTCAATCATAAAATGCCTTAATGTAATTTTATCACATCATGCACTGTGGTAAAATAACCATTATCTCAACTAGGAAAATGCTCAGGTTTACAGTAAAATTGCTAACATTTTGTAAGCCAAATTTTTCTGTCTACATACTCAGGTCTAGCAGCTCACAGACATGATGGCATTCAGTCTGTAATGCTTTGATACACTGTCATCAGGACATGAGAAATTTCCTGTAACACAAACTTACATTTTGGCTTATGATCAAAACATACAACTTCAGATCTTGAACTTCTTTCTGCCTGACATCCAAGTTTCTTAACTTGTTCCATACAACAGTGATGAGAGAAGCAACACCTAAAATAAACAGTAGATATAAATGAAAAATATCTTCCTGCATCACAGAGTACTCACAATTATTTTATCTCTTTATTTTTAATGCCCATTAAAACTGAGAAATTTTAGGTTTCATATAATGAAAAAATCTTTTCCATAAAGAAGAAAAACAACCCAAACTGTTCCTAGTCTCGTCCTATACCTGTCTGCACTTTCACTACCTCCTTCCTTATTCCTTTGGTATCATAAGTTTAACAGTGCTGTAGTTTTTTCGGGGGGGTTGTTTTAATTTAATTTAAGACATATAATTGCAGTTGTAACTGTGAACTAATCTGCTGTGAGAAGTGTCTTCAAGTGTTCAAATATTATTGGCTGAAATTCTGAAAACTATGATAGCCAGAGCCTTGACTAGCCTTCATCTAGCCTATTTTGTCATGCGCAGGCAGTCTTATATGTGTGCAAGTGTAGGAAAATTGTGTGTGCTGGATACTAAGTGCTACACTTAGACTTGATGTGGCCACAACTATTATGAGCTTCCACACAGGGAGAGATTTTTAGTTGTAAATGCAACACTCTTGGAGGAGATTGCTTTACTTTGATCGAATTCTCTGCCTTACTCCAGAATTCCTCCTCTTTGTCAGCCACACGGTGACAGCACACAGGCGGCTGCGGCAGGTCTCTGGGCTGCAGCTTGGGCAGTACTGCACTCAGGCTCCACTCTCTCTCTCAAGGACAATGCAGCATAGGCCTGTGTTAACACTTCTCTTCATAAATCACTTTCCAAATCACCTCTTAACCAAATCTCATGGCAACCCTTACCCTCATCTCTTTTCATATACTCTTCCTTCTGCTGTTCTTACCTCCCATCATTCATTCTTATTTTGAGTTAGTAAATCCTCTCCAAAACATGCAGTAATAGAATGTGTCTCAGTGACATTAGAGTATTTCATGTTTTAAGTACTTAAGTGTTTTTAAATAGTTTTGGGGTTTTTTTCCAATGTGTCCTGACTACCAATACGTAGCTATACAAGGCCCAACAGAAGGTACACTGAGCTTTGTTGGTCCATAGGCACCCCAATAATACCCACAGTTAATGGCAGATTATAGAAGAGCCCAGACCTGTCCAGCGCATCAGCAGGATAACCTCTTCCTTCTTGGCCACAATAGCAGCCGTAAGACTCAAATTCCTCTGGGCATCGCTCAGTTAAACAGAACAGCATTTCTCCTAGCTGGGGCAGCTCCCTCTTCACTCTTCCATCTCCTCTCTCTTGCAGAAGGGTTAATCGCTCACATACTATAAAGCAAAAAATGTTATTTGGCACACCATGTTTTCACAGGCTGGGGGTTCTCCTGTGATGATAGAATTATTTTCAGAGCTATCAGAAACTTCTGAGGACAAGATTTTACTATTTCTATATTATTGCTCAAGCCCATGAACTATGGCTCTTAGAATACTACTGAGCAAGACAGCAGAAGGGGGGAGGGAAATATTTAAAGGAGACAGAGATCCCTATGAAGATATAAATCAGTTGGATCGCAATGAGAGTAATTTTCAATCCTTGGCAATCCTTCATAGTTATTTTTTTCTTCTGGAATATTCAAACCGAGCTGAGTATTCAGTAGTTTCTGTCTTGGTTATTCAAAACCCTAACCTCTTGTGCTTGGAGTGACAGCTGGGCACTGACTATGTTGTTCTGGATTTAAACATAGTACAGTTTGGGCTTGATATCCCCAGCCCAAATGCAGGAGCAATCTGTCATAATGGTTACTGTGCTGATGAATTTTAGGCATCTCCATATCCCAACAGTAATGACTCTGTGGCTTACCCACTCAGGAAGAACTGATACTGTGTGAATTATGCCAAAGATTTGAGAGATGACTGTGCTCCATATCAGTAAAAAAAATGTCAAGAGGGCTTCTTTTGGGACTTTGCCAGGGGAAGGACTTGAAGGGGCCGACAGTAGAATTGCAGGAGAGAGAGGAAAGGTTTCTGTTCCCTGTGCATCCTCCATGAGTAATTCTATCTTCCTTTCTGCAGCTCTAGACTGACGGTCTCTTCTTCTTCCAGGGGAAACCCTGGATTACTTCCTCCCAATAGGAAATTCTGCCCATGTACCTGCTTGGGTCTTTGCTCACTCATGTTACTTCACTAAAAACGATTCTCAGGTTCATGCACCGACGTGCACTCTCTAAAAACTGATATTGTACGATCGAATATTTCAATTTGATGGAAGGCTGGATTGATTCTTCATGTCTGCTCTTTTCCAGTTCTGGGACTGCTTCTCCCCCCTGGGAAGTCTAACAAGATGGATGGGACAGTCTGAGTGTAGATTTACAGCAGTGAAAGATTTGAAATGTCTTGGAACATTGGTGAACTCTGAGCAGGAGTTGGAACAAAATCAGAAATGGTGGGAAAAAGGCTGAATCTGGCAAGACTTTGGCAACAGGTCAAAGTGAGGAGCAGGGGAAGTTCCTTTTATTGCTTCTGCTGCTCGTAAAACAAAGTAACTTAAAGGCATGATTAACTCACTGAAAACTAAAGCAAGGGGAAACATTCACAGAGTTCATTTTAGATCTTGTACTGTATGAAAAATATACTTACAACCTAATCATAAATAGTTTTGTAAGTGTTAATGATCGCACATTGGTGGAAGAGGTTAAACTGTCGGAAGCTTTTGCAGATGACTGCATCTCCTGTTGTTCTTATAAATAGCAATATATATGTACTTGTCTAACTGGTTTAGAATAACTATAATCTTTATACGTAATATACACCTACCTTTTAAGATAGAGGTAGCTGAATATTTCATTAGATATAACTGGGGAAAAAAAAAAAAAAACAAAACAACTTCATTTACCTTTTCCTGCAGGTTCATTGGGTCCCCTTTCAGACAATACCAGTTCCAGAGCTATGCCAGAGGAAGCTGTGCTCTGGCCACCCCTTGCAGGACTTGTCTCTGAAGACAACATATACATATATTAGACTTGCAAAGGTAGCATCAACTCTTCTTTCACTAACGTGTCCAAAAATGCATATTCTGAACAATAATCAACTGGTAGTCTTCTAACATTAATTTAATTCATAGTTACAAGACCGTTCATTAATGGTTAGATACGTTTTGTGGTCAGTGTTTGACAGTGAACACCCCTTTCCAGTGCAGTGTTGGGCACCCTATATTCTGTGTAACCTGTCCAGATTTAGGGAGAAAATAGTGCTATTTTACATATCCATGAGAAATGCTGAATCCTGAATTTACAGTACAGGGTAATATTGTAAATTGGAAGAGGTTTAATTCAGTTTTTACTTGCCTTTTCCGTTGGTCTTTGCAGATGTGCCTGCAGGAGTCTTCTCGGTGGGGACAATTTTGGCTTGCATTGAGTTAATATCTCCAAGGAATGAGGTTGGGGAGGTGGTTATCTCCTCCACTGGGACCACAGCTTCCATAAATCCATCCTCTTCTGAATAAGCAGAAAGAGGAAATCAGGAGAAGACATGCAAAATAAACATTGAGATTTTCATTTTAGATAGATGGTCAGAGTAATATCCTCGGGCAGAACTGGTGTGAATTGATGGTCATAGAGAAAAAAACATTTAAGATGAAAATTTTAAAGCAAAGAGAATCCACACTCTGAATTTCTTCACAAATCTTGTCTTTCAGAAGGAAAGACACTGGTTAAATATGACCAGTTTAACTGCTGATTCTTTTTGTATATTTTATAGTGAGTTGCATACTGAGGTAAGGAGCTGTGCCAGTTGCTGAAAATAACAGGGGTTGCTGTTTATTCAGCCACACTGAGAGATGAAGTGCAGGTGAGATGTCATGAGATGCAATTTTCTGAGCAAATTGCTTAAAAAAAAGTGTCAGCTCACATGAGGTTACCAAAACTGAGAGCAACATTAGTGAATGCAAAAAGTTATATGGCTGATGCAGACCTGAGAAACTGAAGGATTTACTATGTTGTAACCACAAGGAAATATCAAGGGGAAAATAAGTTGATGTTGAATAGAAACATAAATTTAAGGAGATTCTTTATCTTAAAAATTAAATTGGTATTTATTTTTAGATTATTTGAAGCTTTATTGTTGAGGATAAATATATTCTTTAATTTGGGGATTACTTAACATCCTTTTTAACCTTTTTGTATAAGCTAACTTGTAAATGAAAACACTTATCAAATGGAAATCAAATGGTTTATTTTTTTCTAAACATCAATATGAAGAATGTGGCATTTCACAAACAAAATACTTTGAAAATACTAGTGAACGTGTGTTTCCACGTTTTTGAAGCCTTTCCTTTTGAATTCCTTGGCTGAACTTATTAATTGGATTAAACTCAAATTCATTAAATTTGTCCCTCTGATGTTTTGGTTTTATAGTATGTTGAAAATAACCTCTCATGGGATAAGAGAACAGATTAAAAGAATGAAAGTACTGCTAAGAACACAACAAAGCCCATGAAAGGTTGCAGAAAGGGATCAATAGCAGCACACTAGTCTTAATACCTCAGCAAGGTGCACATTTCATGCTGCTTTATTTGACAGTGTTGTGTTCAAATGAAAGTGATTCCTGATATAAAAAATAAAACTGGAGTCTGGGAAATTCTGCACTTAGCTAAGAATAGACATTACAGAGTTATCTTCCCGGAGCTATGGAGACCTGTAGCACAACACACAGATTTTCTGGTACGTTCAAGTTAACGGAGAAGAAGATGTAGGGATTTTGACCAGTGCTTAGTAGAGCAATGCCAAATTTCTGTATTGAGATGGGAGACATGGATACTGTTCAGAAGTGTAATCAGAGTTTAAAAATTACTATTTTCTACTCTCCATATTCAGTGTTCCTTGACATTTTTCTGGTGCATTTCAGGCTGCCTGAACAATCCTTTCTAAAAGGGGCCACTGAAAACTTCCAAGTCTACCAAGGTGCTCCACTTCTAGCTATAGCTACTGGTGTGGCTGTGCTCAAAGCAGTAACAACTGCAAAAGCTGAAATACGTTTTAGACTGGGAAAGAACTCCATGAAATTCTGTATAATAAAGGAAGAGAGAAAATCAAAATAAACCCTTCTGGCAGCAGTTGCTATGAATGCAATTTAAAGGACCAACCATTACATTGGAAAGCGTTATGTGAAGAGGTTTTCACAAATGCTTGGATGAGAAGCATAAATGAGTGGCTAGAGGCAACGAACAGCTAATACTTCTCAGTCTGATTTTATTGTTTATGGTTTTGCTATCTTACCTTGATCTAAATTTGTTTCTCTGGCAGCCCTGTTGTCACCACGCATGAATTTTTAACTGTGATGCTTTTAGATGAAGTACTGCGGTGTCAGTCAAAGAAGAAGGAAAGCTGAGTGTCACTGACCTTTTTTTGAAAGGATGGGGGTAGCAGGAGCTGTACCTCTGTGGTCCCTTGTGGTAACTGTACAAAAAACAGAGGCATCATGGTAGTGACCTACCTGCTGTATTTCTGCAGTGCGTTTCTGGAGTGACTTTTACTGAAAACGTCATAAAGCTTAACCAAACATCACTATTAGCCTTGTTTTATAAAGAGGGTAATTAGGAGAAACAAAGTGATTTGCTGAAGGGTGTGCAAGTCAGCAGAAGATCTAGATTTATTATTCAGAAATCCTGTGCTGCAGATTTTTAACTGTGACACCAAAGAGCTTCACAGACCAAAATCCATTTTCACCTAGAGTTCAATCGCGTGATTCATCAACAAAAGTATAATCAGACTCTTACCTTTGGCTTTGGAAGTCCCCAGGACCATCTCACTGGGCTCAGAAGAAATCACTGTTGAAGACAGAAAATGTAAACTGAGAAAGCAAGTTGCCAGCACAGAGTCTTATGAAAAGTCAAGCTGCTGACAAGGGCTTTTTCAGCAAAGCGAGAAGACCCCAGCATTTCATGTATAAAGATTTACCTGTTTTTCTCGGCAGTGCATTGATTGTTCTAGACAAAGTGATGCTGATACAATAATCTTATTGCTGAATTCAAATAATGTGCTTTACACGAACAAAGAAGCAGCATAAATATGACTGAGGTGGCAAATTCAATATTAAATCCATTTGACAAGCAAATACACTAAAGAGGATTAGGTCTAAAATCTCACTGTTGTGCACAGAGAGGTTCCACACTTCTCATGAACACCTTGTGTTTGCCTGCATTGAAAGTCAAGTATGGATGGGCATATTTCTCTACCCCCCAATGTATTTCTTTACCTGATAAAATGATTTTCATTTATCAGCTGCTTTTTGCTAAATTATAAATATAGCTATCAAATTATCAAAAAATAAAAATCATCTCTGCATCTTTTTGTGTGTTGTTAGGATGTTGTAGTGTGAGGAAGAATGTCTTTGCCTTTGAATGAGTTTCTGAGTGCTTAGCTTTTATATAATGCAGTTCCCACAGTTGTCAATGGTGAAGCACCTTTAGGCTTAAATGGGGAGAAAATTACTTAATGGTAAGTGGTTCTCCAAATGTTTCCTTCAAAGCCTGACTAGATATGTTATCTATGATACATTTTCAGCTTTCTAAAATTCCTAAAACAGGTTTTTATCCCTTGGTAGTACATTGGGCCTTATGAACTATGCCTCTTTAGAGAGCACAAATAATTTATTTTTTTTTTCGGGAAGTAAGAGATTGCTACAAATGTGCAAATACAAGTGCACTCACTCCTTCAGGAGTTCTTAGTTTTCTATTACCAAGCCTTCCAGAAATAGCCAGAAAAACATTAACCAATATTGGAGCTGTTGTTAAGTGAGAACAGGAAAGATCTGGTGAAAAAACCCACCTTAATAATACAGGAGAGGTATGAAGGAGCAGCCAGCACTTACACTTGGCATAAAGCCTTTTCAGGCAGGTACATTTGTGCACGTGGCACTTTTTAAAAAAATAAACTAAAAAAAAAAAACTGTTAAAGTCTGAAGCATAGTTACTTTTTTTTTTTTTTAAAAAAAAAAAAGAAGAAAAAAAAAAAATTCCATATGGTTTTTCATTCTTCCAGACTCATGCTTAGAGCAGTGGCCCACTATGAGAAACACAGAGGATCACACTACTACAGATTGAAACCAGGTTCTCAAGTTCTCAAAAAGTGCAACTTTCCACCTCTGTAAATTGGACAATGGGTAGTCCAAGACTGGTCTCCTTCTCTATTTCACTACGATATGACTTGGCCCTCACTAGGTGTGCCCTCCCAGAGCCACCCAGGGCTTTGGATGACTTCTGTCCATGGCCTCTTGTGTTGTAGTGCACACTATGCAGGTAGGAAGAGAATAGTTTTCTCATACAGCAGCAATGAGAATTTACAAACATCTATTCCAGAATAAGATAGCTATTGATTGTAGCAGAAAAATAATGAAGATTGTCAGAAGAACCACTTGATCTTGTGGTTTATGAACTCACCAAGGGGCACCAGATTGAGAGGGACTTAAACCTGCATCTTTATATTGCAATAAATAAGCCACCAAACTGCTGGCTCATTTGCAACAAACCATGCTCAGCTTTTCCTCATGATACTACTTGGTCTTGTACAATTAAAAGTCTCTTTAAAGAGAACGGATATGCAATTGGCTGTGGGTCCAGTGGTTGGCACCCACACATGAAGTCTCTGCCAAACAGCTCATCTGCTGCCACCTGTGTTCCCAGGGGAAAAAAAAAAAAAAAAGTCTGTTTGGGTGAAAACAGGTTTTGTTGTAGAGTGCTCATTCTCAACCCTTGGGAAACTTACTGTAAACACCATTTGAACACATCACATGAACAAATTGAAAAAATTGTACCTTCCCATTCAATCTTGAATTCGATCACCAAAACTTTGTATCTTATTTTATATCAGTGCTTTTAGAAGGGCAGAAAGAACTCAAAAAGCTTATTCTTGTATTTCATTCTTTCAGCTTTTGGGAGCTGAAAAGAGTGCCTTTTGCACTGTAAGTTTCAAACCTTCTTCCACGGATGCAGTTGCAGCCTGTGTTTTGTCAGTCCCATGATGAAGGAATTCTGCAAAAATAAAAGCATTTTTACTCCAGAGAGTCATGCCTTTGGGATGCTTATCAGACAGGATCTTGGCATAACAGGATCAGAGTCATCAGAATGGAACTTATTTCTAAATATTACTACTGCTGTGCTTTTTGTACAGTTATTATATAAATATAGCAAATACAAACCTAATTACTGATTATTACAATAACACTATTAAAATCCTACTCTAATATTTATTCACTACTGATACTAAATTCTACTCAGCAACATACAGTAGAATAAAAAAAAAAATCCCTCAGACTCTATCATAGTTTCAACCTAAACAAGAGAAATTGGCTAGCAATCAGCATTTTTAAAATTCTCTTTCAGCAGGCATTTAGATGCATGACCTATAGTGAAGGTATGAAGATAACAATTAAGCTTTTAAACAGAAAAATTAGATGTTTAAATCCAGGCACTTGGCTCGGAACCTTGTTGAAGCAGGGCCTTAAAAGTGCATGTAAATAGAAAAGGATCCATCTGAAAATATTTTTCAGTTGCTTTTAGTGTGTTTCTTCTCATATTATTTCTAAATGAGATTCAGGGTTCTCTTCTGAATTCCTTCTCAGAAAAAGGAGTCATTTGGCTGAAATTTTCCTGTGCACCTGCGTAAAAGCTTGGCACAAAAATGGTGTTTTGATTTCTTAGGCTTTTTTCTCTATCTTTCATATTTTGACCTCTTAGTAAAACTTGTCTTTGCTTCTCCGAAAAGCATTTGTAGCTTCTAAAATACTCGGGTTATTTTTCTGAGTATAAATTGGTCTCAATTTAATATACTCCAATCAAAGAATTAGAGATAACGACATACCGTCTGTGTGAAGTGTTGCTAGCTCTCTCTTGCTGGTTGTTTCTGTAAAAAAGAAAGCTTAGACTAAATCATGAGAAGGGGGGTTGTCATTGTTTAATCTGAACAGTACAGATCAGGAGTTCATTGAATTTATTCTTATTAAAACAAAGATTTAGGCAAAGAGATTCCCCTTTCATTCAAATTTTCCTCTGTAATAAAGAATCTGCCAAAATCTTTTTCCTAGAAATTTGCCAGATAGGATTTTTTTTTTTCAGTCTGAACTGAACAGAACAGCTACACAGAAAGATAATAACATTAGTAAACATTAAATAAGCATGTTTCATTCAAAGGGTTCTTTTTTTTTATTAAGAAATATAACAAAAGTCTAAAATTAGTGGAGGTATTCAGTAAGATAAAACTGATTCTTTATCAGCAGTGCTAAAGCCAGCACGATTTTCCTGTTAGCACCTAACAATTCCCCCTTTATTTATAATGTGTTGGAACTGCCATTTTTATATTACAGCCACCGGATCCCAGTGAAAGGTTACTGGCTTACGTGAAACAATTTTCTGGCTTTGATGCAAACTTTCCTGTGCCATTTTATTCTCCTTTGACCTATTCATGAGGGGGGTACATGAATCCAGAGGTCGATACAGATGTGTATATCTGTCCTTAGCTCTGGGGTGTGTGAATATGAGCCAAAGGATTAGAAAAAATAGCACTGCCTTTTCATGTGTGTCTCCACTTGGGAGTTCAGAGGTTCTCCCCCTGCCATGCTCTGATTGCAATCCATATGAATTAAGTTTTTATCCAGCCCTGTTCCCACAGGACAGGTATTCAGTCTTACAAGGCTGTAATTTCAGCTTCAGGGCACAGATCAGTGTATGACAATGGAGATAAATATCCCCTTCATCTTTAGAAAGGATTTGTCCTTCCAAGATGGAAGCCAAGTAACAGAGCAGAGTGGGTCTATTTTTGCCTTTCCAGCTAGTTTTTGCATGATTTAAGAGGAAATATGAGCTAGCAATATCTCTGGTTTGGCATTCCTGCTAGTGACCTCAGTGGGTCACTAATCAACCCAAGTGTCACCCATGCATTCAGGTTGGCAAGAGCCTCACAGGGTTGGCAGGAGCCTCCTGAAAAAAATATTTCTTCATATCTAACTGCAATTTGCATGTTACAGTTGTGTCTCTTGCCTCTTTCTGTCCCTGTGCACCTCCAGGAAGAGTCGGGCTCCATCTTCTCTACACACCCCACTAGGTATTGAGGACAGCAAAAAATTCTCCCCTGAGCCTTCTCTTTATTGGGTGCTCCAGCCCCCTCACCAGCTTGGTAACCTCTCCTGGACATGCTCCAGGATGGCAATTAGTCCACCTTCTTCATCTCTCTTGGTGTTCACTTGAGTAGCAGTAAATGGAAAGGACACATGAAACAGAGAATAAGACAGACTGCTAGATTTAGTTCAGGAAAGCACCCAGCTACTGTTTCATTCTTGTTGGGTCAAATTCAATGCCAGAGAAAAATCTGGCAGGAGGAGGCAGTCAATGAGATCCTTATTATTACCTGTAACCAGAGATGGACAGAAGGCGATATCCAGCCCATTCAGGGAAGAGTTAATACGCACGTTCACAAAGCATTCAATGGCATCTTTGTCGCAGTTGCAGAGGAACTGTTCACAGGGATCCCCAGACTCTGAGAATAAAATAAAAATCCAAACAAGGTACTGTTGAAATATCTTTTCCACCTCCTGGTTTTTCCTCCCTGTAAGGTTTGTGTCTGTATTTGTTAGTGCAAACATATTTATACTTTGCTTCTTCACATCAAACACAGTCAAATTTCAAGTAGAACACAATTTGTTTTTGAAATGTCATCCAATACAGCCTGGCACAGCTGGCAATAGACATCTTGCCTGTACTGGTTCTTCCTGCAGAGTAGTGAGGGCTACAGAGCAGTGTTTTCCTGCCTGTAGTTTTTCCATGGAAAACTTAACCCAGCTGATACCGAGTCTGACATTTCACAGGCTTCATTTAAATATTCCTCCTAACCTGAAGAAGTCGTAGTCCACAAGCCAAACCTTTCACCTAAGATGTGTTTTGCTCCTTATAAAGGATATAAAAGTTTCCCAACAAATACTCTTTTCCCACTTCAAAACCTACCTTTCAGATTTTCAAAAAAACATTGACCTTTTGGAGCTGTCACACTTATGTTTCCCTTTTTTAATGAGGTATTATTATTTTGTTCTTGCTTTTTTTTTTTTTTTTTTTTTTTTTAGTTTGAACAAAATCTTTTCTGATTTTTAAATATAGAAAGAGCTAAAAAAGCACTATTTATGTTTAAATACACTTGGACCTTTATAGTTTGGCCTAAATAGCAAAAATGTGTTAAATTTAAAACAAAAAAAAGGAAATTGGATCAGATGGCTGCTTAAACAAGCTGTAAGGGTATATTGGTTTGGGGATTCTGCTCCTCTTTACTGGTATCATCGAATTGTGTTCTAGCATATAGTCTTTTCTGAAAGTCAATACTTGTGAAAAAATATATTAAAAGTATTTAAGCATTAAAGATCTCCACTCCACATTTGCCAGGACTGTACCAGTATTGTGTGGAGTAGCTTCTGTTACAACACCATGATCTCTGCCCTTGTCAGTGATACTGTTGTAGCTGAGGAGTGTATACGATCCTGCAAACAAAGAATTTGATCTCTCAACCTATATAAAAATCAGGCCTTGAAGCTTCAGAAGGGAACTCTTTTTCAGGTCTTTCCCCAGTATCCACTGCATTTCTGATATGTGAAGATATCTCAATCAATGCTTAGTGGTCCTGCAAAGTCAGCAAGAGGCTGCTGCTTAGAGAAGCCCTGAAAAGTTTCTAGTTATTTGACTTCAATTTTCCTGCCTAGCTGGGCTTTGATGCCTCTGTGTATTCCTATTTCCATTCACCCCTGAGCAGAAAAATTATACCCTTAAAAACCTACACGTGGAGATGCTTTCTGCTTAATTTATACATGACTTTTGGTAGATAGATGAGAACATATGGCTTGGTCATGGTGAGGTTCCAGTATTAAGCTCTTGGGATAGGTTAATCTTACCACAGGTCAGGTTTTCAGTAGAGCAGCTGACATCTGTCGAAATCTTTGATGGGTCCCATGCGCACTCCATCTCTATTGCTTCCTCGTAGCATTTGCGGTGCTGGAAACAGCATCTTAAAGAATGAAGAAACAAGGAGTTTGCACAATTTAGTTTCAGTTCAAGATCAGACTGCAATGCCTTCATGTTGCTCTTACACAAGAATGCAAAAGATGCCAAAGGAGAAAAAGGGATCCTCAGTGTGGTCCCTAGACACAAGAAAGGCTGAGTATTGCTTTCCCCTGAACAGTCTAGTGGGTTAAGTACAGATGGATGCAAAACTCAGAGGTGGCACCGGGTCTGCGTGCTGTGGGAGACCACACTTACATTTCTGTCCTGCTGTAGTATCTGAGTTCTTACAATGACTCTACAGGCAGTTTAAATGAGAAATCCACTATCAGCGCCCAAATATCTGCCCACAGCACTGTCAGCTCACTGCCAAACTGTGCCCCATGGCTCAACTCTAGAGGTCTTGGCTCCAGCCCTGCCACAACCTTTCTCATTGCAGACTTGGAGAACTATATAGAACCTGGCACTCATGGAGGGTTAATGTCTCTGCAACGCATTGTGCATCCCTGTGTCTCATTGACACTAAACACTGCAGTGCTATCTTCTGTTTCTTGTACTTTCTCTTCTAGGCAACAATCAGAATTAAAATGCACCATTTAGCCATGGGAAGGGACCACGAAATATATTTTTTCACACTGAAGTAAAGCAGCTTTCATCCACCACCAAACAATAAAGGCAGTTGGAAACCTTGTGTTTTCCTACACCCCTGCTGTCATGCAAACATCAAATGCCTGCACGACCACTTTAGCTGTGAATAGCAATGAAAAGTAAACCAGAACAACAAGCTCTTCATCAATCCTCTTTTCTCTTCAGCTGTTCTTGAACAGGCAAGTCATTTACTTTTACATTATAGCAGCATCTGTATGCGCTGACATCAGCTATAAATGAAACACCAGTAAAATGTTCAGCAATCATTTACCCCAAATAAAATTGTTACATAGATTAAACAAGGGCTTGGTGTTAGATTTAGATTGAGATATCCTAATTTCAAAGAAACAGACTCAGAACAGGGCTCTGTTACTGAATTGCCATTGGTCTTGACCACGTCAAACGCAAAGACAACATTAACACTCAAACCCAGCATCTGCTGCCAGGCAGGGTAAACTTGTGATCATGATGTAAGGATTTTAATTAAGCTCATGTGGGATTTTTGTTAAAGACACGGTGAATGTGTTATTACACGTCACCCGCAGCCCTGCATATGCACTGAACTCGTGGGTGGACAGAAGCAGTCCTGCACTGATCAAAGCAGGTAGGAAACACCTGTCCCTTGCAGGTTCCCTTCTAGGCTACGCATTCACTGTCTCACTTCCTATATTTCGGAAGCATTTAATATTTAATAATTGACTATATTAATAAATAATTATGACAATGTTTAATATGTTCTCAAAACCAGGGAAGCAGTCCAAGTCTTGGTGAAAGACATCAGTGATGAGGTTTGCTCAGATTGCCAGCAGCAGATCAGAGCTCATGAATAGCATTATCCCACCTGATGAATTTTCAAAGCCCAATTTCTTTCACTCCAGTGTCTCTGCTGCCTGTTAGTGCTTTTGCTCCCTGCTTTAACCTGGTCTAGGAGCCTGCAGGAATGTATTCAACAAAGGTGAGGGCAAATACCATTCAGCAGAGAGGGCCTGAAGGTTCCTCTGTACCACAAACATTACTGTGCCTTGTTTCAGAAGCAAGGCTGAAGTTTGTGAGCTCCATCAGGAACGGGGTTTTAAACATGCAGCTGATGAAATGTCTCAAGACTCACTTCTGTCTCTGCCTGAGGTCTAGTGAGGTGTCAGCAGCTGAAAGCTCCTCTAACTGCAGAATTAGTCTAATACAAACTCCCTGCAGTTCTTGTTTGTTTAGAGCATCACAATTACATCAACACATACTGGAACAATTAATCAGAAAATTTACTTGCCTTCCTTTTGCAAGCAGGGGATTGTAAAACATGGATTGCCTTCTGGGCATATTTCTCTTTCCCCATGGACTATGGAGGTAGACTAGGCTCCTAATTTAGATATGACAATTAGCTACTCTGGGAAATGAGAAAAGGTTGGTCTTATGAGCACAAACACTTTCCACAAAAACCTACAGTGAGATGTTCAGCCCTGCTTTATGGAGCAGAAATGTCAGTGACAAAATCCAAGGTTTGCAAAACTACTTTCTAAGAAATAAAGATAGTGAAAAAATTGCAACACTGTGGGAACTGTGTCTGAGAAAGACATGTGGCAGTCACCTGTTTGGAGGCTTTCTTGAATCAAGGGCATTTCTGTGTCAGTGGTGAAACAATAATCAGTCTCTATTTACTGCAAACTGCAGTGAGGTTGCCATGCTGCTAAAGAAACCTCACCGCAAGACTGATAAGCAATTTATAAACAAAAAGTGACCCTGTAGACGTTTTTCAGGACAAAACAGCTGATAGATCATTCCGCTGTTTCTTCACTTATGTGTTCTGTGTTAAAATGAAGCTGAGTGAAGTGAAAGCCCAGGTGCTCAGTTCTTCAGGTATCAATCCATTGAACTGGCTCAAGCTCTTGTTTCAGCATGTCATCACGATTGTTCAGAAAACCTTTAATAAGAAGACTTATGGCTTTCTTCCAGTAGCAGGTTTAGATCTTTTTCCCAGCTGTCCCATGCAGGAAAGTGGATGGATTAATTTCCATCTAGCTATAAGCATTAGCCCTTTCTGAGCCATTGCTGTCTTCACTCAGGGAATTAATACATTACCTTATATTGTTGGAAAACCTTTTTTCTATTTAAGCATGGATGGATCTTGATTCTCTTTTATTTTCTTTTCACATCTCCTGCTTGTATAAGTGAACAGCCATTTGACTGTCCTGTCCTGAAATTAGACTTTTTCTCACTAGCCTAGTCAGGGTCTGGGGCAGTATTCCTCCAAAGCTCAGAGTGGAGTTTGGATGGTTTTGTTCCCAATGCATGATATTGGGAAGAGCCATTGAGCTACATTGTTCTTCTCCATCTCTGAATGCTCCGGTGTCTTACAACCTCAGCATGTACACAGATATTCAGGGCAAGATCTACTTAACCTCCTAACTGCCACTTGAAGTCATACTTAGCTGTAACTTGGTTCTGTTGATGCTTAAATCCCCCTCAGATGCCAACATTTTCATCATAGTCCATTATGAGCTTACATTGCTGGTGCCTTACACAGATCCCAATACCAACAGTTTGGTAAGATTGTAAACCTACTAAACTGCTCAGGTTAATGCTCTCCCACTCACCTTATTAACAGGCCCTCCAGTTTTTGGCACTGATTTAAGTGTGAGACAGAATTCCCCAGTACAAAGAAATGAATGAGTCTTTGTTCACAAAGATCCGTTCAGAATTTAGAGACCTCTGGGTAAGATACGTCAAGGAGATGGGTATGGTGTTTACTTATTCTATCACATTAATGGTCACTCTTTGTAACCAGCTTAAACAGCTGTGCCACCAGAGTTGCACTGGTGGAGTTGTATTCAGGTGTGTGGGATTCTGCTTTTATCCGTAAGATGGGAGTATTTTTACACACTGAAGTGTGAGGAAATAAAGAGACACTCCAAGCTATGAGAAAAAAAAAGCAAGTGGATCATCACACACTGTAGGTTATGACTACCTTGATTTCATCTGTTTCCAAGCCATGCTGTAAGGCAACTGGTATGGGGTGCTGGACCAGCAAAAAGATAGTGCTTACCAGCAGGTAGGAATAACACAGGATGGGTCTGATAAACCAGAGCTGAAGTTATCTTTTGTAGGTCACTTCAGATATTTAAGCTGCAAGTGAGTAATGACTAGATTAAACAGAGCCGGATGGTGTGGGACTGAATTACCCTCTGGGTAAATAATCTATTTTTTCACAACTAAATCATTTAGGTGAGTGTTAGGCTTTGTGTCAACAGAGCATGAAGGCACTGACAGCCAGTTAGTGCAGAAGAGGACATCTCATGGATAAGACTTACTCATCAGCTTCATCCATGGGGAGCCCTTCTGTCTCAAACCGGCAAGAGCAACCATAGTCCTCAAAATCCCTGGGACAAAAACCAGTAACACACTTCATTTTGTTCACAAAGTTGAGCAGGGCAGGGAAGTTAGTGAAGATGGACTGTAACCAGGTGAAGTGAGAACCCAGGCAGTCTGGAAAGAGAACAGCCATAAAATGCATGGTAAATGGAGGTGAGCCAGGTAAGCAAGGCAGTAACACAGGGAGATTGAACAAGGCTTGACACTCAGAAGTATTTAGTATTATAATAGTCTTTGGGGAAATCTACAGCCTCAAAAATCCCCGTTCCTTTCCAGTATATATAAAAGCTAACTCCAGAGGATCTATATTCAGTGCCCAAGTACAACTGGAACAAATACTTACCAAAAAATAATGCAACACTTTCCACATTTTGAAAGACACCATTGAAGAATGTGGCATTACCTAAATGAAAAAATAAAGAAACCACACTTCTTTTTAAAAAAAATAGATGACAAGAACTGACCCCAGACTGCCCCTGGTTTTGCTTCAATTGTTAAACCATTTTGAGGTAAGAGTTACTAGCTATTTGCTAACAGCACACTTCCTGCAGTGTTTCTGGAGTACAAGTGATTCCCCACTGCTATGCAATATTGCAGAAAGTAAAGCTTAAATCATTCTTACTCAAGATTCTTTCAGGTGTGTTAAGAAGCTCTGGCAGGAATGCTGGCGGCTCCAATTCTTGGCCACCTACCTCAGCAAACAAATCTGAGAAGAAAAAGATTTAAAAATAATAACAAAAACAAAAGGACAATCCCACAACATACACTTCATTATGACACATACACTGCAGGCATTTTGAATACCTTCCTACACTAGCAAGTTGATTTATCTAAGCCATGAAACACTTGCTAGCTCCACCTGCACCCAGAAAAGCCCAAAAGTGTACTGGTAAATCACATTGACTTCGGCTTAAAAATCAGTCCTCTGTTAAGCTGAGGTATTGCTAGTGAGGCTGTGCTAACCCTTGTATTCCTGTGCTTTTCTGAACAGTAGCACTTACTGGGATAAATCAGTACAATTGTATAAAATTGTTTTAGTTGTCCAATTACTTTCATTGTCCCGAATGTTTCTACTCTGTAACCCTGTGCTCTTATTTGAAGCACAATTATCTGAAGTCAAGAGGTTTGTTTCTTCTGAGTTCTTATTGCCTATTGCCTTATTGCCTCTCTTTCTATCACTATTTTTCTTAACTTGATTATCTCTTTTTCATTTTGAAGGTGCCATGTTATATTTTCCACACTTTTTATTTTTTGTTTCCCATGTCCTGAATTATCTAAAAATCTAATAAGTGTTCTCTCCCTTCCTTTTTTTTTTTTTTTTTTTTCCCCGTTGTTCTTCTGTATGATTTAGAAGAGAATGTAACTTTGGATTTATTTAAGCTTGACCTTTGTTCTAAAAAAAAATTTAAAAAGGTAATAAATCAAGGGTGTTTATTGTCTCAAGAATCTAAAAACTGATGAAAATACCTAATGTTAAATTCATGGCATAACTTACGTCTTAGAATAACTGGCATTAGGAAAGCTGTCTATTTTTTCTACAAAAGATTCTAGAAAAGAACTGAGTTATCTTGCTAATATGTTGCATTTTCCTGCAAAAAATACAAGCGTAAGAGAGTAAAGTGGAGTGGTGGGGTTTTTAAATATAAGGCTTAACTCCATGTTTAGCAAAGGATTGGGGAAAAATAAGACTCTTTTAGGCCATATATAAGGGCCCTCTCAGGATGTCTACAACTTTGTGGGGTGACCAAGATGTTCATGGTAACAGTCATATGCCTCCAGCAAGTAATTTCTCAAGTTTAGTGGCAGAATATGGATACGGGGTAAGAGCTGCTTCCTCTTAAGCTATTCTTTCCTTGAAAGTCTTGGTCACAAATAAAAGCTTTTAGATGAACAGCAATCCATCCTTCATTGTCCTTCATTGCAGCAGGTCTGAGGGGAACAGATTGCTTTCCTCAAACCAGAAAAGGTCTCCTGAAAAAGGCTGGCCTTTCCACAGAACTGGAACAAGTCTGCTGAAACCTTGACAGCCATGAGGAGTTCAGATTCAAGTGAAATAATGGTGTGCCTTACAAAATAAATAACGTTTGTACACATGCTTGCTAAAGAAAATCTCCCCCTTATTTCTGGTTTAAAGCCTGTATTTGCCCTGCAATGACAAACATCTTTCTCCCAGGACATGCTCTATCAAATGCATCTAGAGCCAGGTTTTGACACACTGTATAACACCATGGCTCAAACTCAGTGTCTGTTGATAATTTAGTCCTTTCAGCAAAGTTTTGGAAAATATGAAAATCCCATTGAGTTGAAATGAGACAGAGGAGAGACTCGATAAAGCCACGTTACAGAACTGCTGGAAGTTATGATTGCTCCAGCATCCTTCACTTGCACTTAGTTCTTCTCAGCAAACTTAATTTGCACACAATTAACACATAAATGTTTGAAGCTCCCCTGGAGAAAAATCTCTCCCACAGGGACAGCAGTTTGGTAAACCTTTAGCTCTTCTAATCCTTGAATTATGAAGAATGATATTTCTAATTGTCACTAAGCCAAGATCAGTGAACCAATGTTTGCTAACGAGACTGCTAAAATTTGTTTAAATTGTGGGGAGTGGGACAAAAAGAAAATACATTTTTGGATTAATTATTATCTTTTTTTTTCTTTTGCTATCATGTCTTTTAGGTCTGTTGGTCCTAGATCATTCCCTGTATATCCAGTGAAAGATTGCACTACAAAAATCGATCCTTTAAACCTCAGAAGACTCTGGGGAGGTCAACTTCTCTCACCTTTCTCAAAACCTGCTAAATTACTTGGCACATGTCCTGAGGAGAATTGTTTGATAAATCAGCTCTTGGGCTTTCCAGTTGTATACATTATCCACAGAATTTCTTTCAACATTCAGATACATGTAAAAATGTTCCTGGGCTGTGTCTGTGATGTTGCTACTCACAATGCTTTTCTGAAGTATTATCTGAAAAAGGCCCATCAAGAAAAACATCAGTGCCCCTCCAGTTCTTTTTTGCAAACATGACCCATTAAAATGTCATAATATAAGGCATGGACACAGCTATTATAATCCTCAGGGAGCAGAAACCTTGATTGTGCCAGGAAAAGTCAGGGTACAGCAAACTCAACCTATTTGATTTATTCAAGGTAAATCACATTAGCTCCTCACAAAGATGCTAGCTCATGCACAGATACCTGCTTCAGTCTCAAAGCAGAGATCAGCAGAATAGATCCCACATAAATATAAATCAATAATCCTCTCCAACCCCCCAAATAGTAGCATTTTAAATCTTTATGCTCAGATTGTGCTTAGCTGAGAGAAAAGAATCTAAAAGCTGTGGCATAGCCTTGCGAGGTTTGGGGCAAAATCTCTTTCAAATGTTATGTCAGAAAAATTTAGTCCCCTTTAATACTCTTTTATTTTTTATGAATAAATAGGGTAGGTATTTTAACATTCTTTATCACTGCAGTGGGAAATGTTAATATTCTTACTGATAACTCTGTGTAGTAGGAGTCTTAATGTTCAGCATCAATGTATTTTAGCCCATGTATTTTGTGTTAGACCTGCTTCTTTACTGACTTCTATTGCATGAAAACCCTTAGAAGAGAGGCAGCCGGTGAAATAGGTCAGTGCAGAGTTTTGTCTATGCCAAAATCCTGAGCTTTCCTTTCCCTTTAGAAATAACCCCATGGAGTGACCAGAAATGGTGTTAGACCTTCTAAGAGTCCTTCTCTTCGCCTACACACTGCTACTCGTAATGATATTCCTACCCAGAGCAGGGATTGCAGAAATTTGAAATGTTTGCCCATCCCTGTGACTGGAAAGCTCATTCACTGATAGCAATAAAATCTAAAGATCTATATGAAGGTAAAAAACATATTCATAGTAAAACTTGAAGGAGGAGCTTTAGATGAACATGAGTTATATTTCAGATGCACTGAATGGTTTGGAGAATTTATTCTACTAAATACTCCAATACTATGGAGTATTTAGGCAATACACATATATTTAATGAATAGAATCTCTTTATATGTAACTTGTAACTTTTTTGGAGTCTAAAGGACTTAAATAATGACCAAATGTTAGCAGAAGGGAAGTTGCAATATTTTGGTTTTAATTTTAAGCCCACTAGATGTTTCTTGCTTCACTACAAGACCTGAGAAAATATGTTTTAGAAGTACTCCATAGGTAATCCTATTTAAGTGCGTTTGGATGTTGAACAACCAGGTTTGAGGGGACAGAAAGTGTGCTTTTAAAGAATTGTTTCCAAATGTACATACTTAAAATAGTATTTAGGCATAAATGTCAAATAATCATAAAAATACATTGACACTTACCACTGTAAAACACCATTGACATAGACACCATCAGAAGTACAATCATTTTTTTGTTTAATCCAAAGACAAGGCGTTACACAACAGACTGGTGTGCCTGGTGAGTTAAAAAAAATATTAGGCAGGACGTTAACTCTTGAATCTGGGAGTGGGAAGACATCAGTTTAGAAAATCATTCTTTTGTAGCCTGGCCATATTTCTGCCTGATGCAATACAGTTTTTACCCTTATCATAGTAAATGAACATATTACAGCAATGATGAGCCTTATGTATCCTTCGATTTTTACCAATGTCCTCTATAAACCTGATTAACAATGTTCATTTTGGAATTGTTTTAGGTGAGAACAGGCTCTGCAAAAGTGTCAGAGATGAGGAAAGTCCATTTAGCAATAAAATGGTGTACTTGAAGTTTCTTTTGTTCTTCAAAGAGTTTTCACGTCTTACTTGATCTAACAGAATGTTTGAACAACTCTTCACATTAAGTTTAAATGCAGATATTGTGAAACACTCTGTAAATGAAGAGATATTCTGGGATTACTTCTATTGAACCCAGTTAATTTTCAATCTGTTATATTAGTTTGCTTCACATTGCAAAAATCTCTCCCACTTTGTTGTCATTTAGTCTAATCTGTGTTGAGACTGATCTAATGCATCACATGTTTTCCTAATGATAAATACTATGTTATTTGGAGATCTTCAAGTTCTGGATGTGCTTGTTAGAAAAATGTGTGTAAAAAATTCTTCTGCAGCTAAAAGCCTTGCACTAGTATTCATTAAATGGCAGATAATAGATTGTTTTGAACTGCAGTCACAGTTTACCGTAAATCTAGAATGATTTTCAAAGTAAGTCAGGTATGGAGTTTTTTACAGCCAAATAAATGAACATTTATCACTTTTCAAATATGTATCTACTGTTGATTATCTGCTCCCCTAAGGTCAAATATTGCATTCATTTCTATTAAAAAAATCATGTAATATTTCATCAGGAAGTGAGGTTATAAATCTAACACCTCTAAATATTTATAGTTTACTATCCCAAATCTCTTACCTATACTTTAGCCTACAACTCCACAGTATCAAATAGCTTATTCTACATTGTTTTCTTCCTGATTCCTGTATTATAGAGTACATCTAGGAAGGCTTACCTTGAGGGATATTATTCGAAAGCAGTTGGATGGAGGACAAATGGGTTTCAACAAAGTCAGTAGTAAGTTATTTATACTCGCCTGGATATATACCTCACCCATGTGATCACTTCCTTTATCAAACCCACTTCAACATTTATTAATTAATTCTTCCACGAGATTCCTTAGAGTCATTATGCCCACAGTGTATCTTAGTAATATAGCTCCAGTCATGTAAAGGATCTATACTGAGAACTCTGTTCTGCAGGTGCATTCACTGTATGGTAACTTTCTCCAATACTCTTGGATGTAATTAAACAACAATCATCTTATTGTTATTAATCACTCACAAAATCTCTGGGGCATGTGAATATGGCTTTAATAGCTTAGCAAGAGGTAGTGTTCAGTGATGAAAGATGAGTGAAAATTTATACAGCTTTAAACACTGACATTCCTCAGCGTTGAGAAGTCTGTTGTCTATCCACAGTGGATCTGGTCCAAAACTGAGTGAAATCCAGGGGAAGGTTGAGTCAGTGAGCTTTGGGAAGGTTTGTCATTGGGAAGGTGTGTTTTCTGTCCGGGTCAGACACAATTACCCTTCAAAGATGCCATCAATAAAGGCAAACCCTCCACTGAGTTTGAGCATGGAGAGGTAAGAATTCTGACAAATTGGAAACAAATAACAAAAGACTTGGCTCCTCCAAGGACCTGTGAACTACATTGTCTTCAGAAAGGCCTTTGACACTGTCTTGCTTAAGATCCTTGTAAAGAAGCTCTTGATATGTGGGCTGGATGAGCCCAACAAGGTGTGTTGAAGACTGGCTGAATGGTGGGACCCAGAGTGTGGTGGTCAGTGGCGCAAAGTCTAGTTGGAGGCCAGTGACTAGCAGTGTACACCAGCAGTCACTACTGGGCCCAGTCTTGCTTAAAATCTTAATTAATGATCTGGATGCCGGGGCAGAGAGTACCCTCAGCAAGTTTGCAGATGACACAACCTAAGAGGAGTAACTGATGTGTCAGAGGCTCATTCTGCCATCCAGAGGGATCTTGACAGGCTGGAGAAATGGGCCAACAGGAACTTCATGAAGTTCAACAAGAAGTGCAAAGTCCTGCACCTGGGGATGTACGACCCCATGCACCAATATATACTGGGGATCACCCACCTGGAAAGCAGCTTGGCAGAAAAGGGCCTTGGGATCCTCGTGGACACCAAGTTGAACATGAGTAAGCAGTGTGCCCTTGCAGCAAAGAAGGTTAAAGGTATCCTCAGCTGCATTAGGCAAAATATTGCCAGCAGGTGGGGGGAATGGATCCTTCCCCTCTACTCAGCACTGATGAGGCCACACCTGGAGTACTGTGTCCAGTTCTGGGCTCCTCAGTATGCGACAGACATGGACAAACTTGAGACAGTCCAAAGAAGGGCCACAAAGATGGTTAAGGGACAGGAGCATCTATCATATGAGGAGGAGCTAAGAAAGCTGGGAATCTTCAACCTAGAGAAGGTTCAGGGGGTTCTCTGTCAGTGCCTTTAACACCTGAAGGGAGGGTGCAAAGAGAACAGAGCCAGGCTCTTTTCTGTGGTGTCCAGTGACATAACAAGAGGCGATGAGCACAAACGGAAACACAGGAGGTTCCCTCTGAACTACAGGAAACATTTTTTTTACTGTGCAGGTGACTGAGCACTGGCACAGGTTGCCCAGGGATGTTGTGGAGTCTCCCTCCTACTTCCTCCTTTGGAGATATTCCAAAGCCATCGGGGAATGGTCCTGAGCAATTGGCTCTAGGTGGCCCTGCTTGAGCAGCAGAGTGGACCACATGACCTCTAGAGATCCCTTCCAAGCTCAACCATTCTGTGATTCTGTGATGCTGCCAGGAAAAGGACAGGGTTCAGTCATACCATTTCTGTGACCAACCGCATCAAGGAACTTTACAGAAGAGTGAAACATGTCAGAAGTTATAACATATTGATATGAAAATTGATTTCCATATGAGTTTTGTTTCTTCCAGTTGGAGTCTCCAGGGATCGCGTCAAGTGCACTTTTAGTACCTTGACGAACGTTTTCAGCCTGACAAATCAGAGTGGCCTTGACAGGGCATAAAAACAAACATGAGTCCTCTGAGATAGTGATCTGCCACCATAATTTCTGTACTTCTGCCCAACATGCACATATGTTTTTCAGGACTGAAAAACCTGGAATATGGAAAAAAAAAAGGTTTTGAGTGCAGTCAATGAGTTCATTTTTTTCATGGAGCCTTCCTTTTTCACTCCTCTTATTTTGTAGGTTTTCCCCATTAATTTTCATTATGGGAAAGCCAAACAATAAGTCTTAACAACCGTGACAAGAAGGTTGTCATTCAGGACAGGCACCATTAACCTTTTCTTGGCTCCTTTCAGAAGACACCCGTAACTATGTGATATCTTCTAATTCTCTCCTCACGAACACGCTCAGGCAGTAGCTCTCAGCCTTTTCCAAAGCCTTAGAGTGGAGATGGCTGTGACCTACCCCCAGTGCCAGACATGGCTCAGGCGCACTCTATCACACTATAGAGAGGTTAGCAATTCGTCCAAGGACTTCTATCCCTAAAGGAAAAAAAACCAGAATGTTTTCTTATAAACACAGAAGTGTCCTTTTACATGGAGATCAGTGCTACAACTTAGAGCTCATTAAATTCATTAAAATAATAAAAAAAATATTTTAAAAGGGAATCCTCTTCAAAAATATTTTTATTTGATATCATCTTTTTATTCAAACCTAAAGGAACCCAGCAAGTCAAAATTACTTTAATCATTGTTTTCTACCCTTATGTTATTTTTTTCATGTCTCTTCCTGAGTTCTCAGAAAACTTCATGATAAAAACCTAAGAAACAATATAGAGGTTTTTTTTTTTTTTTAAAAAAAATCATGTCTTCAGGCTTTAAGATGTTTTTCTGAGATTTAAAAGCAAAAGATGCACAAAAATGTAATTCACGCAGCTCTCCACAGCAGAACTGATCCTGCCTTGGGTGAGGAGAGTTACTGCAGGCGAGATCTCTCCACAGCATTGCAGTACCATGGCCATGTTAATATTCCTGATATATACATTCATTGTGTCTACGTTCCTATTTCTTCCACTGGCCTAACTTTCAATATCCACTGTAACCGGTGCTACTCCAATCTATCCTGCTCTTTGATATGACAGAAATGCTTCTGTCATGCTCTTGAACACAACAGTGAAATGTATTTTGGAAGAGGGATGCTGCATCCCACCTCTCCCTGGTGGCAGCATTCCTTACAGTGCCACCTTTCTCTCTAGCTTTATACCACATTGGACACATATTTCCTCAGTGAAACATCAATGTGCACCAGCTGTAGTGCAAATAATCTTTTTTTGAAATATTATTGGCTTGATGATGTACTTTGGGTTGATAGTAACACCATATTGCTGCAGTGTAGCAAAATATAGTATTGTGCAAATTGTTTAGTTATTCTTTCCTTCTTTAGAACTGTTTTTTAGTTCACCAGAGGTGCATACAAGGAAGGAGATGAATCTTGGTGATCTCACACAGATGTATCACATAGTGAGAGTACCAGTGGTGTAAACATTTCCTTGGTCAAGCTCTGCACTTGCTGAAGTAATGGGAGAATCTTGACTTGAAATAATGGATAATCTGCATGTGTTTAATACCAGAAAAAATCCTTCTTGTCTTCAGTATTTCAGGTTGCTTTTAAATTATTTTTATTTGTTCAATTTGATTATGTTTTCTTAAATATAAATAAAACTAGAATAAACTATTTGTATTCACTAGCCAACCACACAAATATCCTTTATAAAATACAGTTTTTAAAAGCCTTTGAATGCTTTTACTGCAGTTACATCACTTTTATACAATAAGTCTGGTTTTACACATTATTTTTACAATGCCTTGGAGGAAGACACATTTCTAAATTAACATCTGGTTAATAGCTTGTCTTACAAATATTTGCAAATAACATGTTGCATCCTGATTTTTACACCGAGAAATGAAAGAGACAACTAAAACTGCCATCAGTCTTCCAATTTGCAGTAAAATTCCTCAGTGCTCTAGACCGATGTACAGATGTTTTTAAGGCATTTTTGTTTTAATGCTGGAAGAACACGAGAAAACTGTTATTAGAATAGGTTTTACGAGGAGAATATAAAAACAATACTTGAAGATTAAATAGTTTTTTAAAAAAATCTGTTAAAATCATTATTAGATAAAATAGCTATCTGGTGAAAGACAGCATATACTCTGGATATCTAAAAATGTTTGTTATACCTTCATAATAAGATACGTAGAGATATAAAGAGAAAATATACATACTGTGTGAGTAAGTAACTCTTTTGACTCTTTCACAGACATAACTTGCGCTTTTCAAGAACCAGGAATAGTATTCAACACAGTACCTAAATATGTAGTTAAAATTAGGAGAGTAGAATCTTGTTATCTTTCATAAGTGTAATTGTATGCATATCATACTGCTAATAATGAATATGGAAACAATAAGCTAGATCCTGACCTCAATTATGTCATTAGATACTTGGAAAAATTCAGCTAAGCTTTATTCACTCAGTTTGAATACTGGAAGCCAGATCAGGTATTGATTAGTGCACTGGGGACCCATTTGGTTCTCAGCCAGTAGCCACAAACTCTCAAAAATAAGCAATGGTGACTGAAACTTGTCACTTGAAAAAAGCCCGATGGAGTATTTTAAGCAGAGAGATTGAGAAGCTAGTGCCAGGTTTTACCTCATAGCTTCCTTTCTGGAGTATCTTCTCTGTCCAACACAGAGACACAGCTGAAAGAACCTGCAGAGCTCCATCACACAGGGATTGATCTTTTGCACTATAAGAGTGACAGGAGGCGAGGTCACACGGGTCTCTTTGAGGATTGCCTGTGGACACCCTAGGAAAAAATACAACTCAACTAGGTCAGATACTTGTCCCATTAAATTTCTTGCAATGCCTTATCAGGGCTATGAGAAACATGCAGATTAATAAACTCAGGTAGGAATCTTAAAATGAAATCTGAGTGAGGCAAATAACTGAAAAGAAAGCAGCACACAGCCTGGCAGTTGCTTGAGTGAAGCACAAATAATCTGTTCAATTTATTATTTATAATCACTGGTTAGTTACTTAAAATCACGTTGCTTTCATTTACCACAAATGTAAGGAACAAATCTAAGGATGGAATTTATTTATTGTTACCTGTTTAGGTGGAGCTTCAGCTGTCACTGAAGCATCAGTTTTCCACAGTGCAAAACAGCAAGACAAAGAACAGCCCTGTACACTTACTATATTTGCTATTTCGTACACACATATGCTACTTTAATGAAAAAATCACTTCCAGTTCCTCACGCTTCTCTACATCCACCCTCTAAATCTGAGTCCTAGATTAAATACAACTGAGCTAATAAACAAACAGACTGTCATTGCTCTCTCCATCACTTTTTTTAGCCTCATTAACAAAATAAACATGGTTTATGCAGAGGTTATGGCTTTCTCTGTCCATCTCTCCGTCCATCGGTGTTCCCCTTCTTGTTTCTAGTGACTTGAATAATCACCTAATTTCATCCCAGTTTTTAGGGATGGGTAAAGATTGTCTGGATAAATACAGTCTTACAGGTTTCATGAAAACTGACAAGTAACTGGAGGAGAAAAGGTCAATTTTTGCCTTCACTGAGATGAAGGTAGGAATAATTTATCCATTTTACTATTTGTTTGCCAGGAACCAGCTGGTTAATTGGTGGGGTTTTTTATCAATTGACCACCATTATATTATTTTAACTTAAGAAAAATGCAGGGAAATGGTGTGTCTGGGATGGACTCCCTCTTCCCTCTCTTAAGATAACTAAAAGGAAAATATCTAGTTTATTCATTGAATCCTCTGCAGTCAGCAGCAAGAGATAAAGATTTGCACACCAAATATTTCATCCCACCAGCAAATGCAGCTGTGCCACACTGTAGAAAAAGCAATACTACAGAACAGGTGATGGCAGCTTATAACAAAATCCTGATTTGCTATGTGGTTTTTCAGTGTCTAATGCAATCTCTCTTCAGACTCCCTTTATGTTACAGAAAAGAGAAAAGAAGGCAAGGTGAAAATGTGGGAAACTGAGACAACATAAGTCAAAATTGAAGCTGTTTTCAGTTTTTCAGGGCTTTTCTTCAGCTTATGAAGAGAATAATTTAACATTTGCCATAGTCTTGCCTTCTCCAAACCATTACCTTCCACATATCATCTTGCATCTTGGGTAACAGTTGTGTTACAACAGTCAGAACCAAAGGACTTGCAGCATTTACAATATACTAAAAGGCTATCAGGGCATGGCTGAAATAGGTGTGTTGCCATCTCTCCTTTGCATATTTAATAACCACGCTCAGAAGAGGAGAGGCTGTGTGTGAGGCCACACTTTGGGTAGCTGCAGTGATGCTGCCTGCCCTGCAAGGCATCACATCTGACCCTGGGGAGCTGCCTGCACACACACCGTGTTGTCCCCTGCATACAGCAAGTCTTCCAAAGGGGTGTCTCCCCTACACCAGCACGCTGAAAAATAAGAGACATCTCTGCAAACGCCATGCTGGGGCTCTGAAACGATAATCAGGGACCAGGCTGTGAGAGGGCACATTTTGCATGATGTGGGTGTCCCTCTGCATGCAGCCGTTGGGGTGGAAGAGCCTGAACATGCAGAGCAAAGGCTGCTGCAGTGAGATTGACAATGGTTTTTTTTCCATTTGTGTAAGTAGCAGCAGGCTTTGGCCATGTGTGGATAAACTGCCTTACCTGCAGAGTGTAATCCTCTTAGACAGTGTAATTGCATTTCCAGGTTCACGTGTCTCATATGCTTTCTAGCTTTAGGCCATCTTACGTTATGTGATAGGAGAGGTTACGGAGGTTAAATCTGGACTAATGAAGTTCTGTTGAAATATTCTTGAGTCGCCTAGCACTGACAAGAAGTTTAATATAAAATGGCATTCATGGGCAAGAGGAAAATAAAGGTTCTGCCAACCTGAAAGAGATGAAAGTATTTCCCTTCTGCCTGGGCTTGCCCAAGGTAGCAGGAGTCATGGAAGAGTCGTGGCAGACACTCACAGCTCCCAGACTCTCAGGACCCTCCAAAAACCAGTTGTGTGTCAAAGGCACTACACAAATATCCAGCATAATCAGTTGGGGATGGGCAAAAGGGAGAATCTAATCTCTTAATTTTAGCAGCTTTGCATAAATGTCATTAGGCTTTGTGCACTTAATAGCATTTGACAGACCTTGATTTTTTCCCACTCAATGTCAATTGAAAATTAATGATTTATTGTTTTAAAAACACTCTTCGTGTCAATAACCATACATCAGATCATGATGCAATGAGGTTTTAATATAAATTGTCCATGAAAAATAGTGTTACAGTTGCTGTGAACAGCTAAAACTTGCTACAAGTCACCCTCCAACAAATCTCCACCGATGTGGATACTTGCTATCCCACCTAGCAGGTGTTAAATGCTTTACTCAAGCCATGTGTTTTGCCAGCAGAAATTCAGCTTTATTTAAATGTAAATTGAATGACTGCAATTTCAATTTGGATTCATCTGTGTGGGAAAGAGAAGTTAAATAAAAACGCTGAAAGTTAAACAAATTGCTTTGGTTTTCATTTCTGACAATCACTCAATTTTAAATTAATGCTGCATTTACATAAAACTATTTTTATGCAATGCTGAAATTTTATTTCAATTAATGTTGCATTTAATTTTATTTGGATTGAATAGTATACTCACATTGTATTGCTGAAATTAAAATTGTCAGTGCTTCACAGTAGTGTTTTAAATCTCTTCTGTTATAGATTTCTACTGTGATATGTGTGTTTTGTATTCAATTTATAAGTTCCTACAGATTTGGACTGAAATTAAAAAAAAATCATTAGAAATAGGAATTTATTTCAGAACCTTCTTTTGTAAGATTTTTTTCCTAAGAAATCAAGTCAGTCAAAAGAGGTGAGAAAATGCAGGAATCACAGCTCCCTGCGCAGAGCTTTGCTCTTGTCTATTTGAAATCACCATGTTACTGTCACAGGCAGATAAGTGACCAATTCTTGCTGCAGTAAACAGACTTTTCCATTATTAACTCAGTATCACATCTCTCTGACACTGAGATTAAATTTTGCTGCCAGTGAAAAGAAATGTTAGCGCTACTGTGAATAATTCAGACTCACAATATCTCTCCCTGAATGCTTTAATATGCACACTTAGATATTTTATCTGTTGGCATCCACTTTTGTGATTTCAGAAATGAGTTCTTGGAATAATGTCTCAGTCTTCAGAGCATTGTGGATGCCTTTCATTGCTTTGTGATCCCATTGTTCTATTTATTTCCCCAAATGCATGATTGATATATACAGGTAGACAGCCTCTGTCATTGTGGTTTCTGATAGAGAGGTATGAAGTGACTCTCCATTCCCTGATCTCATGTTTTTTCAAAAGGGTCTGGTTCCCAGTCCTAGCTTGTCCAGGGTTTATATTGTACAAACTTATACAAACTGTACTGCGCACGCCACAAGTTCAGTCACACACACCAGTAACTTCCAGCTGACTGGCAGTTATTTAATCCTCAAGTCAAACTCACCCAAAGCAAACAAGACATGCAGAAAACTTTGGGTTTGTGCAGAGTTTTTGATGGATGAGAATTACCATAGCATATGCCTCTGCTTCCAGTCAAGATAAGAAGACCTAGTTCATCTTAAATTCTTCTCTTTACACCACCAAGAACGTCAAGAAGTCAACCGATATTCACGTGATATGACATCAGCTCATTTTCTTCATGCAACCAATGTATGTTGCAGAGGGCAAGATAAGGACTCTAGTATTTTGACCTCTTTAAACAGAAGTAAAATGAGAGAAAGATCAAAAAAGGGTATTTGGCTTCCTATCTTCATGGTTTGAAAAGCCTCTTACATCAAGAACTGCTCCTTAGCTCAGCACCAGTGAGTCTTCTCCTGGGAAAAATGTCTCCATAGATAGTTTTTTACTGCATGTTCTCAGGCCTCCCAGGCCACAGGTTCCTCCCCCTCTTTCCTGACACTGCCTTTCTGCAGGACTTGTGTTTGCATGATCATTTGATTTATCGTCAAACTTTGCTTTTCATGGTCAGTATTTTTAACTCTGATAACATTATTTACTTCTGAAAATGGATGCCTCACTGAGTTCTGTGATCTCAAATGTGTTCTTTTTGTAATAATATGAATTAAAAGAAAATTTTAAAAGACAAAAAAAAAAAAATTACAAGCATCCCAACATATACCAACTAGGACAGGACTGGGAACTATGAAAACCCTAATCAGAATCAGTGAAAGCTACAAAAAAGTAATAGCATAGGATTCTGGTCTTGGATTGCTGCAATAGGCAACAACAGCAAAACCCAGAGAAAAAGCAAATGACACCTACTCTGTGATCATTCCTAGTGACAGGAAAATTGAAGATTTGTGAAAGAACCTTTGTGTCTGACTCAAATATATTTACTCCCACAAAGAAGTCCTTTACAGACAAGTAAAGTTTTGTTGGAATTCAGCAATGAGCTGAGAGAAGCCAATATTCAAAATAACATTAGAAATGGTGGGATTAGCAGAAAATCCAGGCACGTAGATTTTGTCTGGATCCCAGAACAGGCAGTCTGGATTTTCCCTTCAAATACAACACCAATATGAAATCCTAATCATTTTGATATGCTTTACATGCGAGTATCAATGCTGGAACATATACACCAACATATCCCTCAAATTTATTTCCTTAAGTACCACGCTAATGGGCAGCATATAGTCAAGAACTGTGACACACATGCAACTTCAACTGTACCTTCCCTGCCGCTCAGCTGGCCAAGTGCCTTGGTTTCCAGTGTGAACACTGGAAGCAAGGACACCAGACTGGAAGTGGAAGGACCCCAAGGGCACTGAAGATGCCTACAGAATGGGGTGCCTTTTACCTAGTTTTAGATAGCCATGATGCTGGTATCTAGAGCTGAACTGGTCATCTTCAGTCCCCAAGACTGGGATTTGTGGCTGAGATTTATTCCTGTTGTATTCCTGAGCTTTGCTCCTACTTTGCAAATTTAGGTGTAAATAGCCTGGACTCAGACACACAGCATCCAGAATAGGTGCTGGACTCTCCCAGAGTTACGGCTCTCCGCACACCCAGCGCTGCTTTGCCTATTGCTTCCCACCCTAAATCAATTGAACCCAAATAAAATTATATTTTTTTATAAAAATTGGCTTAGTTTGATTATAACAAGACTCCTCTCCTGGCACTGAATCAGGTCGTTTTCAAAGCATGTAATCTCTTACTAAATACCCATAAGTGGAGTGGCACATCATCTTATATTAACTTTGAATTTCTAACTCTTTATTTTGGTGCTTAAAAGGAAGAACTGAGCTTTCCTGAAAATCTAGTTGATAATGAACCTTCTTTAGCTGAAGAGGAAGTTTGCAGTATTGTAAATTCAGGGCAATTCTGGAGATTTCATTTGACATAGATTGACTTAATAATTTTCTTTGTACCAATAGGGAGATTTAAAGCATGATACTTTCTTTGAAATGGACAGATTTTAAGGTTCTCCAATAACCAATCCATGTTAAAATTGACACATAGAGTACATATGTTAATTATATTACCACAGTATAATTTATCTTTTGAATGTGTATGATTCACAAACAAATATGGAAGCAGTCCCTTAGACATTTTGGGCATTTTACATATATAAGATATCACTTAAATAAAAACATGTATGTTGTTTCTGCATGGGAAAATTTGCATATTGATATAATTTCAAGCATGCTACTATTTTTGCTGCATGAGGTGCAGCTACTTACTGGTAGCTGAGTAAAGTTTCAATGTCACACCAGGCCTATAGGGTGGTGTAGACAGTACTGAAGAAGGCAAATCTGAAAGAGGGAAAAGACATCTTAAAAAAAAAAAAAAAAAAAAAGGGAAGGTTGATTGAAAGAATAACAGAAAAGAAAAAAAAAGTTGCAGTCACAAACCACTAATAAACACTTACATAGACACTGATGCATAAATACATTCACAGTCACCTATTTCTACATATATTATTGTCTGCTTCATAAATGTGCCAACTCATGCACGTTGTTATTATCCCAGATCAATCTCACCTGGCTCTGTTTGCATCACTTTGCTGGTTTCTTGAGGAGACACCATCTGCATCCAAAATGCATACACACCGGCTATGAGAAGAGAAAGTCATATACTCATGTCATTCAGGATATTTGCTATTTATCTGTCTATTGAGAACTGCTAGATATGAGACAGCTCAACAGCCGGAGTCCCTCACCCTGTACTTCCAGTGGCATATAAAAATGTCAAGATGAAAAAGGAAGGACAAAAGCTGTACTTTGCTAGATCTTGAAAAGTCCATGAGCTAGGGAAAGGTAGGACTTAAAGAAGGTGTGTTTAGTGGAGACCAAGAGAAATGGCTCTATATTGCTTTTTAAAAAGTCTGCTCACTCTATTTGGAGCAAAATGTGAGTGAAGACCTGGGTGTCAGAGGTGTCTGTGAGGAGCAAGGCTGTTTTTCCCCAATCTGACTGTAACACTTCTACAATAAAAAATTCTACTCACTAACGACCCAGGGTGGGTCTCCCTGAAGGGCCTCCCCACCTCAACCTCAGAGCTGTGGTTTCAGCTTTTAGCCAAACGGCACCGCTAGTGGGGTGAAGCAGGAGTCAGTCCCCCTCAGCGTACTCACTGGGGCTGGGCCGCAGGGCTGGCCATGGGGCTGAGCTCTCCCCCGAGGCCGGGGGGGGTCCGGCCGTGCCTCGTGGTCTGGAAACATCCACCTGCAGAGATGAAAACCCTGATCCTTTCACTCCAACTGTCTTTGGCCATGGTGGGAACTTCATGGTGGGGGTTTCCTCTCCTTTCAGGGCAAGAGGGATCCTGGTAGCTGGAGAAGAAGGAGAGACAGATGGGGGGCACCATCAATGCACTGTGGATGCTGATGCCCCATGGCAGCATCGAGTGTAACAAACTGGGGGACAATAATATCTAAAATACACCCAGAAAATCCCATCTACTCCTTTAGTGCTTCCCCTGGCAGGTGAGCTGCCACCTCTCCGTTTCATTTTAAATACAGAAACATGGGGAGTGCCAATAATGTTTAAAATTTTAACCAAGAACATTTTAATGTTGAAGTTTTCATAAACAACAACAACAACAAAAGTGAAATGTGGAGAGATGAAGCTGCAGTGATGAGAAGGTCATCTGCAGTGATGAAGTCAAGGTCTGAATTTCTCTTGGCTTCTACTGTGTGTGAGCAAGTGTGAAGCCTTGCTTCTTGGTTTTCAAAATGAGGCAGACCAGCACTTTTCTATATTACAGTCTTGTGATGAAGCTAAATGCACTGAAGTTTACAAGATGCTCAGTTACTCACAACATCACGTCATGTAAAGTCAAAGACAGAGAAAAAAATGACAATATAAAGGGAGAGGAAGTAGTTTAAACAATCATTTTTGTTGTTTAAAATCAACGACCATTTTTTCTTTACTTCTTTGTCTCTTTACAAATCTTCTTCTAATAAAATGACTTTTTACAATACTTCTTCTATCCTCACTGCTCAGTGCATTACTGGCCTGATCTGCTGTTTTGGACACACTTTTATCTTGCTCTGTAATTGTAGATCAGCATTACAGTGCTGTGCAGCAAACATACATAATCACTTGTCAAGACGTTAATCAAGGAGAATATAAATTTGATCTGACAATATTTGCTCACTTTTAAACGTCCACACATGTTCTGCTGATGGATCCACTGTTCTGTTTGGGTCTTCCTGTAATTTCATGAAACTTGAAAAAATCATGTCTAAGTCTGAGGTATGAGAAGATAGGGTTAGAACACTCACCACTCATTGCATATTGCATGATAAAAAGGAAATAAAACAGGTTCTGGTATAATAGAAACAGCTGTTGTGTTTTTTAATTAAAGTAATTTTTGGCAAATTATCGGATCAATTTTTTTTGAATGAGGGAGAAGCATCCTGCAGCTTTCAGCACAAGTAAACTTGCCACTGATTTCACGATCTGCCTGCTTTAATCAAGTATTGAGAATGAGTAGTAGTCATGGGCAACAACGAGAGGTCAGCATGTGAAGTATGTAAAGTACAGCTCAAGTTGGCAAAGCACTTTTGGGTGGAGGAGCCACACAGCACTCTACTGAATATATTCAACTTCTTTCTGAAGGGAACTCACATAAAGGTAAGAGGTTATTTATGCTGAGAGCTGAGGAAGACACTGTTTAGATTAAGAGCATCAGGGAGCCTCCCCAGTCCAGTGCTGAATTCTGTAAAAGCTCTCATCCCAGAAGGTTTTGTTTGCTCCTCCACTAGAAGACTTTGTAGCTAACAATTTAAAAGTTTGTAAATTTTGCTTATATTTCTAATATAAATATTATACTGTACTTAATATAAAATATTTTCTAGCTTAATGATAATAAAATATATAATGTGTACATATATACATATTGATAAAAATATAAAATAATACTTTAAAATATTTTTACATTATGAAGATGGAGTATTCATTGCAAGTGCTATGTGGACATGGTTTTCACTGTTGCTGCTGTTTCCTTTTATTCCTCAGGATGTACTTACCCTGGTCAGAAGATGCGTTACTGGAAAATGTGTAATTAATAACAGGAGACTGCTCCAGCATTTCCCAGAAGTCAGACAGATTTCTCCCTGCAAATAGAAATGTTTACAAATATCAAGAAAGGGTTGTTTCTGGTCTAAGTCATCACTGAGAATAAATAGGGCAATATTTTGCAGTGGAATGGCTTTAACTTTTACCTGTCTGTCCTGTCATCATGCAGATGTAGATACAATCTGAATCATTGCTCTGACGGACTGAAATGATAAAATATGTAAACCAGATCATTGTTACCAGTTTTCATTATATGATATTATCTTAAACAGTTGAAAACACAAACACAAAATGGTAGGTGGCTGCTGCAGCTGGCCAAATATTTTCCTTCTGATCTGATTATAGACAAAATCCTAGAACCAGCATCAAATCCAAATGCTAATATTTCCAGAGGAAATATTTCTATCTAATTAAAATTCTAAGTTACAAGTATTTTTACATGGAAAAAAACCTCTTCAGATAATATACCCCATAATTATTCTTTGGGAATCATAATTCACCAAAATACCAGTATTTAATAATAATTCACCAAACTTTCAAACAAAACATAGTTGCTCATAGAAACGTGTAAGCCTCTATATTATATATATACACATTATATATGTATCTTGTTCCTCTAAGGAGACTTTGTTTATAATTGCAGTCTGTGGTTTGCAAGAAATGTTGCTAAGTAAGAGCAGTAGGCTTTTATACACATTTCTATGCTTGTTTCCATGCCAGGAATAAATCAGACAATAAGACAATGATAAATGTTAAAAGGAAATGCAAACCTGAGAGAATAGAAGCAGATTTGAAAATTTCTGTGAGGTAACTGGTGGAGTTTCCAATAATATCAACAAGTAAAGCTGTAAAATCTAGACAACAAAATAGACAAGGTTTATGTTTGAAAACACATATTCTATCATCTATGCTAAGTCAAATAATCACTTTTATATGTGGTCATAGTTTGGATCTATGCTTGTACATGACAATGTTTAAAATGTTTTAAAGTTCAAAGTGTTTCTGCTGGATGGTGGACTTAAGAAGCCACTGGAATAGTCTGCAGAAATACATTTCAAAGATGATATCCAAACCAGCACCAATGTGCCTAAAAGTAAACTTAAATGGAACTTATCTGTTCAAGAGAACAATTTAAAGTAGAACTCTACTTTGTCTGCTTAAATGTAGAAGCAGATCCAAAGCCTGCAAACTTTGCCTGCATTGCCTATGTGCCATGAAGGACCTTCCAGGAGGCACCTCATTGTCTGTTCTGAGGTCTACTTCAGACATACCAATGATGCTGACAGCTCAAAAAATGGCTAGTGGTGGTGTGGTGTTACGATTTTTTCATAACAAGTTCTAGCAATAACAGATCAATGTTCTCACTTAGGGAGTGACAAACATGAGTCCTGTGTTGAGCCCTGAATTTTTACTACTTGAGGGGATGCTCTAATCACCAAGATATTCTGGATTTGGTACAGAAAGATTAAAGTTTCTCCCTTATCTTCCAGGACAGACTGGTTCATTATGCAATAAGGCTTGTGAGATGTGTGAAAAAAGCCATGAAAACCATTGAGGCTCATGTGTGGGGTCATCACGTGCAGCTTAGAGGGTGTGGGTTCTGGTCCCTAGCTGCTGACTGCTCTTGGCATTGACATTAACCAGCCATAGAATCCAAGTGCTCAGAAACATCCTGGAATGTTAAATACTGTGGGATCATGGGTGTGAATGAGTATTATTGGAGAAGGATTTGCCCAATAACATTTTACACTCTTCACAGAGATGTTTAATGGATTAATCCTTGCTTTTCACTCCTGTTGGACTCATTGAAATTGTTGGAGTCTACTGGTGCGGAGAAGCCCTTGTCCGCTTCTTGCGGGTTATCTCAGGAGAGCAAAAGTGGCTAAGGTAGTGCATCATGCATAGCTGGGTTCTCTCTCCTGTGCTGGTCTTTGTATTCTGAGGAGAAAAGGGAGGTATTTCTGCTGGGTAACCCACACCTGTCACTTGACTGATGGCTCAATCCCAGACTGGCTGGCTGGGTGCAGCCTTCTGAGACTTTCACTGAGTCTCCCTCAAGGTTCAGAGCAGCCACTCATGGTGAGTTATGGCTCTTAACCTCAATTTGGTGATGCTACTCATAAGGATGAAGTCTACAGAACTCAGGCTACAGTTTTCAGCTCCAAAGGAAATAATTCAGCTTAAGCACACACAATTGCCAACGTCTCTTGTGTACCCACCTGTCAAGTCATTTGTCACATTGTTCAAACAGTAGCAGTAATGCATAGGGAACTTGCCAGGGTCAACATTTTTCAAGTTAGAAACTGTAGGGAGAGGCAGAGAAATATCAGTATCTTGATGCACAGGATGTGTGAGAGAAAATGCCCTTGTGGGGAGCAAAATGTCGAGGCACTCACTGTTGTAAATGGTGACTGACACTTTGTGGAAGGCAAATGAGCTGTAAGATGTGACGCTCAGCAAAGAGAAGAGTTTTTTGGTACCTGCAGAAACACATGCCCGTGGTGCTATTAGTGGTAGGCACAAAACATGAGAAGAGCATGCTTTGACTCTGCTTATTTAATTTCTAAAAGACTCCTGAGGTGCTGATACTGTACAGCTGCCTGAGACTTAATTTTATCTCATTTCCACTGGGAGCAGGATAATTTCTATTACTTCTTTTTTTTTTTATTTTTAATTTTTTTTTTCATTCAGACCTACATTAGATTATAAAGTGTTTTCTAAAGGCATCCCGTAAGTAATTATGTTGTGTCTATATATAAACTTACACTAATTTTAAAATTCTTTGGGGCAGACTGTTATAAATGCACAAGGGTAACACGCTCCTAGAATTAATTCTGGAGGTGGACAGCATGTGTTTATGGCTTCTTGTGCTAACACCACTAGCCCTTTATTTCAATGACCACCAGGCTGAGAGCCTGTATGACCTGCCTGGCTTTGTCACGTTACCTCTGAGTGCTGTGTTCAGCATGTTGTTCACCAGCTCTGTCAGGTTAATAGCAGCCAGATCCAAGGACTTTGCAGGCAGCTCTGCAAAAGAAGGGTCTCTGAGCCACTGGCTGCACAAAGGTACAAGGAAATGGCCATTATTTCCCTGCTTGTATGCGGCAAAAAACAGAATAGGAAAAACAACGAGCAGTTTATGTATTGGAGTGTACTGAAAAACCTGGGGTGAGAAAATAAAGACGCTAGGAGTGCATCCTAGAAGAGAGGAGTCTGGGAAACAGCGAGATAAAGTGGGCAGTGCAATTGTAGGCCAAAAATTTAGGTCGAGCTTTATGTCACATATTCCCTTGAGCACGCCCTTGTGCGAGCTGCCAGGGAGCAGAGCCAGTCCTGACGTTTTGGTGCCCCCTCGTGCTGGGCAGTGGGTATTTACTGCCAAAAGAGATGCAGATCCCTCTGCAGATCACAAACGGAGGAGAAAGTGCCTAGGAAATGTTCCCCCCTTCCCAAGTGCTGCATAGAATTGGGATGAAAATACAGATTTATTTTTTTTTTTCAGCTACCTCGATGTTTATACTGCTAGGACAGAATAAACGGACTGCAGCTGAATCACACTTTTTCTTTTAAGAGATTTTCTTTCTGTTGGCATTGCTTTTTTGTTTTTCCTGTCGAAATTTCTGAAGATGTTCATTTGCTTCCCTCCCACGAAGTCATGCAGAAGCAAAGCAGTATGGTGTCTGTGTGTGTACGAGAAGGAAGGTCTCTGTGTGCATGACAGAGAGAAAAAACAGAGCAGGAGGGAAAAAGAAGCACAGAAAGCCAAGATGAGAACAAAATTGAATTTTGGGAAAAAATAAAACTTCCCAATGATATCAGTATTATTTTTAACCAATATGAAACCAAGCTCCACCCTGGGGTTGGAAGCAGGGCTTGTCCACAGTGTAGAAGAGTGGAAAGGGAAAACAAAAGAGAATGAAGAGCTGGAAGGAAAAAGAGAAAACATTTTAGACTTCTGGGAGGACAGAGGTTAAACTGGCCATGGACCTGCAATAAACCCTGGGTTGGTGAGGAGCCCTTGCAGCGGTGGTGGGTTCAGGCTCACAAACTCCGCAGGAGAGGGGCCCATCTGCTGACCCCTCCATGCCCAGCACGTATCATACCTCCCACTCCTATTAGCACCCCACACAGTCTCCTGACATGCTGCTTGTTACCTGCGGTAGCCAGCACTGCCACTTGCTTGTCTTTCTTGCTTTCTCTTCTTATGCATGAAACTGTGAAGTGAAGAAAGAGTCTGAGAAGCTGTTTTTCCCTGTTGAGACACCAAGCAACTCTCTGTTGAGCTCTCTGCCTGGGTTACATTGCTGCTCTCATTCGTTATACCTCAGAAACTGATGGCCATCAACACTGCAAAGCAGGCCACTAAATATCCACAACAGCAGTTCATCAAGTGCCTAAAAATAAGGATGTCCTAAAGGACTTGCCAGGTCCTTTAGCTGCCAGCTAATAGAAAGAAACATGTTAAATATCTGTCCTTTCGTCCTTAACTCAAGAATCAAAAGAAAATAAATAGTTGTAGATAAAAAATAGCTGCAAACTGTTGTGGAGATCTGCACTAGTCTTGCACACAATATTCACTGCAAGGAACATAGTATAATAAAGCCAGATCTAAACCAAGCTTCACAGGCTGTGTGCATGTTTGCTATTCAGAGTAGTCATTCAACTGAGTACTGTTCTCAGGAGCTGTGTTGCAGGAGGGATGAACTGGAGCTGGGCTCAGGAGATTGGAATCGCTTCCTGACGTTCCCTCAGTGACCAACAAGGGCAAGGTGCAGAGCAGTGATTCAGACATTGCAGGACAAGGTGAAGTGCAGCAGTTTGGTGCTTAGGTTCCCTATTCCATCAGTGGAGAGCTGAGTGCCTCCAAAGAATAATCCAGAAGGCTCCCCAGATAAGCCAGCGCTAGCAAATGCTAAACTCCCATGCCCCTCTGAAGCTTAATCTTCTCAGTCTGTCCAAGCTCCCCAGAGAGAAGTTCTCTCCTGGGAGCTGGTGGTGAGGAGGGCTTGCCTCAGTGGTGGTGATGCCCCTCACTGTGTTAAAACCTAATGGGCAAAGATCTCACCAAGGACTAGGAAACCTGGATTCAGCTTCCTCTTCAGTAAAATGAAATCTGCAGGACTGGAAGCAGCAGATTAAAGAGGAGATGTGACTGCGTAGTCTGGCTGTTTGTACCTAACTTTGAAAAACTTGGGTGCTTATCTCTATTTTTACAAAAATCTCTGTCTTGTACAGAAGACAATCCCTGGATACATTTATCTTTCTCCTTCTCTCTCTCTCTCTCTCTATATATATATAAAGGAAAAATGCTCTACAGACAATCCATGGTACAAGGCCTCCTCATGCAGTGCTAGTCAGCTATATTAACAACTCTCACTTACTATGCGCTACATTTGGAGTGACAATCTGGGTGGGAGGAGCTCTTCTAATCTTTCTCTCCCTTTCCATCTAACTCCAGATGCACAGCACGGGAGCCAAGAACTGACCTTTACCACCATCTGGTCTGCCCTGCTGCATGGCACCACCCCTGGATGTCCGGCCCATCAGCCTTGCCCAAGCAGGGTGAAAAAAACCAAGACTGCCACAGATATGGGAATGGGGCTGTGGGAACAACTGGGAAGGAGACACCTGGGTTATTCCCTGAGGACCCCAAAACCAGCATCCTTACCTGTGTTGAAAACCAGAAAGAGACACAGAAATCCCAGGCTCATCTTCACTGCCACGTGCCAGCAGAACCACTGCATTACGGACTCGGAATTCCAGCAGGTTTAGCTGTTCTAGAAGAAATCTGGTGGTGTTAAAGTTTTCAGTATCGTACAGTTTTGTCCCTTCTTATCCCAGAATGATGTGACCATGAGAGAAATATCCTGTCAAGGATGTGGAAAAAAGATTGACAGTGTAAATAGCAAAGAATCAGAAATCACACTAAGAGCATTTTCCATGTATGTGCAGGTCTCATGACCTTAGTATGTAACTTTTAATTTTTGAGTCCTATGTAACCGTGTCTTTGGTGGGATCTGGTAAGGTTGTCTACACAGTCAGCTTCTCTGGCAGGATGACCTGGGACCAAAGCACACTGAAAGGTCAGATGCCTACACCCTTTCTGCTGAAACAAAATAAAATTTACTTATGTTCAATTTCAGACCAGGTATCAGCTGAGCTCTCTTTCTGTGGAAATGTTGCTTGCCCAGTCATCCTTAGTCTTGTATTTCTATAGGTAATTATTGTCACCAAGCTATGTCCTGTGTTGCCTTGCCTAGTTGCCTGGGAGGGATAAATGGTCCTCTGACTTTCAATGAGCTGCTTTCAGGTTTCAAAGATTTGATTAGAGGCAGTTAGAAAAAAGAGGAGAGTCCTTGCTACTTTACATGTTTCCCACTGACTTTGTAATACCAGAACATGTCAAATAGCTCTGTAGCTGTCAGAAAATGAGGGAGAGTATGAAAACAAGTAAGAAAGTCCAAAATTTTTTTTCATATCCTCTTGGAGTAGTTAATCTTGTGAGCATGCAGCAAACCATTATCTTGAAGACAATACTGTTTGATTAACAAAGTATTATCATCATGTTCTTATATTTAATTCACTAGAGAGCTAACACATTCTGAAAATAGCTAATTTGTACTTAGCAGTTCTAAAGAGACTTTTCCTTGGGATGATGAAATGATACCAAGCATTTCTGTGTTTGAAATGTCTGTGTTTGCTCATCTGATGAGTCAAAAGCATTTAAATGCCAGCTCGGCTAAATCAGACAAAGCTCTGAGAAGCTTTTTAGCTAGTTCATCCTGTCTATTCAGTCAATCTGCCTAATCCCTTTTACTTGACCCTAAGCCTATACTCATCTGCGGTTTCTGCACAGCATGTGCAGAAGAGTGGGGCCGAGGCAGAGAGAAAGACGTGGCCAAACTGCACTCACCTGACTTCATACTCCACCACCTTCCTGTGAACTGGACTAATTATGCATGGACAGAGTCCAGTGTCCTGTGGACCAGTCCAGAATCAAAAATCCTAAGCTTGGCTCTTCTTGCAAAAATATTTGGGATCTGACCAACAATTAAGAATACAAAACATGAATGTATTGCTGGCTTGAAAATCACATGGCCTGAAACCCCATCAGGGCTATCCCTGCTTCCACTAGCCGGTATTATGAAACTTACTGGGACTTGTAACAGCTTTTTGTATGAACCTGTGGACTCTGTAGTTAGGGGAGACTGTAGCACGGTAGCTCAAGCTTGCCAACATGCTGATGTGATGGAAGCAGTGGTGATGTAATCTGCACTGAGGTAGGTATAAAACTAACCCATGCTTATGGATTCTGCACAATGCTGTATTTTTTTTTTTTCTGCTCTTTGCTTTGACTGTATGAAACGGAGAGGAATTAGTGAGAAATACTCCTCAGTAGCGTTGAGTTTGAAGAACTGGTGCTTTGCAAAGGTGTGGGGAGGTGGCTGCTGGGGAGAGAGCAGGTGCTGGGGCCAGCTGGTGTTGTGGGATGGAGAGTTGGCTGATCATGTCAAGTGGAGGTTTGTAACTACCTATGTTTTGGAGCAGGAGGGCTATAGTGGCTGGTGCACCCTGTCAATTCAGTGTCCTATTAAGGGAAATTGTTGTGTCTTTGAGCAGGGTCATCTGTGGGGTGATTTGCAGGTTTTTTTAATGGAACTTAATCAATTTTTATTCCTGTACTATGACAAGTGACTGTCTCCTTAGCTCTGGAAGACCTAGGTTATGATGAGCTGTGCTTCATAATGATGGTTCAGTGTTTATGGGTCATAGACCTCCCCCTCAGCAAGTTCCTCATGACATGACATAGTGTGAGCAGGCTGCACAGCTAGTGCTGTCTCTGTGTACACCGCCCAAGGGAAATCAACAGCCAAAAGCAGTGCTGCCACCATACTGTCCCTGTGGCATAAGGCTCGTCTTGGCTGGAGGGTCACTGATGCCCAGATGGACAAAAGAGCTCAAACCTCTGACCTTCATGAAGATTTTGCCTGTGTGGTGAGCAAGAGATTCAGACCTAGGAAATGGGAGGAGAGGACATCCTCTGTCACACTTTCAATCTGCCCCTACACATTGGTGGTCATTGCTCAGGCCAGTGTGTGGAGACTTGATTTCCAGCACATATTTTGAGGAACATGGGCTCTTCTGGGTCACAAGCGAATCACGCTTGGACTAAGACAAAAATCCTTGGTAAGAGTATTTCAGACTGATGTGCAAGCACAGCTGTTCTGCAAAGGTTCACAAATAGAAGGGATGATAGACTGTAGATAATTTCCTATCAGGGATCTAGCTTCATTACTCATTTATTTAAACTGGCCCAGAGCTGTTCATGGTGACAGGATGGGAAAAATAATCCATCAGAGGACTCAGTGCTGCAGGCTAAGGCAGGGGCTAGAGAGACCACATTCCCAAGAGGTAGAGAAGAGGCAAGAAGATTGACACATGAAGGAACTGTCCTGCCAAAGCACCTTAGGAGAGAGAGAGAGAGGGGAGAAAAAAGCAGTTTTAAAAGCAGAAAAAAAAAAAAAAAAAAGTGTGAGATACAAAGTTGTGCTTGGAAGCATCGTATACACATTGAGAGATGCTTTCTTGCTCACCTGAATTTTCAGCTCCCTGCTGTCCTCCCCACTGAGCTGCTCCTCCATACTAACCAACACATACAATTTTCTCTGCATATGACACTGATTTGCAGCAGGAATTGAGAGCAGGCATTGCACGGCCACAACACCTACATTTAACTGAGGTGTGATTGCATACTACAGACTCAGTCGAACCAAATATTGGGACAACATCCAAACCTAACATGGAAGGACAGGTCATAATAAGCCAAATCCTGTTCTGCTTGTAGCAAAGAAATATTAAATAAAGTTGGTATAAAATGAATATAAAATCCTCTGTTCATGGGAGGGTTTGTTTTGCCTGAATGCCAGATTTAGCACTGTAGTGTCCTCTGGCCAGAATAAGACGCTTAAAAAGAAATTGCAGAGAAATCTCAATACTAAGAACATCACTTTAGGAAGGACTGCCCTTACTCATCAGTTGGTAGAGACTGTCTTAAATTTGAAGCATTAGGTTTTAGCTGCTTTCCAAAATCTTTTCCCAGAAATAATTCTCTGAAGATTTATGCTGTTCAATTAAATTTCAAAGCCATCTGTGACAAATATTCCTAGAACTGCCACCTGAAATATCTTTCAGCAATGTGGATATTGGTAATATTAATTCTTAAGACACATGTCATGTTTGCATTACTCAGGTCTTCTGATAGCTGACTTTTATCTACCTGTGACAAGTCTTTATTACTTTGTAACTGTATCTCTTCCGTTTGCCAGCATGTGACACTATCATTATGACTAAAATACATGTCCAGATTGCAGATGTGGAAACCCTCATTGTACTCCGGCTCAAAATAATAATTTCCATTTCAAAACATAGTCCAGTTCTCAGGCACTGAAGGCACAGGTGACACATCCCAGAAACTGACTCCCAGTGAATATTTTCCTTCCAAACATTTATTGGATACAATCTGCAGGTCAAGTCTTTTGTTACAAATTCTCCTTCACCTCTACTGGATATGATAATCCTCCTCTCATGTTTATTTTAAGCTGAATGATATTAGTGGAATTAATTTTACTTAGAACTGTTGATCCAGAGTTCCATGAACTGATGAACTGGAGATTTTAATCCAGTTCAGATTACCTTTATACACTCATGAAGACTTCTTATTAAATAACTCCTTGTCATTCTGGATTAACAGCAATTTTAAACCAGCGTGTTTATTATCTATGCTTCATTTGAACTAATTTTAATGTGTCAGGTAACCATGACACTTGAATTGGTTTAAATTTTCTTGTACAAACAGAGTGCAATCAGTTTTCCTGTGTCTTCATGCTAAACAGAGCAGAAGAGAAGTTAAGAGACCAAAGAAATAAAAGAAGGAAAGTCCTTCAATATTAACTTCCTTACCTTCATTCAGTTCCATCTAAAGGTCATCTCTCATTTTAAGCACACCATGATACACCAGGTCTAAAGAAATATTGCACGTTAACATGAAAACATGCCCATGTTACAATTGTACACCACATTAAATTGTTACAACTACTTTTTAAGTTCAAATTTATTTGTATGAGAGTTTAATAAAATGTAATAAATGTACATTTAGTACAAATATATTTCATTCGCTACATTTCCACCAAACATTAATAGCACAATTGAAATTATTTCCTCCAAGTACACATGAAACCACTGAGATTTGGAATAGTTAATATCAATTTACCTGATTTGTCTTGACAAAGATGATTATCTTCAGAGCCTATATAAACTGGAGGTTATTGTGAGGTCTTAATCACTTTGTGAAAGATTTTGGGTAGACAGACTTGATTATCTTGCTTTAGAATCCTGTGAAAATTGTTATCCTAATCCCAGAAAGAAAACTAGAGGTAATGCAATCATAAGCACACAAAGTGCCTGTTGAATCCCACACAGAAAGGCTCCGTGGCAGGTCAGGTGAGGATTAGAAGCTCCGGTTGGCAGTAATGACTGGAACTGCAGAGCAGAAGGGATTTTTTTGCCTTTTAAAGAGACAGTTCATTTTACTGCAATTAGGCCAACGCCACCTTTGAAGGTAAGAGGTAGGCCAGGGTAAACCCTTTTGGTAAAACTTTAGCCATCCTTGGAGAAGCAATTTCAACAAGGGGCACTGTTGAGATGATGGAGAAGAAACCTGAAGTGTATCTTAAAGGTAGAAAATCAAAAGGAACAAAATGACAGATAAAATAGAAATTTGCTTGGCATTGTGGTTAAGCGTCAAGGAAGGAAGAGAGATCTGGTCACAATGATGTAGGGCAATTTTGGTGATGATAAGTGATTATTACACAGGACACGATCACTATTGGAAGCAGCTGATGAAATTCTGCTCCCATTTACTCCCCTGGACTGCAAGTCTGAAAATCAGTGAATTTAGATGCAACACTGTTAAAAGCAGATAACCATCCATTCAGTAGTTTTATCATAAACCACCTAACACCCCAATGTGTGAATTCATTCAAAACCTTGTAACAATTAGAGAGAGGAAACCTGAAAGGATTCATAGTCAGTCCATGGAATAAAAAGTATCTTAAGGATCTGCACAAAACTTCCACAGAGATATATTCTAACCCTTGTTAGAAAGAGAAATGATAAAGAAGAGGTGGCAGAAGAGGTTCATGGGACAGCTACATACAAGATGTGTGTTGGGAAAGGTCCCCAGCCCCTCCCCAGTTTTCAGACCTGGCTTGGGGAATATTGGAGCTACTGGTCAGGAGCACTCTGGAACTGACCTTTCAGTGTCATGGTTCTACTATGGACATTTGGGTTGCAGGGCTTTCCAGCACTACTTAATTTATTATTGTAGATATTGCCTGGATAACTAATGTGTCATCAGGCCTGGTATGTTGTCACTTGCCTTTGTTTAATTGTATTGTCCCCATCTTGCACTTCCACCAGTTAAGGCAAAGAAAGCTGTGGTATTACTCAAAGAAGGAAAAAACTCGCACAGCGGCTGAAACACTGCAACCCGCCCGCATGTCAGCTCTGAGAAAATGATTTTTCTGGTTTCATATTCCAGTCATATGTTTCCCACAGAAAAGATGTTTATGGGATCATGTTATGCATGTAGTAGGCTGTGCCTGTGTCTGTCCTGCAATACTGTCTTCAGCAAGAACTTCGGAAGCTGGAAGGCAGCTGCAGCCACGTTTAACAGAGTTATGGCTGGTAAACATGATCTTACACATGTGCGTGCACACACATGCGCAATCTTGCCTTTGCTTCGTTTCACTCTGCCTTTCATGAAAAAACGTTATCCAGTGGGATGTCATTGCATCTAAAATTATGTAATTCTATATGAAAGTTACTTGTGCGATAAAAGGAAAACTTTTATGACTTGTGACTAAATGCTGCAGCTTGAGGAATATGGCAACACCTTTTCTCTGACAAGACTTACTTTTGCTGATTTAATTACCAGTTGTTCAATATCTCATCAGGAAGGCTGGGATGAAAGTCCTCTCTGTAACAGCTGACAAAACCAGGTATAGCCAGGAAAATGTGCGCGCTGGGATCAGTTCCAACTGTTTGATGTTCGGCTATGAGGATAATTTGACTTTCAGCAGGTTTTACCTCATGCTGTGTTTTAGCCTGGGACTCTGAAATTTTAACTTTCCTCAGCTGCAGAGCAATGCTCAGGTGATCAGGGAGGGGGCTATTGTTCAGCCCCAACTTTGACTCCTGAGGACAATGCCATGTTCTCACTCAGAGCATCACTCTGAGCAAGTCACTTTCTCAGGAGTATAGTCTTTACGTGCCTCATTTTTCCAGCGTCTCTTTGTACGACAGCACTGTGTCCATAACTAGCATCCCAAAATCCAGAACAAGAAAAGAAGACATTTTTAGTGTGTTCTTATTAATACAGTATAGCTACATAATTCATATAAATTACTGAGTAAAAGCATTCATTTGCTGAAGTCTACTCAGGATAAGTCCCTGCTAATGCAATTTAAGTAAACACACATTCAAGCTAAATGCTTGTGACTCATCTGTAAGAGAGAGGACAGCATGGCATGGAGTTCCGCTAAGGAGGGACAAAACAAAGTCAGAATGTTGGTGCTTTATCTCTCTGTGGGCTGAGAACACAGTGGGGAAGTAATGCACTTCTTTTGTGTGCCTTTTTTCTTAGACCTTTTAAACACGCTCTTCTGTGTAGCAATTGCAATACACATGAGTGACTCCAAGGGCTCCAGCCCTATGTTCTTGTGACCTGAGCCGGAGTCAACAACCAACATCCCCTCCCACCCGCTCTGTCCTGCTCTGCCGGTGTCTTCAGGTATGACTACCCACCTCCCTGGTTGGGGTATAAACCATCTCTGCCCTAAAGGATGAGCTGTCACGCATGGAATACTGTAGTACCTGAAATATCTTACAAACCAACCTGTCTTATATGTTTAGTAGGAAAACACATATCCAGCTGTGCCTCTCTCTCATCAGATGCTAACATGCAATAGAAACTGAAGGACTGGTTTTAAAAAAAGAGCCAGAGAACTTAATCCAAGCTTGTTCTAGAGGATTGAAGTTTTATCCTCAGTTACACTGTATTATACTACCATAAATGCTTCTGTGAAAGTTGTTTATTAAACTCTATGGAAAAGTATCAACCGTGTAAATGACTTTTTTTTTTTTCTGAAAAAGCCTGATTAGAATTCAACACTTCTCCTTTAGTCCTCTGTCATTACAATTTTACAAGGTATTTAGTTTATTTTATTAAGAAATATAATAGCTCTATAAAGTTTATTTTAATCTGAATTTCATTTCAGGTTTTAGTAATGTTCTATTTTATTTTTGCACAAATTTCATTAAGTACAATTCTCCAAATGTAATAATGTTTCTTTGTTACTCTTCTTTTAGAAGAATAAAACAAATTTCAACTCTTAAAAGGAGAATTATATATAGAATCATAGAACCACTTAGGTTGGAAAAGACCTTTAAGATCATCAAGCCCAACCATAACATACAGTCAAGTCCATCACTAAACCATGTCCCTAAGCACCATATCTACACATCTTTTAAATACCTCCAGGGATAGTGACTCAACCCTTGGCAGCATTTTCCAATGCCTGATACCCTTTTGGTGAAGAAATAAACCTCCCTGGCACAACTTGAGGCTTGTCCTATCACTTGTAACTTGGGAGAAAAGAAAACACCCACCTTGCTACAACCTCCTTTCAGGGAGCTGCGAGGGTGATGAGGTCTCCCCTCAGCCTCCTCTTCTCCAGACTAAACAACTCCAGTTGCCTCAGCAGACATGTGCTCTAGACCCTTCACCAGCTTCATTCCCCTCCTTTGGATGCGTTCCAGCACCTCAATGTCCTTTTTGTAGTGAGGGGCCCAAAACTGAACACAGGAATCGAGGGGCGGCCTCACCAGTGCCGAGTACAGGGCTCAGATCCCTTCCCTGTCCCTGCTGGCCACGCTATTGCTGACACAAGCCAGGATGCCATTGGCCTTCTTGGCCCCCTGGGCACACTGCTGGCTCCTGTTCAGCCAGCTGTCAATCACCCCCCCAGGTCCTTTTCCTCCAGGCAGCTTTCTAGCCACTCCTCCCCAAGACTGTAGCATTGCCCCGGGGTTGTTGAGACCCAAGTGCAGGACCTGTCACAGACTTGTTGAAGCTCAAATATATATTTTTATATATAAATATTTATTTATTCCCATTCATAAAACTTCTTTCCCATTCCAGGAAATTTATGTAGAATTGAAAACAAATCTTGTCCTTTATAACATTCTTTTTTTAATCTTTCTTAATAATATTTTGCTAAAATGGGTACTAACACCACAAAACCTCCTGAAAAGAATGAGCATTAAACTCCACAGCCATTAAGTTTGACCGTTTCCAGTAAGCATATATTTGTCTAAAGTAGTGAACACTTTTCTGTAAAGTGTCTGACATTTATAACAATTTTGCGAATTCAAGCACATTCTTAAGGAAGGGAAGAAAAGGAGAGAGACAGGAAAAAAAGGAGGCTTAGAAATTGTGAAAATATGTAGTGACAATAGGCATGATGTTTTCACAGCTGATGTGGAAAGACTATGAGATGCTTTTGCCATGTTCCTTTCCAGAAATTCACCTCAGCTGGTAAATTAGAAAGATGATGCTTCTCAGAAACTTTTTTTCTGTCACCAAATTTTTGTTTCAGTTACTTAAATGGGCCAAGATTTCTGTACCAGGGACACCCAGAATTTCATCAGCTTAAGATTGCCATTGCTTGCCCCACGGAAGATGCATTAAGTGCATAAGAACTGAGTAGCTGGGTGCTACTCCATTCCTCAACAATATTGTTGGCATGTCGTGACAGGAAAAATGATGAGCTGCCTGAGCTGGTAGAGCAAAACATATTTAGAGACTCATAAAGCTTTGATAAGATAAAGAGAAGTTGCAGCAGTCCAGAACTTACTTAGAAAATATTTAATGGTTTATCCAGTGCTGTTTTTTCTGGTATAATATGTTAGATACATAACTGGTTCCATCAAACTTGCAAAAACTTTCATAGTACATCTTGCATTTCCTTCTTTTTTTCATGATCCCTGGTCTGTATTCTGCTGATCATCTGCATCTGACACAAGGAAGCAGGAGAGAAGCTGTGGTGCTGTCCCAGCCCCACTGAGCTACCAGCCATCAGGACCATATGCCTGAAAAAATCATCTTACAGGGCAATTTCTTTAAAGACAGTCTAGCTCTTCTGCTGCTCTGTACCAGCGGACTTGGCTTTCCTGATTCCTTCCCTTCTATGTGATCCAAGAGGATGCTCCGTGTTAACCAAAAGACCATTCCATCTGGGCTAGTTTTCAAGACTCTGAAAAGTCTTGAAAATCAAAGCATCCTGAGAAGAAAGAGAAAGATACACTAAGAAACTTCCACTCCTGACACTGTTGCTTGTGCCATACTGGATGCATTGATTTTTACCTTTTCTAAACTGTTAAGCTTTAGTCTTACTCTGCTCAGGCATGGGCCATTCATACATGACCTCAGCAGTCCCATACAGATGCAGACAGAGCCTGCAGGAGGGGAAAACTCCCTGGATATAAGCAGGGCTTTGCCTGAGGTTAGGTATCACATCTTGTTCCCATTTTAGAATCCATTTCTTAAACGATCAGACCCAGTGGCTTACTGAAATCCAGTTATTTGGCATGCTTATGTATTTGGGTGACAGCCAAGGGGACATTTTACGGCAGTATGTTTCAGTTCAGGTGAACAAAAGCTGAGTCACCTATTGTCATTGCTGTGCCTGACTGCATTTCTTTGCTAATGAATTCTGCTGCGCAGTTGCTCTTCAGTTCAAACTGGGACATTGACAGCTAAGTCAGTAATGATAATATGGGGTAATATTGTCTATGAGAGGATGTGAATATATTTGAAGTACTTTTGTGGGTTTTTTAGGGAATAAGGAAAATGTTAGTGTTGTACATAGTCTTTAGAGCTGTACAGAAAATTGAACCCAAGAGATTCAGAATGACAAACTCCGGTGCATTAGTTTAAAAAAATACTATTTTGGAAAAAAATATAGGACTTGGCTGTAAAAGCCTGTCACTGATCCTATTTAAACTGATCCATTAAAAAAGAAAAATACCACAACAAAAATATCCCAAAACAAACTCAAAACCACCACAACTGGATGTTGTACTACTACAGGATTTTAAAAATTATTCCCAATTTACAGGGATATAGAAGTGGGATAAGAAACTGGAAAAACTGCCAAATAATTTTTTACCTACCACAAAAGTTTAAGAAATCTTTTTTTAGCGTTGCATTTCAAGTGTTGAGCAGATCTGGTTCACTGGTGACAATCATGATGCTGAAGCCACAGGGAATACATTAAAAATATCTCACTGGGTGCAGTGATATTTTTGGGAAGACGTGATGTGTCACACGCTTTCTTCCTGTCTCATTCAGGACAATTACCCTTCAGCCTTCTGTCTGAACTGATAGGATGGGATTCATCTCATCTTGTTTAGCAACGTGAAAGATAAGTTTTCGTCCAAGCTGGTCATTTTCAACTCTATAGTTAAGAAAGATGCCAGTTAGAGACAGGCATCATCTGAGAGAGGCAGTCTGGGTCATGTGATGTAGGACTGACTGGACCATGCTCTGAAAAGTGTTGATTTTCCTCCACTCATTTTGAAAGGGGTCTAAGAAGAACAGAAACTGATATCTTTGACTTGATGTTGAACTGTTACACGACTTCTGTCACTCAGACAAATCAAACCCTCTCATCCAGACAGGCTGTTCAGTGTATCTCTCCTTGCACACACACACCAATCTTCCTGCAGTGCTGTGAGACAAGCAAATCTAGTTATGCACATGTGCATGCACCCTCCATGGCAACCTCCAAACTAGCAGCTAGGAGAAAAAAACCTTCATACCCTACCTAAAAAAATATATGTTTTTTAATACTATTAAAATGATATACCCAGCCAAAACCACAAACAGAACTCTTTGTAAAAAAGATGTTTGAGATTAATTTTCCTCGATAACACTTTCCTATTTGTGTAAAAGGCAAGACATTTTAAATAATTCATTCTGTCCCACAGTGTTGCTGGGAGGCAAATGAGCAGCCTTCTGTGATTTTATGCATCAGGAAGACAAACAGAGGAAGATGCAAGGCCAAGAGCACACAGAAATGCAACAGAACCAGGTACAGAATTCAGGCAACCCTCTTGCCAAAAGTTAAATTCCTTGTAGAAGATATTTAGAGCAGCCTCGTGCCATTACTATGTTCTCTATATATTAATGTGCAACCTCATAATATTTTACCACATTAATGTATTTATGTATGATGTGAATGTGAATGTATTTTTCATAATATGAATGTATTTTTCCCTAGTTTGCATTTTCCCACACACATATGATCAAAGACACATAAGCTACATGGCCACTAAATCAAAAGAAGTCACAAATAATGGGATCTACTGTGTGTTATAACAGGACTACCTGTGGAAGCCAAATAAAGCCTATTTGTAGCTATGGGTTCAGTCCTGCATAGATGAAGTTAAAAGGATCTTTTCCAGTGTCTTTGCTGGGGGTACGTTTGACACTGTGTTCTTTGAATATGTGTGAAGATATCATGATATACATGAAAATAAATTCTTCCACATCATAATTGAAATTTCTATTTATTAATAAGTGGTGCAGTTTTTAAAGACAGAACATAAAAAATCAGTTAAGAAGTATTGTTTGCATAATATATTGAAATAAACATATTAAAGTTGTTCAAATATTGGACAGTGCCAGAATATAAATTACACATACAGTTTAAAAATTACAATAAATAATATTATAAAGAGCACTAAAGGCCACTTGTATAAAAGTTGTGTTCCCTTGTCAGCCAGAATCTGAAAAGCATCTTTGTAGCATGAAGAAAATTTCAGTGAGCAAGGCACAAATACTAGTAATAATAAGATGCCATAACTAGAAAACAAAATGCAGTTGGCTATGTAACCTTCAGTCTCAGCGTATTCTTGAGGATGGAAATAGGATCCCACTTCCAGGATTTTGCTTCACTTAACTTCAGAGAGAAGCTACTAAAAGCTGAATTGGGAAGGATCAAATCTTACAGCCTAAATAATCAGAAGCAATAGCGATACCCAGGATCTTTGTTCCCACAGTGTCCAGCTAAAAGCACTTGAAAATAGCCCCTTTTTGCTTTGTACCTCTAAAAACGGTCTTCAGAAGTGAACACCCACATTCAGTTGGGCTCCTGAAAAAGTGCTATCACACCAAACTTGTGAGGTGCTGTAGAAAATGTAGGTTTGCAGGTCTTAGGCACCTAAAGCTTAGTGGTGGGGGCTGTGGGGTGCAAGGAATCAAGATTCAGCTCTTTCTCACATGCTCTGCACTAAGCAGGAAAAATCCAGTTCTTACACAAGCAGATGTGACACCCCCTGTAACAACTAGGCTCCCAGCAGCACTTGAATTTGCTCCTTAATCTGCATTTTCTGATTGTTTTAGGCTGTGATCTTGCAAACCGATTGGACCACGGTGCTCGCCTGAAGGCCACAAGTCAGCAGCCCCACTACACGCAGGTTCAGGTGGGAACTAGTTTGCGGTGTTGCTGGGCCACAATTTGAAGCAGAAAATTTTAAAACTATTTCCACTCTGAACCATAACATTGCAGCAAAGTTACAGATAAAAACAGAGCAAATATATCCAAAGTCAGTTTAGGAACTTTTCCATCAATCTCTCCACATGCTGAATTCCCTTTTGTTTTGATAGGAGCCAGACTGATTAATTCAGTGCAGGGAAAAGCCAAAGCAAGGACAAGAACCATTACCTGACTAGGTTGTTTTTAAAGGACCAACTCCTTAAATGGAGCATAAACCACATATTGTCTACCTGCATAATTTAACTAAACATTCACTTCTGCCTTAATTAAATATTCTGTTTGAATCTAAGGTGGGGAAACTTGATTGATAATAATGCTGCAAAGAGAGGCACACAACGTAAACACAGATTCACCTTTTCAAAAACTTCCAAATGTGTGTCATTTGTTAGTGACTGAAAAATGAGTGTAAAAATGTAGCTAAAAAGAATGTCTCCAGATCAGCCCTGTCTTTCACAAGGAAATTCATAAATAAAGGCAGATTAGGACCCGATCCTGCTCCCCGTGCCTCAGTTTGAGAAGGATTCTTACCGACTTTGAGGAGAGCAAAGGAAAAGTCCCACACTTTCTGATTATGAAGACCATCTCAAAGCCTGAAATGAATCCTTGGTCACTCGTAGGAGCTGAGTCAGCCAAGAGTGAATTTCAATGGTTAATTCTCTTTAATGTTAACTACATGTAAACAAATGTCAGTGTCAGTCTAGATACTAGGAAGATTGGACCCAAACAAAATTGATAACTGTTAAACTGAAATGTCGCACACACAGATGGAAGAAGGGATAAATCTAATCCATTCATAGTACAAAGAGTACTATTGGCCCAGGTGCCTCAGTCAAGTGAAATTGTGAATAATGATTCCTTGTATGTGGGGAACTTGTTCTCCAAAACAGGTCCTGACCTTTTAAACGTTGGCAGGGTCACTAATCACACATACTTTATTCTGTTTTGTCCAGTATCTATGGCAGACACATAAACTGCAGTTCCAAAGTTGATGCACTCCCTGGACTCAATCTGAACTGGAGTCTGATGAAGTTTGTGTGTACATCCCAGATCACGGATGGTCTCCAGATCTCACCTTGCTGGTGACATTTTGACATGTACCTGTTGTCAGCACAGACAGCAGAACTGATGCACACCCTATTTTTAATCCAGATGATGTAGCAGGCAGAAAGCTGCTAAGTACCTCACCCTTCTGGACAGAGAGGAGTGACTGCTTTCCGTGCAAAGAAGGGTGTTAGAAAAAACAAATACTAAAATAAACTATTCAGTCCTTCCTTGACCCTCTTTTTGTGACTCTTCCAGAGGATCCAGAGACGTCCACTGCAGAAGGTCTTGCTGAGCTTACCACCAATGCCTATTAAGAAGAGACAGACCTTATCTGGCCAGCTAGCACATCATTAAATATTTAATGATGTGGCTACAAATACCTGACCTGGTGCTTTGAGTTGCATACAGTAAATTGGTGCTTACAGCCCATAGAAAATGCTCACTTAAAGGCAGTTCAGCTCTTAAGTGTACACAAGGCAGGGCAGCCCAAATCCCACTTTTTCGGGGGCTGCACTCAGTGTGCAGGTGAAGACTTATCCAAGTCTCTGCCCTTGCTTGCATTTTCTTTTGGAATTAACATACCTTATAATGTGGTGATTTATGGATTTCCAGTGAACTTTAATACTGAGAAATGATTCCCTTTATATGACCTGGTATGGGAGAGATTAGAAACCTGAACTGAAGAATCTGAGGGGGAATTGGGCAGGGAACTTCATGGCAGAGCCACTGTCAAAGACATTCGCAAACAAATTTCTCAGATTGCACTTGGGTTTTGGCTGCCTTGATTTTTGATTGCACAGATCTAGAAAGCATTTTAAGAAGGGACAAACTCAAATGAAATCAGTAGGAATGCCAGGCACTTGACATATAAGAAAAGTGAAGCAGGCTTGTCTAGCATGCACTTACACCAGTTTTAGAAGAAGTCTAGAAATGTTAAAATCATTTGTCACTCTTTTTCATTCATTTATGATATGAGGGTTAAATCTTACAAGCTGCCACAGATGTGGCACTGATACTTACTGTATCAGAAAGCCCGCAGCAGATGCAATACAGGTATTTCCAAGAATCACTGATGGCCAAAGAATTCTTCTCAATATGCCAAGTTATAATGAAATACACTTTTGTCAGTTTTATTCTATTCAGGTTTAGCAATGGAACTGTACCAAACACAGATTATCTTTCAGGTAATGGCTGTTTTGTCAATTAAGTAATTACCAAAATGGTGCCTCGTGTCATCATAGTTACTGGCCTCAGAACAGCTCCATAGACTCAGCCCAGTCTTCAAACTGGTAACTGGTCTGCATTATTTACTCAAGTAACCACTACAGTTTGTCTTCCCTGAGGATTTGTCCCAGAAGGCTGTATCATGATTTAACTGAAGAAGCGGATGAAGTAAGAAGATCCTAATCCTGTAGATGTCTCTTTAAATAGAGAAAAAACAATGAAGATTAAGGCAATGCCTATATCTCGAAGAGAATAGAAGCTTCCTGGATGAAATGACTGTTACAAGATGTCAGTGATACTGAGGAATTAAACATGAAGTTTACTACAGTAGGCAAAATCCAACAAGGTATTTTCCATTGAAGTGCACTCTATCCAAGCTGTAAATACCCAGTAAATATTGGGAACCCCAGTAAAGTGTCTCTTTTTCTTGTGCTCTGACTGGATGTGTTAAGGATGCTCACATATGCAGCTGCAGTACAATACAAGCAGTCACTACAGAAAGTCCACTTTCTAACATCTTACATGGGCCAAATCCTTGTGTCTTTGTTGTCCAGTGCTCTAGCCACGGTGGTGAAGTCATCGTGTGGAGTGACAGGGGTCATTCTCCACAGGAGGTGGGCATGAACCATGGTAGAGGGGCTGCACCCTGGATCAGTGGGTAGGGGTGAGAGCCTTCCCACTGACTGTGAGTCTCTGATCATATGACATTTAAGCCAGTCACCCTCTGCTCCCTTTGAAGTTAGTAGAAATTTGGTCACTATAGATAATTGAATTAAAGATGAGATTAATCTCATCCTAAAGCTGATTGTGTGCCTTGGTTCTTGTACCCTGTGCTCATCAACTGTACTGATTAGTTTTCCACCAGCTGTAAAGAATGCATAGCCATTGAACTCAACATTAAATGGCCTCTATTTCATGGACGCTGGTGTTCACCCCAGATGAATCCTACACAGGATATTTGGACAGTTTACCTGTCCACTACCTGTATAGATACTACATTCCCACTTAGTGGTGAGAGCTTTGATTCATTTCTTCCCTGTTCCTAGTACACTGGATTGTTTTCCTGCTCTCCCTCAACATAATTTTCAATTCCCGTTAAAAAATATTTGGCTGAGGCCTAGGGAGCACACTTATCCCTCTGTTGCTCAGGGACAGGTGACAAAAATGGTATTTGTGTATTTGTACCTTGATCTTAAATATGGCACGTATTCATGGATTTGGAGCAGTCCATTTCCAAGAGAAACAGTAAACAGAGAGAAACGGATCCTTGCAGCATTTCACATTGTGAAACTCCCAGGGAACAGAATAGCAAAACTCTGCACACCTGAGGAGCTCAAAGCGCTTGGCAAATATTAGTGAATTGAGCCTTACAACCTGTGTATATGTACAGAAGTGTAACTCCCAATTAACAGATAGGAAAACTGAGGCACAGTTACATTATGCAGCTTACCTAGCAGCACATAGGTCAATAAAACAGTGGAGTGTATAAACCTGGAGTTCCCTACACTGAACAATCTTATTTTTGGAAGAGAAAAAAAAATTGGCCCCGTAAGTAGCAAGTAGTCTTAGCAAAAGATATTCTAAAGAATTGTAGTCAAGCTTTGAGCAATTTTATAAACAGTAGTGAAGATTTTCAAAGTAGTTTGAGGGATTAATATATACATTTTGCAATAAATAAATAAATACCCATGATCAAACCTAGGAGGTGGATTTGATAATTTTAAATTCTACTCTTAGTTTCATTTTGACATTTTATTTCATGGGTAGTTGTAAATAAGACATCACAGGAGAAACATTTTGTTCACAAAACCTTTTCAGTAAGGTCATTTACTTTCACTCAGCTTTTCCCTGCTTTGAATATTAGACCCTCTTGGCTAGGTTGGTTAGAGATTGATTTACTTATATTGGAAAATGGATTCAGATGTTATGTTTCCACAAAGGGATATTGCTCCTGAAAATATTTTTACTTTGCTGCTCCGTTTACAAAATGTAGCAAGGACCACCATATCTTGCCTGTTATCAATTCACCATTGTTGTATTGAAGAGTATCAGATAGATATGTATCATAGAAGAAATCAGCTGTACCATTTATATAGGGTAAAGTCATGCAAACCATGCTCAAAACTAAGCTCCTTAGTTTTGGTAGCATGAAAAAAACTGCATTAGTAAATTGTATGAAATGGTGCAGAATGACTACCACTAATATCACATGCATCTTATGCAGCCATTGGTGTTTTGAACTAGTAAGCTTTGGGTGTAGAGTAAGTGAGATATACAAAGTATGCTTACATTACATGGAGAAGTCAACCAGTGACTGCCCCCACACGCACTTTTAAACTGGCTTATTTGAAGGGGTCCATATTGAATCTGAAATCCCATCTCCTGTAGAAGACAAAGGCATGGAGCCACTTGGTGTAAAAGGGTCGGTGTCTGTGTCCGTTTCCCCCTCTGCTAGGTAGCGTTTCTCTCTCATCCACGCCGATCCTCCATTGGGGCCAAATGGGAAGTCATCTCTGTCTTGGGAGATACTGAAGCCACTTGGGGAGCGCTCAAGTTCCTCATGGTTGACGGAGAGAAGGGATAATGGAGTATCGCTGTCTCTTGTTAAGCTCCTTCTCTGTCTTGGAGATACCTTATCTGAGTAAGGGCTTTGTAGGTCTCCTTGAGAGTGGTAGCTAACCTGGGAGTCCATTAATGTAAATATAGGCAAAACTGTTGGCCTTTCTGCATATGAAGTTGAGGAAGGTGTGGCTTGCAGTTTGCCAGAGTTTTGCCCACCTATTGATAAAGGTTGTGAATGAGTCGTATGACCATGTGCTGAGAAACCATAAGGACTGACTTTGTTGACTGGAACCTGCTGGAAGTTGTAAGGAGTTTCGTGAGCACACTGCTCAGTGTATTTATATATTATTGTTTTTAATTCAGAATATTTGTTTTCTTCTCTCTTCTCCTTTGCAGGAGAAGCAGTTTCTTTCAACGGACTTATCTCAGCGACTTGTATTTGCAGCTGTTCCATATGATGCATATGCATATCAACAAGAAAATCCAGTTTCTTCCCCATGTCATTAACCTGAAAAATAGTAATGTTACGATATTGTCTCAAGTCAGTTGTTCAACAAAAGAGTCAATGCTTCCGTACATATACTGCTCCCAGCAATGGTGTGCTGCCATCTTAATTAGTCATGAAAGTATTTACAGGATAATCATGACACTCCTTTGGAAGCTGGGCTGCAGTGGATGCCAGTTTATCCTCTAACTGCTCCAGATTAAGAAGATCTATCCTTATGAACTGTGCCAAAAAATTTTCTTAGAATTGCTGGATATTTGGCAGTCCAGCGTCCAACAGCAGTCTACAATGTTATGACCAATCATGACCATATGGTAAATAGCTATTACCAAAATACCACATATGGAATCACCTTCACACGTAGACCTACTCTCTTAACTCTTAATAGTCCCACATCAGTGTTAAATATCAGGACTATTTTCCTTTCTCTTTTGAGAATACTTGTTTCTGAACATTTAGAAAACATGAAGGGAACTGATGTGAATCAATGCCACTTGCCTCCATCTTAGTTATGTATTTAAAAATGAGAGTGTCTCGACTTGTGAAGTGATAGGTTAGGATACACAGAGGGCCTAAAAATACCTGTGGAAGCAATGCTTTTGAGTGCCAGGCCCTACAAAAGAAGGTGGTGCTCATAACAAAACACCAGGCATGACGAATATGGAGTTTAAAGGAATGAAAACGTCCCTTCTAAACATCATGGTTAGAGTCTTGCTGCCATATATAATGACATTGATTCATCAGGCTTCAGAATGCGCACTTCCCAGGTAATTAAATTCTTTAACAAAAAACTAACAGCATAGTTTTGTGATCATTAGTACAAGATCTGTGTGAGTCTTGATCACCAACAGTACAAATCTGACTGGGTCAGCCAAGACCCATAAAGAATTTGTGTCATCTTTATCATTTCTGTACAAGCGCCTCAGCCTCCATCATTGTCACGAAATTACATACCTGTCGTTCAACTTTAACAAATTTGCCCATCATACTTTGGTCTTCAGTATCTGCTGTAGATGCTTTGGCTACATATGGATCATTTCTATAAAGAATGAATCACTTTATTAGTGTTCAGTTTTTCTTTGCATCACAGTAATTATTTTATATCAGAACACAGAATTACCATCTTGGTGGTATATTCATATAGTTCCTTGGAGACCCATTTAAAAAAAAAAAAAAAGATTGAATTTAGTTATCATGCAAACAGGACCAAAAGTCTGTTCAATTTGATTCCAATGCATTTATAAAATATGTAGTCCTGATGTTCAATTTAAAATTATTTTAAAAGATTTAAAGAAAAAAAAAAAAAGCAAACAAAAAATTCAAAATGAAAGTGAAATTAGTCTCAGATTTGGTGAAATAATTTCAGGTTTATGAAAAAAGTTGAGATAGTCTAGATAGTGGATCTACAGATGGACATGTGTTTTTAAATCTAATTCTTTATAATTGTCTTTGAAGACTGAATCTGAGTTTTTAAGGGTTTTTTTCTCAATTTGAGTAAACCAAATATTAAGTGGCAGAGACTGGAAATGACGAAAAGAGACAGTCTGGCCTGGAGATTTAAAGTAGATTCCTGAATAAATTTTCTTCTACGTAATTTTCTATTGCCCGTCCATCAGATGGACTAACTTCAGGAGGTAAGAAGATGATCTCTGCTTAACTAAAGAACTTTGATTTATAACTTCATGGGATTTAGGATGGTCATTAACAAGTTAAATCTTTCTCAAAAGGTTTCCAAACCAACCTCAAAGGTACTTCTGTCTTTCTATAACCTATGTCCAAGTCTAGAAAAACAATTTCTAAGCTCTTGTTCTTTAACATGATTTAGAACAAATATATCCTAAAAGTTTTGTTTTATCAGGTCCAGTTCTTCTCTTTCTGACAAAATTCAAAATATATCTGTGAATAGATATTACTAAAGCAGAAACTATAACTAAAACTTGTCAGATGTTGCACATTGGGTTACTGATGATATCGACTCATTCAAATTTTGCAATCTGCTTTGTTTCCCAAATGATCATTGCCTCTTCCATATATGTAGGTCTCTGTCTTCACATTTACATGTTTTTAGATTTTTCACCGGGTGGAATAAACCAGATAGAGCCAAGTTAATTTACTTTATGTAAGATTACTTTTGTTCTGAGCAACCATAACAGCTTTGGGGACAGATTGTTGATGGTCTTGTGTGGTTCTTCATGGGTATTTATTGACAGATTGATAGTTGTAAATAACAGAAGAAATGTCATTTATTATTGAATTCTTGCTATCAGGAATGCAGCAATACAACTACACGCTGTAATGTTCACACCCAGAAACCTGGTATTGCAATTTATTTTCAGTAATTCTCACCAATTATTGGTTTTAAAGCAGCATCATTAAAACTCTGTGCTTACCATTTGTTGGGGGCTATAACAAAACTTTTCCCACTTCATGAAGATAACTAGTTTACCTTCAAACTACTGGTGATTCTTATTGATTTTTTTTAAGTGGGTTTACTAGTTGAATGTTAGAAATTCAGCACATCAGCAATCACATGTATGCATTTCATGTAAAATCACATTTCCAAAACACAGAGAAGTTGAGCTAAACAATTAAGATCCCATTAAGTTTAGATTTCCATCATACATTGTAAGCTAGTCTCTTTCTGGCTCAATTTTTACACATATATACCTTGTAGCAACATACCCTCTCAGTATCATTACTATAACAGTGTGCTAGCTGGGTATGGGTAAACTTTTTATTTCTTTTTCGGTCTGTGCAAAATACTAGGCATAAAAAATTCACCTGGGAGACTGTTGTGAAGGGTAAGAAAAAGCTCCTCCCTTTTGGGATTTCTTATGCTTGGGTGTAGATGGAGGTCCAGGCGTAAAAATCATATCTACTCTGAAAAAAAGAAAAGTGCAACTGCATAAGTCCATCTCTAAATTGTAACACATGATAGAAAACGCTGTGCATCTCTGCAGCAAACAGCAATAAAGATTAAAAAAGGAAGCACATTTTGAATTGGTAATATATTGAGGGTCATGACGTGTTTGTTCTGTTCTGGGTCCACAATCAATACATTGAATTGTAATTACCTGATAATTTCGTGGTAATTAAGTAATTATCTAGCTCCCTGTTTCTAAACATTGACATTTGAAACACATGGCTTCATTTCCTTCCAAGGAAATAAATAGCATGATTGTCAAAAAACCCTCCAATAACAGCTGCTCCTAAAAACATCAGGTTTTGTGCTGGATACTGGAAATCAAAATTGGCAAAAGGTGGAAATTCTTGATACTCTTAATAAACCAATAACTTCTTAGCAGTTATTGTGCCTAATTATCAGTATTTTGTTTTGTCTTTACTAATTATTCTTTTGGTTTGAGAACTATAAATGAGGTTTCACAAGGACTCCTACTTTTTTTTTATTTGGAACAAACCATAAAGGATTGTTTGGGAGGCTCCAGGACATCCAGCACATTTAATTACACTCTTTTACTCTATCAGTACATTCTCTCATTTGGCATATCCAACTGCCCAGGTGCAAACCAGCCTCTGTTCATTCAGTTCACACACCAAACTGACCAGGTATCAGTCAGCACTAGTCCACAGACCAGTTAGCCATTCAGGTACATTGCATGGCTTCATGGTGCCCCATGGAGTTTTGAAAACAGAACATTAAAAAGCTCAAAGCAAATCTCACAAAACTAGCTCGATATTTGCTAGGCACCCAATCATTGCTGGGCCATTCTTCAATGCCTCATCAAACTCCTATGGCATCTCGCTATTCATAGACAGAGTCAGTAGGACTCACCTCCCTGGTTTTGTCCAGTGACAATCAGTGGAGAACTATCAACACAGTGAAGAAAATTTGGGGAGAGTAAGGGAGATTCAATTGATCACATGAAGGCATCTCGTTTAAGCAGAGATCAATTTTGCCTAAAAGGCCATTAATTATGTTGATTAGCTCTCTGTTAAATATAAGAGGAATCTCATGTGCCTTGCCAGGATTATGTTTTTTCTTCAAAGACCTCTAAAAACATCTTCCTTGTATACATGCAAAACGGCTGTGGAAAATTTGTGGTTCTTCTGCTACTGGTGATTCTTTATACTGGGGCACAGCATCGCTAAGCTGAACATGACAGGGCTGAGGCTGTGCTGTGATTCTTGCCCTGACTCACTTGGGATGGGTCTTCATCCCCCAGAGCTCTGCCACAACCACTGCGTGAGATGGGCCTAATCATGTCAGGCACCTTTACTGCTGCTAGGACTCAAGCAAGTATCTCAGGGGTGCTCTGCTGACTGAAATCACTCAACACCTCCGTCTGAGGTAAGGAAGGATCTCCAGTATAAGGCATCTAGACCTCACCATAGACAGGTGCAGGTTTCTAACATCATGAGCCCTCCTCAACTTCATGAGTTCAAAAAGATATTACTGCGTTGAAACCTAAGCTTATGTGATGCAGAGCTCATTTTATAGAGTGACAGTAGTGTTTTGTAGTATATAATTAAAGAAAGCAGCTTTTCTAGGGTAATAATAGTGTGATAGGAACCAGACATGGTAGATACTTGAAAATGAGATAGACCAGTACATGGAAAAGCACTTTGAAATAAGAAATTATGAAGGTCAATGGAAGGGCCAAAACAGCCTTACAAAGGCAAGGTAAGTCTAGATAAGGTCAAAACATGCAGCAAGAGTTGCACTGGTTCAGCCTGTACCCTTGAGCTGATACCCTTGAGAGAAATCAAGGGTGTGCCTGAATGGCATTTTGCTGCTCAGAGTGACTGGGGAGCTCAGGGAATGTGGACAGGGCTGTGCTGAGACTGAACTAATATGGCTACACTGGTATACACACACATGCACGCCAAACCAGACAAGCTCACTAGCTCAAGCTCTGACCTGTGCTCATGGCTCACAGTGCAAGCAGCACAAATTTCTGTCAGCGTGCCTCAAAAGCACAGTGTGATGAACCACTTCTGTGAGGAAACAACTGTGGGGGCAGATTGCACCTGAACAGACACAAAGGCATGAAATTCCATTTTTTTTCATGTAGGTCAATTTACACCTGAGTGAAGGGGATGTAAAACCTTCTGTGTTGATGTATTTTTGCACTTGTATGAGATGTTTCAGGTCAGTAGAGAATCCAGCCCAAAGAAAAGCTCATGTAGAGCAACTATTGCTTGCATTTATCGTATGTAAAAAACAGAGGAGAAACCTGACCCAAATCAAATAAGGCAACTGTCAAGAAAATTCACAGGATATTTTAGTCCGATTTCCTTGTTCCAACTACGAGCCAGTGGTCTCTTCTGCTGCAGTTACCCTTGCTAGCTGCTCACTTGCCTTTATTCTTTGGGGAAAAGGCTTTCTTATTAACCAGCTACGCTATGCAAAGAGATGGATTCTGGGTGGTCTTGTATGCAAATAGACCAACTACGCTTTTATTTTGCCAACACAGATACACATTTTCCCAACTTACCAGAGAATTCTTACCTTGCCTGAAGATATTTTATTCTGGAAAGCATATCAAGATGCCCTGCTGAGTATTGCTCTATCACATCCTTTACATCATAAGGCCTCAAAGTCTCCTTGAATTTTTTTTTATAGAGACGAAACTGTAGTATTCTGTATAATAAACAGAACAATTATTAACTTCCTGTATAAATTCCATAATGATAATTTGCACTTTTATTGAATAATTGCTAAACACTCTGGATGTTTGAAAACTAAGCATCTTATTTCAAAACAAAGCAATAAAACATAAGTAGAGAATCTCTAACATCATACCGTATTTGTAAATATATAGTAGTTGGCTTTTCATAATTAATAGGCTAAAATGAATTATATGGACAAAATGCTTTTTTCAGCATTATCATCATAAGAAGAAATGGTCCAAAGCCACAGAATTGTATATGGAATTTGATTTTGAACAACACAAGTCACAAGATACTTTAAAGCTGTGAAGCTGAAGCTGTTTTTTTTTAATACTTCATAAAATTAATTTTTAGTATATATAATACTATACTATATAATATATATAATACTGAATCATTTTCAGCTTTGTTTTCCTTTTGTAACTGGGAAAGTTTTGGATAGGAAATGTTAATTCAATAGAAATGTGGAAGTTAAGAACCTAGCAGAAGTTCAAATTGTGTAGAAAAGAAAAAGTGTCTGAAGTGTCTGAAGTGTACTTGAAAAAAGAGAGTACAACATTATTGTTATACATAACAACAATAATAATATAATTGCTGTTACTATTACTATTATTATAAAATGTCATAGTAATTAATAACAGAATTCCTATAATATGGACCAGTGTTGGCCAGAGCATATCTTTTTCATTCTTTTCTGTTTATACTGTTATATCTTGGTAGATTAAACAAATAGACAAGAAACATATGTAAAGAATGAAAAACATTTTATTTGTTTAATCTGCCTTAGGCTTGGGATCTGACGGTTTTGCTTTCTCAGTAGATTCTCCATGTTATTATTGGTCTGAATTAGGGGACTGCTGTCATCTGTGACGATTCTGACCTGTGTTTTAGTCAAGGTTGGGGGTTTTTTCAAACTTTTTAAAATCTGTATAAACTTTCATTTAGCAAAAGTAATTCTATTACAAGCTTTTAAGGGTTTTTGACTCTTTAACTATGTTGCTTATAAATCTTCCAAGATTTCAAAGTTACACATATGCCTATTTTAGCCAAACTATATATGACAACAGCAAAACTGTACTTACATAAAGATAAATGAAAAATAAGAATCACAGTGTTAGCAAGTTCAATTTAAAATCTCCTTGATCATTGCCCTGAAAACCCATTAAGTGATTTTGTCTGAAAGAATTGCTTCCCATTAGCATTCAGGGTCTGGGTACAAGAAAAAATAAAAAAGCTTGGCTCATGATTGAGTTTAAAGGGAAATTGCTTAAAATCAATTAGATTTGGACAGGATGTGGGAAAGGAAGTTTTGCAAAAGTAATAACGGCATGTCTCGTGGAGATGGGGCTGGAAAACAAGGCAGATGTATAGTCTCTGTTTGAAAGCAAGTAGGTATCAGGGAAAGACAGAAAAAACTGTGAAGGAAGTAGGGATGAAGAAACTTCCAGCAGGAGGGAAGCAGTCATGGGTAACATGAACAAAGCCTGTGAGCAATGACTTTCAGCAGGCTTGAGAAAACTTGGAATCTTTAATGACTTGTTCTCCTGCACCCAAATGAAAAAGAACCAGGAGAATATATACTATGGTTATATACATATAAGTATATGGTTATATACTTATAACAATCTTCCTTGAAGCTTTTCTAAGAAGATAGTTCTGGGGCACTCCAGACTTGCTGTATGTCACCTGGAAGGTAGTAACTCCCTGGCCCAAAACTTAACAACTTCTGTAATAAAAAACAATTGCAATGAAAGAAGAGTATTTTCCTATGGGGGCATTTCTCAAGGGAAGAGAGTAAAAAATACTGAGTGGCGGAGTAACAGAACATCAATAAATGAATTCTATGTGCTTGATGTGCTAAACACATTATCAAGCTTTACTAGGAGTTTTCTAACCTTAGGGAATATCTCTTGTGATATGAAAATAGAGGTGACACATGTCACAAGCTGAAGACTCCTGAAATGGAGACCTCAGAATCTGTTAAAAGATGACAACTGAAAAGTATATTGCATACTCATACAATTGTGAATAGAGTTGAGTCAGCTCAGAGTTTATTGTTAAGTGAAAACTCCAGTCTTACGTAAATACTATAGTCACTAAATTGAGCAAGATACTATATTTATAACAAATTTTAATGAGGAACTGTATACAATATTAATTTATAATAAATATATTTATGGAGTATCTTGCAAAAATGGCAGGGTCAGTGTTACTGAAAACCATTTTCCTTTCTGCATATTTTCAATGAGGACTTTAAATAGAGTCTGTCTTGTGCTTTTCAACATATCTCGAATTGTCTAACCTATTTCATTTAAAAAAACCCAACAGCAGCAACAATGAATCAACATGTAGCAACATGGTAATGTAATTTTCTGAAGCACAAGCATTCAAAGTCAAAACAAAGGACCAAGGAGCATCAGAGACATTTACCTGACAGCTCGGATGGCTGTCTTGAATGTGGGGATCATATCTTCCATAATGAAGTCGCTACTGTCGCCTCTCTCTTCTGCCATGGGTTCTCCTGTCCCTGCATCTGCAAAGCAGGTCAAACAAAAGCTGTGTGAACATCTGAGCACACAATATTTAGAGGGAGGTCTGGTTGACTACATAAAGTAAGTGTAATTTAGTAAAGGAACATCTCTTGCAAATTCCTCTCTCTCTGGTCAGCTCTTGAAAAGGATTTCATAATTCTGTTGGGACAGCTGTAGGACACAAAATTTGAGGGATCTCCTCTCAGATTCCAGCATTTGTGAAACAGTGGGAAGTTTTTTTCCTTTTCAATGGATTTATAAGTTCCCACTTTTATGAGCTTTTACAATGAAAAATCTTTACCAAAATTATTTTATGTGAGTCTAAAAGAGGTGTAGAAACTACAGGCCAAGTTCTCCTCTCACTCGCACTGTTTGGATCTCATGTACTGTCATGGTAGAAAATAATCAAGTTCCAGGTGTGGACACCCAGGCTACATCCATGGTAGTATGCCCAGCATGCACTGACGCCAGCTGGCACAATAAACTGTTATTTAGAGACCATTTAGATGCTATAGGCAAGAAGAGGAAAATGTGTGCTCAGGGAAGCTGAGAGGAAAAATGCCTTATGATGTTGTATGGACACCCAATGGAAATCTGCTGAGGGGCAGCAGTCTTAGGGAGAGGGGGGGGAAGCAGCCATTGACTCTATAAACCAACGTTTTAAGAGATTACGATGAGGAGATGTCTGGGATGCCTGGACACAAGCTAGTGCAGGGCTGGATGCGGTCTAGGAGGGACCTACCTTAACATAGCATCCCTGCTGATAAACCACGCCATGACGGCATGTGGTTTTCAGGGGATACAGATTCACTGCCCAGTGTGCCCTTTTTTTCCAGGTCAAATAGGTTGATTCCAGCACTGGCTTTATCCCATATCAGTTGCTGGTTTTATGGAGGGCTATTGTCTAATTTCAAGCACTGTGTTGCCTGGACTCCAGCATTCATTACTTGGAGCTTCCCCAAATGTGCCATGTAAAACCAGGGACCAGCCATGCTTGGCCCAGAAAGTCGCAAAGCTTCAACAGAAGATGGAGAAGAACAAAGTAAAATGGGGAGAATAGGGGGTGGGTAGAAAGAAATCAACACAGATGGGCTACCTTCTGAGCTTTGCCAAAAAGCGTACGCTTTCATTCGGAATGCAGTGCGAAAACGCTCCTTATTATTCAAGACAACATTCTTAGGCTCTTTTGAAGGACTTTCTTCAATGGCATCTACATTCAGAGGGGTAAATAGCTTTCCTTTAGTATTGGTACCACGAACCCGATCCAAGAGACCCAGCTTTTGGCTACAAAATAAGCAAAAGTAATCATTTTCCTCCTTTGTACACTTTTAACTTGTTTTCATGATGCTTTAAATATATAATGGGCTAAATAAATGTTTTGTACACAAGGACACTGCTGGGGCTACCATAATACATCACTGTCTTTGTAAACAACAGTTAAGAACCACATATAATTAACTGCTTTTTATGAGTATTTTTGTATCAATGTTGAAAATGTTACCAGAGGGTCTTGCTATCCTCTCCACATAATGTATCACAGTGCTTCAGCTCCCATAGTGTCTGATTTATTATTGAGAAACACCACTACTTAGGCAGTTATGCTCTCTAATTATAAGGATGATTGGCCTTCCCTGTTCAATGCTTTCTTTAACGACTGGGCCTGTGGCAGGCTATTAAACAAATAACTCATAGAATCGTAAGAATTATAGAAATATAGAATCATAGAAACATAGAGTCAGAGCCGTTTGGATTGGAAAGGACCTTAAAGATCATCTAGTTCCACCCCCCCTGCCGTGGGCAGGGACACCTTCCACTAGCCCAGGTTGCCCAAAGCCCCGTCCAACCTGGCCTTAAACACTGCCAGGGAGGGGGCAGCCACAGCTTCTCTGGGCAACCTGTGCCAGTGTCTCACCACCCTCACAGGGAAGAATTTCTTCCTTACATCTAATCTAAATCGATCTTCTTTCAATTTAAAGCCATTACCCCGTGTGCTGTCACTACATGCCCTTGTAAAAAGTCCCTCTCCATCTTTCCTGCAGGCTCCCTTTAGGTACTATAAGGCTGCTATAAGGTCTCTCTGGAGCCTTCTGTTCTCCAGGCTGAAAAATACCAACTCTCTCAGCCTGTTTTCATAGGAGAGGTGTTCATAAGCAGGAGTAAAAGAACGTCAGATGTGTTGTGAACCAGCACATTTGTGAATCAGCACAGGAATCATCAGCAAAATACTGGAAAGGGATTGCCAAGCAATTGCTGGGTACATGGTAGGGCAGGCTACCCAGTTCTCTCCACCACTCACATTCAGTCATCTCTCACTATATTAGAAACGGAGGTGACCTATACGAATTGTAGTAAAGGGACATATTTTGTTCCTCTGATGATTTCTTCCACTGTTCTCTAACAGATTTACTGACCAAAGACATTTGTCTTTCAGTGTCAATATATAGCTAGAATTGCATCTATCTGTCATCTTACCAGCATCAGTAACCCTTTTGACGGCCTGATGACTCTAACAGTCTTAAAGGCAATTACTAATACCACTGAAAATAGCAACACAAAATGAATTTACCAGTGAGTACATCAGATTATATATGCTCTGAAGACTTTGGAGGTGATGGTAGATGGTATAAATATTTGATTTGCTTGTTCAGTTGCTGCTTAAATATTTGGTAATTTCACATTTTTTTTTAAAAAAATGTAGGGCTAAACCATGGGAAGAAAGCCTGCCTTTTAAGCCATTTCTGTACGTTGCAGTGTGGGACAGCTCTGGGGAGAGGTGAATTGTGATCACATGGTCAAGAGGCAGTTCTGTGCAGGACACAGGGTCAAGCAGGTTGATTAGGGAGGAGGGAAGAAGCCACCACAGAGAGAGAGTTTCTGTTTCTGAGAGCCACAGATGGGAGCAGAGCTGAAGGACAAACAGCAGCGGTGACCAGAAGAAAGAGATTTCATAGGTATGCAGAGACGTATCTGTGCAGTAGGCTCAGCTGAAGCCACTAAACTTCCTGGCTGAAAAGGCAAGCATGGGAAGGGTCCACTGTGCAAGGACACAGTGGAGAAAGATGGATACTTGTGTGCAGACCTTGTACGTGAAGGGCCTTACTCACAGAACTACTTATCCTCTGTTTAAGGAGTTATTTTGGTCAGACAGATTATTTTTATGTTCTATGTTCTCTGGTGTCATCGGTGCACCTCTTTGAAAGAAGAATCTATTTCTGTCTCAGAACTCTGCTTGTTGCAGTATCCCACCACAAAAGAAGTTCTTAGGACATTCCTCTTAAAATGATAAAGGCGAGATTTAAAGACGTATATGATGACATTGCAGCTTTTTTTTTAGAGTGCTGACTCAAGTAAGAATACTGCAATTTACAGCATACAAAATGCCGACCTGATCTGAGCATTGAACATCACAGCTGTTGCAGGGTTTTGTGTTCTTTTTCTTTTTAATATGAATTACTAGAGCCCTCATCTCTACTATCTGTTTCTGATTAATGTATCTTTGATCCAGGAGGTAATGAAATATGGGCTTCCCTGTCACAAAAGATGGAAGCACTAAACCTTTGTGAAGAGTGTTTTTTCAGGCCTTCTGAATTTTCTCGTTGACATGACAATACTTGTGAATGCAATTGCTTCATGTCTAGTAAATTCAGACATTTGCCCTGTCGTTGCATGTATGAAGTGCATATGTGTGTGCAAGTATGAAAGTGGCAGCTAAGGACTTGTGTATGGAGACAGAGAACTAGTCCTGATGCATTAGTATTGCAAGGACTGAAGACAAAGATGTGAAAAGATGAAAGCATGGATTTAAGTGAAGAATTAGAACAGCCTAAGTGAATGGCATTAATATTACTAAGACTTTGCCCTTACGTAATTTCCTGAGGAATCCATGGCATGTGGGGAAGATATACAAAGTACAGACAAAAGTACGGTGCAAAAATCAGGGATTACTCCCTTCTTTGTAGAAAAATATGAGATGCTATTTGTTGACATATGTGGCAAATTAGTCACCACAGAATGTGTAGGGCAGTCTCATGTTTCTTCTTAAGAACTTATTTTTAAAAATGTTTTCACAGTGCTTGCTGTTGGGTTGGAATCTTGATCTGATTGATTCACCAATGTGCTCTAAAGGCTAAACTCGTGGTGAGTGCAGAGTCCCCACAAGTGATTTGTGTTCTGAGATAGGGAGAATCCTGTGACATCTTTTCTGTATTACTTTCACTTCTCTGTTTCAGAGGCTAGGTTTGATAGCAGTATGGCTTTACGAGACAGACATCTTAACTCCATGTCATTTCTGTGAAATTTGGATTCTTCAAGCATTCAGCTACCATATATACAAAAAATATATTCAGGAGAAGGCAACAGCTAATGAGCAAGTTTTGAAAGGGCTTATTTGAAAAATAAAGGTGAGGAATGACAAAGAATCAGAATGGTCACACTTGGGGGGGGGGGGGAGTGAAGTAGGGAAAATAAATTCTCATGTCTCTTTAGTAATAAAATCGAAGTTTGAAGGAGGAATTAATTTTCAAGAAGGATGATCAAGAAGAGTCTGGAATCATGGCACATCACTGAAAATGATTGTAATGCAAAGAAATGGACCAAAAATCTAGCTGAGTCTCTAGATGACAATGAGTCAGCCAGCAATACAAACTGATGGGCATGACGATGTTAGAGAAAGAGCTTGTGAGGTCTTCAACGTGAAGAAAAAAAGACAGAGCAATTAAGCATGTTTGTCATGGTGGTGATCTTTGCAGACTGAAGGAGACTGGAATAAGCTACAAGAAGGAAGAAACTGAAGCAGTTTTAGGATGAGTAGGTCTATTCAGTGATAATAATAAATTGATGACATTTTTACCTAGATCTGAAAAAAGTTTATGTACAACAAGTATGTTGTGGAGATCAGCTTTTCCTGGTGGGGGTGAATATCAGGTCACCAATGATAGATGAATCTCAAATGAAAGGGGAGACTGTATTCCACCTCTTCTTCAGGATTTCAAGATTAAATGTCTTGGTTCAAGAACTTCTGGAGAGACCTTCCAGGATGAGAAGAAAGCTCCTAGAAGAATGAAATCTGTCAGTGAAACTCAGATGATGAAGTGATTTCCTCAAAGACAATAAGGGGTCTATTAAATGTTACAAGGTTTGGTTTAGTAACACTACTCATTATCAAGAGAAGAATATGTTTAAGGCAGAGAACCTGAAAGATGAAGCAGAAAAGTAGGTGAGAGAGATCTCTATTGTTTATAAAAAGTAATTTAATACTATTTTACCAGACTATAGTTGTCATTACATGTGGTCTCTGACTGTTTCTCCAGAAATTTGCTTCAAAATACATTTCCAGATCTCTCAAAGTTTGCCCATTAAAATTCCTGTAATAACTGCCTTTCCTAACAAACGACTAAGAGGCATAATGTGCACTGCCAGGATCTATAGGGATCAGACCATCAAGAAAAGGGTCACTGCATAATGCAAAGTATCCAAAACATTCATTTTGTGGATTTTTCTTTCAATATAGGACAGTAATATAGGCAATATATGCAGAAATCTCTGCCATAGAACTATACAAGTACAGGACTGATCAAGATTTGATATCCTCCTCATAGAACAAAACAGATTAAAGTATTCCTCTGCATTCAGCACAAAAAGCAACTTATTTGCAGTGATATTTTCCACTGCATAGGTAGGCACACTAACTTGGTTTGGGGCTTTTTTTCTTTTTTTTTTTTGTGGGATGGGCCTTAAGGTAGATAATGTGAAACAAAAGCATTTCCAAATTCTCCTTCTAGGAGTTTCTCAATTTTCCCCATTGATAAGTGTCAGTTTAGGAACAAGCTGTTGTCCCAAGACTATTGCTTGAGCCTAGGTTTAGGACCTAGAATTCATCTGATCTTAAGCTGTTTAAAAAGTTAAATGTCTGGTCTAAGATAAATCTTTAGACCTCTTTCTATTATCAGTGGAAAATTAGCCACCTACAGAGTGCAGTTGAGCTCCATTTAACTTTGGGATGATTTTACAGTTGGGGGAATTTTTCTCTTTTGATTGTGTAGAGAAAGATCTAGATGAGAAGTCATTTAAAAAGCCAGCCTATCTAGTCTTCAGGTCACCTGAGCTGAAACTTTCTTTATTAAAATCCTTATGATTAACCCTTAAAGTAACATTCTGAGTCATAACAGTATGTTTCTGTGATAAATATAGACAATTGTGTTCATATCCAGGCAGCCAGAGCAGTAGAATCATCAGAAAATAATTCATCAGCTTCACATGAAAAAATATAGCAGTACGTTGTATACAAAAGAACTCAAAACAAAACCCAAGCTTGTTTCCAGATAATGACTAGCTGTCATCAGAAAGAAAATGGACTTTATTCTTGTTTCCAAGCGATGAAATCTGGGTCTGCTGGGGTTTTTGTTTTCATTGTGCTTTTTAAAAAGTTTTAGGAAACATTTGTTCTCATGACACAATCTCCTTCATTAAAACAGCATGCGCATGGCTCAGTCTCAGAGTATGAAGCATGCGCAGATCACATCAACCTTCATGAGAGTGACTAGGACAGTGGTTCCCACCCACAGGTTCGTGTACTGCTGCTTGTCTTCCAGATTCCTCCTACTGATATTAGCTACTCTTCCTCCCCCTGGCATAGTCATCCCACTTCATTTCTCTTCCTTACACTCAATAAAATGTGATTCCTGACTTCCAGCACAGTTCCAGAAACTGGGGGGATTCAAATGCATCCCATACATGCTAATAAAAGTGCAGAGTAGTTTCTCTGAGTAGCTTGGATATGGTGCCATTGCAGGTCTTGCATGCTATTGCATTCTCTCCCTTGTGATGGAAGAAAAATTTTCTCAAACCCTTTGTCTTTGAAGTGGAGTCCCAGGAAGAGAACACCTTAACTCTGTGGTAGATACAGACCACCATAAAGGGAGGAAGGCAGAAGCAGTGCAGACAGTTAGGCTTGAAAGCTTCCTACCTAAAGAAAAATTCAGCTCTCAGATTCTTGCTCCCCAAGAACATTGGGAATTATTTTGGACCATCTGAGAGATGAATCTGGTGGCTGGATACACAAGAGGTGCCTAGCTGCAGATGTTTTACTCTTGCTCAAAATAAAGAGTGGGAACCACTGAACTAGAAATACTTTTCCAGAAACAGTCATGCAAGGAAATAATGCAGTTACATCCCATCATGCAAGTCAGATACTCTCCTCTCTGTGCTTTGCCTAGTATGGAGTTTCATAAACAAATGGTACATGTATGAGAAGAAAAAGAATGAATTAATGCTAACAGTGAATCAAAGACAGCCCTTTTCCATGTATTTACCGCTTTCACTTACTAAGGACTAATAATAATCAGGAAATTTTTCCATATTTTTTGCAGTTTAGCTAATCACTAAATTTAGTTGGTCTCAAGTAACTGGAAGCAAAAGTCAGTCCTGTTTATTCCAATATTTTAGTACATTATCAGCCGAATTTATGTGTGTAAACTTAGCTTTGGAAAACCAAACATTCTGAATGAGATTTTTAGAAGTATTCTGCTTTGAACTATTCCCAGAAGAAATTAGCAGAAAACTGTTACGAGGACAGATACAATCCTGTAGCAAACACATTCAACTGATCTCAGAGAGTCCGTGAATTTTCTTAATATAAAACAAAGAGTATTCTGCACTTTCAAGGTATTTCTGAACTTTGGCTAATCAGCTTTCGATTTTAACAAGTAACATTCCTTTCTCTAGAAAGGATCTCACAAAAATGTTCAGTTTCAAAATAATTGACTGCAACTTCTTGACAACTGATGTCTTCATTTTTAGCCAGTTGCACCCTGAATTTTAAGGTCTAAATTTGCAAGTTTCTAATGTCTAAGGAGGAAACATCCCTTTTAGCCAACCATTTTCCACACTCTTTGGTGGTGTATGTCCTTAACAGTATTTAAGTGTAGGCATGACTCTAAATCCAAACTCACCTACCATGCAGATTATTTGCTCAGAAAAACGAACACAAGTCCTAACTTGGGCTCAACTTTGATGCTCTTCAGAAAGAGGAAGAGCTCTGAACCACATTAAAGGCCTTTGCTTAGCCTGTCTTATCTTCCACACTTTCTAAAGTGATTGGAAGTGGGTAAAAATAAGCAATGTCACACAAGTCCATGGGGAGAATAATCCAAGTTCACTTCTTTGTGAAAACAGGATGGATATTTTTCATAAATAGATGCAATCAGCAGTGTAGGTAGAAACCATATGGATGTTGACCCACTCTTTGCAGTGAAGATATCTCCATGTATCAACCACTAGAAAGCAAACCAAACTGCAAAATCAATCTCTTGACTATTTTGCATGGGACAATCATCCAATGAAAAAATGGAGTGCTTCACTAGCAGCTCTCCAAAATTTGAAGAGCTTAGGCTAGAAAAGCTGAGTTGTGTGTTGATGATTTCACGTTTGTGGAACAAAGTGAGAATGAGAACAATGAGCTAAAGTTGAATGATAGAAAGATGTTTGTGTGGGGTAGAAGAAAATGCTTGACAATTTAGTCAAAATATTATTATTTCTGATGATGTGTCTTTTAGATTCCTGAAATGCCATAAATTATTTCCACGTCTCTTTGTAGGAAGATAAAGTTCTTGCCCCACATCTTAGATCACAGTTCAGCAAGATATTTAAGCATGTCACTAACTTTATTCAGATGATCAAAAGCATCCAATTGTTTTCCGTTTGCTGAACCAGAACCTGCAAATGCACATGCAGAGATGTTGTTCCACTGAACTCAAATGCAAAGTAATTGCATGAATTTGTGTTGGCAGGGTTGGGACTGCATAAGCAATGGTATTTAGCTCTTACAGTATATTTTTCTTATAGTAAATTTCTAAATGATTTGCAGAGTAGGTTAGTATCATTCCCATTCTATGGAAACAGAGAAAAGCACTTTTTTCTAAGCAGATCATTGGCAGAGCCAGGATTAGATCCCATGTTTTCTGAACAGCAGAACAATGAACTATCTGCAAGGTCATGCAACTTTCTTTTATGCTTAAATAACTTCAGTTGTATTGCCCCTTACTTTTTATGGTGGTCAGATGAGCTACTGTATTAAAAACAGAAAGTGCAGGCAGAAAATGGCATGCAAGAAATATGAAAAGAGTAAGGCTCAATTGTTACTTGAATGTATATACCTAAGTTTTCTTGTGAGGCTTGATCCAAAGAATGACTCCCTACTAAACATGACATTACTGTAAAGTGAAGAAAAGTTATTAAGATGAGACGTTAATGATTACCCATGAAAAGCTCTATGAAAAAGAATGGGAACAGCCTTTCATTTGTAGTTAATGTAGTGTGCTGATCAGAGTGGTTTTCTCCTCCTTCCTGTTTTGGGTAAATGTATTAAGAAGAAATGCTGACAGTGAAATTTTCCACCTTGCAAAGTATAATTTTATTTTCTTTATGTTGTTACTATTGGCAATACAAAAATGCACCACATTATATGCATTCTTTCATACTCACATAATAGGAATGACTAGTTCTGATTCTGTCACTTAAAAAAAATCAAACCAACTTTCCAAAGGCAGAGAAATATTATTTGTCTTGTAAAGATAGGAAACAGGGATAGATTACTTTTCTGCAATGACACAATAATAGATCTAGGAAAGAATATGCTCTTCTGATGTCTAGTTTTACAGTTGGTGCTGATTAGGAGCAAAACCCTAGGAGAAAGTTCAAAATCCTTAGCTAAAGTGCCTGTACATACAAGTGTCGAAGTTTAGACACTAGCTGAAATAAGTGGAACAGCTGCTAAGTACACTGCTGAAAAACCAGGCCCACAATTCATCCCTCAAACATAAGACGTAAAAAGTTCGTTCAAAACAAACAATATGTTCAAGCAAAGGCCCAGCTTAAATGTCGGTCAGGCACCTAAATGCTGAATCATTTGCTGCGTTCCAGAAGAAATAAGCATTAATATCTCTTTCTCATAAATCTTCCTTATTGGGAGCCGAACAGATAACAAGGCTTTGCAATACATATATACAGAAGAGCAATTTCTATCTGAGATATCATGTATTGGTAGGTTTAGGCACTGATTAAGGAAGAAAAAGGTAGTGGTGCCTCTGGTGTGAAGTCAGTAAACCCCCCATCAGTGAGCAATGAATAGCAGCGCCCCAGTTTGTCCTGGTTTGGGGGACTATACAGGGCATGTAAGGAAGATGCTATTCTTAACAGAGCAGCATCATGTGTACCACTTCCCTTCACTGCCTACAGGACCCAGCCTACTGTCTAGTTCAAGTGTATTCCAATGTGCTCTTCATCATGTCTCACATCTTCACAGTTTTAGTTTAGAGGGAGCTTCAACAAAGCCTTAGGCTGCTGCCAAACTTTAATTGGCTTTCTACTATCACAAGTCCTTCCCTGCAGCCTTGCCTTGGGATCCAACTTCTCAAATGAACTCTTCCACTCTATTGTCTCCCCTGTGTTTTTCCCAAAAGGTCTGAGAACAAGTAGCTGCATCTAGCTGTGACTTTGTCATGATGCCAGGTCCTGCTTCCAAGGAGAGGTGCAGATTTCAAGGATCTGTCACAGTTCAACTCTACTACTGCTGAGTTCCCAAAGAGCTTTTGCACCACTGAATAGAAAACCTGACACTTAAAGCGCTGCACATCCTCAAATTTTCACACAGCCAGGACTCATTTTTAGTTTATTAACTAGTTACATTTTCTGACTCTTCTGGGAAAGCTTTGGACCAATTCTCTCTATCAACTGTTGTTCAGATAATGCAGTTTATTACTACATCTTTTCCATAAGTAGTTACTTAACTGATGCAAGAACCTGGACACTGAGTGCACTTATGGGCTGTTATCTCCACTGGGACTGCATTCCCTTATTGGTCATTTATTTCAGTACAGCCTTAAACACAAGATGCAGTGAAGTATGAGTAATACTTTCTATACTAAATCACTGTAGGAGAAAGTAGAATTTTTTTTTTTTTTTTTTTTAAATTATCTGGTCTGTAAATAAGAGTTTCATGAGAGATGGGAGGTGGGACTGTCAAAACAACTAGGTTTTATAGCTCAGTCCCATGTCTACTGAAGTCAGTGGATGTTCCCACAAGCACCATAATTTTTCTGTTTATCTGAAGGGTTTCCAATCCTTCTCATTGAATGCCTATTTCCATAAACATATTCCTGTTAACAGGAAAGCTTCAATGCAGGTTGACTAGTGATTTTGCTGAAGGTTATTACATATGTAACAACATAAAATCAAGATATAGCCAGCTAGAATGAGGAGCCTTGGGATTACAGCTTTAAAGATTTTGAGCTGTGAGCAATACTTTTCAGTTTTTAATCCAGTACATCAATATAAAATGACTACTTCTACTGGCCTGAAAGATCCAGTAACACAGAAGCTACTCCACAAACTGTTCTATCACTGCAGGTGCAGGAGTTTCTCTAGTGGGGCCGTGACTAACAGCAAACTGCAGCAATCATTCACTTTCCTAATTTTAATCTGCTGCTGCATCTGAGTCAGAACATGTTTTAACTCAAGGTATGGACTTACATACTCAAAAGGATTTCAGCTCCTAAGCTCTTTCCTATATATTAAAGGCCAAAATTCAGCTCCTGCCAACCCTGGAGATGGCTAAAATCTCTAGACATCTACATTAATGCAACTGAGCTTGCTCATGACTGCTTAGCCTGGGCAGTGCCATGGATGTATGGTACTTAAGGCTGATGAGGGTTCACAAACTGGGTAACTCCCAGGTACTCTGTGAAGAGGAGCGGTTAGCTCATGATGATGGTGGCAGGAGGGGGAAGTCATCTTTTCCCAGTAATTCAGCACTACAGCACTTCCCTGTATTATAAGAAAACATACACTAGATTTTTCTTCTCTGTTAAAGGAGGTTTGAACCCCAAAAATTCATAGGAGAACAGCAAGTATGCATCTGTTTTTTTCAGCTTCCTTTATTGAAGCTCTCATGTGTGGCATGAAATGTTGAAAAACAAAAAGAAAAAAACCTTTTCATCAGGGCAGGGACTTAAAACCAGGCCTAACCTTTTTTTGAAAACCTCAGTTTTCAAATTTTGCTACAATTCTTGGTCTTTTTCTCTGTGCTGTAAAGGGGGATGAAAATGAAAATATCTTCAACACGAGTCTGTGGAACTATTTATCCTTTAATTGCTATTGACTTTCATTGTGGGTGATCCATGGATAGCAGTTTAGCATTAAGTATTTCACATTTTTGACCTAAGAAGTCTAATTATTTTATGTGCTTTTCAATCTGCAACTTAGCTAGAGGTGGTTATAAATACTTACAGTTGAGACCTTGCAGGCTGACTGACAATGACTGCTGTGTTGTGGTCTTCAGTGACTGACTAGCATTAAGATCAATGATTCCTTCATTCTGTTTGCTTGTAAATTCCCCAAAGTCACTGGGAGCTTTCCTATCTCTTTCAGCAGGGGTGGGACCAAGGTCTCAAACCTAAGGTAGCTTTTTTAGTACTGCCAGATGGACTATCCTGCTGATCCATCTTTGTATTTATCGTCAAGAAATCTTTGCATATGGTAAATCAATGTAGACTTGATCTCTTACACTCCAACACTGCTCTGTGCAGGACTGTTGAGCAGTAACATGAAGCAGAACTTTAAATTCACTCCAGAGCAACTTGGGTGCTAAACCCTGGCTCTATGGCATGGTTCAGGAGAAATCTAGACCATGATTACTCATAATGAACAATAAAGCTGTTTACATACAATTAGCAAGCAACACTGCATTTGTATGATTAACATTTTAGCTGTGTTGTTAAACAGGGAAAAAAGCAAGCAGTTAGGAAATGGATTGGTTAATAATTTTTAATGACTACCTATGGTGTTAGTAACATGTTTTGGTTAACAGCTTATGAATCCACAAAGAAACATTTAACCTGCCTCCTCCAATAACTGTATTAAAACAAGGCTATAATAATGGCAGCTACGTACCTGGCAGTACCATCCAATTGCTCTTTCCTTTTATAGAAGAGAGGAAGCATTACAAGAAAGCAAGGAGAGAAGAATTACATCATAAATTCAGAGTTTTTTAAACAGAAATTTCTCATCTATGGCTAATGGTTTATACCTCTTTTGTTCTGTGATTATAACTGACAGCAGAATAAAAGCTACGTTTTCAGCTAGCCATAAAGCAAAGAAAGTGATATCGGTTTCTGAAACCAATCTGTGCTGCTTAGACTGGCAATCTAGTCTTTGGTGAGAAGTGAACTCCCTTGCCCTCTCTCCCAGGACCTTATTTGCAAAACATCTATCAAATTTCAGGTTGCATTTGAATCACAGAAGAACCTACGTACAATGAAGAAGCTTGAAGAGTCTAGACCCCAGGCAAGCCTGAGAATTATTCTCTGAACAAAACCTGAGGTCAAGAAACCCTCTAGAAATGACTCTGCAATGGATAATGTGGGAATAGATACAGAGTGAGAAGGGATAAAGAAATGTACTCGGCCTTAAATGAACACTGTGGTGTTTATTCTTAGAGATTTCCTGCCTGACCTAAGTGAAATCAATCCTAAAGAAATATATTGTAAATTAAAAAGAGAAAGAGGTAATGTCTGTAATTTACCCTTTGTGAAGGCAGGAGCCTGAAATGTTTCTTCAAGTCATTTTTAAGCAACAACTAGAGCTGCAGTATTAGCACAGTGAGCACAACTTGCATGTGGAGACCTCTGTTTGAGTTGAGCAGTAGTTTAACGGTACATTTTTGACAGAATGAAGCATAACGGTAAGTCCAGAATGAAAGTTTAAATCATAAACTTGGATAAGTAATGACTGTTATTAGTAGCTGATAGTCTATAGCTAAAAGTCTTGGCTTTCATGGGGCCAACATTTTAACATGTTAAGAACTCAAGGTGAGGAAGGTGCCTGTTTGACAGGCAAGAAAAGTGAGATCAGACAGACTTATATCCATAAACACGTGACTGTCCATTAAGTCTGAATGTCTTTATGTATGGAATATTTTCCACTGAACTCAGAAGAGGTGATTAAAATAAAACCATGACTCTAACTCCCCAATAGTTTCCTTGTGAATGTTCAGTTAATAGAAGACAGTTTTAAACATGCTTTGGCTGTCCTCCACTGAATTATCCCCCTGAGCAACCGGTACTGTCAAAAGACAAGCATTTAACAAGCATTAATTTTGTTCACATGCCATGGCCACCTCTGTGAACAACACAGTTCTAAGGCCAGTTGAGTCAAAGAGTTGGAAAAGTATGAATTTTCAGCATAGCCCATACCTCAAAATAAACAACCACATCATAGAGGGTGCAGGAAGTACCAGGTGCCTCTGCAATCCAGGGCTAAGTCTTTATCAGGATCAAAATTATAGAGGGAGAAATCGAGATTTCCGGGGCAATAAACTCCAGAGATTTGCAAAGGGAAGCCGACGGTGAGGCAAGCTTCTCCTTTGTTTAATGCCAACATGAGAGCCCCTGATGGAGTTACCCATGTGCTCCTAACAAATCCCACCAGGGGAAGGTAGAAGAAATAGATTCAGAAGCCAAAAACCATGTTTTTCAGTCTCAGCTAGGAAGTTAACTGGCAACCCTCCATTACCTACAAAAGCCTCATTGGTATGTATAAGTCTATGTTTCCTGTCCTGACTTATACTTCACAGAAAATTATGATGGAGAGGTAGACAATGCACTTACCTGAAAAATGGAAATGATACAATTGATTCATAAAACCTCCAGGTAGCAACGAGATCAATCCTGTTGGGGTTAGTAGCATAGTATCTCCAAGCAGCCTGAATTACAAGGGAGAGGAAATAATCAGTGTTAGGCAAAGCTATTCCCCAGGCTGACAGCAGCCAGATTGCTTCAAATAATATAACAATGCACCTGAGTCACTATCTGGAAATTAATTATTAATCAGCCATACCAAATGAGTGTCACTATTGACACTGGATTATGATCTGTGAGGACTGTTAAAAAAGACACGACATGACAGATAAGCGCCAACATCAACAAGACATTATATTTGACTAAACTGGTTTTATTCTTCTCCGTGGTATGACTAAAAGAGCTTCAAGCATTTGTCAAATATTTTTGGAAGCATTTAAGCTAGTTTACTATCTAATGTACCATCAGAGGAAATTTTTCTGAGCATTTTTCTATTTCAGCGTTTAGCTCCAATGAAAATTCTCTAAGCACAAACCTAAAAAATACTGTAGATAAATTAGCTGCTAAGTGGAGATGCTTTAATTGAAAAGGTGAATTCAATTTACCACTCATGCCTGCAGCCCCTTCTGTTTGCTAAGGAGTGTCTTTAATTAGAACAACTTAATATGTCACTCAGCCTGTTCCTCCTGAGGACTGGCTTGATCCTGAGCAGTCCTGAGCATCAACGCTTCCACCTGATATCACAGAAACTTTCTGTGTCCCTCTGTGGAAATGCTGCCATTTACTTCACTGCCAACAGGATGTGCTCCACACCTACTAAGAGTAACTCCAGTCAAGTTTGTCAGCCCCAGACTAGTAATTTGAAGCTTAATTTTCTGAATTTGTAACAAAGGCCATAACTGAAGTCTAGGTGAGCTAAGGAGTCTCTTCCCATTGAATGCTCTGGTTGTCCAGTGACATAACAGGAGACTCAGGGTATGTGTCAGTTTTTACAAACCACACATAATATTTACATCATTTGTCTTGATTGTCACTATCTATTATGTTACTTCTATTGCTGTTTTCACATCAGTAACAACCTAACTTTGTTTGCACATAAAAGCTCTCAAGGGAACTGACAAAATCTGGATTTTGGAAAGAATGTTTTCAACAGCTTGTTTTCTGTGATTTTGTAGCACTGATGCAGAAGTTGGTTGGTTTCCAGAAGCGAGCAGATGAAATCCTTTCTTCTAAAGACACTGTTCTGAAACAGTCTGGGAATTGAAAGATTCCCTAAAAACTGCAAGGACCACTGGATTTTCCAGCTCAACGTGAAAAACCTGACTCCTTTACTAACACATCTTTTCACCTCCTGCAATGAGAAATAGAATTTGGGCAGGGGGAAAGTGGTGTCTCTTGTTAACATGATGCAGTGGTCTTCATACACAACACTTTTCCAAGGAAGGTATAAGTGGTGGCAAACCTGAATGAGTTCAGCTGCTGGCTTTCTTCTTTTCTCAAAATGTTTTTGACGATGTTGCTCCTGGACCTTCAGTGCCAGCCCTGAGCCCAAAATGCCCTGAAAGCAGAGAGTGATGCAAGATTTTAGACATTTCTAACTTAGAAAAAAATAGATTAATAATGAGAGGAAACAGGTCTGTTGGTGGAGATGCATATGGCTACGTGGAACCTTTGGGCAGTACAGCATGCCTTTCCCACTGCTCTGCTTACGAGACACAAGTTTGTCATGAACCTCTCAAGGGTCACAGGCCACACCAAATCTTTTTAAGGTCCTCAGCAGGCTTCTCAAATGTCTACTACCTTTCCAAGCTGGAGGTGTCCAGGTGGTGTATTACTTTCCGCTCAGGGTAGAGTGAAACTACTTCTGTGATAAAAGAGCTATACTAAGCATACTCTGGATTGGGGTCTGTGGGACTTCCTATCCTTTGTAAAATTCTTCCCAAGTCTCATTTTAAAGTAAAAATATCCTAAAATCTGGACTTGGGATGGTTTCTGTTGCTATTCTGTCCATCTCACCCAGACCTTGTCTCATTCTTACCTGAGGACTTTGCAGACAAGGAAATATTTGGCCTATGCAACCCAACAGAACAAATACACTTAGAGATAATTTCTTAAGCAGTCAGAGTAGGATTCACCTGACTAGATCAAAAATACCTGTGCTGTCATCTTATATCTAAATTCCCTTTAATCTTAGTGGGTAGAAACAGCACTTCAGTGGTGGTGTCAGAGATCTCTTCTGGGAAGGAAGGGAAATAAGTGAGATGAAATGCTCTGCATAGTTACATCGGTTATAAAGGATGATCACTGGTCTCTGATGATCACTCAGATGTCGATCGCTAGCTTGTAAGTGTTTAGAGCTGGGTAAGATGGCCCAACTCTAATTATTAAAACAATGCCCATATCCTTTAAAAATGCATATTGTGTGGCTATGTCAATACCAGTAAACTAACCCAGGCCAGGGTGCAGACTCATGAACTGCCCTGTGATTTCCCAGACTGTACACCTGATGGATTAATTCTGTACTGAGGCGATGAGCACTGTCTCAGAAAATGCCCACACATGGTTCAAGGAGTACCAGGGTGACGTCATATTCCCAATAAACTCTATGCAAAGTTGGGAAGAAAGGAGTTTGATTTACTGATATAGACCAGCTCAAGTGCCCGAATCACTTCTTAAAAAGGTATTTTGATTCCACTGTCAGTTTTGATCACTTTACCTTCTTTTCGCAAATGCACTATGATGGGCTATGCCTAACAGAGGAGGGGGAAGGTACTTACTGCAGGAAGAGCAAAGAAAGACACTCCAATGAGAGAGAATGTAGCTGCAATCAGTCGTCCCTCCCATGTTTTGGGGGTCTTGTCACCATACCCAATCGTAGCAAGGGTGATCTGTGGGCAGAATGACCAGGACTTCCCATAAGAAAGGCAAAGTCAACAGTTCTGCTTTAAATGTCACCATGAAACCTGCATAACTCAGCTCTACAGGTGCTCATGCACAGCTTCTCGAAATACGACCTTGATGCTGGGCCATGCAATTCTTTTTAATGGTATCATAGTCCAGAGGCATTGCACAGGGAGCAGATTTAGCCTTAAAGAAGCTGCCTCTCTAGGATGTATTTGCTGAAAGGGAACTCCATGTGACATTTCATGCAGTGTCAGTCTCCTGCCCACCATCAGTGCAGTTAGGAATGGGGATTGCCAGTTACCAGCTTGCAGAGCTTGAACAGCCTAACAGGACTACCTCTGTCAGAAGTCCCAGTCTTTTTAAAACAAAGATGACTTTGTGAAATCTTGCTCATTTCCTGCACAATTGCTAATTTCCAACCGTGTACCTTTTCTCATCATTGAGACCCTACCTAAATGTTCTGGGTATGAAAGGATATGAAAATATCCAGGTGTTCTATGCAACACTTGGGACCTTTTGATTAATAGTAGGGGGGAGGGATCTTGCCATTTCTGAGTGAACTGCATTAATTAAAAAATATGCTTCTGAATTTTGGTCACAGCGTGATATAGATTCCCCTAGCTATTGGTAGCAAAGCAACATGAATTCTGTCTACCAGGTGGCAGGAATATTTTGAGCAGTGGTGCAAACCAATACTCCTCTCTTCATCAGAAGAAACAAGAACAGATGTATCAAAAGTCCCTCTTGCTCAGTATCCTGCCACCAATGGCTCCTTACAGACCAAATTTCCATGACTGCCTACCTATACTGTTCAAACCTTTAATGCACTTTGCTAGCCCAGCAGAATAGTCCATTGGATAGCTCTAGTTTTACCATTTTCTGAGGGACATGGGTCTCTACACATAGAGTCTGCCAGTGCAGTTATACCCAAAGAGATACTCTTCTAAAAGAGAAGTTTCCCAGAAGCCAGGAGCACAGACTGATTTCTGAAGAAGGTTTGAGCAATCAACAGGGATATATAGGTTCTGTTAATTTGTTGTAGCAACATCCCGACTGTTATACCAGTAACTTGCCTCTCAATCAAATTTAGTAGCACATATACTGTAATCCCTAATATCAATACTTTATCTCTTCTTGGATATGAAGTTTTAAAGAAGGGGATAAGGTATTTTTGGAGTCACTTACCAGACCCCACCACAGTGCATCTGCATAGGTTTCAAACTCTTCCTTCATCTCCACCCCATTAGCATCCTTTTCAGGAACATCTTTTTCAACCAGATAAACAAGAAATGAGGACAGGATGAGCGTCAGGAACCCGATGTACCAAGCAGTGATGAGTTCCTGCAAAAGAAACAGATGGACAATCGAGGGGCTGAAAACAGTCTCAATACCCACAGCGGCAGAGTAAACGTCAGGAGAAGCAGGAAGCATGGAGGATAACAGCGGAGCTGTCACTGCTGGCTTGGTCACAGTCCCTGACCAGCCCAGCTCAGCACTTACTGGGAAATAAAGCAGACATTTACAAGAATTAGCCCTTACATAGCATCTTCCTTGGGAACAGCTAGGAGCAATCTGCAGTTGTAGTTCTGCATAAATGCGTTAAGGGTTTAGCTGCACCCATGACACAGGGTGCTGCTCTGTCCCTGACCTTGACTCTTCCCATTCCTGCTGCCCCTAGGCTTGGTCAGTCTTGGCAAGCAAACCAACAGCTTTGCCTTCCCCCTACCTCCAGAGACCCAAGGCTGCAGGAAGCAGTTCCTTCTCTTCAGGTATATCAAAGGAAGTTCCACCATGAATAATGTTTTCACTATGAATTGATGCAATAAGAACAGACTTTGAAAATCATCTGTGTGAAAACAAAGCCTGAGCTTCCTTGTTTTAGAGAGAGTGACTAAAGTGGAGTGTGTGGCTAATGCCATTAAGGTGGGAGGTGCAGCAACCTAAGTTAAAATCCCAGCAATGTCTGAAACCAAGAAGAAACATTTCTAGTAAAGGTCTTTAAAAGTGGGTTAAAAAAAAAAAATCAATATTCCACTTTGTTTCATTTTCTAAGAACTGCATTTGGAAGGGAAAAAAAACTGTAGCTGAGAATTTCATAATCAAGTCTTGAGATAAGTCAACTTTCTTGGCTAATTTCTGGTATGCAACCACAGAAAGATATGTTGACTAACCTTGTTATCAAAACTGTTTCTTTAGTGACTTCAGTTCTCGCAACACCTCTTATCTCCCTCAGACAGCTGAGGTCCAAAGGGTAATGATGGGGAATCAAACAAGGAACATTTGAATGAAATCCCACACAATGAAGCCTTAAACAATTTCTAAACAATGACTTTGGCATATAGACTTCTTCCATGATTTCAGTTTCCTGAGAAACATTTGACGTAAGTGTTTATGTGCCACCTGCCTTGTAGCACGTTTAAGCAGGGAAGAAACAGAAGTTGGTATGAAATGAAGAAGGGTGGGTATCCCTATCAGCCACTACAAAGAAACAAAGTCTAATTATGCTGTGCCAGCTGGCATTTTAATTTTCAACCCCCCCTAAAATGTCAGGAATGTCATTCATGGATAAGAAAAAGCAGTAAGTAGCACAGCGTATATGCAATTTTTCTACACCCTGTGCAGATGAGAAATTTCTTCTAGAGGATTTTTATGCAGATAGATTTTAACTTGTAATAATGTTTGGTGAAAATGCAAGAACACAACGTATCTGTCTGGTGTGAGACAGGATGTGTCTGAGTATAACATCAAGTTAGACCGAACTAAGATGATTTTAGAAATTTTGTCTGTTTGGGTTCACACTGTGTGCGTCTTTGTATTGTCTGACCCATGCTTCCAAAGAGAAATTATACCAGTTGCTCCCTCTGAAACCACATTTCTGCTAACCAGACTCTTTCCATCCCTTCTGAGTCCTGCTCCATCTGTTGATCAGACAAGTCTGCGAAGCCACGACAAACATGTTGCAACTACAGAGGCGTTTCTGTCAAAAGATTTCAACATACTTCACTGTAAAAGGGATGTCCCTGCTCTCATTCAGTGTAAAGGCAAAATTCCTGTTGGAATAAGTGTGGGAATGAACATTCTCTCTTATCACTTCCGAGCACCTCTATTGAGTAGAGAAGGGTAAAACAAGGGGCAGAAATGGTTCAGAGAACGGAAGAAGGAATAAAGCTGAGATTGAACTACTAGACATAATCCCAAGGCATTGCTGTACCTGTGCATCCCCTCTCTTTCCCTTCAGTGTCTCTCCCCGAAACCCCAGCTGAGCCCTGCAAGCTCCTCACTTACTTTGCTATGTGCACAAATGGCTGATCCCAAAAGTTTCCATGTGCCGCCCCGCCTGTCCATTCGGAGCATCCGTAGGATCTGAAGGAAGCGGAGGCTTCTGAGAGATGTGGCCAGAACATTGCCCTGGTTCCCAACAGCAACCACTGGCACTGAAGCAATCAGCACAAAGATATCTGCAAGGCGAAAAGAACAAAGCCTGCCAACAAAAGTGGCCCCATCACCTGCTTCTTAATCCCATCTGGTTGTGCTGCAAATTTCCTTAGGCAGATTTTAAAGCTGCCTGAAAATGCTTTCTCTTGCCAATTAAACAGATATCTGCACCTGCCACACAGTCGGCATCATGCACAGAACCCACCAGAAAGCCACATAATCTGTTTACAGATCCATGCACTGGATTTGAGACACTGTCTGAGCTAGTTTAGGGATACACAGAAACAGTGTCCTAATGCTGACAGAAAAACAGCCTTAAATTCATCTGTCTCACAGGAGCACTATAGTGAACAGGTCAGCAGATAAGAAATTCAGTTTTTGATGGTGCATCTAGTATTTTGGTTTTTTGGCTGAGTTTTCCCATTAAAATCTCAAAGCCAGTACTAATTTTTGTAGGCACTCACAGGGCCAATTTGCTCATCAGCTGAAAAGGTTTGAAATGCAAATCACATCGCTGCTTCTTGTTTTTCTGGATTTTTTTTTCTTTCTTTTCCTTGTCTCCCTTCTGCTTTTTGATCATATACATATAAAAGAAAAAAGTGGTACCAAAAGGCTGCAAACATTCTCCAGGCACTCAGTCTTTAAATTGTCTTCATATTCTATTTCCAGCCAAAAAGAGTGGCACCGGATGGATTTCAGATTTGTTCACTTTCAATCATTCTCAAAGCTAACTTGTGCCAGTGACAGCCAGGAAATGATACTAACAAATCCAGTGGGATCTTTTCTATTATACCCAGATATCCATGAAGATTCATTCTCAGAAATGAGATGAGACTTTTACCAAGAAGGTATGAGACAGTGTCAATCCCACTTGCTCACACTGTGCTCTACTGCATTCACAATGCTATTAGAAGTATAAGAAGCATTTATACAACAGTAGCACCCAAAGGAGCACTCCTAATTTGAAGATAGCACAGATGGACAAGGAAATTTTGTTCCAATTTTGTCTATCATTTAGACCCACAAGATGAACAAAAGGAGTGTGAGGGAAGAGAGTGACATGCATCCATATAACTAGCACCACTGCTCCCCAGAGTGGTATGTTCTGTACAAATAAGGAACAATAAGCTAGTGCTTGGTCTGAAGAGCATCATAATAAGTGAAGGAGCCTGGAAACAATGAATGAATGTGGATGGGCATGATAGGCGCTCAGGGCAGAGTGAGCTCCTGAATGTTGGCTGGTTGGTTTGTGGACATAATGGGGAGTTGTAGGAGGGGATTCAAACTTGAATAATGAGTAGTTTTATGGATAGTGATAGGCAGTGCCTTCCAAGCCTGCAAGATAACATGGGTGAAATCACAAAGATACTTGTTTGCAAAAGCAGACCAACATTACAAAAGTAAAACACAACATCTGAATATGAGAGAGCTGGGAAAGACAGTGTAGGGTTGGGAACTGAAGAGGTTTGAAATTGAAGGCAGACAGGGTGTATTTGGGGATGAGCTTAAGAAAAATGCAGTGGGACTCGGGACAAGGAAAATGTGTTTGAAGGGTAGAAAGATCCATTTTTTTCTCACTGACCAGCAACCCAAGTGTCTTTTGAATTAATTGTTATTGCCAGGTACTTCAAATAAATATGTCAAGAAGGACACAGCTCCTAGCACAAAGGGTAGACCTGATTTCAATGCTCTTTACACAGCCATTCACTGGTTCTTGGACATCTCCCCAAACTAGCTTAGAAAGAAAAGGACATAACGGGGAAAACAATAGTAGAGAGCATGTGCCTACCCAGCATGCACAAAGGCTTCCTGGCAAATTTGAGTCTCCCCCTCCATCCTTTGTAGCGACAGCAACACCCAGCAGCCCAGATTCTTAAAGCAAACTCTGCTCCAAAGATGAAAATGGCAAAAGTTTCCTGCATCAAAGACACAAGCTACATTGTTAGACTCAACAAGTTGTGCAGTAATTCTGGACACAAGGATATAACTGAAGGAAAGAGATGAAGTGCAAGTGTTGGGGTATGTGAGAGAGAGAGAGAGAGAGAGAGAGAAGGAAGGTGGGGAGGAGAGTATAGGTTGATGAAAGAGGCAAAACAAAGTAGGACATAGCTTTACAGCCTGTTAATTACTCTGCAGACAGGATGTGCGCCTGCTGTTGGGTAAATGTGAAATGCTTACCCCGCCTTAATGGAAGGGCAGTTACTTCTCAAAAAGACCTCATTTCAGGCAAAATGAGAAAACATATGCTCTGTATACCCACACCCAGGGTTACCCACCAGCAGCTTGTTCATGCAGCTTTATCTATAGAGATAGGGACAGGATACAGTATATTCATATAGTCATAAATTTAAGGCAATGATAAAGGCATATATAAGACAAATTTAAGGCATATATTATTCCCTTAAATTTCCGGTGCGTGGAAGAATGGGATTTTCCACCTTGCTCAAGAACTCTTCTGAGCATGGGGAGGGAATGGGGAGGAGAGAGCTTCTCTGAGGTGCTCAGCAGAGATGGGCCAAGAGCAGCATGGGGCACGCAGTTACTTTTCCTCTCTGTGAATAGCTGACAAGGAGGAAAGGGGGATTTTTCCTGATGCTCATCCCCACAGCTGCTAGGTACTTCTAAAAACCACTGAGAACCACAGAAAAGCAAGCACAGGAGAGGGAAAAATAACCTCAGGCTTTTTCAAATGTGAAAACATGGGTCTAAGCAGGGTAACAGGGACCAAAAGCGAGTTTCACATTCCCTAGGGGATGAGGATGTTTTCATACAGGCACTTTTTGAGAAGGAACATGCAAGGGGAATTCACCTTTCATTCCTTTTGGCATTTAGTTCTTGCTCGGATCTACATGGCTCTAGGGGTACAAGGGGAAATGGAAATTGAGATCTCAGAACTACTATTGCTGTGCAGTTTCCCTAGAGATGTTTTTCTACAAGGCCAGGTTAATTAAGAGCTTGCATTCCTTATTTCATGACAGCTATCATCGAATCGTGGAATGGTCTGTGTTGGAAGGGACCTTAAACATCATCTAGTCCCAACCCCCTGCCATGGGCAGGGACACCTTCCACTAGCCCAGGTTGCCCAAACCCCGTCCAACCTGGGCTTGAACACTTCCAGGGAGGGGGCAGCCACAGCTTCTCTGGGCAACCTGTGCCAGGGCCTCACCACCCTCATGGTAAAGAATTTCTTCCTTATATCTAATCTAAATCTACCAGCTTTCAGTTTAAAGTCATAACCTCCTGTCCTATCATTACATGCCCTTGTAAAAAGTCCCTCTCCAGCTTTCTTGTAGGCCCCCTTTAGGCTCCCTATGGGAGAAGAGGAAGTTCTTTGTAGGGTCATTTTCATAAAATGATGAATATGTCATGTGTATATTCAATAAGGGGTTTTTTCCTATTTTTTTCTTCTGCCAAATGGAAGCCCTACACAAATATAGTCTTGAGCATGAACTCCAGTATTTATAAAACAAGCATGCTGGAACACAGAGAAAGTAATATATTTGTTGCAAATACCTTTTCTTTCATGGATAGTCATCAGAGGCACTGCCTGCAACAATTTCATTTATGCTGCTATTTGGCTTAAGCAGGAGTTGAATTCTGATGACTCCCCTTGAAAGAAATGTTGGTATTGGTAGAATACTGTAGAATGAATCAAAAACATTGAAAGATTAAAAAAAAAAAAAGGTGTTTTCAAATGTCCTCTGATCTGGCATGATCAGTAGAATACTTATTGACATTTCAATGGGAGCTGTTAAGCAAATGCTGAAAAGTCATTATTTAAAAGTCTCAGGCTAGTATTTTTCCTCTCTCCTCACTTCCCTTTTACTCAATCGGTGCTGACAATGGACTAGGGACTCTCCAGTATGTAAGTGTATGGTCACTGCTCCCGGACCAAGAGAATAAATCTTATTGCATGCAAGGCTGGGAGTAAGTTTCCATCACTGCTGATGGAGCTGATTTCAATTCAAGGACATTACCAGGGTGATGCAGCAGCCAGTCTACTTACCAGCAAGAGAAGCCAGTCTCCAGAAACAGTTTCATACTCTTTGAAAGTTGTCAGGACAGCTAAGATCAAACACCCCAAGACAATCAGAAACCTGGAATGAAGAAAAAATGAAAAACCACAGCATTGTTAGCCCTCTCTGTGTTCATACTGGAGATGTTGCCTATAAAAAACTGTGTGGAGACCTTCAGAGGGTGGCTACTTCCCATTGGTGAGCAGTGAGGTGAGCTCTCATGAAGAGCAAGGGTTCTCAGCCTGGGTAGGGTGGGGCCTTAATTCAAGAAATTAGGGCAAGATCCTAAATCAGAATGGGCCTGGGACAGACATGCAGTAATTAACTCGTTTGCACTCTTCGGGAAGGAAATGGATGATACTGCATTTTTGGAAGGATTTTATGGTATGACAGAGGACTGTAATGCTCAGGAGGTCTATTCCAAGCTGATGTGCTGTGCGCTTCACAAAATGACACTGCAGTTACAGTGAAATAAATCCACTTGGCACATCCTGAGACTCGAGAAACAGTAAATGCTTCAATATAATGCAGCACCAGGACAAACCCTCCCTTGAAAACTGCACTGCACTTACTTTTTCTTTCCCTGTTTGCACTCATTTCTATGCAGATGAAAAGATTAAAAGGTTTGAAACAGAAACAATAGAGAGGGAAAGTTTTGCTCTCCAATAAACACAGTGCGTGATAAATCACTGCCCCTGTGCTATTATCTGTCCATGAGGCTCCAGAACACAGAGATTTGACAGAAAATTTAACTCCCACTGCTGGTAAATCAAATTCAGTCCCATCTAAAGTCACGTTGATCTGCTTTGTAAAACTATTCCCAGGTTCAAGCTTTTCAAAATCTTTTATACTTAAACAAATAAGAAAAATCAAGGGAGTCTCCTAAGTGATTACTGTGAAGCAAAGTGGGGGAAGCTCATATTCTAGTACTTCATGTACCCAGAACATTGACATTATAATGTGCTCCCAAAACGTGATCCACAGGAACAGAGGGACAGGTGTCCATGAAAATGTTTCAGAATTGAGTAAATAAATTGGAAGGATGTCTTCATAAAGACTCTGGGTCCCTTGTTTTCATAGCTAGGGTACATCAAAGAAATGATAGGCGTTAGGCACTGAAATCATCCAGGGAAAAAAGCTTGTTAAGAATCAAACTGTGTTTAGCGTGTGTTTACTACCTCTTTTGAATTTCAATCTGATACCTAAAGTGTGATTTTATTTCTTGCTGAATAAAACTCCACTTTGTTCTTTGTTTCACTGGGTAAAATGAGCAGAGTCCACAGCCTGCAGTGTGGAGTCAGCAAGCAAGGACCATGGGGAAGGGAGGCTCAGCTCAGAGACACGTGTCCTCTAACCTGTCTTGGGGCTTTGTTTTCTTCATGTGCAGGGAAACCTGGGGCTAAGGGAGCGTGTTCTGAGAATCTACAGCATGTTTGCAGCTGGAGTAAAAGGAGAGGTGAGCTCCAGATAGCTCCTGCTGCCTTTTGGGAAGGCGTTTCCTCCAAACAGAATCAACTAGCAACCCCTGTGCAAGAAATAGGCAACTGTGAAATACTTGACAGCAAACCCTGAAGGATTACTTTGCTGAGGCTTTCCTAACATTAGCTATTCAGACTGAAATTTCCCATGCCAGGAAAATTTCAGATCAGCCATTTTGAACAAGGTTGGAACAAAAATAAATGTGTTTGCTCATGCTAAATAATTCTGAATTTCTTTGACAAGTTTCATCTTCTCCCACTCACCAGTCATGCTCCAGAGCAAGGGCTAAGTGCTTGGTAGGAAACAGCCTTTGGGTCCAGAAAGTGTCTTTTACCATTTATCAATAATAACCATACTCCTGCTGCTCAAGGCATTCAGCAGTTAACAGCGATTTTGTGATGTTCCTGCCATGTCCTCAAGCTTGCTTTGTCACACCATACCTTGCTGTCCCCCATCTTGTACTTACGAAGCCACTGTCTTCCCAAGACCCACTATCCAGCTACACAGCACCTCTACAATCAAACTGGTGTGAACTTAACCAAGACAACATGATTCCTTCGATTAGCTATAAACTACCTATGGCTTGCCACATTACAGCTATTACAGTGGTACCATTTAAATCCTTGAGCTGATGCTACCTGATGCTTTCCATTACAGCCATTTTTTGATACCGTGTGAAAATTCGGTAACCTATCAGCTCACAAGTATCATTTAAATGATTTAATGAAAGGCAAAACACACTGAAAAAAGTCCAAGGAAATTACATCATCAGCTACCTAAAATAAAGGCGTGAATTCACAATATCATTCAACAGAACAGCACTGTCAGATAAAGATGATGTGCAGATTTTTGTCCAAGAGGAAGACAGAAGATAAATTAGTAGTGAAATTGTCAACTTTTGCCTAAAAATGCCTGCGGTTTTACCACTAGAGGGTACCAGTGCTCCATAGAGCAAGGGGATACTGCTTTCGCTTCTGGTTTTCTCCCCCATGAGACAAACTCAGTGCAGATGATGTTCAGGTGATGACACCCATGTATCTGATATGCAAGAAAAGGCGTCTCACAGCGGTGACAAGGTTTACCCTTGGTCACTAAAACCCACACATATTGTCATTAATGGACAAGGGGTGCTGCTTGCTCGAACACAGCCCATGCTTCAAGCTCTACTGATCCAAGTGTGAGCCCATCCATGAGAACAACAGAACACACAGGACAAAAAAATAAAAGTGAAAATAGGATGAGAGGGTGAGACTGAAGTTCACAAGTCACCATGGATAATTTTGAGGGCAAATCTAAGCAAGGAATGTGGTCTGAACCCCCAGTTGCAGGAAGTGCATTAATGCAGCTCAGAAGAGTGCCTTGGAGGTGCAACTGCTGAGCACGAACCATAGTCCCAAAAACCACACAGACCACAGAGTAAGGGTCCTGCACCTTTCTGCAGTAGTCTGGGGTGTGCAGGGACAAAAAGCCTGTGTTGGGTCACATAACTGCAATCCATCTTGGAAGGCTCAGCTATCCTCCTACTGCACTGTTTCCAAAGGATAAACACCCACTGCAAGTTAATGAAATCACATCTCAGCAATCTTCCTTTAGCATCCAAAATGATGACCGGGTTCAGAGCACTTCATGAATTTTAATCTCCATTGATGCTGTGCAACCCACTGTTTTCCTTGCAGCTCTTCCGTTTTGGATCTTGGTGCTTACGAAGCCTGCATCTCTTCTTGTGTTCTCTTTCTATGGAAGATGCTACGCAGGTGTCATGCTTTTTTCATCAATCCCCCTTGCTCAGCAAAGATGATAACAAGGTACATCTTCACCTTGCTGCCTGTGCCTGTATTGTGGCCTTGCAAACACAAAGACTTAACTTGCTTGACAGTTGCTGAGTCTATTGTCTGATAGCAATAGGACAACAGCTGAGTCTATATTGTTTAATTTCATCTTTTTGAGGCAGCAGTGTGGGTCCAGTGGTTGAGCCTGACTGTAAAATCATAACAGGCAAATTGCAGTTAAAGAAACTGCTGAAATCCCAACGGATGAGCAGAGGGGAGACTAACACCAATCTGGGGAATCAAGGGGCAGAGAGGGAGAAGGTCTCAAATTTACTCACAGTTATAATGACACTATCCATGGGCCATGGAGCATCAAGGGTTAGAAGAAAGAAATAAGGTAAAAGTCAAGGTTTAGTAATGCAAATAGAGCCATATTAAGCCTAAACTTCCTACTGAACAGTGTTTCAGCAGGTGGCAGTCCAGACTTCAAGAACATAAACCAGATATGCCAAATGACGAACTGAATTTTGTTCTTCGGTTTTTAGAATCATCCTTCCTATCGTTTCATATCATTTTTCACAGCCCATTACATTGTACTTATTTGCAGTATTATGCCAAAAATCCTGATTAGTTTGTTGTATGTATAAGTTCCAGACCACCAAATGTCAGTGCTCTTTTGTCACTGTCACAGCTAATATGCTTTTCTAGTAAATAAATGTTCTTGTTACTGGAAACCACATGTTTAACACTAATATTTTCTAATTGTACTATTTTGGTGTATTAAAGACAGTATTCCAAAACCAATATATATTTTTTCCGGGAAAGAAGAAGTAATTTATGACTATGCTAGACCACGAATCTAATGTTTCTTGGATGAACATTAGAGACTGTTTTGTTTGTCAATTTTTTATTTCTTTTAATATTTCACATTCTTTGAATTTTTGTTCTATATCTGCTTTCATTTAAAGCCAATATAATGCAGATCTTGCTGAGAACTTTTATATTTTTTCCATATATAGGTGCTCATCATGTATCCTGTTCACCATTTCTTGCTTTAAAACTTCAGGAGCAGATCACATAGCAATTTGCCTATAATCTCTTCCAAAACATAGCAGTCCTTTTGAAGCTGTCAAGAGGACTAGGCATAGGCAGGGCTTGTCATAGGCAGGCCAAACCATATTTGCATCTGGCATAATTTTGGCAAATTTTTGTCTTGTGTGGCAAAATTTTAAGCCCCAAGAAGACTTATAGTTAATACAGAAGAACATATGCTTCAAATGTACAACTCATGTTGTTTTAAAGGAGACAGCTCAAGCTGGCCAGAAGCACCTACAGAGACAATTTCTTCTCTGTAATGGTAAGGAAATATTCTAGTGACTAGCTCCTATGGAGGTGTTTACTCTGTAAATTAGCTGAATGCCACCCCTTATGTTCAGCCCTGTTTTGGATACAATTGCAAGCACTACCTTTTAATAATGTTTATATATTTTTACTACTGAAAGAATTAGTCTACCAGCCATCAGCCCACTTCTTACATGACCAGATTTCTCTGAAATATTTTGCTGTAACTTAGGTATCACATCTACATCTATGTGTGGTTGAGGATCCTGCTTACAAAATACTAATCCAGGCTCTGGGCAGGAAAGCCTCTTGAACAGTTACTAGTAAGAAATCCTCTCCAGTGCGACAGTGCATAGACTTCTGTTTGCTCTCACATCTTCAATCCCATTTCTTACAAGCCATTGGAATTTCATCTGTCTCCAAATGTTCTTATGAATCTTAGATTTTTCTGCTTTGCTTCATTTGGTTCTTTCCTGTTTTCCCTTAAAACTTGTGCTCTAGTTTCATTATGAACTGCCACCTGGTAAATGCTAATGGATTCTCTAAGATTATACTAGGAAAATCTGGCAGTGTTTTGCTAAATTTTTGGTTTAGGGTTCCCAATGCAATATGGTTCTAAAACCATGATTCCCACACACTTTCCCAAATTTCATATTGGAACAACCTTATTTTCTTCAGCTATTGGCTTTTACCCATAAGGATTAAAAATGCATCTTTTCTCACAGTTCTTTCAGTTGCTCTATATTCCTACCCACCATCTTCTTCTCTGCATCCAAACTTCAGTTTTCACAGACATCTGCAGTATCTTGCACTGATCATTTTATGGTTGCTAATGAGAAGCTTGAGTTGGGATTTTTAACACTAAATGACATTACCAAATATTTGTGAACAGCTCTTCAAAGAGAAGGGATTTCATGCCTGGTTTTCATACACTTGGGAATATTCAGTTTAATATTTAGATTCTTGCATGTCTGCTCCTCCAAGCAATAGGCCAGCTACTTTTACAGAGATCAGTGCTGAGATAAGGATGACAGGAAAAATTCGCAAAACATTGTGAGGCTACAAATGTGCACTGTGCAGAGGTGTGTGGATAAGGGCCCTGAGAAACTCAGTGGAGGTCCTGGAGGAGGAGGGAAAAAGCAGCAAGTGCTGCACGTAGGGATGTTCAAAGGTTCCTTTTTCTCTGCATCCACAGATTCCGCTGAGTACACACACACACAGAGCTCCATGCAGGAGCCCCTGGCCCAACGCCATTGTACAGCAAGGGCAGAAATGCCATGCTCAGTAAGCTGAATTGCACTCTTGCTCTGCTGCAATGGCAGAGACAGAGCACGATCCTTCACAAGACTGGAGGAAACTCTAGGAAGTAAGGAAAGATCCCCCAAAGATCCCTATTCTCATTGGCATACCAGCCAATCTGGCAGGTGATGGAGTGGTAGCCCAGAATGACACTAGTCCATTGGTGACAGGAGTGAGAGACATTGTACCTCTCACAGTAGGAAGCTGAGCCAGAAAAGCCTAAATGTTTATGCCTGTCAGGTTTTTGATGACCTTGGGTTCTCATTAGCAGGAATGCCTCTGAATGGACTTCACTGATGTTTCCTTAAGTTTAGAAAGCTTTTAAAATCAAGACCTGGGAGAGGAAAGCTGTGCTTTACAGCAGGACATTTAAGGTGCAAAAGAACAGCTTTTAAATCAGACAGTTCTTTGCTCCTGTCCTCCATGTGCAAGTCAAGAGCCTGGTTAAGGCCTCCTCTTTTTCTTCAGGTCTGGTCCTAAAAACTTTTTGCTTCAGTGCCCTGTGTGCCACCATTGCCAACTTCCTTAGGGAGTCTGGCATGCTGGTACAAAATATTTTGGGTCAGCAATGTCAGACAGCATGAACACCATCGACCTGGATTTTCTGCTCCAGGGGACATTTCAGAAGAGTGGCCTGACACATTTCCCAGGTTTGATGGCATGAGATTGCAAAATAGCCCAGAGCACTACATTTCCCTGCCTGATTTTTCTCAGCTTGGAAGTGTCATCCACCAAGATCCTATTTCCATCTTGTCTCTGAGATGAGTTTTGAAGATGCTCTGAAAGGCCTGGCATAAAGAGGTTACAAGGAGAGTCCTAGATGTTTTATCACATGAGCGACTAGGGGACAGATTGCAGAAGCAAAGGAGAGGCAATGGCGGTATTCTCCACCAAGGAGTTAGATGTCTCCTATCCTCCTCCAGCTTGAATAAGGATGGAAAACCTTCTGACTGTTGTAACTAAATATTCTGAGTTGCTCTGTTAGTGGCTTTAAATTCTATTTTTATATTATGTGAGTGACATTGGACTGCACTATTGTTTGGGGCTTTTATCTGCCATGACTAGTATGCTTGTCCATGGGCTTATCTCCGGCTGGCAGCATGCTGCTAATTGAGTTGAGACACACAGACTATGAAACACGGTGGGCCATGCAGCACAGCAGAGTCAAACTGCATTACTCAGCAGCCCCAGCTGCAATAGCTGCAAATCAAATGAGTTTCAGAAATGCTTCTAACAGGACAATCTCAAAAGGACATTAACTAATCTGTGTGAATCCATCTGAAGGTAAACCTTACGATTCATGCATTGGTTTCTGCTAATTTTGTGAAATAAAAGGGTAGGACATTTGAAAGTCAGCCTGTAGTTCAGCAGACTGGCCTTCAGCAAACCCTGTAAAGAAGTAAAGTAAATTTTGAGTATATAAAGAGCCTAAAGTAAGAGTGTTAATGCTTAAACATTCTGAGTAGAAATATCCAGGAAGGTACATTTCAAAACATCACCAACACTGTTGTGTCCAGAGAGATGAAAGATCCACTGCCAAATATGACAAATCTCAGAGATACCCAAGAATTAGGTTCTCTCACACAGACATGCACTGACCTCCCCACAAACCCTTCCCATTTCTTTAGAAAGGAGGAGAAGAATGAGTTATGTCCTCTGAATGATTTTTTTAAAGAGCTCCAATGGATGTAAATGTGAGAAACTACTGAATCCACTGCCATGCCTTTTGCCTTGACTAAACCCACTGTTGTGATACACATTCCCATCTGAAATCAACGAAGATCAAATACTGTAGGGGAGAGAAAAAAAGAAAGAAACAAGCAAAAAACCCCAGTCACACAGCCTACCCACCCTTTCTTCCACCTGACCAAATGCCCTTTTCTCACAGGCACTCTCATCAAATATATTTGGTCTTCCAAAGCTGATACAGCTGAAAGTGAATTTCTAATATCAAGAAGACAGCACTGTCCAGAAATAGCCTCTGTAGTCTCTAATACAGGATTTCTAGGTAGAGAAGTGAATTAATTCTGTGGCTGGCCAGATTCTTCCAGTGAACTGAGAAGAGAATCTTTACTCTTTACCCAAGACTTTCAACCCATTTAGGAATTTTGATTATTTTTTTTTTTCTGGTTTTGACCCTGTATTGCAAAAGAATACACTTTTTTAAAACAGTGACAATACTTCCAACCTAATCTAGCACTCTTAGACAGGTGGAATTGCCAAGTGAGAAAACAATTTCCAATTTGGACTGTGTTTTCTTTGCCTGTGCCATCTCAAGACTCTTATCACACACTCACCTTTATGTGTGAACACGAGCACTTTATGCAATGATCACAGTTTTCACATGGAATGGGACATACAGAAGAAAAGTTGCATGGTGCCGTTCCCAACAGACTTTTTTGTGTGGTCAGGGATTTGCATCTTGTGCAAATCTTTGCACAAAAAGAAGAGGTGCATGGCTGCACATGACCTGCATCCTACAACAACACTGCCAGTACGCTCCAGGTCCAGGCAACAGTTTAGAGGGTTTTCTATTACAGGCAATGAAGGGTGTCCTGATAATGCAGCTCCTCTGCAGCCAGATAAATGTCTCAATTCTCTCAGTTTGAGTGAGATCTCTGGATTACAGGAGGTAAATGTTATCACTTTAAGACCCCCTTCCTGAATTTTCTGGCATTAACTCCACAGAGAGCTCTATCATTTTGCACCTGAGGTGGCCACAGTTTTGGCTGTCACACAGGGCACTTGACTCAGGACTTTTCCACTTAAAACTATGAAGTATTACAGCTAGAATGAAAGAGAAATCGTTTCTACATATTGTTTAATCACTGCCTGCAATGGAAAATCAGAGAAAGGTCTCAGATCCTTGCTTTGAACTATCCCGTTGTGTTTTTTTTCTAATTTTTAAGTAAGTGAAGAATGCAGAGTCATCACCCACCATGTCTTATCCTATGTGACAACACTGCACATCAGTTTTCCTTAACAAACTGGTCTGTAGCCTATGACCCATTCACAAATCCAGTGGTGCTGCAAAACAAGATCACGTCAATCGGTTAGGAAAGGATTTCTTACTGTGCAGAATGCAAAGCAGATGAGATGCTTTCACTTAATTCACAGGGAGAGAAGAGGAGAAAGGATCTGTGCTAAAAGATGCAAGGGCTAAACTCACATTACAGTAGCTGTGGATCAAATGAACAGCAGTGGTTTTTCTTGGGATACAAAAATTAAAACCAGGCAAAATACTATGTTAATAGACAGGTCAAACTTCCCTGCAAATTAAACCAGATTTTTAGTATTGTTTGGCTTGATGCTCTTCCTATAAACCTGCTCTTACATCAGACTTATTTTTTCCTTTGTGCTCCACAGATAAGCAGGCTGTAGTCTGGCACTGATGATTGGTTAGGCAACAAGCTCTGGCCCATTGCCGGTGCCCCATAAAATGGTATTAGCTGGAGGGTGGGGGAAGGTTACTAAGCGCTGAACGCAGAATATTCTTGAATATCTCTTTCTACAAACTAACTGGGGATGTCTCAGAGGCTTCAGTTCATCTCAGATATGATATGAAAATAGGCATTTTTAAACATATCAATGTTTATCTCAGTCAGAACCCTGCCCAAGGGCTGGGCTTTTATCAGATAATGATGCACATCCAGGCGCAACTTCACTCTCAGGCTGTTTCTCCACAGGGGTGCTGAAGTCTCATAGATTCCTATCTTCCAGCCCTATACGGATATTGAAGATCCTGCGTGGTGTCTCATAGTGCACGAGGTGCATGTGATTCAAGCCCCGGTTCTTTGCCTTTTTGAAGAAGATGGCTCCATTATACCAACTGAGAGCATTATCAGAGTCCTGGCACTGAATACAGTGTCACGTGGATGAAATTGCCTTTTGGATGTCAACCTGAGCAGCGTGGTCTCCTAATCACACCTTGCCCAGCTGGCCAAATACTCACTGCCATGCCGTTTCTCACAGTGCAGAAATGAAACCACCCCCTGTAACTCAGCTGCACATCAATCAAACTGCTGCCACAGGTCCTATGCATTTTAATGTCCGACTTTCAAAATATATTTGAAGGCTTCTCTCATAGTTCTATATGAACACTGGGAAGATTTTTTTTTAACAATTTATTGGAAAGAGAGAGGAGGGACAGAATGTGGATTACAACTCTAAAATGTCAGCTGCTACCTCGATGGTTTACCACATGACAAGATATATGGTCTAGATAGAAATGTGAGGGGGATGATCATTTGATTAGAGGCAAATCCCTTTATAATCACGGTTTTTCAATATCTTGTCTTTAAACTAATGAGAGTATGTCAATAACCTTGAAGTGATTCAGCAAAGGTGCTTACGGAGGCTGTTTCATGTGGAATTTCCATAGGGTCTGCACCTCCACAGGAAAAAAGTATTGAAGGGTCTGTAACTCTCAGTGGGCTGCAGACCCATGGTGCTAACAGAGTCGCTAAGGCCAACCCAGGAACAGCTGAAGCATGTCGTACAGATAAGTTATATGTGCTCCTTTTTCACCTCCAGTTCACATTCATTAGTAAATTATGAGTTGTGTTAGCATGGCAAATGAATCACATCCTCCTTGAAGGTGAATGTTGGATAACGACCTCTTTAGAGGTCACTGTATCCTCAGAACTCTGAATTACACAACTACACAATAACAATAGCACATGGTATTTGTACCTATGTAATTTTAATGCTGTTTTAAAGTATTTCTGCTGCTTTGCATTACAATAAGCAATTAATCAGCATTCAAAATTCAGAATGATCATCTGTAAGAATGTGATATTTCATTTGAAGTCTTTGGAGGAGGTTATCAGCTTTTTCCAGACCTGCCCAATTTTATTCCTGAAGTGTTTCACCAGCATTTGCAACAATGTTCCTCAACAAAATGTATGATGGATCTTTTACTCAACCGACTTGTTACTATCTCAGATTACATTATCCCTGTTTAACCTGACAGTTTCAAACAAAGACAATTCTATCAAACCTTCAGGAAAAAATGGCAATATGGAAGGGAATATTTTTATTTGTGTTTCTTTGAAAGAGCTCTATTTAGTTGAGTAAGTAATTTGAAATGGCACGGAATTCAGCATACATGTACATTTAGAAAAATAAAACCCAATTTGCGGTAATGAGAAGTTCTGCATTCAGAATACAATCTGTCGAAGCAGTTAAGTCTGTGCTAAGCAGTTCTATTGGGACTCACATGTTTCTATCCCCAAAGAACATGAATCTTTTGTTCTCTCCTAAATGAAGCAGCTGGGTTTACTGAAGGAAGGTCCTCTGTAACTCCTCTATAACAGAAGAGTATAGAGCACAGTTGGGACACAGCCTTGACATAACTTTCCTATTCTTATTCAACATCCATGGGAACAGGAATTCCTGTTCTTATTCAAGCTTTGCCACCTTCTTCTGTTCTGGCATCAATGCAGAGAGTGGCTGGAATCACAATGTAATATTAATTCTGTAAGAGTGGAGAGTTAAACCCATTTTCAGGTATAGTATGACAGATCTGACCAGCCAGCTAGCCAATAAAGCTCATTCAGTGAGCTGAACTGTCCTCTGAGCTCCACGGACTGTACCGACTAGATTAGTGGCTTAGTAGATACTTAACTCAGAGATAGGCATGCAGATATTTGGATGCCTGAACTGAATTTCTTAGTCATGAGTTGAATGTAGGTGAACAAAAGCAGGACGCCTGGAGCAGAAGGCAACAACATTGACGCTGTGCTCACAGTTTGCAGTGCTTCTTCCAGTCCTGAACAGTGGGATGGATGATGGGGAAGGTTTGCATCAGACATGCAGAGCTTTTCCCTTTTCCTGTAAAATTAAGACTACTGCAGAGGGATGAATGTCTGGTCTGGGCTTTATTTATTGACCTCCCAGACAACTGTCATGGTTGACACAGGCATCTAAAGTGTGTGAAAAGTCAGGTTTTTCTCCCTCCACACCCGCTCAAGACATCCCCAGGGATGGGCTGGCACACTTGCCATGTGACTACAGAAAACATTAGTAAGTGAGCACTAGGCAGTAACTCTTTCCCTGGTGAGACATACTGAATGAATCAGAGGATCTCTCCAGTATCTCAATGCTCTGATTATATATGTGCATTACCCTTGGCTATCTACAGCACTGCCTGTATATTTGTATTTGGTATAGCATAGCTTGAAGTTGTTCTCAACACTGATTAATTATTTTGATCATAGGCACTAACTGTTGCAGTGGTGTTACAATTACTTCTGAGTAGTCTTGAGCAAGATGCTCACAACCAATTGTACATTGATTTTTCCATTGCTTACCAGCAGCAGTATTCCTACAAAGGTTCAGAAGAAGTCTGGTCTATATTCAAAACACACCTTTTTTTTTTTTAAATAGGAAATTAAGGATTGTGACAAGATTGCTCTTCCAACATCCCTCTCTTCTTATTTTTTTCTGAGGGACTAATTCAAAGTGCCTTTAAATAAATTAGAACATTTTCATTGGCTTCAATGAGCACAGGATCTCAGCCCTATCCTTTTGCCAATTAGGATTTCTGACTGCATTTTGATTCAACAAAAAATAAGTCAGATTTATGTGAAATACAGGCTGGGATTCACCTCAATTTATTGCAGATACTGACAGTGCAAGTGTCTGCATCTCAGCATGCCCAGTTTGCTTTAAAGCAGTGGGGAAAACTGAGGACCTTAAATGATTCATCTGCTCTATTTTAGGTACCTACTTTAGGAGATGAACTATGTATTAGAAGTGCCTACTTCTCAAACTGGAAAAAGAGCCCCAGGTGACCAGGTCAGATGAATCTCACTCACAATGTCAGATAACAAGCCATGAATCAAACCTAACATTCTCTCGAAATGTTGGGAAGGATAAAAAAGAAGAAAAAGGGAAGAAAGCTCTCCACCAGGGAAAAAAATGTTTAAATACAACCTTTAAAGATAGGGGGAAAAAAGGGCATTATTTTCTTACTCTCTTACCATTGTAATCATACAAAACATGTTTGACACTCAAATATTTGCCAAAGTGAATATTGAAAAAACATGAGATGAAAACAGAATTAATAATGAGATGTTCTTAGAAATACCTCCCTCACACCATTTTTACCCTTGAGGGTGCATGTATTCTAGTGTTTTTGCATAGACAAGACAACTATTAAATAATTTCTAAAGAACAAAAGCTTAGTTTCTCCTATGAAGGTAATGTTATAGTCAGAGAAAAGTTGAAGAAACCCAGTATTGTAATCCCACCTCACCCAGTAAAATTATCAGACCTGGTAACTATTAGTTTAGAAGTTATTTGAATTCTGAGGGTGCTGTGGTAAGTCTGATGATAAAGTTAATTACAAGAACAAAATTTGAAAGATTTTCATGGTGAATACTTCACACTGAATTACTCGCCCTATTTCAGACATTGTGACATTTTAAAAATAAGCACATGTTTGTACTCAGCTTGCTTGTAAGGTTCTTAGATGTATCTCAAGGTGCCCACTTTAAGTGTACGCTAAACAGCTGTAATGTGGCTATGGATGTTGTTTATCTAACACAAATGATTCAACATACCTGTAATAGAAAGCATGCATTTAAGATCTGCACACACCATTACTGGAGTTATGGGGGAGGCTAAGAAATATTTCATGCTTTACACTCTTGGGGGAACTTGTGCTCCTTCCTCAGCATGCACCATTGTGTTTTTTCCTTCACAGGACAGAAGGATACAAAGTGTGTGAAATCTTTCAAACCTAAATATTTTTTTGCCAGGAATTTTGAACTGTTATCCTTGTACAAGGCATGCCACACCATGCACAAAAGCAGGAGCATCTTTTCCCTTGGACCTGGACAGCAGAAGGGGATAAGGCAGCAGTCATCTTGTACATTCAGTTGCATCTTTCTACCTTCAGTGTTTGAACTCATGTCAGCTTTATTTTTTTCTGTAATTTTTTATAATATGTGGAATGTCTTTATGCTGGAAAATACAGTCATATATAAAATTTTTCTCAGTTCCTGAAAGCTGTTTGGCTTTTTTGTTCTATTTATTTCTTTATTTTATTTATTTATTTCTAGCACGGCTTTTATTAGTTCCTTAGTTTACAGAGCAGGGAGTAAATTTCACGTGTCTGTCTATTCATCCTTTATTACAGCATTAACCTTTCCATTATCAGCTCAAAAGCAGGGTTTATATTGCAGGCATCAGATCCAGCAATGACTTCATAGGCTGATTTAGTAGCAATCCCTATCAGTCGGTTGATGTACCACAGACCCAAACTTCATGAGATACATGATAAAAGAAGAAATAAGAAGGAACAGCTAAAACCAGATTGAATTCAGCGGTTATTGGTTCCTCTCCACTTGCTTTTACAGTACAGAAAGCTAGATAGATTGGGCTCACACTAGCAATTGCTTCAGTTAATGTTCCTAATTGATAAGATACCAGTGCATGAGGTCAGGCATTCTTTCCATGCATGAGTTTCCTTTATTTCCCACCTACAGCTAAGAACAAATTAAATATAGATATATTTTCTAGGATTTGCACACATAAAATCCATACCATAAGTATATAGCCTAGAACATTCTGGGAGATACCAGTCCTTGTATCTTAATGACTTTAGAGTCAGCATGCATCAGCATGGTTTGTATGCTTCTGCCTGCGCTCTCAGGTCCTCTGCCATTAGTCCACTCCACCTACAAGATGTCATTCGATCTCCTCCATTACAGGTACCAGCTTGCTTGCTTGGTGAGGAAACTCCAAAGAGGAGGTAGAGCAGGTAATCTCTCAAACACTACATGCTATTTGGTGGACTTCAGTGCCTTATGGCCTCTACAGTGAGGATGAAACTCACCGGTTGACACAGAAATTTTTAGGCTAAGGAGTTTAACAGTCACTGAAGGCACCGTTGCATCAGGCAGGACAGACCGCACGCCAGCGATCAGGAGAGATGGCAAGACTCAAGCTTGTGGCACTCCAGCGACCAGCATTCAGGAGAACCAGCATCAAATGAACGGATATGACAAAGTTATCTTGGGTTAACTCTTTGTCTACTGTTGCTCCAGGTTAGTGCTGCTGCTCTCAGGGATATCTCAACAAGGGAAGAACAGACACTGAAGCCTTTAGGAGAGTCTCTCATCACTTGGTACCCAGGGGCAACCGACAAAACTTGAAATGTCAACCTGGATGGATTTGGATAACCTTAATTCTACCCTGACCTCAGTCCTATAGGCTGGATCTTGTCACCTTGCAACAGAGAATACTGGGTTTAGGAGGACTTAAGGCCATATGAATCTGTTCCTCAGTCTACACTAAGCACCACAAATTTATATTGACATCGCTGTAGTTTTTTTGCTGTTCAATGGGATTTCAATACAGGTTAGTAAAAAAAAAAAAAAAAAAAAAATTTATGTGTGGTCCTAAGAACAATTTTCTGTACACACATTTTCACAACCTTAACCTGAAGCTGGAGATCCAGATCTGGTCAAATAGCAAGTCATATTTTTACTGTTACTTGTTAGTACCTCTAAATTAATTGTAGCATGTTTTAGTATGAAAGTGTTAGAATTCATGAAGCTATCTAGGGCATTAAGGCAAATGCAGCTGAAATAGAATGGGTTAATTTTCCATGCTGAGAACCAATTAATTAATTATGTGATTAATTAATCTGAAAGCACAGAGTCCTTTGCTTTCACAGTTAATCTGCTTCCATTATTATTGTAGCCTAGTTAAAATTAGCTCAGGTATTTCTACATCCCACTGAAACCTGTTCCTTAGACATATATTTTGTTTCTTAAGTGCAGTACATATACAAAGGCCACCATTTAAGGAAAGTAATGACAGCTTAAACAGAAGTGTCATAAAATCCAGAAAGTCTCTGATGCACAGGATGACACACTGTGTGTATCTTACTTCCACAGTCTGAGTTAAGCCGAGCATCAGATTTGGCATCAGGAAGGGATATATCTTCACACCACTCTGGCATTGAGTATTGCTTAGGCCTGGATATTTCATTTTCTTTTCCCTGGAACATAAGGCATTGCTGATTTCTTGGGCTTGTCTGGGAATTATTTTGCTATAGCAGGAAATTATTACAGTCTCACTCTTCCTCATGTACATTACAGTTGAGATGCTTGTTCTTTAGCATAGGCTTTTTTTAAAAAAAAAGCTTCAGGCTCATCATAGAGGTGACTTTGTCATTGTTCTGGTGAATGCAGTGTATAAGTAGATAGTCTCTGATATCTGAATAAAACAATTTTCTGTGGCTGCATGTGACTGAAGCCATTGGTCCTTGTAGCCTTTTTCAGTGAAACAACTCCATCTTCATAGTCAGGACCCTGACCCCTCCAGCATGGGGGTGTAGGAGGGATTGTAACTCCAGCATATGCAGCGAACAGGTCATTGAAATGAACCCAGAAAGATGCACATCTGTCTTTTTACTCCATCTTCCTACACTTCCTACACTTCCACTGACCCAGACCTTCTCCCTGGTTCCAGAACAGTGGTAAGAAGCTGATGGGAGAGCACAGGGTGTCAAGCAAAAAATACCAAATAAAGGAAGCAGACAGCAGTAGCTTCATTTTCCCCCCGTCAGGTTTAAAATATCTTTTGACGAATAGGGAGAACATCTTTTCAAGTGAACTAAAAATATTACAGGAAATTAAATAGGTCTGTGAAGATGTTAAATCTAGAAAGTATATTCAATCATTATAACATCTTTTATGGCAGTTTTAGTTCTGATTTAAGCTCAAAACCTCAAAGTAAACTTAACTTCAGAGCCCTTGCATCTCCAGAGTGTATGTTGGTTGCTATATTTATAGACAGTGTTACATGAGTGTTCTCTCTCTATATGCAGCTAGTCAGTAGATAGCATGCCAGTGGGTAGTACTCCAGAATACATCTGCTTGGTATACCAGCATTATGGAGTCAGGAAGGTTTAATTTAGCAGCTTTGACTGCATGAATTGTTCACAGGGCTTAGTTGTGAGCAACCAGAAATTATTTAATTATTTTTAACATGAATACCGAACTACTTACAGGCAGGTTTGTACATGGGAGTGAGCATGCACATGTGTATCTGAATTTATTTTCTGGGAACCAAACAGCCTACAGACATTGGTTTGCTACTTCTAGGAGAGCTGGAAAATCTGATCTACCTTGATCATCACCCTATCCTAAAGAGGATTTCCCAAAATGCTTGAAGTAATCTGACAAGTCAGATTATTCACTGCTTTTCTGAAGTGTTGCTACTCTAGACCAAAAAAAAAAATAAAAATAGAGAGACAGAAAGAACATCTGTGCTTTGGGGAATGAAGCCTAGAAAGAAACATTTGGGAAACTTAAGAAAGAATATGAAAGGCAAGCAAGAGCTTGATCTTATGCTTACAGAAATTACTGGTGAAACTCTCAGTGACTTTAATAGTGAAAAATCAGAGCTCAAAGCATGAGCCCAAGAGAGGAAGAGAAGAAACAGGTCTGTGATGAAAGACAGTAGGCACAGAGAAATGGTGACAGACAGCAAAGCCCATAGCCAAACACTTTCATGTAAAAAGCTCCATGCTTCAATGACCTACGCACTTCTGATGTCTGTAATTTCCCTCTTTGGGCAAGATGGCCCCAAACATACTGTCACTATGCACTGAACACAAGAGGTTCAAAGATGATTATTTCTCTTTCATGTTTTCTCCTTTTACCTTTTATTTTTCCATCTATCTGTTGTCAGCTCAAGAATTTTTACCGCACCAATACTGAGTATCCGTGTCTCTGGTGAATAAAAGAAGCCTTAAAGGGCAATTTAAAGAGAGTTCTTACAACTGTAAAGAAAACCTTTACATTGTAATAGCTTGGAATACAGATGGCAAATTGAGGTGCCCTTTAGCTAATGCTGTAGTTACATGTGCTTTCGAACAGAAAGATACGTACAGAATTGGAGAAACCTGCTAAAGCAATTAAAGGCTTGAAAGAAGACAGGATTTAGCTAAGGTTTTATTATGAAAAAGAATTAGTTTTAAATTTTACTGTGGCAATTTTGATGGCCTGGGGCTTTAATACTGCAAAGACTTTACCATGCAATCTGTGCTGGATATGACAACGCCATACATCATTCCCTGTTCACAACACAATTCTTTTCTGATTGAGATTTTTTGAAAACTTTGAAAAAAATAAAGCATATGATTCACCTCCCATTGATCAGCTAAACTGCACTAGGCTGCAGAGCTTGTTAGGATGTAATCCTTTGGGGGAGTTAAATTTTAACAGACTGCTGGGGTTATTTTTGGTTTGTCATGTGCAAACTGACTGTAATCTCATTGGTACCCACTGAGAAGGCAGAAAGGATGATGGCTGTGCTACAGCTGGTGGTGAAAGGTTATTCTTAATTTTGATCTGGCAAGCGAGTTATCAGCCATCATGAATGACAAGATTCCTTCTCCCACTCAGCCAGTGATGAGCAGACTTTCAAATGTACTTTCTTAAGAAGGCATAATTACAAAACCATTTCAAAGTCAAGGTTAAAAACCTCAGATGTTTCACTGCCCCTTGGTAGGAGAACATGAAATAGCAACCCCCTTTCTTTCCTCCCTGACATCATTAACAATTTCTTTAAAAAAAAATCTGCAGTTGTTGTGCTAGGAGGCAACTGACAGTTAAAAACTAGGGGGAATGTTTTATCTTAAACTGGAGGAAGAAAAGTGTTAGGAAAATGAGAGGTTTGTGGATGTTTTGGGCTAAATCAAGCTCTGGATCAAATAGTCTGGCAAAACAATGGAGGTCTACCATGACTTTACAATGAATAAGGCCACTAGCTGCTGAAAAAAGCTACTCATGACTGTAAAAAGCTTTAGTTTAATTTAGAATGCAGTGATTCAATAAACAAGAAAAGTGGAGATAATTTCATGGGTTTGTGGGATGGCACACCACCACAAACTAACAGAGTAAAGTTTTCCATCAATATCAGCACCGATTTGAAACTCTGTCTGTTTTCAAAGCTGAACTAGTCTGAGGGAAAAATAAATAACAAATGATTTCCTAAATAAATCCTTCCATTCATCCTCAAGGAAATGTTAAACATGTCAGAGGGTCATTCGATCTAATTATATAATGTGAGCAAATCTCTGCAGCATGAAGAGGGCATTAATGTTAACTCTTCAGCATCGGCATCAAGGTCTAAGGATTATCACTCATCAAAAACATGTTGCACATGTAAAACCCCGTTGCTAAAGAGACTTGAAAACTGTTTAAAGGTGGAAAGTGGCAGGCATCTTTATGCATGCTCAGTGTTATGGTGTCTCTGTAATCCTATTATTTTAATGCAAACATTTATGGTGAGAGGCACCTCATAAGTTGAGTAAGATCTTGCACATAATGGTGGAAGAAAGGAAGAACAGTACAGAAGAGTCCTTACTGGCCAGCAGACATGTCTGCATTCAGAATGAACCACTGGTTTCTATATAGCCTGGTGCCAAAATGAAACAATTGCATTTATTCTACATGTAGATGTTCAAACCACTTTAAACCCTAGTGCTGATGAAGACCTACCAAACCTCTGTGGGTGCATGTCCTGCTGCTACCACATCCTGACAAATATGAGACAGAAGGTTAGCTAACCTGACCAATGCTATAAAGTTTGCCTGATGATGACAAGGGAAAAACTGAAAGGAGCAACTGAAATTGCAGACAAGTGTCATCCTACACAATATATGCCAGAAACTTCACAGTTACAGTTTCCTGTCGTATAAGATATTGTCCACACATAAGATTCAAGATTACATAATTCAAAGAATCTGCTTGACTCTCATCACTTTTCTTAAAATGATGGGTTTTTTAGTTTCTGGTATCAGTTTGATGTCTGTCTAAGAATTCTTAAAGCACTAGGTCTCAGTAATTTATTTTTGCAGACAGGGAGCTGAGATGTAACTTCCCTGTACAGCCTTTCAGTGCAGTCTTGCAGTGCTCTTGTGATTCCCATAATGTTGAAACACTCCACAAAGGCAAGACCCCAAACAGCAGAGGGGAGAAATGTTTGTGCTTCCCTTAAGATGAACATTTCTATCAGGACGTTTCTATTGGAACCGCGCTAATAATAACCCGAGAAATTAATTCTGATATCCTCATAATTCTGCTGGATGATACCAGACAATACCTAATACTGCTTTCCCTGAGTTACACCGGTAACTCCAGCATGCAGCACAAGTCCAGAGCTCAGCTGAAAGACAGACTCCAGGAAGCACAAATTTACACAGGCCACAGGACCAGTATCTCCTGGAAATTTCAAGGATCCATTGTGCTAGCAAAACTTTAATTAAGGGAGGTGTAATAGCTTGTCGAGACAGTCCTGAAGTGTGAAGCTGGTACTCAAAATTCATTTAAAAACAAAATAAATGCATGTACAGCGTTATTAACACAGAATGGCTTGGTAATTTCCTTTGCAGGACATACTATTTATCTGAAACCAGGTTATGGTCTTGGAATATGAATGATCTTGCACGAATCCTATCAATACCAAACACACACAGGTGTTTTGATACAGCCTATTGAAACCATTCACTGTCTTCCAGCACTTATCACCTTAGTGTCTGACTTCCGCCAAAATCTGACAGCCAAAATCAGGAATTGAGTAGGAGATGAATGTTATCTGGCGAGAAACTGTGGTGGATTTTCTAACAGTGCTGATAAAAATTCATTAATCACAAATGCAACCCTGCAATGAAACAGCCACTGGCTCACAGTGTAAGGAGGAGGTGTACCTATGCTGAGAGCAAGGACCTCTCTCCATCCCTGATCCCTTCCTGAATGCCACATGACCCAAGTGGTGTTTGCCAGCACATCCCATTTTGATGACCACAGCTGCTGTCAACACACCTGTCCCACTTCCAGGAGCACTTATATTCCTGAGGAATGGGATAAAAATCATCTCTGGTACATGCAACATGGAACATCAGACCAGAGGTCTACTTGGGCAAAAGTTCATTTCTACAGCACTCCCAAGCTGTGGCTATGTAAAGGGGCAGACTGCTAAAAATCTCACAGGTAATATCATCACAAGGAAAGATGAGTTACTTTTGGTTATCCAGGACCACATTAAAGATAGCCACCCTTGGGTGCCATCATGTTTTGAATCTTACCTCCTGTATTGGGTTTGTGTGTGGCGGGGTTTTGGTAGCAGGAGAGGGGCTGCAGAGGTGGCTCCTGTGAGAAGGTACTAGAAGCTCCCCTGGCTCCAAGATGGACCCACCTCTGGCCAAGGCCAAGCCAATTAGTGATGGTGATAACACCTCTGTGTTAACATATTTAGAAGGACCTGCTGCGGAGAGGGAGGAGGAGCGAGGGAAACACCTATGCAGACGCCAAGGTTGGTGAAGAAGGAGGAGATGAACCAGAGAAGAGACTCCCCTGCAGCCTGTGGTGAGAGGGCCGGCTGTGCCCCTGAAGCCCATGGAGGTCCAAGGTGGAGCAGATGCTCCCCTGCAGCCCATGGAGGACCCCACGCCAGAGCAGGAGGCTGCACACAATGAAGGCTGGGACTCTGAGGGAAGCCCACACTGGAGCAGTCTGTTGCTGGGAGGACTGCAGCCTGTGGGAGGGACCCCACACTGGAGCAGGGGAAGAGTGTGAGGAGTCCTCCCCCTGAGGAGGAAGAAGCAGCAGAAGCAATGGATGATCAACTGACTGCAACCTAAATTCCCCATCCCCTGTGCCACTGGTGGGGAGGAGGTAGAGAAATCATGACCAAAGTTGAGCCTGGGAAGAAGGGAGAGGTGGGGGAAGGTGTTTTTAAGATGAGGTTATACTTCTCACTATCCTACTCTGCTTTGATTGGTAAATTGATAGTGGTGGTGGTGTTCAAACTAAATTGATGTGGTTTCTTCCCAGATTGAATCTTTTGCCCATGACCATAATTGGTGAGTGAGCCCTACCTGTCCTTGTCTTGACCTCTGAGACTTTCGTATATTTTCTCCTCCTTAACCCACCCAGGGGGAGGAGTGAGTGAGTGGCTGCGTGGCACTTAGTTGCCTGCTTGGGCTTAAACCAGGACACCTCTCTCCACCTCACTGAAGCAAGAAAGTGATTTTGAAGCTATGAATACAGAGGTAAAGCAACTTCATCTAGTGCATGGTGTCTGCTGTGACCTTGGTGAAGGAATGAGAACAGTTTCTATCTGCCAGAAGGCTGCAACTTGCCCCCCCACCTCTTCATGAGAGCCTGGGACCTGCTTGCATTCGTCCCCCAAGTCCCCATGAGTCCCAGTCCCTAGCAGAGCTTTTGACAGAGAGAGGCAGGATAGGTTGTGAGCCGATAACCCACATTTTTAATCTTGTCCCTCTGCTGTTTTTTCTCTTCCTTAGCAATTCCTCATTACTTGCTGTGTGTTTCTCTAGTAGTCTCCTAGCCTACATCTGTCGGTCAGCTTCTCTAAACCTCTTTACCCATGGCTTTGCCCAGAAGCTGCAGAGCATAAAACATTACATCCCATCACAACCACAACCCAGAAGTAATGACAACTCTGGAGAGCGCTTCAGGCTGTAAACCTCTATCTGGTATTTAGGATTCATTTTATGTTATCTTTACAATGCAGACCAAGCAGCAATTTTAATACATGACAAACACACAGAATCAACACACCAAAGGAGAAAAACATTCTCATTGGATATACACAAAAGGCAATTTAATGCTTTTTGCCTCTAAGGCTTGCCATTGCCAAAGATTTTGAAATTTATCTTATAACTGCCCACTGCTTTTTTCTTCATTTTGTTACTTGCTTCTTCCTACCCTGAGGACACAACGGACTTTACATTACAAAGAGATACAGAGTTTGTCCTAGAAAAACAAAACAAAGCAAAACAAAACAAAAAACATTTTTACTGGGGAAAAAACAAAAGCCAAGATATGTCTCTAGCAACTCCTTTCTCACCTTAGCAAAACAGTGCTACCACCTTCAAAGCATCAAAATTAATCCTTCCTGGTCTGCTTTAAATACTTATCCATTCACATGTTATTTTAAAATACAGTCTTCTGGCTCTGAGATATTAAACATATAAAAGGATGAAGGCTACTCTCACTCACTAGTTCTCTTGGAAAAATTTTTGTTCTAATCCTACTGGGAAAGATACACCATCTGCAGTCTCCGGTGGATGAAGATTCAGACCCTATAATGTGCAACATCTCTCCCTCTTCAGGTTACGGTATTTTATCGACTTTCAGTGAATAGATGAACAGGCTGAATGTCTGTATATCTCATTTCAAACTAAATCCAAGAACTCATAGTGAGTGAAGGTCTAATCCATTAATAAATAATAGCTGTGCAGGGGAAGGTAGGAATTCAACACCTTGTGTAAGTGCTTGCAAGGTTAACAGAAGTGCCACCAGGAAGCCCATGATCTGTCATACTGGAGGACCAAGGGCACAGTGCAGCTGTGAAGAAATGACTAGTGTTCCCCAATGACAGAAATTCATTCTTTGTTACTAAAACTTTATGGCTGAAACAGGTGATTTAAAGGCATATTCGATGCCCTGTGTTTCTCTCAGGGAGGCACCAGAACTGTGTTAATGGTAAGACAGCGGGAGCCAAGTAAATGTCAAAGCAAAATCCTCCAAAGCTGTCACTTGCAGTGATGGATAGACTCCAAGAGGTGATATAGCTTGACCTGACTTGGCATCTTCAGATGTATGGTAATATGTGATACTTGGCAAAATCAAGAATCCCCAAACCAGACAACCCAAAATACATTTGCAAATGTGATCAAACTCTATTCCTAAAAATGCAAAGGCCAAGGGCTTTTACATGCAGAAATTAGTTTCCCAGTCTCACCTCTATTTTTTGTTTCAACCATCTGTTGCTCTCCTCCTTATCTCAGGGAGAGTTCAGTTCTCCGGAGCTGAGCCAGCTGTCTGTGCCATGCACAGCACACCTCTGCTCTGCTGTGAGGCACAACGGCTGAGAGGATGGGGAGGCTGCTGTGGGGAGAGCCTGGGGCTGCCAGGACACTGAATTACTTGAGAGTGTCTAAGAAGGGCAACAAAGTTGGTGAAGGATCTGGAGCACAGGTCGTACGGGGAGCGGCTGAGGGAAGTGGGGGTTTTAGTCTGGAGAAGAGGAGGCTGAGGGGAGACCTCATCGCCCTCTACAGCTCCCTGAAAGGAGGGTGCAGAGAGCTGGGGATGAGTCTCTTGAACCAAGTAACAAGCGATAGGACAAGAGGGAATGGCCTCAAGCTGTGCCAGGGAAGGTTTAGACTAGATATTAGGAAGCATTTCTTTACAGTATGGGTTGCTGGTGTTGGAATGGGCTGCCCAGGGAGGTGGTGGAGTCCCCATCCCTGGAGGGGTTTAAGAGTGGGGTCGGGATAGCACTGAGGGATCTGGTGTAGTTGGGAACTGGCAGTGTGAGGTTAATGGTTGGACTGGATGATCTTCAAGGTCTTTCCCAACCTAGACAATTCTGTGATTCTGTGACACAGCTGAGCCCCTCAGCCAAGCTGGAGGCACCCGGGGGAAACCAGGTTCGAGCGAGGGCCAAAGGCGGCCCAGGCAGAGGAGGAGGAAGCCGAGGAGGGAGCAGCAGCAGAGGGACCCCGAGGCCGGAGGAGGAGGAGGGCAGGAGGTGCTGCAGGCCCGGCGCAGGGATCCCCTGCAGCCCCGGAGAGACCCCGCGGGAGCAGAGACCCACCCTGCAGCCCGGGGAGGGCCCCACGCCGCAGCGGGGGGATATTTCCTGCAGGAGCTGCGGCCGTGGAGAGCCCCGGCGGGAGCAGGTTGTCCCTGCAGGACTGCAGCCCGGGGAAGGGCCCGCGCTGGAGCAGGGACACGGGGCAGGAGGGAGCAGCGGCCCAGAGGGCTGCCAGGGACCCACCGCGACCCCCAGCCCCAGCCCCTGCGCCCCTCAGTGTCAGGGGGAAGCACTTTCAGTCCATGTTTCACTGAAAGTTTGAGGGAACCATCACTGGTGGATCCCATTACCCTCAGTGGACTAAATATCAGTTTATATATATATATATATATTTATAATATCAGTTATATTAATAATATCAGTTTAAATATTCCAATTAAAAAAAAAAATTATCTAGACACCCATTCCAGATTATTTTTTTTTGTTAGTATCTCTTTCTGGATTTAATGCTAATAACCTCTGCCTATCTGAATGTCTGGAAGATATCTGATTTTTGATGAACAATTAGTGTTCACACTCTATCGGACACTGTCAGAAATGTATCTATGTTCTTTGCCTTAAAAAAAAAAAAAAATCTCAACATTATTTCTAAGTTGTAGCTGTAACCCAATTATGCCCCATGTCAGGGCAGAACAAAAGCAAATGTGATTTTGGCTTCAAGCCTGCCAGCATCATTCAGTGCTTCAGTGATTTTACTTCCCCTAAGTCAGCAGTATTTAAATATCTCTGTAAATTACTCCTGGTAGTTTATTCATATCTTAACAGCTGGACTGTGGCACTCTGCCTTACACTGTTTTAGTGCAGGTTGAGCAACATGGAGCCACTGTGCCACAGAGATCATCTACTGATTTATGGCTGACTCAGGTTGAATTTTTTGGTGGACAACACATAGTGGGGAAGACCTGTTTCCAGTGCCCATTTGATTGCAGAGGGAAAGCAGCCACTGACTAGTGTATATATGGGACAGGAACAAACCCAGCTCACAATGACAAAAAACCTGGTAGATGAAGAATATTTTAATATAATCAAAATTCAGACCACAATTCTAAGCGGGTCCTTAAGCCAAAGCAATCATGCATCATTGTATAACATGTTACTGACTCTCAGATGGGGATGGGAACTTGCCATGCATATATCCGTAGCCCTCTTCGGCTGTGAAATAAAACATGTAAAACTTCTGATCTGTGGAACCATGAATGATTTCAGCCATGGTTTGGCTTTGGTAATAGCTTTGGCTACGCTGGTAATTATGGTAATGATCTTTATTGTGCTCCATTTTAGACAGTGACTTTAGTGTTAGTCTCCAGGGTAATGTCTCAGCAGATTCATTTATAATTGCTCATAATCTAGGGAAGCAGCACAATGACAAGTATTTTCTAGATAAAGCAGTGGAGAGTATTTCAAATTTTTATCATGTACATATATAAAGCTTCCCTGTAGCCACTAAAGGAAGGCTGTCTGTGTCAGTGAAAGATTTTCTGTTCTTAGTTCTGCTACAGATGCACTTCCTTAGCTTCAGTTAACTCATCTGTGAAATGGAAACCCTATGATTTATTCACAGTTCTGAGCAATGAAATGTTTGTCATTTCAGCAAATTAAGATGAAATCAAGAAACATTAGAATACTGTTGTTGTTATTGTTGTTACCAGTTCAGGGTACCTCCAAAAAATTCCTTACACCTTTTCCTACCTGGAAGGACCATGGCAACAGAGAAACTCCCATACAGAAGTTACTAGAAATGCAGAAAAAGGAGTCTAACAGTGCCTATTTCCCTTTCATACTGAACTCACACACTGTTTAAAATTATTTTTTACATTCATCAGCCCAGACAAATCCTCTCCACAGCACCTGTAGAAGCTCTCTGGGATGTTCCCAGCACCTGAGCATATGGGCTGAGAGTGCATTTGTGCTTCAGCTCCTGAGGGCACCATGCACACAGACAAGGGGCTGTGAGACTCAGCACCAGCTGTAGCAAACATTGTTTAGGCAACTCCCTGGTTGCCTGTTCCTGTGTATATTCAGCAGCGGTAGCAAAGGAATGATAACTCCTGGGTACCGCTTTCCAGCTCCCGTTCTGACTCACTGTCTGACCCTGCACAAGCCAGTTAACCTCCATTTGCCATTGTATGCCTGAGTGTTAAAAGGATGCAGCACTTACCTCCCCTTCTGGGTGTTGTAAAGCTTTGGTAATTTATACTTGTCAACTGCTTTGGGATCTTTAGATGAAAGGTGCTAAAGGATCATTATTAATATTCATGAGAAATCAAAACCTGTAACATAATGCATGCAAGTTGAATGCTGGGCAGAGTTTTACAGCATTGGGCCACTGGGCTTATTTCTCATCACTTTTGAGATGAACATGATTACAACAGTACCCTTGAATGGCTATGTCATTTAACAAGGATCTTACTTAACACTAGTTGCATGTTTCACAAAAAGAAATAATAACCTTGATCCCATGCTATGCCAAATGTTGCCCAAACTGATGGATGCAACATCTTGCCAAGGCACATGGAGACCTTGAACCTCAAGCCCTCCACTGTCAGATCATATAGGTTGATACACATCCACAAAGCTGATATATCCTGTCATGTCATAACATCTTAATAAAGTACCTGCAGTTTGCCTACATATGGGTAGATGTCCACTGATGTGACAGGGGTTTTATCTGGTCCATGAGCCCCATGTGAGCATCCTCTGACAAATGATGAGAACTTGTTGCCACAAAATATGATTTTGAAGCAGCAACTAATGTGTCTCTCTATACATAAGGTCACTCCTGTCACTTGATAGAACATTTGATTGCACTTATGTGACAGGGGACATCAAACCTGAAGTAGGCTGACGTCTTCGCTTCTAGTCATATAGCCTGTATGGCTCTTGGGAACGACAACATCAGGGAGTACCTTGGTAGGGCAATTCGTATCGTCTGTGGCTCGCTCCTAGGACACAGACCCTTGAAAAACGTGACTGCAGGTGATGGTGATGGTTTGTCTCTATTTCACGGGACACCCCTGCACTATATAATTCCTTAGCTTCTCTCTCATCCTTTACAGCAAGTCTTCTTTTCTTTGATCTGGAACACCGTTAGTCCAAATTTTATTGTGTTAACTGGAGTTTTGTTTTAATAAGACTTTGTGCAGAATTAAGTCCTGCTTAATGACTGACTTCATGATCTGGACTGAGTTACCTAGAGGGCTAATTGATGCACATTATGATTCCAGCTTTATAGAGCAAATTTCTGCACGACTGCAAGAGAACCACAACTCCTCAAGAGCCTGATTTGGTAACCGAAACCAACTGAAACAAGACAGGGATTTCCTTCACAAATCAACCAGTAATGAGAGAGATCTGTAAGTGAGAGCTGCTTGCCTATGTCAGAGGGCAGAGAGAGAGATGCACTTCTGTTGGCGTCAGGGAGCATCGTGACTTGGATAATTGTCTCTTTGACCTCCACCATGGGTTGCAGCGCTACAGCTGCTAGGTACATGGCTTGTCTACAATGACCTGGCTATTTGCCTTTGTATCTCTTCTTTATGCCTAGTCAACCTTCCTTAAATAGGATGGGAGCAAAGAAGATGACAAACATCAAAAACAGGCTTTTGTAACTAGGAAAAAAACCTGTGAATCCATTGGGCTGAGAGATGTATCCCTGTGCTTTTTACAGTCTGGTCATGTTCTCTAATTGCTCTGGTGACTTGTACTTAATCACAGCCATTCTCCTTTCCTGCCCATTCCCCTCCCCTGTCTGGCCCTGGGATGAAGTCACAGGCTAAATTTGTGATGATGACAGTCAATGACATAGTTATAGGCTGTGCTGTGGTCTGTCTATAACTATGGCAGATCTGTGTTTTTACTGCAGGGTCAAACAAGAGAAACTGATCAGGGTGGTGAAGGGAAAACTTTTATTATTTTTAAGGCAACTATCTCCTTTCCATCATGCTAGATGATAAAACATGTAGAAACCACCCAAAATTAGAGGGGAACACTGGGGAGAGAGACATTTCTGAGTGTAGGGTATAATGTGCTTTAGGGGTTTATAGGAACCTGTAGTCCATTCCCACTCCTCCTGGCACTCTCTTTCAATCTAATTAAGCATAAAGAAAATTACAACTTCAGGATGATGTAATGCATCTGTGTAATTGAGCAGTGCATTGTCAAAGAGCATTCAGTGTAATGTTATGTATATTTGATGGAACAATTTCCACTATTAATATTCACTGAGGATTCCTAAAATTAACTGTGATTACTGAGGGAAAGGGCCTTGATATGACAGAGCACAGCTCAAAGAAAACATCTGTTCAGTGCTCTGTGCTGGGCAAAACCACAAGGATGATGCTAGGCTGCATTAGGAAAGGGCAAGGTAACAAAATATTAAAGGAGACAATTGAAAAAGAGAGGAAATAATGACTGGCTTCAGACTAAAATCCAGTTATAAATTCTACTGCTGACCTCAAGAAGTGGGAAAGCTGAAGGGTATTCACCCACAGTTACCTGCCTCTATAAGTATGAGACTAGAGAAATAGTAAAGCAAGATAAGTCTTTAATTTTAGCCCAGAAAAGTTTCCAGAAAAATATTACTTATGGTAATAAGTAGGAAACTTATGAACAAAGTGATATGTCACCATATAACTGTACTGCAAATTAGACCCCTAAAAAACCCCACCCCACACAAAGGAGGAGTGTGAGAGACTGCAGTATGGTCCTTCATGTATTATAAGGAGCAACATAGCAACACTTTTTGATTCATTAGCAGACCAGGTCAAAATGTGGCACAGAAAATTTTGTTTGTCGCCAAGCTTGTAAAGTTCTTGCTGATTTTCATGAATGTTTCAAAAAATAACAGCTCTAATGAATTAATTTTTAAAGTGACCAGATGCTAAAAAGGTTCTAAAAAGTATGTATTTGACTAAGTCTTATTTTCTGTTGTTGATGTTATCTTTCTAGCATTAAGTTCTCCGAACTCAATAAAAACTCGGTGCAGGGATTAGCTTTTATATTATGATTGTTCTATGCCCATGACTGTGGATCCTTGACGTCATCAGTATAAAAAATGCAAGGAAGGAGGCTGGTGAACTGGCCACCATCTAGTCTACTCTTTCTTCTCTACCCTGCACCAAGCAGTTCTTCTTTTCTGGGTTGGGAGGTAGGTCTGGTGGGGCTGTTTGAACAACTACATCTTTTCAGGACTTCCGGAGGCATGACTGTACAACAGGACTAACGGCCTTGGGAGGTCTCAGCTACACAGCCTGTGACATCTGCCACCGTCCAAGGCATTCTGGAGTGGCATGGATTAACTCTGTCTTCCTCTTTCTAAGATGCCTATGAAACAACTTCCCAGCAATGTTTTGGGATGTACATGTTGCATTTTGCTAAGGAGCAGTACGTCTCATCAGCTGTGATCAGTCAACATCCGGGAAGAGCATAGTTTGCTCATTCTGGTGTCTTATCATGAACCTTATAATAAATGGTCTGCCTTAAACTTCTATACTCCCAAACCACAGTGTAGTCTTGGCACATTTCATTCCCCATGTGCTTGCATTTCGGAGCTGATAGATAGGAGTAACATGTATGGATGATGCCTACACACCCTTTTGTTGAGAAATGAATTCTAACACATTTACTTCTCAGCTGATCTCATTCACTCTGTAGGTCTAGTCACGGTTTAAAACACAACTCATCATGAACAGATTATTCAGGCCATAAATTTTCAGAGCCATATGAAATCCTTTTGGGTGAACAATGTCATGTAAGGCTACAGTAAACCGTTATCATAACTAGCAACACCCAACCAACTGCACTGGTTGAACTTTATTCTCTCAGATCTCTGGGAGGTGCAGTGTTTTGTAGAGTTGTAAAAATAACTTTTGAAGCTTTGCATGAAACTTACAGTCAAACAAGCAGGGAATGTTATAGTAGCAAAACATCTGCTTTAACCTTGCTGATACTAGGACAGAGAATTGAAACTAGGACGTTTCAATCTGACAGGTTATGGGATTAAAAAACCAGTGTGCAGCGAGGCAAATTACAGGATATAAAACATATAAGGGAAATTGATCCTATGTGTCATTACATCTCTTCTATCATGGGACATCACATAATCCTGAGCAAAAGCATGTCAGACTCCATCTCCATTGCTGTGTTTGTCTCTCCTCTGGTGCTTCTAATGGGAGAGTGTCATAGAATCTCACTCCTCAACTAGTCATAACCCTTCTTGTATACAGCCTAAAATATTCATCAGCCTTATATTCACATTTGGTTCTGCCAACACTGTCCTGTCTGCTTAATTTGCCTCCCCAGTGATCACACATTGATGTATTGACAGACAGCATATTTTTTTGCAGCCCCCATTTTGCTAAATTAAACAAGCTGACTCAGTTTGTCTCTTCTCATAAGAAAATAATCTCTCTGTTTGCTCCATTATCCCATGGCCTACCTCTGCAGCTAACTTAGTTTGAACTATTCTGCTCTGAATATGGACGGACAGAACTGTATATAGATATGGGCTGCAGCTTTGTCAGTCTCTGGCCTTCCAGAAATTTTTGAATGGAGCTGGAGATACTTTCCAAGTGGCTGAAAGCCTCTGGAAAACAAAGCTGATTTTCTGATCTGCCTTTTATTCAGTCCCTACAAGTAGCCATTGTACCTCAAATAAAACACCACAGACTTGCAGTATTTCAGATCTTAGTATCTTAGCAATAGCTTGCTTCAATATTTCCCCCTCTCCAGTGGCAAAGGCTTCTGATGTATCCTACAAATGCATTTGCTCTTTCACAGCCACATTACGTTTTCTGTTTATCTCTTTCTTTTAAAAGAAGGAAACTCTTACAGCATGTATGCTCCTAAGGCCAGACTGCCAGCTGGTATCTGCATCTTCTCAGTATTTGACTACAGGTAACATGCTGACTATTCCTCATACACGTGCTGTCACTCAGTTTGATGGATCTACTAAAAACACTCACACAACAATCAATATGACAGTTTTTCAGGATCGTGGGACAAAGAGTGTAACCATTCTCCTACTGAGAAAGCCTTATTTTCTTTGAGATTTGTTACCATATTGAATATGACAGCTTCCTTTATTATATATTTACTTTGTATTTTTTAGCTTGTACTCAAATAAGCTTTGCTCTTGGCCTCACATCCCCTGCATTTCTGTTCTTCTTCTTTTTTTACTTATACTTCCATAAAACCTTCTGTGCTTGCTTTCTATTTCTTTCACAATGTTTAAATCCGTTGGTTTTGTAATTAGCAGATCATGTCTTCACTTCCTGTAAAGACATTGCTCTTCTTACTCAATTCTTTTTTGTTCCCTTACTCAATATATTTTTTAACGTGGATAAACAGATTTGAATTTTTATCCTTTTTTTTTTTTTTTTTTCAGATTATTTACTTTCTTGTGGTTCAAGTTCTTGACTTCCAATTATACCCTTGGCAAAAAGAAATGTGAAGTTTATACTACATTCACTTCACTGAGGTCTCCAGACCCAATGGCTTCAGTAATTAGACTCCATCTTTTCATAAGGAAAATCTGTAGGAACAATCTCTTTTCATTTATTCTAAATTTAATCACTGCAAATCACTTGATTCAATAGTACTTTTTTTTAAAAAAAAAAAAAAAAAAAGTACACCTAACCTCCTAGCCTTCAATAATTACCTCACTGTTTACAAAATAAAATCCAAAGTGGCATTACCTTTTGTTGGTTCAGTGACTATTTGATGAAGAAATACGTCAGCTACACATGCAGGAGTAGCCTGAACTGACTGCTTTTAACTGAAGCTCTTCTCCACATTGCACTGAGAACATGAAAATCTTTTTTACTGTTTGAGTTTAGGAGTTTTCACCTCTTTAATAACTTCACAGAGCTCTGTGTATATAATTAAGATAGACCTACCCAAGATGTCTCATTCCCAGCACCACCACTGCGGAGTTTTGTATACAGTTATCCCCAGCATGATGTTAGACAACAGCAATTTGAACAATTATTTATTTGTGTTCAACGTAATAAGAAGTAAAAAGAGAAGCGTGGGGAAAAGAGTAGCTCAGGCAAGTGATTCTGTTGTATAGATATACAGATGTAGTATTTGAAGGGTTATATTGAGGAGTATATACTAGAAGTGGACATGTAGCCAAATGCCTTTATTCAGCGAGTAGAGATGCAAAATACTAAACAGAAGCATAAATCTTTGGTTTAATGACTTATTGCTATATAGAAATACTCACTACATTTATTTTTATACCTGTCTTCCTTGAACAGGATTGACTTCAGTGCCTGTATGTCAATCATTACAGCAACTCCAGTACATTTTTATTTCTGTAATTATTGATTTGCTGTTCCACATCAGCAGCTCTGGTGCCTTCCTTATACTGCCTGATTTAATGAACAAACATCTCAGCAGCTTCTCACTCTTTCTGGATCAACCTATCAATAACAACATTTTGTCTAAAACATTGATGACCCATCTGAAATGCCCATTTTCTTTCAGGTAAATAATCAAGACTGGGCTGTTGTACCCTTTCTCAACAGGGCCCATATATAAATATCTGTGTTAGTAGGATTAGCTTTGTTCTTTGTGCTGTTCTATGTGTTTCAGCCTCTTGTGTTTCACTTAATGAGTAGACAATTGATAAACTACACCACGGATTTCTTTGTCCAAGAATGAGTACTGTTTTAGTCGACTCAATCCATAATTTGTCATGTTTCAAATCCTTCTGACCTGAAATTTCAAATGCCGTTCTGTCTCAAGTCTCTTTCCCTATTTTGACTTTTTTTTTTTTTTTTTTTTTTTTTTTTCATAGCTATATTCTTAGAGCCTTGGTCATCTTTACTGAGCTTCAGTATGGACTGGAAGATTTCCCCTGCTGGGCAAATTCTGCTTGCTTATTCAAGGATTGACTTTGATTTGCTGACCTTTACAAACCAGATCCCTCTATCAATCCAATCTATTCTCTGAAAGGATTAGCCTACCTCACCACTCTTCCCACTGTGATAATGTGGGTCTTCAGGCTTAGAGAAACCATACTCCTCTACAAGTTCACCTTCCTGTACGATCTGTTTAGAACATACTTGCTCATATACTTTAGTTCTGCCAAGAGTGCAGGTTTCTATAACACCATTTCACATGCTGCCTATTGCACCAGAGAACTAAGTGGAAACTATTTAAAAGCACTGAAAGTTTCAGAACTACATTTGACTCTTTTTTTCCTAGTTCCTATGTCTTTCAGAAGTTGTTGTTTAAAAACTGTCCCTCTGTTAATCTGTATTTCCAGGAAATTTCAATATGTTTTTCAACTGTTCCACCCTTTCTTTCATAGTGTTCTCTTATTTCATTATACTCCAGGTGCCACTTCATGTTCAGGATTAACTCAGACCAAACCCATGTGCAGAACTCTAAGTTATTCAATGACCACTTTTTAAAGGACCTGATGGATTTGACTTAACTCTTCCAGATCCAAATGTGAACTCTAACCAAGGGCTTCAAAGTGAAAGGAGCTGTGGCCATGGGAAGCCTCCCGTGTTATGAAAAAAGTAGGACTGATTTTATGTAAGAGCCTCTCCCCAGCCCAGGCTTCATATCTGAGTAGCGAATGAAGGCACAATCTCTACCCAAGCGCTAAACAGCCAGCTCCAAGAGAGTCAGAATTTACTCATCTTCTCTTTTCTTTTTCTTGACAGTCAATTCACATGTTAATCTACTCGCAATGATAGACCTTACCCTTCACATATCATATAGGGGTTACAGGGCCTCACCCAAGCTCAGAATTCAGCTGGGCTGGTGAGTACTGAAGAGTATATTCTAAGGCTAGGCTTAAGTTTTTGGGCTGGTCTCTCTGTGCTCACAAATTAGTTAGTAAGAAATCAGAGTTTGGTGTAAAGGGACATTTGCAGAGAAATGGAACTAGAACCTGGGGGTCCTAGCCAATAATACGTGAAAAGATAATTTTCTTGTAGTACCTCAAAAGCTGGCAGGTTCTTCTGAGACTTGTTAGGAAGCATAACTGTCATTTTGTCTCTGTTCCAAATTGGTACAGATCATCAGAAACAATCCAGTGGTGAAAAGAGCCACAGAACTGTGGCCTTTAGAGTGCATTAGAAATTAATTTTAATTTAAGTTTTCCTCAGGGACAGTTCTGGTTCCCTTGGATTTAATATGGGGTTGAGAGTCAGGACTTGTGGACTCTGTTCCAGTTTCTGACAGTGAATCAAGCATTCTTCTCTGAAAACTTGCTGAGGCCAAACTATCAATTTAGAAGCAAAATAAATTATCTAAAGTTTTTAGATTAACTGCATTTTGATTATAAAGGACAGACAGCTTTATTTCCTACTTGCTTCTTTTATATTGAGAGGACTATGCTGGATTTTTCTTCCCAGAATTTTGTAAAAGAATAAAATCTGATTTCTTTCTAAAAGAGATGCTCTGAAAAAACAAAATTCACAGATTTCTTTCATGGATACAGAATGACATTGTGAGTCTGCTTGTTATTATAAGAGCTGATTTTACTAGTTGGTCAGAAGGATCTTTTGTTGACTTAAAAATTAAGGAATTCAAGTATGAGAGTGCATGAGTTTCTATTTGATGGGTAAACAACAAATGGAATATACTACTCCATTTTGGCATATTCAGTACCATTCTGTGAAATCTCCTTAATAGTGTCCAAAAAGAGCTAAATCTGCTAAATCTGAGACCTGATTTTTATACATCTTTTGTCATTCATCAGCTCTGTCCTAGCTTAAGAATGAAATGTCTCTCTGTTTAACCAATGTGCTTTATACCTGCCACATTTCTTTGAAGCGCAGTGTACAAACCTTCCACAGGTAGGAGCATTTCATCGGAAGGTTCTCCCATTTTCACATCACAATCTTCTTCCCACCTCTTTCCTTAATGGCAACATGCTTTTCTGCAGATCTGAGAATCAAACCACACCTCTGAACCTGCCCACAGTATTCTCAATCACAGCAGTCTTTATCCAGTTGATGACACCTACTTCCCTTTTGGGAAGGAATGCTGAAAAGCGTTAGATTGCTCGGGATAACTGGAATGTCTTTTCTATTGTGGGTCATTTTGACAGAAACAGGATAGGAAGAGATCATACCACATCTTTTCTAGCAGATCTGTGAGGGTGGCATTTCCCAGGCCAAGGTGGGAGGTGAGAATTCAGTTGAGGTGGGTGAAAAGGCAGTAACCTCCTTCTCTGATATATGTCCTTACAAGGCAAGTTGCCTACAATTTGAAAAGCCAAAAACTTTCTCCCTTACCATTTTTCAGGTGATCTACATGGTCTACCTCAATAGACAGTAATCTGGAAAAGAGGTATCAAAGAAACACCCTGCTAGCTCAGACTAGTGGTCCATCCAGGTGTTCTGTTCCAGAAATAGCAGTAGGATATGCTATGCAGGAGCAATACTGAGAGTGTAACACATTTTCCAGTCTACTCCTTGCACTCTTCCAACATACACAACTGCTGTATTAGCAGTGTTGAATCTTTTCATTCTGACAGTATCCATATAAAATCCAATTCTAATAGGACTCTTTCCAAAAAGTTCATCTTGCTAGCTCAGTCAAGGATGTTTTTATTATATATAAATAAAACTTAATCTGAGCATGAGAACTGGAAAGGTGATCAGACTGAGACTGGGAAGAAATAAGTGGCACATACAGACATATGTTGAGAAGAGAGAAAGGTCAATAGTAAGGGGAATATCATAATGTCAAGGGAGACAAGATGATCTACAGTAGACACTCATATTTTGGGCCATGGACCTCATGAAGTCTGATGGAAGAAGAAGAAAGGACTTGAGATCCCAGCAGGGCTGAAGGGTCTGGACTGCATAAACTATAGCATAGTGATAACATGGCAGACAGCATTTTTTTTGTGACCTCCAAGTTTCTCCTGAAATAGGAAGAGGATGCAAACAGGGTATGGATAGTGGAGATGGCTCTCTAGTTTGGCTTTGGAGACAGGCCAAGCTTTGCACAGGTTTCAAGTCAGTCTAAATGCCATCAGACAAAGCTGTCAAGCTTTTGGGGGTTGGCAGCCACAGTTTGGGAGATTGTCTATGATATACACAAGCTAAATTGCAAAACTGAACAGCTGCACAATGTTCATGTGTGGTCACAGCACACCTCCCCAGTGTTGTGAGAGCACTAACAGCTGTCAGTGAAGAGAAGCCCATGAAAATCACTCAGTATTATTTACCAGGTCACAGTAGTAACCCAGTTGTAATAAGAGTTGCAAGTATGAAACTGATCACTCTTTCTTGAAATAATAATCCTATACAAAATAAAAGCATCAGGGTAGGGTTAATTCTCAGACTAAACACAGGTGTGTACACTTCAGTGCTCAATCCACAAGTAGTCTCAGCATCTACATTTCCCATTATCATTAGTAGAGATCTAGGGCTTGGTTTATTTGCACAGAGATAGTTATCATTTCAGCTGCCATGGGAGATTTTCTCCGTGTCCTACTTACCATCTCATACAGATACTTTGGAGCATCTCAAATGGCACTAGATGCTTATAGGTAGACAATAACTTGAGTTTAAAATGATTAACTCTCTTTTACCCCCTCCTACTCCTCCTCAAATGAGAGAAAACCAAACCAAAAATTGATCAATATGTTCCCTCATTTATAAAATGAAGACTGCATGTTGACATCTTGTACCCATTTTTAATATCAAGCTCAGGGAAACTCAGTCTTCTAATAGCTGGGAAATCATGGGTTTAGTAGTTGCTCACACAACCTTACCTGAGTGATACCTTGATCGTATAGATGTTCTCATTCTGCCCAAGATCTGCACAAACATGAGCTGTAATCATATATGTGTGTGTATGTGCATGTGTACATGCTGCTAATGAAGTTCTGCGGTTGAAATTCCTCTATTCTTATTTTCTCATCCAGTGTTTGACCTCTAATTTCTGTTTATAAAGGATGTTCCAGACTCTAGTTTCTTTTCAAGAGAGCTTAAAAATATCATCTACCCCGAAGTGCCAGTCTTTTTTTCTGTAAACAATAATTTAATTACATTATTTCTTGAGCTTGTCATAGCATGCCATTCTGCAAACCCCCTCATGTTATCGTCCTGATATAAATACATCCTCAGCTCGTTTGCTCAAATCTGACTGTTGGCAATCACAGCAGGAACAGGAAAATAATGAATTTGATCACACACTAAGGGAAAAAGGCTAGCCTAGCTTACAGAGAGACTTTCTAAGTACAATGCTTCCAATAACCCCCTAATGACATCCTTAAATGAATGTTTTTAAGCCAGAGCATAAATATAACAGCAGCACGCCTGCGCTTGCTGGAAATAGGTTATGTTCACAATATTCAGTTAACTTCTGCTGTGACACAAGTTAGGGTTGTTTTCTGCCTGTGGGCTCCCAAGACCTGCAAACAGATGAGTTGACACTCAGATAGGGCTCATCAGAGTCAGTGCCTAATTCAGTGAAATGTCTAAGCTAGTTAGCTGAGCTGGGCTTCAGAGAGAAACAGGTGCCTCCACAGGAAGAGTCAGCGGATCTTAGATATTCCTCACAGGGTGAAATGAATTGCTGTATTGCAGCAATTTTAATTTGGAAGTCTCAAATTAATTCAAACTCACAACAGCCCCCTGGTGTGCAGCTGAGAAGTGATTTCTTTGAAAACAGAGGAAAAAGAAAGTTAAGCTGCTTGTCTTGGGCATCTAGTGAATCAGCAGCAGCTGGCAATTGATTTGACAAGTCTTGGCTCCACACTGCAGTGATATGAGATCTCTTTGAATCCTAAATCCTGCCCCCTTGGAAACACAGAGGCCCTGGCAGGCAATTAAATGAGTGTCTGCAGATTGACAACGCTCCCTACTGGCACGCAGTAGGGATCCACCGGGCCCTCTCCAGGTGGTCACTGGGGATCTGGCTGGGGACATGGGCAAAGTCTTCAGCTGTGCAGCTGGAAACAGTTCTGGAAGTGCATGAAAAGAGGCTGATTCTCCATTACGTGAAGGGCTTTTCTGCTCTGACAGAACACAAGATTGTTAACACAGAGTGGAAATGGTCCTGTGTAGTGTCCTCTGGCATGGGCCGCCACAGTCGGAGGTGTGGCTGCAATACACCCCCCTGCAACTCCTTCCTGATTCCAAATTTAGGCTATCCCTAACACAGATATTGAGGGTATTGAAAAGAGCCAAAGGTGTTGATCGCTCTGTACACCTACCGAGAATCTGCTTCAGAAAGCAAAACACTTATTTTATTGCTCACATTTCAATTGCTGCAGGCAACTGAGCATATGCAGCCCCTGGGAGCTGTGAAACCCAGATGATGGTTAGGGCTGAGTGTTTGCCACATGGAGGGGGGCGAGGGCAAAGGGAGGAAAATCCTACTTTGAGGTTGTCCCAGAATAAAAATCATGGAGCTATTCTTTTGGCTTCTCAGTCTAGGGAGGATTTATTCTGGATAATCTAAGCCAAACCTCCTTGTAGATCTCAATTGCTCAGAGAAGCAATTCTTCTGAAAAATTGCAACAATATAACATAATATTCAGCACTTTTCTTAAGCCCCAGCTCCTTCAGTTATGTGATTACACAAGAATCTCTGGTTCTGGCAAAATAAAGGAAAAAAAAAATCTGTTGATGTGACAGAAATACAGAAAAGTCTGAGAGTATCAGACATGAAAGCTCCCACTTCAGAAAGCTGGTAACTTTGGTTTTAGATTTTCGAATTTTTAATATTTTATTATTTTGAGGACCATACTCATCACTTCATTAACACCACCGAGGTAGTGGACAAATAATGGCAGGAATCTAACCAGATGATATTTGTTCACACTGCAGTGCCCATGAAAAACCTTATCCTCTTGTGTATCGGTATTGTTCAGGAGAAACACTAAATAACAGGAATAAAGCAGATCTCCATGCTGTATCCTGGAAACTGTAGACCATAAAAGTTGGGCCATAAAATGTGTTCACCAAAACAAAAGAACAAATCCAAAGGCATCTTTACCTCTATGACAGAGAACACTGAGGCATGCCTGCAAGCCTGGAGCAGCTCCATGCTTGGCATTTTGCTCATGACAATGATGCACTCCAAAAGCTTGTGCCATGGCTAAGTAACTCACAACCACTGCACAAGCCATAAAATTAGTCTTGGGAGCACTGAGGACCTTAACAGGTTGAAAGTTGGGAAGAAATTGGAATAGGTCCCCAACACACGAGTGAATGGAGGCATGCAATTGTGCTCTTTGTGCAATCACCATTCCCATATGTTCCCTCCTCCCTTGCAGAGCAGCCAACTCTTGGGCACTATGAAAGCATGACTCAGCTCCTCCTCAGCTTCCTACCACCCCTTCCCAGTATTTAACTCTGCCTCCTAAGAGTCCTAGAGGTATAACCATTATAAACTCATCTCTAAGACCAAAAGCTTGTCAGATGCTTTTCTAGCTTAACTATGGTTAAAATTCTCCATGTGTTTTGTCACAGTGACCTTCATTTTAAGGAAAGCAGGTTCAATCCTAATGAGAAGTAGCAGCACTGTTCACCGGGGTGGGAACAAGGTTAACTGACATGAAACGTGTGACGGCTCTAAACAAAAGTCTCTGCATAGGTAGGGCTGTATTAATGCAAATCAATTCAGTCAGTGCAGTGACACCAATGAGTGTTGCCAGATAAGATTTCCTCCTGGTGTACCTCACTAAGGAGTTTGCTTTTGAGATGCTCCAAATCTAACAGAATCTGTAGTCCTAAAGCTGGCCAGCATTTAGCCCACTGATAAGGGTAAGGGCACAAAGGCAGTAAGCAATGATTCTGCCATCACCTGGTTTAGCCAAAATTTGCAGTGAAACAATCTGGAGTTTTGGTTAGGGTTTTTTTGGTTGTTGTTTTTGGGAAGAGAAGACTTATCCTTTCAACCTGTCCATGCAAAGAGCCTGAGACCTCTTCTGGAGAGCAGATGCTATTAAATCGCTGAGCCTTAGACAAACAATTGGGACATTTGTGGCCTGACCCAATAAGTGGTGGACAGTTTTGCATGTACAGACATATAAAGATGTCCCTGACTTAAACCAGTGTGCTTTAATTACATAACACTTAAGTGTCTGAATTGCAAATAAATTTTATTCTGCATCCTTGTGCTTTATGTGATGGAGAATTCTTCACTTACAGACCTGGCATAGTCATGCAGTTTTGCTGTGTTTTGTAAACAAATATCTCACTTGTTTTTAAAGCTCTTTAAAAATTCAACCTAAATGTTTTTGCTAAGGTATTTAAGGCTGCACCAGATACAGCTGTAAGAAATGTGGCTTCTGACGCCACCTGTGCCCTATGAAATGCATGCCTATAAATCATTCTGAGATGCACTAGAATGAAAGATCCGACACAAGTAAAGATAATGGTGTTTCAGAGCCTTAACGTTCAAGTTCAAATTCATTAACGGGCTTCCATCAACGTACTCCAGGGAAGGAACTAGGAATTTATTTTTTTTAATGGCTATACAAAGTGTCAGAAAAATCTTGAAGAGGTTCAAAAGTTTAATTCCACTAACTGTCTACAGCTCAGGTACTACATTATTCCTTTGATCTAAAATCATATTAACACTGAACTGATTTCCTCTGAAGTTTACCTCCCCTATATATTTGCCCATAATGACCTTCCAAACCTCCTGATGTTTTTTCTTGTTATAATTCCTCTTTCCTAGCAGCTTCCAACTTTTTTGCTTTGTGAAGTTCCAATTTTATTTTCAGAGGCATAGCGGTCATGCAGGGATTTAGTACCTCAATTTGCTTTTCCTAGTTCCTTTTCATACTTTCCTCTTCTTACAAGCAGCCCTGGGGGTCTGCAGACCCCAGGTTGGAAACTACAGTTCTATGTTCAAAATAAAGCAAATTTACTTGCTGCCCAGGCTGCTGAGAGAGAGCAAAGGAGGGAAAGACAGAAGGAAAAAGAAAAGGAATGGAGGGAGGGGAGAAAAGGAAGGAAGAGAAGTGGGAAGAGGAAGACAATGGAAAGAAGGAGGGCAGGCAGGCACTGATGCTGAAGAAGCCCCAGACTAATATATTTTACAAGGTAGTGGAACAATATAGTGCCAAATAATGTCCTTTTAATTAGACTTTTAATGATTAAGCCTGAAGGAATTTTATAGTAATTTAAATTCATAGTAATTCTGAGGTTCTTTTACTTCATTTGAGGTAGACCCTGAAATTAATTTCCTGTCTTTCACTGTGGATAAATTCTGATTGTGCCTTTCCAATCGCCCACCCCTACAAGTTTGGGTCTGTTTGAGTCAGTTCAGAATTATCTTTACTCAAAAAAACAGACAAATTAAAAGGAGAAAATCAAAAGGGGACAAGAACAGTCCTGCACCACAGGTTTCTGCAAGGTAGACATCCTTCTCTACATAAAAATCACCTTCAGAACTGGGAGGAAAGGCAGGAAAGACAGAAGTATATTGAGATAGCTTTCCTTCTGGTGGGTCTCACTACAGCTCAAGGGAAGAAACCAACAGAGATTGTCAGCAGTATGTTACACTGCATTAGATTGGCACACAGGTGCCAACACATGGAGACTCACAATGTCACCCATGAGGAGCCATGTCCCAGTGTACAGCCCCTGACCATTCTTTGGACTCCAGCACAGCTCACAGGACTCAAAAAATAATCTAGCCATATGGGTCAAAAAGAGGAAGCAGACTGTGAAGTTTCTAAGAAGTCTCTAGCACACTTGTTACCCTGAAAAACAGAATTATAAGCATTTTCTAGTCATGCCAGGTGATTAGGATCTATTTCAAATGCAAACTTGTTCATGCTACACAGATCTCAGGAGCAGTGGAGCAGTGCTATTTGTTTTCCTAGTAGATTGTCTCATTTCATTAAGCATTATAATGAAATTATTTGGGAAACATCTCTGGCCTTAAAACCCTGTTATTAAAATAACCCACCTGGGATGGCTTGGCTGGGCAACTAATGCTGTAAGTGACAACTAGTACTATGTAGTGACTTACTACAAATACTCCAAAGTTTAGCTTGAAAGATGTTAAGATTTTACCCACTCATTTTTCTGTCCAAATCAAAGGGCTGTGCTGTTTTAAAATCCATAAGGAATTCTCTTGTACAACACATCATGAAGGACAATGACAGCAATGCTACACAGTTACATAAAACAGGATGCAAGAATGACATCTCCAGTCAGAAATGAAGGTTGAGGCTGGATTGGCAGAGTTTAAGCAAGTATGTTCAGAGGAACTTCTGAAAATAACTCTATGCATCTTTGCTTGTAGGACTGTATATATATAGGTACACCAGGAACACAGGATGGATGAGACCAGCTGGGCCTCTACACAGTCTTTGCAATTGCAGGTAACTATGGAGACATTTCATCTAAAAGTACCACAAAACCTCAGCTCCACAAGTCATCTTCACACACCATAACAATGTAAAAGTACAAAGGATCAAAAGTTGCCAGAACTACACAACATAGCAGAAGAGAACAGGAGAGGTCGAGGACTGCATTCTTTCAACTGCAAAAGCATTCAAGTGGAAATACCCTGTTCTTCCTGGGTAGTGGATTATACCTCAAACTACATGTGGTGGGCTGACCCTGGCTGGATGCCAGGTGCCCACCAAAGCAGCTCTATCACTCCCCTCCTCAGCTGGACAGGGGACAGAAAATGTAACAAAAAGTTCATGGGTCAAGATAAGGACAGGGAGAGATCACTCACCGATTACCATCATGAGCAAAACAGACTCAACTTGGGGAAAAATTAATTTAATTTATTAACAGTCAAATCAGAGTAGGGTAATGAGAAATAACACCAGATCTTAAAACACCTTCCCTCAACCCCTCCCCTCTTCCCAGGCTCAACTTTACTGCTGATTTCTCTACCTCCTCCCCTCCAGCAGCAGAGGGGGACAGGGAATGGGGTTGCAGACTGTTTATCACCCGTTGTTTCTGCCGCTCGTCCCTCCTCAGGGGGAGGACTCCTCACACTCTTCACCTGCTCCAGCGTGGGGTCTCTCCCACAGGATACAGTCCTCCACAAACTTCTCCAACGTGAGTCCTTCCCACAGGCTGCAGTTCTTCACAGACTGCTCCAGCATGGGTCCCTCCCATGAGGTGCAGTCCCTCAGGCACAGACTGCTCCAGCGTGGGACCCCACGGGGTCACAAGTCCTGCCAGCAAACCTGCTCCAGCGTGGGCTCCTCTCTCCACAGGGCCACAGGTCATGCCAGGAGCCTGCTCCAGCGTGGGCTTCCCACAGGGTCACAGCCGCCTTGGGACACATCCACACAGTCCAATGTGGGGTCCTCCATGGCAGCAGTTGGAGATGTACTCCATCATTAACCTCCATGGGTGCAGGGCACAGCTGCCTCACCATGGTCTTCACCCTGGGCTGCAGGGGAGTGTCTGCTCCAGCGCCTGGAGCACCTCCTCTCCCTTCTTCTTCACTCACCTTGGTGCCTGCAGAGTTGTTTCTGTCATATATTCTCATTCCATTCCTTGGCTGCAAGTTGCCATTGCACAGCAGCTTTTTTCCCTTCTTAAATATGTTATCGCAAAGGTGCTACCACCATTGCTGACTGGCTCAGCCTTGGTCAGTGGTGGGTCTGTCTTGGAACCAGCTGGCATTGGCTCTGTCAGACATGGGGGAAGCTTCTGGCATCTTCTCACAGAAGTCAGCCCTGTAGCCCCCCCACTACCAAAATCTTGCCACACAAATGCAATACACTACAGAAGTAACAAAAGAGAAAAAAAAAACAAACAGCTTTTGATCACCAAAAATGGAGAAAATTTCCTCCAAACCATATATCTGATAGTCAGTTTAACCCAGGTTGCATAAATAAAACTCTGGAACAATACATGTAACACCTGTAGGAATGCCAGCGTGGTTCTGGCCATCATCCCATCTCTTGTCATAGCCAAACTGCTGTTTCACAAAAAGGTGGCAATTAATTTTTGACAAAACCAAGTGATGTGCTAGGTTAGGGAGGCCAAGGGTGGAGGATATCCTTTACTACCTGTCACAGGCAACCAGCCAATATATAGGTTTGCAACAAAATAAATGTCATAAACTAAATAAAAGCCTATCAAGACTCAGCTGACGGAATACTGTTCATAGCACTGAGCTGGATCCAAATACACAGTATGTATGTCTGGATAATGGTGATGGCAGGACCTTTGCCATTACAACATCCAGACTGTGCCCCCTACACTGGGCAATGTGAAGGTCAAAAGAAAAACGATGAGTAAATCTCTACCCATCCAAGTTTCCTGCAAGTTTTGGTCTTTACTGAGAACTAGCAAGAGCAGAGGATAACCCTGATTCTTATTCCCTTATCAAATAATACAGCCTTGTTTCTACTATCAAATCTGCTTAGTTACAATTATTCTGGTTTGACCTTGATATGAAGGCTGTTCATCACCACAAAACTTGTTTATTCAAGTAGACAAAACAGATTTTTAAAACCTCTTCTGCTGAAGTGTTTTGCTATACCAAGAAACACGAAGCAAGGATATTGCCGTCATCAGAACACTAGAGGATATTGAGCAGTTTTCACCATTAACAATTTGTGTTCTCTCCTGCAGAAACTCAGGCACTCAGAGGTGGAAAAAAGCCAACGATACTGACCTCCCCACACTTGAAAAGTGAACTCCAAAAGCCTGGGAAAGAGTCAGTTGTTCTCAGAGTGAAACACAAGACACTCAAGTTCAATAAAGTTCAGTGAAGAGAAACAGATTCCCAAAGATATTTCAAGCTTCTCCATTTCAAAACATCCTTTATCACAAAACACCCAGTAACATGCAGAGAACAATGCTCCAGTATCAGGGAGATGGAGAAAATTCACATCCAAACAGCAGAAGAGGAAGCTTACTTAGGAAAGGTAGTTTTGTGATTATAGAATAAAGAAGAAATTCTACTGCTGTAGGTTCAGCTCTTGTTTTTATCACAGATATCGTGTGTGTCTTTTGGCAAGTTACATAGCCTGCTACTGAAGCACTCGCTTAACTTACCTGCTTTCTAACAGGCATACCCATTAGTTTATGTGAGTTAACTTCAAAGATGTGCTTAGCATTGTACAAGAGTTTAAGATCTCTGCTAGGTAGGGATTTGAGGTACAACAGCACTGGAACATACTAGTAAACTGGCCCTATTTGGTTAGATTGCCTCCAAAATTTAACTAGTTTTCCTAGGCCCTTCTAACAGTAAATGAAGAGAGAGAAATGCCTTGAGGAGAATATTCTGCCTATTTATTGAGAAACCTGACCACTTTTTGCCCATTCTTGCAAACTCTAGACGTGGCTGGATCTCTCCTCTGACAAATATAAGGAGCTTAAAGCAAAACAGTTTTTGCCGAACACACCTTATATGCTTTAATTTAGACAGAATAAATTCTGAGTGAACAGACAAGGACACAAAGTTATTCACTATCTCATATTTTGTCAGATATGAGCTGCTTGTGATTAGCAGACTTTCTATTACTTCTTTTGTTGAACTACTCTGGTGCAATCAACAGTCAGTTTAAATTCCATATTTCTCAGTGGGACTTGATTACTCCCTAATTTCCCCCCTCACCCACCCCCCAAATCACTCCCTTTCTTCAGTCTTTACATATGTATGTATATTTTTATATCTTTCTCCTCATTTACCCACAGTTTAACAACTGAGAAAGATAGGGACCCTTTTTCGGACCTATTTCTGTAATAAACCTATACTTTCCAAAGCAATCCTGATGCAAATTTACTCCAAAGACCCAACCCCCTAGAACAACTTATCAAAGAATGCATCTGTAGGGTGAGCATGGAATCTGGTTCAGATACATGTGAATACCTTCAGAGAGACATGACTGGGACAGGGAGACAAAACTGGGTACAGAAAACTTCCACTTGAGAAAAAGCTTTGTAACGTCTATGGGGAATATTTGAGAAAAGATAGTTCTCAGATGGAACAATTCTCACCAGTAAACCATGAGCAGTGCAGCTTATTCTTCTGAAACATCTGGTGATCCAGGGTCCAACAGCAGGAGCAGTTCTACATGGTTTACCTGGTACATATCCAGCGATACAGTATGTCACAAAGACATGTCCCTCTGCTATTTCCTTTTTGAACACTTGATTACATAATACTTTTTACTCCTGTAAAATTAAGGCTACTGCTGTCCTCACTGAATCTAATCAATGTTATTCATAGTGGTCACAGCATATGATACTGGCCTAGCAGTCAGATGTGTGATTTTTTTGCCTGCATAACACTAAAGGAGAAGTGATTTTGGTGGAGGTATGTAGATGATGTTATGACAGAGAGAATGACAGCAAGTAACGTCTACGTATCACTAGGGAAGTCCAATACCAGGAATACACTAGTAGTGATCTGTTTCACAGGCAGTGACCATCTTCCTCACTGGAAGCTTGTAAGGACCAGTCAAAAAATAGTTTCTGTGATGCCAAGCTTTCCTGCAGGCAAAAGACTGTCAAGGCAACCTCTCCAGTTCCCTTCTGGTCTGGTTTTATACCTGTTTTGAAGATAGGAAGCTACAAGCTGCAGCTTTGTCAGCCACCTCTTTTCACAAGCCTAAAGAAGCCCAGTAAAGTAACTGCAATGAGTCCAGTGAAGGAAACACTTTGAAACCAAAATAGACAATGCCCAGATACAAAGAGCCAACATATATCTGTCAAAAGCCCCTGCAGTAATTTTATGAAACCTCATTTCACTTTCTTTCACATAGGCGCTTGATCTTACTCTCTGTGTATTTTAAGTGAATCAACTGTTGTACCAATCACAGAGAAAGGACAAACCGCGAATTTGTGGTTGGAGGTACAGAGGAAGCATCTCTGCTTTGTTGAATCTTCTCAACTATCACCAGAGATCACAATAATTCAGTAGGGAAATGAAAGCCATTCTGAAAAATTGGAGTGGGGAGAAGTGATGAAGCACCCAGTAGGGTATCAGCTACATTAAGAGATGAAACAGAGAAAACTCTATAAAATAAGACTTCCTAGAAAGGGACTATAAAAAAACCTCACGTGATAAAGAATGATTTGGCCATGTGAAATATTTCTCCCAGAATAAAATTTGATAACTGAACACTCCCTTAGAAAATATCACTGTACTAAATAAGAAAAAAAATACAGATACATTCCTCTGTGTATTGCAGCTCTCCAAACATCTGAATAGTTCATAGTCAGTAATGTTTTTTGGCTTCTCTATTAAGGTAGGTAATAAGGTATTGGCCTCATTTCACTGAAGAGGAACCAAACCATAAATTAGATTAAGTGAACTACCTAAGAGTGCACAGAAGTGTTGCACGATAGGCTCTTTTGACAGATATCCAGCAAAAGAACTGGCAACAGCTGAACTGAGAATTAATCCCAGATCTCTTGAATCCAATTTGGCAGATTAAATTTTATCAAAACTGTTACTGGGACTTCAGGACTAAGAGATATGTATGTGTTCTGCACATTTCATTTGTCCCTATATAAGGCAGATGCAAGTTCAGGGCTATGCGTTGGCAATAGAAAAAGTGAGTGTTGTTATTGGTGGTTGAACATAGGAGATCTGACCACCCTGACCCTGATCTAAATTCTTTGCAGATAACGCTGTTAATCACTAAAGGAATATTAGCTATCTGTGACATAAAAAAAGCTTTTCTCTTTACTTAAGGGAAAACTACTTTGGGTATAACTAGAAAAACAAGATAAATCATCAGAGCAACAAAATCAGCCATAACCCCCAGGAGAACTATCTGTCCTGCTTGCATGATACCAGTGTTCGGACTCGGATGCTGACCTGTGACACCTACTCTCGAAGGAAAAAGTCCCAGTCTTCATCCTGAGGAGTTAAATCCCCAAGGAAAATCCCTCCTTGTGGCCCTGGGAGTCTCCTGCTGCAGCCTGGCTCTAATCCAAGCTGCCATCTGAGATGTTAGAGCTATGCAGACCGTTACTGGGGCACAGCGATGAGGGATCCTTCTACATACCTGAGACGTTAGAGCTATGCAGACCTGTATCAGCAGGGAGTAGCCAGGTGTAACTACTCAGGCTGGCAAGAATAATCCTCCCTTAAATCCCACAGTTTAGAGCAGAAAACAGATAGATCATCTAGATGGAGCAAAAGCAGCCTTAGCAACTGCCTAGCAACACTACCGCAGAGAAAGGCAGGAGCTGCCGGTTATCCGGATGCGAACTCACAGGGATGAGCCACTGCCAGCCAGAGCTCAGCAGCCTCTAATGCACAAACTGAACCTCAGCCTTGTCTCTCTGTCAGCCCTAGAATCGCAGGAAGTTTCTGTCAGTAAAGCAGTGAGCATTCAAAATTTGTTAAATCTTTTCCCTAAAAATCTGTTTTTTCTCATCCTTCTGCCTCACCAACCAGATAAACTCACCAGGGAGACATATTACCAGTAGTTCAAAGGTTAACAGTCACTCCCAAGACTGACAAGTTCTTTTTTTATCTTCAGTACATATGATCATGATCTGAATTTATTTTTTTTTCCTGCTCATAGAAATGACTGATGGGTTGTGGAACTCTTACGGTCATCTTAACTTCCTCCATGGAACATTGCACAGTTTTAACTTCCAGCCTTGCAGTTTATAGCTTCCATAGTTGCTTTATTAACACTGCGGTAAAATAGAAATATTACTTGGGCAGTATATTGGTGCCCACTGGTATTTTAGACTGAACATTATGTATCATACTGTAACATCTCTGATACCACAGCCAAATTGGCTACAGGATGAATAATGCTTTTAACTCTAGGGACTGTGAGCAATTAATATTCAAATACTGATCCACCTTAAAAAATAGTCCTTAATGTGAGCTTTGACCTTACAAACCTAAAGTTAACATTTTCCAGGTGGAAAGACATTCATATGAAAAACAGCCGAAAGCAGAAGCAAACTGAGAAATTTAAGAGAAGTGTTCACTTTGGCTGTCCAGTTGTGAGGTCTTCTCGTGTAATAGCAATTATTTGTGAAGAGAAGAGAAGAGAAGAGAAGAGAAGAGAAGAGAAGAGAAGAGAAGAGAAGAGAAGAGAAGAGAAGAGAAGAGAAGAGAAGAGAATTTCAGTTGAAAGGGACCTACAATGATCATCTAGTCCAACTGCCTGAACAACTTCAGGGCTGACCAAAAGTTAAAGCATGTTATTAAGGGCATTGTCCAAATGCTTCTTAAACAGTGACAGGCTTGGGGCATGGACCACCTCTCTAGGAAGCCTCTTCCAGGGTTTGACCACCCTCTCAGTAAAGAAACGCTTCCTAATGTCCAGTCTGAACCTCCCTGGTGCAGCTTTGATCCATTCCCACATGTCCTGTCACTGGACCCCAGGGAGAAGAGCTCAGCGCATCCCTCTCCCCTTCCCCTCCTCAGGAGGCTGGAGAGAGCAATGAGGTTCCCCCTCAGCCTCCTTCTCTCCAAACCAGACAAGCCCAAAGCCCTCAGCCGCCCCTCACAGGACATCCCTTCCAGCCCTGTCACCAGCTTTGTTGCCCTCCTCCGGATGCATTCACGGACCTTCACACCCTTCTTGCACCGTGGGGCCCAGCGCTGCACCCAGTGTTCAAGGTGAGGCCGCACCAACGCTGGGTACAGCAGGATCATCACCTCTCTTGACCAGCTGGTTATATTGTGTCTGATGTACCCAAGATGCAGTTTGACCTCTTGGCTGCCATAGTTTTGGAAAACTGAATGCAATTATAAATAAATCCATGAGTTAATGACTAATGATTCATCTTCTTTTACCTAATATCCGCTTTGATATTTCAGTTTCAGAACTAAACTGTCAAGATGCCAATCTGACAGTGAGATCATTTAAAGTATAGATACAAGACTTTAAGATTTCACTTAAGTTTACTACCTATTGAAATATATTTATGCAATTACATACAATCATCTTCCCTTCTTTCTCTATTTTTTTCCATAACAAATATATTTTAAAAGAAAATGCTTTTACTTCTGTTAGCTCATGCTAACAGGTTTATAAAGCACAAAACAGTTTTTCTTTAACTGGTAAACTCCAGAAACACTTGTTAAGAAATCAGAATTGTAACATGTATCTTAGAAAGCTCTTCACGTGAGCAGCTGGGATTTTGCGTCACATCACTGTAAAGAACTCTATTTGTTACTCTAAATACCTTGATTTTCATTTGGATCATTGTTGGTTCAGGAGTCAACTTTTGCAACTCCAACTGTGGATTTTTTTGTGTGTTTGTTTGTGTGCTCATGTCCAGCATAAATGTCCCCCGGACCACCCTAAAATGGTTTATTTTAAAATTGACACTTTGCTATAATCGCTCAGTGATGCACATTTAATCAGTGAAAATTAGTCTGAGCAGTTCCTACATCCCTGACATAATCCGCTGTAATCCACAAGTATTTCTGATTTCCAGTGTTTTTCTAAGCAGATGTAGGATTTGAGTACCCACCGGTCTGAACGTAAGGCATGGGGTGCATCCAGGATGCATACCCCAGTTCCCACAGTGACATGCAGCCATATAACAAGTGAAATCCATGAAAGCTGCCCTTTGTGTCATCCTGAAATATAACTCCCACAGACTGCAAATGGTTTGCTTTCATATGACAGTGTCCAAACCTTATTTCATGTACCAGTTTAATGCAGGTATTTCTAGTTTCAATTGCTTTCTGCATAGGTTATTTCTTCCAAACCACACCACATGCAAAGGAATGAGTACGGCACAAGCAACTTTTCACTGTACATCCAAGTACCAGGATGAACCTGTCAAATGTTTCTTTTCCAATCTAACCTGCATTACATTTGAACATAAGCTGTCAACAGCTGAAAGTGTTGCAACCTATTTAATATAGTTGAAGGCAAAACATTTCTGCAAGTTTTTCCCTGTTTTACAGAAGACAAAGAATAGAACACTGACATTTACAATTTTTAGATCATCCCTCACTCCTCTCACATTTGGACCTGAAACACTTTTTACCTCCTTAAAACTGCACAGATGCTAATGCACAGCTTTTGTGATCTCCATCAGGATCTCTCTGTATTCCTTTTGTCTCGGTAACCCCATTCTGATAGAATGGATGAGGCAGTATCCAGCTACTTATATATAGTATAATTCCTTCACTGAGCATGCATTGAATAAAGCAAAGCAATGAAAAATTTAATGATTGCTGGGAGCAGAATTCAGGATTTCTATGATCACCAAGTTTTCACTATAAAATCCCACTTTTAAAATACAATTAATACAGATATTTGTTATAGGATCAATTCTTGGATAGTTCTTCCTAAATACCAAAATACCAGGTAGCTTTTACTGGAGTCTTATTTGAAAGCAGTGGTGAGGATTAACAAAGTTTACCCAGTATTATGGCTGTGAGAAGGGCTGTGGATCCAGCTATGTGTGAGGAAGAAGATAGGGTGTTTATCTGAAAATCACAAGTATAAATGTTGCAATCTCAGTCTTTCATTAACTGCTAAACCAAGCTGGTATTTCTGAATTACAGTTAGTTTCACGATGCTATTTCCTTTTAACATCTAGATCAGAAATTATAATAACTATTTGTGCTATTTAAGGACTCTGCTATCTGCTGTCTTTTTTCAGTTCATCTTATAGGAAGAAGGTGGTGAGTTATAGCACAATCTAAGACCTCCAGATCTGACTCTTCCGTTAGCCCCAGCATAAAATAGGTTTTAAATCAAAGAAATTACTAAAATAAAAAACTGCCTAACATGACCACCTGCAGCATTCATTTCAGAGAAGCAGAAACAGGACTGTGACAGTCCCGCATGTGTAGGGATGAAGGGGGCTGCCCCTGTCATTTCACTTGGGAAATCAGTCTGTAGTTTCATAAGCACAGACTGAAAGAGGAGGAGGATCAGAACTTGCTGTTCAAAGGCACTTGTTTAATGTTCTGTTCCAGTGGGGCAAGGACTCAGAGGGAAGAAGTGTTAAATCTCTGTGTAGGTCAAACTCTCAGTCTTGCTCCTGGCTTGTGATGGCAAAATCCAGTGTAAATCCAGGCAGGATTTAACTATAAAACTGCACCTCAAAAAAGTGTATCTGTCTTCTTGTTACCAGTGAAATCAAACAGCAGGGGAAGTGAATGAAAAGCCAAAGAAAACAATATCTAAGAGATAAAAAAATACTGAATAAAAGTCAGGAAAACAAACAAGATCTGCTGGGCTGTGAATCAGCCTCACATTTAACCAGTACATTCAGAACAGGCAAAGTTAGTCTAGACCAGATAAAATATGGTAAGGAATCAATTTGTGAAGAGCATAGAAATGCCTAAATGATACGCCATTTTGACTTCAGCAAGGTTTTTATTTTTGTCATTATGAACTTGCATAGCTACTGGACATACTGATTTTAAATCTTGCTGCTTCAGAACTGCAGAGGCAACAAACATCATCACAGGCTTCTCTGTGCATCGTGGAAAGATCTTTTTAAAACAAGATGATTATTGATGCTTTTCTCTTAGAAACTTTCCATTTTGGTAAGTTGCTCTTATTAAAAGTAAAACAAATGCCCCCCACTCAAACAGAACTTTTGTTTCCAGTGCATTTTTAATACCAGTGCATTTTTCAGGGCACAGATTATATGCTGATGTATGAGTTTGACAGGTCAAACCAGAATCTTTCTTTCAGTCTAACTTCAGAATACGTAGCAAAAAATGGTATGTGATTATAACATCAACTCTACCATGAATACAACTGTTTCTGTTAATAATGTTAATAAACTGTAATCTTTTCAAATATTGCTCTATTTAAAAACGTATATTGTAACATTCAGGGAGAAGATTGGATTCGTAATGACACAAACTACAGAAAAAATAATCCTTAATAGTAAAACTGCCAGTTTCTTCAGTAAATAAATACCTGCATGTGATTCAAAAGACCAGACCTGAAACTTTGTTCTACCAGCAGCCTCACAGTATTTAAAGAAGTATATTCAATCAACCAAACAGGCAAACATTTCTCAGTGGTCATGTCTTTGGATATATAGCAATGAGACTATAAAGATAGGAAATATTTCAATCATACAGTTTTAGTTTTTATGTTTATATGCACCTAGCTCACTTCTGCTAACTATAGATGTTTCCATAACTACCTCATTCCCATCTGCTTTGCTTTGAAAGCAAAGTACCTGGATCCTCAAAAACTTCTTCATGTATATCTGTGCTGATAACAGTTTGAACAGTTGGAAAATTTGGAAAAGCACACACTATTCATATTGGCCATATAAAGCTACTTTCAATAAATTCCAGAAGTTAGGTCCAGTACCAAAATAACAACATGGGACAGCTGAAGAGTCAACTCTTCCTGCCAGTGACAAAGAAGCATCCCTTAAGAAGCACCATTCCAATTCTCCAAGTCCTTGGTTTCCAAAGGCACTGGGATAAATTAGCTCTTTTTGCCTTAATCCAAAACCCACTCAAATAAATAGTAAGAGTCCCATTTGTTCCAGGGAGGTTTCGAATCTGACTCTAGGTCCATTTAAATATTGGCTTTTCTGCAGAACACTTCAAACATCCTGACATTTTGAGCCAACAACAAGCCTAGGTGGTGGCAAGGCACGTTGCCAATGCAAAGTGGTTGTCCTGATTTTCCAGGTGATAAAGTATAGGAAAATATTGTTCCTGCTGTGATTGCTAAAAACCATTTCCCTGTGTTCTGCTTGCTATGTTGTGAAATGCAGGAACCATGGCTTTATGGTTTTGTTCTTTTGCCTTCAGTTGTGTCATTCTCATATGGTTTGTCCCCACTGCAAGACTGAGTCAGAAATGAAGTCATGTCATGCTATATTTCAGGCTCGGGTCATGTATTTGCCATGGATAATGTTCACCTGTTTGGAAATCTGAAGTGATCTTTAGAGACTGTCACTATATCAAGGATTATGTTTTATTCCCAGAACCTCTGTGCTTGGTAGCAAATAGCCAGTCAAAACTATCCTACAGCAATAAAGCACAATGTCACTAAGTGAAATAACATCCTATCCAGCTGAACAAAGGGGTGAGAAGTCTTTTAACTTCACCCATACTTACAACAATCTCATGGATTGTTTTTCTGGCCCATGGTGTCACTTCTGCCTTGACACTTCAAAACTAGATTCACCCTTTTGCCAGTGGTTAGCTTGTTGCTTGTCACTGTCGTTAGCAAATATGACACATATTTTCTTTTGAAACCCAATCCATCTTCCACCTGTACAGTACAATCGTTAGTACTGTAATCGTTAGTAGAGTAACTGTAATCGTTAGTAGAGCCTGGCTCTCGCAGTTAGTAGAGTTAGTAGAGCCTGGCTCTCGCATCAGCCTGTGCAGCACTGCTTCCCAGCTCCCTCCTTGTTAAAAAAACTCTGCACCTCTGCTAGCCCGTTTGCTCCACTTGCTAAGCAAATCTTTCACACAGCCACATATTTCATTTTCAGTTCTTTGACCTCACATCCTTTTTCTTCTCATTTGTGTAGCATTTAGTTGACCAACACTTTCACCCTTCTCTATCTGCTATGGAGATTCCCTAAAAGCACCAATTAAGTTTGAGTTTTTTGCATATTTCTTTTGCCTGATGTGCTTTCAGTATTTGTATTGGCTGCCTTTAATCACTCCATCTTACCCAATTTAGTAGCAACATTAAAAGCCAGTAGTAGTTGCTCATTTCTGGTGGTCCTGTTTCCTGGCATTTAAAATAAAACCTCCTAGCCCTTCTGCGTTGCAAAGGAATGCCTCCAGATACAATTGAGCATGGACGTGCCTACAAATAATGATGTTTAGGAAACCAAGACTTAAAGGCAAAGCTTACATAGCCAAGCCCAAGTGCTTGTGTACCATGTGGGGTCACTGGCAGCAGAACTGAAGTGATTCTAAGGCAGAAAGGGTCATAATTTTGGAGAATTTTCAGAAGGATGTCCTTTCCCACATGGACTTGAAATCATCAGGTAGAATGGGTAGGGAATGCAAAGTTTTCCAGCAGAGGAGAGGAAATAGAGAGGAATATTGATACTGTAAAGCTTATTTCAGTCACCAAGATGAACAGCTTTTGCAGAGATAACACTGAAGAAACAAAGGTTTCCTCTCCTGTAGCTTGCCTGTCTGCCTGGCCTTGCAATAGCACTTCTTGTGCTCTAAATATAAAAGATGACTTAGGTCTATTAAAGAAATAATGTTCAGTTCTCCTTAATAGGATAATTCTGGCCACTTTTTTTTTTTTTTTTCCCCAGTGATTTGATCTGGAACGTCCAGATAATATTTATCTACCACAAATGGATTTTGTTGAAAGAATAAGAAAGCTTTGAACAGGCATATAAGTGAGAGGTCAGTCAAATTAAGTAGGTATTTCTGTGTATTTAAATGCGCCCTGTCCTTTTCTTGTCTGTTCTCTCTATCCAGTGTGGGGGCAGAAAACTTTCTGGCTGAAGAAGGAAAATCTCTGTGGAAAAAAAAATCTGTGGAGTTTGGAAAATCTTTGGGCAGTGAATGTGAGGTGGCCTCAAAGAGGTCAGATTTGGGTATATTTATAAAGACAAAACTGGCTGAAATCAGCTCCATTGGCTTAACTTCAAGCTCTTCAGGCAAAATTCTCGTAGCATGAGGGTCCTTAGAGAGCCCTGGAATTTGGCTCAGTGGTTTTCGTGACATCTCTATTTTCAGAACCCAAATGTTGGTCTTCATCTGCTTGGGTTGGGCTGGTCCATTGGGCAATCACTGCAGGGCACTGCAGTGGTTTTTGTTGTGTTTTAAAGTTGCTACTTCAGTTTCCAATGCCCGTACTTGTTAGAAAACAGCATGTCTTCCCTCAGCCTGCTAGGAAGTACAATGTTGATATCCCAGGTAGCTAATTTAAAGGCAGTACAAGTATTTCCAGTGCTTTGCTGTAGCCTTTTCTATCACTTAGTGTGGAGTTTCCTTCAGTGTTCCTGTGTTTAATATAGCCCATGCTGGGGACCATAAAATAATAAGCAATCTTGTGTCTCTAGAGATACTGGCAATGTGAAAATGCATTTCTGATGCTAGAATTCCTAGAGAGCTTTCAAAAGCTTGAAGAATGCTTCATTTTTAGGGACTCAGCTTCTAAATCATGTCTGCTGCTATAAAAGCGAGATATATTTAAGCTCCATACTGTTCATGCATTTTTTAATATTTCTATTTAATTATTTGCTTGCTTGCCTGGGCCAATTTCTTTTCTCTTAATAAGAGCAAAATGAAGTTAAAGTGTATGCATTATTAAATTTAATATGAAGTTGCAATTGAATTACAAAGTAGTAGCCATTTCTCTTATTTATTATGATGTACTGGTCTCTCTCTTTCACTCACAATGGATCTTCTTTTTTTGCTTGTAAGATATGGGGGAAATAGCCTAATAAGCTGTCCTTTACAGCTGAGATTTTCAGAGCGACTTCAGATGTCTGGATGCCCTCATCCCATTTAATTTAATGAGGACTGAGAATCAAATCCCTTAAGCAACTATGAAAACTTCAGAAGGGAGGGAGGATATTTCAGCAGCCAGGGCCTTTGTGTGCCAAGGCTGCCTGATCCGTCAGGGACTCCCTCGGTGATTTAAGACTTCACCTTGCATTCCCATCCGCAAAGCGTGGACAATGCACTTTGTCACCTATTGTGAGGACTGAGCGTTGTGTGAGGATGAAGACGTTAAAGAATGTGAATTTTTAGACTGCATAGAAACAGGGGTTGTTTACCTAATACAGAAGTCCACAGTATTTCAGAACCATTGCCTTGCATTGACACCGCAGTCCTGGCATTTCATACATACCTGTCTTACTGCAGAAAGCTATACATATATACATCAACATAACAGAAACTACATTATTTGATATAAGAAACCATCAGTTCCCCTGAACAAGAGATATGAAAATAATGACTGAGGTAGAAACACTGAGAAGAAAAACAAGCCTGTTCAGGTTAAGAAAGCATTCTGTCCCAAGAATCAAAATTTTTTAAAAAATAAACATTGGCCATGAAAATTTTAGGCTACAAAATCAGTAGCAATTAGATGACAGTAGCTCTGGCATGGTCTTACAAAAGTGTCAAAGGAAACAAAAACATGTAGCATAATTATGATTTGGAGTCTATAAAGTGTAGCAGCAAATGATTCTACATAAAAAACAAGGTCTCTTTCAACCCTATTGTACCAAAAAGCATGTAAGATTCCTTCTTTCAGAGTGAAAGACTCTTTATAACCATAGTTACCTCTCTTATGTAATTCCTACATGATTTTGATTGAGAGAAGTGAAGGGGAGTAAATGTGTATTGGTTTCTAAGGCATACTGGAACTAACCGAGGGCCATAAGAAATAAAAGGAAAGAGAAACAGAAAAATATAAAACTAGGTCTAAAGCTGGTCAGAAAGTTTTGACTATAAATAACATGCAAACATCTTAACATGAAGGAGGGACACAGATCACTAAGATAGGCAGACTGGATTTCCCACTGCAGAAAGATGTCTCTCTCTCCCCCACTATAACAGGCTTTGGAGGATCCTTTCAGATCTTGAAGTTCATGCCTATGCATATGAGGAAAAATATAGTAATGATAGAATGACTCATAGTTAAAATTTTTCTCTTGTCTTCTCCAAGGAATACAGAGAGTCTAAGTGATGCTAGATTAATGGAGGTAGCATTAATTTAATCACAGAATCATCTAGGTTGGAAAAGACCTTGCAGATCATCCAGTCCAACCGTTAACCTCACACTGACAGTTCCCAACTACACCAGATCCCTCAGCGCTATGTCGACCCGACTCTTAAACACCTCCAGGGATGGGGACTCCACCACCTCCATGGGCAGCCCATTCCAACACCCAACAACCCCTTCCGGAGAGAAATGCTTCCTAATAGCCAGTCTAAACCTTCCCTGGAGCACCTTGAGGCCATTCCCTCTTGTCCTGTTGCTTTCTACTAGGCTAAAGAGGCTCATCCCCATCTCTCTGCACCCTCCTTTCAGGGAGCTGTAGAGGGCGATGAGGTCTCCCCTCAGCCTCCTCTTCTCCAGACTAAACCCCCCCAGTTCCCTCAGCCGCTCTCGATCCCCTCATCCAGATCATCAATAAAGATGTTAAACAGGAGTAGGGAGGGGAGAGGAGGGGAGGGGAGGGGAGGGGAGGGGAGGGGAGGGGAGGGGAGGGGAGGGGAGGGGAGGGGAGGGGAGAGGAGAGGAGAGGAGAGGAGAGGAGAGGAGAGGAGAGGAGAGGAGAGGAGAGGAGAGGAGAGGAGAGGAGAGGAGAGGAGAGGAGAGGAGAGGAGAGGAGAGGAGAGGAGAGGAGAGGAGAGGAGAGGAGAGGAGAGGAGAGGAGAGGAGAGGAGAGGAGAGGAGAGGAGAGGAGAGGAGAGGAGAGGAGAGGAGAGGAGAGGAGAGGAGAGGAGAGGAGAGGAGAGGAGAGGAGAGGAGAGGAGAGGAGAGGAGAGGAGAGGAGAGGAGAGGAGAGGAGAGGAGAGGAGAGGAGAGGAGAGGAGAGGAGAGGAGAGGAGAGGAGAGGAGAGGAGAGGAGAGGAGAGGAGAGGAGAGGAGAGGAGAGGAGAGGAGAGGAGAGGAGAGGAGAGGAGAGGAGAGGAGAGGAGAGGAGAGGAGAGGAGAGGAGAGGAGAGGAGAGGAGAGGAGAGGAGAGGAGAGGAGAGGAGAGGAGAGGAGAGGAGAGGAGAGGAGAGGAGAGGAGAGGAGAGGAGAGGAGAGGAGAGGAGAGGGGGAGACTGTGGTTCAGTTGCCTGATCCATAAGAGCAAATGGAGCAAGTAGAAGATGTGACTAGAAACAAAAGTTTCTCAAATGGAAAAGCCAAAGATCAAACTTTGATACTGAAGTGCATAGTCCTGACTTTCTGTGCCTGAAAACCCTGAGATCTGGATGATATAGTGTTCTGCAGTGTTCAGAATTCACCTGAAATGCATAAACTATTCTTCCTGAAGGCCCTGACTGTGGCCCCTGCTCCTTCTCACAGAAATCCCACAGATTTCAACAAATACCAGCCTGGTCATAAAACTCTGTTTTTCTGGATTTATTTGCAGGAGTAAGGACTGTAAATACATCTCACTAGGGAATGTCTGGCTCTGATGCTCAGCAACAGATATAGATGCTTTCCCATATAGGTCATTAGGCTGGATCTGCTCCAGGTCAGTAGTGGCCAGAGGTAAATGTTATCTCGTTACAAAAGTCTAAAGTGGATCCCATTTAAAACTTTAAATAAGCAATTGCTATTTCACCTGATTTCTTAAGTCTAAAAATGTCTTGCAAATATCATAACATAGAGGTTATTGTCTTAAAGATCAACTGTCAGTTATCCAGGATAATGGTGGGTTCAGATAACTGGATTAACAGAAAGAATCGGTGATACCGACACAAGTTGCAAAGACATCCATCCGGTTCTGTATGGAGTCAGTCTGGGTCCAGGAGGACTCATTAGCTTTCAGCTCCATCCCTGAAAGATTTGGATTGGTTCTTGTGAAGCCACTGGCCACTCCAGTCCCCTGCAGTCCCAAAGGACTAAGATGAATACCCACCACCACACACATATACAGATCCTGGTCCCTGCAGTGTCATGCTGCTAACAAACACTGGGAGCACAGTGCAGAGTTTACATTTAGGAGGACCACTGTTGCTCAGCTGCCAGGGCTTTCATTGAAGCCTCACACAGAAACACTCGAACTGGCTGTGTGCAGACTGAGCTTGGATCGAGCGCTGGAGATGATCTTGTGCTTTATCACAGATGCTGGTGCCTCCAGCAGACCCTGTGAGGAGCATAGCTGCACTTGTCAGGCTGACTAATAGACCTAGCAAGCAAGGACAGTCATCGGCAACCCCAGTATTCAACATCCCAGCGGTATGACCAAAGAATGGTGAATTGGCCATATTACAGCAAGGGAATGTTTTAGTGATCACAGACAAGCACATTTGCAATGGAGAAACCACCACCACACGGCAACAATTTTCCCCCTAGCTGGCCCACAGAAAAGTATGACACAGTGACCTCAGCTTTTACCAACAGTTGCTGAACATCATATTTCCAAAAGCTGACAAGTCTCCCAGCTTAAAAAAGATGAAAGAGCACAGGGACTGGAAGGGAGTGTATGTGGTTCAGCGCTCTCCCACTTTAATCCATAGCATCTGACTGCTGACAAGATAGGCTATTACAGCTCCTTTAGGGCTCTTCAGCACGCGTGTGCCAGTTCTTAATCTATGGATCAATGACATGATGGAACATAATGGCAGCTTCAGAGCCCATTATATTTTCAGTTATCAGAGTGAACACAGGGAGATGCTCATCAGCAGAAACTCACTATAACACTACATGCAGACATGATCATGAAGCCTTTAATCTTTCATACCAGAAAGGTACAAACACACCACTTCACATTTTTTTTTAATTGCAAAGGCCAAATTACCAAGTATAATGCAGCAAAATTATTTCATTAGAGTTGCTTTTTCCTCATTTCTAAGCTAAAACATTACAAGACCATCACAGATTCAGAGTACTATTTGTGCTTCTTTGCTTAGGATCTGATTAAAAATATATATATTTAAAGGCTGCTTAAAATTGCTATGCACCATTACAACTTTCCTGACAGATCTCACTCCTAAACACATTACTGTTTAGAGGTGAAGGGCAAAGAGCTACAAAGTGAGATCCAGAAGTGTATCTCAACAGCCTCCTGTCCAAGGTGCAGCTTAAAAAGGCAGTAGCCAGAGCAATTACTGACATCATACCTACTTTCACCTTAAAAATTTCAGCAGTAAATTTCAGATCTCTACACTGCCCTTCACATGAGTAACAGTGGGGTGGGTAAAAGTTATCAGCTCTGTGATGAAATGAATGGCAAGCAGAGATTTGATTCACAACCTGGCAGGTAACAACAACAATAAATGCTAACTGTGATTTTATTGTCAAAGCACTGATGGGTTTGGCTTGTTTCTGGCTAAAGAAACAAAGAGTCTTTCCAACTTTCTGTCCACTTAGACAAGTTCAAAAGGAGAAGGCTATAGCTTTTTCCTCGGAAGATTAAGTTGAAATTAAGAACTCATATGGAGGTCAGGACGACTATAAAAGCTCAGCCTTCACCATTGCCTGATTCAGTTTAGTTTCTTCCTCTTTTGTCTGAGCTTGTCCCTTAAGATGACAGCCTTGATAGCAACATCTTGAGAGCCAATCCAAAGTAATTTTAAGCAATATATAATTTCCATAGGGCTGAAAGCTCCCAGCTTACATATCAATAGCAGCTGTGTGAGATCTGGTCCATCTGCCAGATGATAGCTCTGCAAACTTCACCTGCCTCCTTTGCAACCTTACCCACTTGATCACAAGACAGTTCATTGAGGCTCCACAGCATCTGGGGCCTGGATGTATCTCTACCTTGTTCCCCCCTGAGGAATTGCAGCATTTCTGCAAGGACGAGGAGTTGGCAGTTAATGTTACAAAGCCAAACATCAGTGAAGGGTACAGGATGAGTGCTAGCAGGGCATGCAGGGAGCAATAGAAACCATAGCACAGCTGCATTATACTAAGCATAATCCTGGTGTTAGAAAGATCAGCACTAATGGAGAGTTTGCTCGGTCTCTTACTTGTTTGCTGAGGGGATCGACAGGTTACAGAGAGCTTTTCCAGACATTCACAATGGTCTAAGCCGACATCCAGATTCAAACATCGCTCCTTACTTGCATCTGGAGTTATGGTTGACCAGCACTGCCAACTATGCCACGTGCTTAATCTTAGCATTTTGGATCCAGTTCAGCATGTATCACATAGTTCACTAGAAAACAATAACCTTTAGCCATCACTGTCCTTAGTCAGGCTTCAGCTCCCAGCTGAAGACTGAAGTTCCTCCTTGGAGTCTTTCCTTTGTCTTAATGGGAAAATCATCAGATACTGGAGATATGTTTTGAAGTGATGCTGTTAAATAGCAATGAATTTTGTGGTCCCTACCTAATTCACCTTGAAAATTATTTTGTTACCACTTGAATATATCTATTCTCTCCCTCAAAACTCTCATCCAGTATACACTTGATAAACCTCCTGCCATGGATGTACATTGCTCAGGTAAGTGTTTAAACAAGTATTCAATATTGATAGGTTAAGAGGTGTCTATACATTAATAAGTAAACAGATGGGTTTTCTACAGAAGTTATATCCAGAATTACATAATTTAGGAAGAGAAACAGCTTTAATTATCAAATAAATTATTAGACCTGGAAAATTAATCACTGCAAAAGCCCACTCACTTCTTTAACATATCAGAATGCTCGTAACATAAAGTCTTGTTCCCATATCCTGTTTCTGCACTCCAACTGAGCTGATTTGAATGTTTTGTTAATGTTTATCTGTGATATCTTTGAGCTATGAAACAGAACAAACATCTCCAAGCTCAGGAAGCCATACATGCTGCACTTGCTAAATCCAATTCCTTGCCCAGTCACTGGTCAAAAAAATTGGGGTCCACACACTGCCTATGGCAGAAACACAGCCATGCTGACTGGGTTTGTCTTACAAGAAAAGCAAACCCAAACTATACAGTCAGCCTCACAACATAACAGGTCCCAGCCTGTAAATATAGTTACATGTCTCAGATCTTAAAAATCGCAAGATAAAAATAGCAAGAAAAATTTTTGGCACCTATTTTAGTATTTTGACACATAGAGGTGCCAGCCAGGGCACACGCCACACAACAACAGAGCAGACTCCTAGCCAGGGACCTCACATTGTTCAGTGTGGTCTGTCTGCGCTGTGTCTACATGGAGGGAAGGGATCATGAAAAATGATCCTATGCAAAATACGTGAGTGCCTACAGCGCAGATTCCCAGCACTGACAGGACAACCCAGTTCATACCTGTATGCCATGATTCAAAGGGGAATCCTCTTATTACACTGGTGAGACCACACACTGATCGAGAAAATGAGGACAAATAACAGTGAAGTTCTTCAATGCTCTTGAATGAACTATAATTACTGCATTGTCTAGAAAAGTAGCTCAATTAACAGAGATCCATGCATGGGGGATTACTGTGGTAAAGAACACTCTCCTTCTAATGACTTTCTACAGAAATTTTTACTCGGAGGGGATTTTAAACATATTAAATGCTGGGCAAAGAGAGCACTGAAGGTAAAGCTCTGCTGCGTTATTGAATTTTGAAAGAAAGAACAATTTATATTACTGGAACATTTAGAAGCAATTCAGGCAGAGATAATAAATGATTAATGACTATCAATAAATGGTTGGTCAGTGTTTATGACAGTTAACAGATTTGCTAAAGTGATGGGATTGTACCATGTATAAAGTATATGCTACTCTTGTTAGCAAAATTTTTTTAACACCTTTTTTATTTAACCTTTTTAAACTATTTATAAAGATGGACTGAATATTAATTAAAAAAACAAAACAAAACAAAACAAAAAAAAACAAACAACCAAACAACAAACTTGGATCCTGTTGGATCTACTATAAAGGTACAATGATTCTGAACTCCTGCCATTTGCTTTTAGTCACAAAGTCTAGATGCCAGAGTCAAGCTCAGCAACCATTTTGGCCTGGTGTGTCAGGAAGAAGGACAGCTGAAGCAGACGCTGGTTAGTTATTCTCTGATGTCTTTTTTTGGTTTCCATCTACCTTTTTATATCTGTGGTCCTTCCAGGCCTCCAGGTTAGTCCAAGAGAGATTTCCACCTGCCTCTGCAGCATTATGGTCCTGTCTATAGTCCACCTTCTCCTCCCTGCATATTCTGCCTTCCTTACTTGCACTGAAAAGTTGTATCTACTCTGCTATTTCAAAGATGGATTCAGCATCAATCCCTAGCAAAGCAACACATCTAGGGCCACCATCCTCCTTCATGGATGGGAAGCATCATTCCCTGGTCACTGTCAGTCTTTATTTGGCTATAAAAGTGATTCACTCTTCTTACTACGCTGCTGACCTTTTCAGAATTACACCCACAGCTCACCCTGAAGCCAATAAACTCTTAGTGCTAAGGGAAATAAACCCGTCTAAGCCCATTGCAGGGCTTTCTAATTATGTCTAAAATGCCTTTGCACTTACAGTAGATATTGGGGGTCATTGTACTGTGGAGCTGACACATGTAAAGTCTCCGTCCCAAATGTGAGAGAACTACAGACAGTTCAAGAACAGGCTGACAATGCCAGGTTTATTTCTGAGGAAAGGCAGATGCAGATGACATTCCTCTACATAATATATTCAAAATACCTATTACCATGCTGTTGCGAAATAAAGATACAGCCAACATAACTTTTGTTTTGTCACACCTGAGCTATTGCCCAAACCTCTAGTACTGAATCAAAAAACAAGTCAATAGAGTCAATGGGGGCCAAATGTAAGAGGTTTAGGATAAGGCAAATTACATCCTAAACGCCACTGATTTTACTGAGCAGCTCTTCCCCTGAATATAATGGGGAGTTTTATGTTTATGTTGTAGATAACCATATTAACCAAATGAATTTCACTCTTGTTTATTAACTGTCAATGGAAGGGCACGGAGATGTTCCACTGCAATTTCAGTCTACTTAGAAAGCTGTCTTGACTTCTGGGGTTTAATCTCCCTCAGTGGAAAATGCTGCCATTTTGTGAGCTCCACACTGGGGAATGGTTTCATAAGTGTCTTATACCTGCATAGTCCTGTAACTACCAAAGCAAAGACTCTTCACAGTATTTTCTTTGCAACCGGACTGCTTGTCATAACAGAAACTAACTGAGAAAAGACAAGTTATTGTCAGTAAGATTCAATTTTTTACACAGAAGGAAATTTGCTGATTTACAAAAGTCAATCAGCAAATCACGAAGTTGCTAATCCTTTTCCTTAGATGCCCAATAAGAAGGTTGTGTTATCCTCTCCCCCACTAGTCACTAATGTCGCTGCATAAACTTTATGGTGTGACTCTAAATTTACCTCGGTAAATGCACTGACAGTCCTGCAAGGCTGGGACAGAAGTGAATTTTATTTTCTCCCGGCTAAATTACCAACTATCCCAATTTCAAAACACAACATATTCTGTTTCTTTGACTCTTGCAGGTCACAGACAAGACCTGACAGAGTTTCCAAACCATTTCCTGACAAACTGAGGCAACTGACCTATCTTGCTTTGTTAAAGAAGTTGTGCTATTGCCCTGGGAGGAAAATTGCACAAATGACTGATCATAAATCAGGAAATCTGATCATTTCAAATTCTAGTGCATGACTTCCCATATGTGGTGCACAGGACATGTATTGCCTGTGAGAAACTCTGGTGTTATCTGCTGTGTACAGGAAAGACAAAAATTAAAACCGAAACTGAGAGAAAAACATGTATATAGTCATGCCTACACCGTTTTTCATGCTCACAGGCAGGAGAGCAAGCATGAGTCCTACAGCAATCAGATTTCAATAGCCCTTCACTCCGCATGGAGGTGGGAGGCAGCTTTTCTATTCCACAGAAGAAAAGTCTCCATTTGAGGTAAAGTTCTTCCTTTCTCCTGGGATGTTGTTGAGAAGGTCTGGACAGACATTCACTACCTCTGACTCCAGCTCCCACCTGTGGGGGAAAGCGCTGTACCCAGAACTGCCTGATGTCCTCAATTCCAGCTTAAGGACTCAATTTCCCTGAGGATTCTACCTGGTCTGACTCGGGATCCCACTTGGTCTGTTTTGAGATTCAAAAAACCTGAGTGTCATTCCCAGCAGCGTTACACAACCTCGGTGTAGGTGGCTGCTGCAGGACACTCTGGAGAAAGAAAGGCTCATACCAGTACGTTAGAGAGTGAACAGATATGGGCCAAGATTCAGCCTGGGTTGCTTTAAGTACTTATCTACAGAGTCTGAACTAAGCGTATTATCACTTTAGATCCCATTCTACGCCTGTGCCATCAATTTGGTTTGGTTTTAGTACCCTTCCTGCTCTGGTGACGACCACAAAGAAAACACAGACTCACAGCTATCTTCACAATGCTTCAATTGGGGGGATTTAGACTTAAGACATGTAGCAGAAGTTCATGGAAACCTGTCCAAATTCAGTTCCTGACCTATGACAACCTTGACCACCCAAGAGCTGAACGTGACCCAGGCAAGGACCCCTGAAAGGTAATGCAAACAGCAGTGGGAAAAAACTCACCAAAGCTTAATTATTAAAAAGCTCTATTACTGGCCTGAGCTCAAGATTATGGGTGTATTATCCTTTCCAGTAAGGGCCTGTCTGTTCAGCACAGTTAAAATTAAGGATATAGGTGATCTGAGGAAATTATTCATGTTATTTCAGATTCAGGTACTTATTTGGTTTTTTTAGCCTTTCTGTCTTATCTCATTAGGAAGAGAATCAAAGTCAGATCCACATACACAGCTTCTAATGAAACTGCTGGAGTGGCAAGAGATAGCAATATAATTAAATTCCATGCAGTACTTGAGCTAAAACATAAACTTTTAATGCTTCTGAGATTGTTAAATTGGCCAATACTAAAACTTGTAAGTTTATGATTTTTAGGTAAATTATAAAGGCTCCTCAGAGCATACACAAGGTATTCCTCAATGGTCCTTACCCTATCTTTAATTTCAGAGAGCATATATTCCTTTAGGATTAGCTCCACTGCATACAGTCACTTTCTAAAATCCTACCGAGCTAATGAGGGCTACACTCTGAATTGCCAGGTCTTGTTTTCTGTTGAGTCCTTTGTTTTGTTCTTTCATCATGCTGTTGGCTTGTATACTTCATCTGCCAAATTATGTTTCTTTACACCAGTTCTGGATTCAGTAATAACTGCATCTCTTAAAATTCAGCCATTAACAAGATGTGAATAACAGAAAACGCCTAGTAAACAAGAGCTGCAGTTTCCTCTAAAGAAAAATAATTTTTTAGACCGAAGTGCTCTGTTGTGCAGAGCATCCATTTCTCCAATTTTTGCTCTTTCCTATCCTTCAGCTCTCTCCTTTTGTAGTTACTTAGCCTTAATTCTGTCTTCAAATGTTCAAGCTGACACTCGACTGTCCTGGAGCTACACTGGTTAAAAATGTATCTATCTGAGTTAAAAATGGCATATATTAAGGAGAATGAGATATAAAGTAACAGCTAGAGAATATCATTATTCTGTCATTGAAAAAAATGTAAACGAGTACTTCTCAAAATACGGAGTTCTGTTTGTACTGGCTTTCTTTTCCACATGTTTGGCATAACTGGAGCACTATCACTCATTGCTGCATTGGAACAGCTAATCATTGCTCCTTAGGAAAGCATACTTCATTGTTCAGCATTACAGTTCCCACACATACCTGTAGACACAGAGTCAACCAAGTAAAAAGACAAAAAAAAGGACAAAAAATGAATTCTAAATTCATTTTTACATTCCAAGATTCTAAATCTGGACACCTAATTCTGGCTGTTTCGGACATATTTAAGCAAAATAAAAGATATTTTATACTCTTACATGCTGAATGGATCCTAAAATTCCTTTGTGACTTACTGTGGAACTTATGAGTCCTTATGAGGTAGATTAAGTTGCTCATTTGGTACGTACTTGCTTAAAACACCTATCAATTTGCTAAATATAAATTTAGACACTGAAGTTAAGGTAGGCACCACTGTTATCTGACTTTGTTTTATGCAGCACTTAAAACCCATATCTGTTTTGGATGACACAGAGAGCATGAAGAATACAAAAGCTGCTGGAAAGATATTTGGGAGCAAAGCATGTCTATCTACACAACTGATACAGCTCAGGCATCACTCTGTATTTGCTTACATTATCTTCTGGGTATACACCTGTATGACCTTCAAGGGCAAGATTTCTGAATGAAAGAGGATGTCTTCAGCATGTTCAGGCTGTAAGGCTGCTAACTGGCAAACGTAAAGGCAATCTTTTCTTTGGAGAACTGACCATTAGGAAATGGTACAAAGCAGATCAACTCCATTGCTGTTCTCTATTTTGAAGTAAAAGAAGCAAGCACATGCAAAAGATGGCATGTAGTTACTGGGGTGCTGGAAACATCTACCTACAGAGGCCAAGAGATTAAAGGTGGGAAGTGAAATAAGTTCAGCACAGACACACTTGTGTTTCCCCTGAACGTCATGGTGGCCACAGGACAAAATACCATCTTGCATCCTTTAAGGAAACAGACCTTCTCTGCATAAGAGGAAGGAAAGCCAGCCCGGACCAAAGCCAAGCAGTTCATCAGCTCAGATGGTCCTCTCCAGAGTGGAGCTAGACCATCCAGCTTGTTACAGTTATTGGCCTTGTGAGAGAAATAGGTAGCAATCCCAACACTCACTGTCATTATACAGCCACAAACAAGACTATCATCCCCTAAAGTGAAGATATAATACATATACTTCGGTGTCCTGTCCTCATAGCACAGGTCACGGTATGGTGCAGAGAGAGAAACTCATTGTTCTCTCAGGGAAATTCACTGTTCTCTCCCATACACACACTGGCAAAGAATGACTGGGGATTGGGTGCCTGACTACTGCCTTTAGCCATCCCACTGCAATGGCCAGCAGATCTAAGCTTGTATAAAACAAAGAAAAGGTTAGTGAAAATTGGTTCTCTAACACAGCCTCATTCATTCCCTGTGCTGCCCCTGCAGATAACTAGGTCTCCCTGAGTGAAGGCAAACTGCAAGCAATACCTAGAGTTGTCTACCTTCAACTCCCTTGGAAAGGATTGACATGACAGTCATAACCAATCAAGAGGCAATTAACCAGTGGGAAACCAGCCCGTGGGCCACAACAGAACTGGTCTGTGTGGAGCACTGTGCTTACAAATAGACCAACCGAAAGAAAATAGAAAGTGAAATTTAAAGGAAAACAAATGCAAGTTTCTTAAAGCTTCATGCTCTTTGCAGCATTACCCGCTGTATTTCCTGTACACGGGCAAATCCTTGGGCAGCCTGTGATAGCGTGCCGTATTAGTGGGCTGTCAAGTTCTACTGACAAACATGCATCGAGCTGTTCTGCCATCCCTCTGTCACAGCACTGTAGAATCAGAGTGAAATGGAGCTGGAGGGGGCACACAGCTGGCAGTCCCAGGCTGGAATAATCTATTCTGGACAGACAACTGTCAAATGCAGCACCTTCTAGAAGAAACATTTCCTAGCCTCTCACATTTTTTGCTTATTTAGCTAGGCTCACTGCTAAAAACATTTTCCTAATTTCTAAATCAAGATTTTTCTTTGAGATATTCCTTCATTGCATCATGTCCCATCTAAATCAACACAGACAATAGACTATTTTTGCAGCAATCTGTTATATATTGAACACTGTTACTTGACACCTGTCAGTCTTCCCCAGACTGAGCAACCCCAGTCCTGCCTATCTTCTGATACGAATCCAATGTCTCCAGTTGATCTTACTGTTCTCCCCTGGGCTTTCTCCAGCTAGCCCAAATTTGTGGATGTGGTGTTCCCAAAACTTCAGACTGAGGTCTTACTAATACTGAACGACGTGGTATGATTACTGTCCTCCTGTGTCTGCCTTTATTGTAAGAGCATGCGTTTGTTCACTTAGTAAAGGACATCTTCTCACCTACTATAATTTCCAGAACTTCTGCAGATCTGTTTTCCCCCCACCTTTATTTTTGTAGTTGAGTCTTTCTGCCTAAGGTAAATATCTGCAACCTCGAGTGCACTGAAATTTCACCATTTTATTAAAAAGTTCAGAGATAACTTCTTTTGAATGTGACTCCCACCCACTGGTGCGTTTGGTCAGTCCCCACTTGGTGGTACCTGCAAACTGCCTAAGCATGTTTCTCATTCCATCATCTATAGTATCAGTGAAAATATAATAGGCCACACAGGCCAGACAGCTCTTTAATCACACTCAGTACAGACCTTCATTCATAACATCCCATTCTTTGTGTGATTTTCCAGACTATTACGCATACATGTTCAAGCAGTTCTACTCAAACCAGGTATCTCTACATGTTATGTTATGCTGTTGTACCATTAGGTTTAAAGAGGTGCTTGAAAATCAAAACTTTAACTTTTCTTTCTTTACAGGTTCATTGAAGGCTTTCTTGTTTCTCCATCCCCTGATTACAGCCTTCTTGAAACACTACCTCTAGTTTCCTGTTTTGGCACAATCTCTCCCCAACATCATCTTTCCTTCTGTTGTTTGTCTTTGATATGGGCTGTAAAGTCTTTTGAGTGCGTCTTTTGCTTGGTGTTACTGTCTCACCCTGTCTACCAGAAAGTCCTCATTCCTGGACATAACACTTCCAAAAGACAAATTATGCACACAAATAAAGTGTTTGCACTAAAATCAAATGAGAACCCAGCACAAAAATGTGTTGATTGAGGGTATATATATCTGTCCTGCAAAGAAAGATAAGTTTTTGGCATGGATTTGTTTTAACTTTGACCTGTAGCTAAAATTCTGCCTGTGGTTTGAACTCAACCTGTTATCCTGGGAAGCAGCCAATGTTGCCTTGGGTGGAAATCAGTTTGAGAGTAAAGAAATATATATCCACATAGATGCCTGCCTGAATGCCGAGTATCTTAAGCTCTTTTTGCAGCAAAGACATTCAGTCAATACAGCCAATGGCGCCTGAGAAGTGATTCAGTCATCTAGACACTAGCTGTCCACTCTAGGGTAAACTGAATTGCTCTCTGGGCTGCACTGACTTTACTGACTGCATATCCAGTCAGTACTGGACAACAATGGGATCTTTAGACACAATGAGCTCCTTCCAATTGTCCATGTGGGCCTTTACCCAGTGTCATGAGATGATCCAGGGTATCTTTCATTTGCTTCTCCTTGGGATGTCTCATACAGCAGTAGCTCATGCATCACATCTCTACACATTCTGTAAAGGTAAAAGCTCTCCACTCTTCCTTTAGTCTGAAGGACCTAAGATGGCCTAGCTGAACTAGAAAGAAAACTCTATTTTTGGTAGCCTTTCTCCAGAATATAAGACACATTTCTACACCGCCTCAGGGATAGAAAGCCAGGAGAAGCTGATGCAGTGATGAACATGATAAACAGGTCTCTATTCTGTTTGCACCTCTCCCTACTAAAATGGTTGTAACAAGTCTGGAGTAAAGCCCTGAGTTACAGCCAGGTCCTAGACTCCTAACCCAGCAGTTTACCCAGAAGCTGGCTTTGCTTCTTTGATGAATCCCTTTGGATATCACCCTGCTGTGCACTGGTCTTGCTCTACTACACAGGAGGGACAACTGCACAGAGAAACCTTCTGTATATGTCATGAATCAGCAAAAATGATCAAATTGAATAGGAATATGTGTCTGAGAAATATGTCAACATAAAGACCCTTCTCTCCCACTACATGGCAAGTTGCACTCATTGAAAGTCACTAGTCTTATTAGTATAAGGGGAACTAACAATGCTGTGTAGGAATTAATTTCGAGGAGGCCTGGGTTTCAACCTTACCCTGTTGATTGCTTCATCTAAATGACTTACTGCAGGCTCAGGTTCTGTGCTTTTAACAGAAAAGTCAGCAATGGTCACTAAAGACCCTTCCTATCAGCAGGAAGTTATGTGCCCATTAATTACATTAATTTGTATATTAGCACTGTGAAAGAATTAGTGGCTTTGACAAACAAATGGAATGGCACACACTCTCTGAGTATAGTGTGTTCTAAATAAACTTCCTCAATTTTTCAGGATTTTTGGAATAAAGTCCCAGATCCATAAAGGCATTTTGCTGCCTGAGTCCCACTGAAATTAATGGGAGTCGAGGGCAAGAGTGCTTTTGTGGATCTTGGCCAATGTGCTTGAACTCCAATCCAGCTGCTAAGGACTAGAAGCAATGGCAAAATTCCCATAAAGTTTGGTAGAACAGGCTTCTAGAGATGATTTATAGTTAAAACAACGTTAAGGCAGATTCTCAGCTGAAGTAAATTGTCCCAGGCTTGTGGAATTCAGTGGACCTTGAATAACTGAAACTAGCAAGGAAATGTCCCACTTCTTTCATCATTTTGTCAGTTGACTCTCATGTTTTCTTGTATGAGGCTGCTGGCAGAGACCATGGTAGTGGCCTGTTGGACTACAAGAAGAGTGAGATGGGTGGAGCAGCCTTTGTGCACCTACCCCATCAAAGGACATTTCCATGGAAACAGTAAGACAGAGAGACAGAGAGGTCTGAGATAGGTACCCTCATGTTTACTGAAGTCTCCAAGACATTGTTGGAATATTCCCACAGACACTGTAAAAGTGGATCAGGAAGCGAGAAGCTACAAATCCAGCTAAACCACAGTGCTGGGTTATAGCATGCCTCCCCATTGGTTTCCCTGCAGAACATTAGGTAATTGGCTTTTAAATATTTTATTTGCTGTGAATTTCAAGCATTTCCCCAGCGTGCTGAAATGTGCCAAGGATTGTGGCTTTTGATATTTAAGCCAAACCCCAATAATCTGTTGACCTGTCAAGTAAGATATTCCTCATGTTTAATAATAATTTTTAAAATCCTGTAAAAGTCAGTTCAGAAAATATTCTTGTTAGACACTAGTGGCTGCTTTAAACCCTTCACTTAAGGCCTGTGTGGAAGAGAATAAGAGATAAGACCAAAGTCAACAAATCCTTTGAGCACTGTGATCAAGTACATAAGAGATATTTCAACAAAACTGCTGTTCTGTCAAAATGCCGCGGCTATCTTAATGCTCTCATAGTGCACCACTGGAAAGACTACTGAAGCACTTCTCTCTTTAAAACACCAGTGTCTCATGATAAAACACAAACAAACCACACAAATATTAGCAGAAGTGTGTTGATACTAAGGGACTTTGGATCAGATTGGTAATGGACTGATTGGACCATTCATTTTAAATTTTCACAAGGTAGGTATGTGTCACTAGTCTCATTGATAAGAACAGCTATTAAGCATGTTGATGTGCCTACACACACTTCCAGAGCAGTCAGAACATGTTGGCAATGGTGTTGAGCTACAACTAGCACCCCCAGGGACTAATTGCATTTTTTCAGACCCAAGTTCATTGAGAGAGCTTTTAACTAGATTTGAAGGGGGAAGGGAACTCCCACACATAAACCCCAGGATAGATTACCAGAGTTTGTGGGCTGTTATGCCAGCGATGACACTCACCCTGCCATCTCAGTGGAGGCAAGGGATGGAGACATGCAACACAACAAAGATGAAAGGGATATTGATGGATTGGTAACCACGCTAACACCTGTGAAAGGTCAGGCTCAAATTAGGACCTCTAAATGCAAAAAGGTGTCGGGGACATCAGCCCATCTGAAGTGCACCTATACCAATGCACACAGCATGAGTAACAGACAGGAGGAGCTTGAAGCCATGATGCAACAGGAAAATTATGATGTAGTGGCTATTACAGAAACATGGTGGGATGTCTCCCATGACTAGAGTGCACCAACTGATGGCTACAAGTTCTTTAGGAGAGATAGACAAGGAAGGGGGGGGGGGGGGGGGGGGGGGGGCGGCACTGTACATTTGGGACAGTTGTGATTGCTTTGAGTACAAGTGTAGTGAAGACAGGGTGGAGTGTCTTTGCTTTAGAATCAGGGGGAAGGACAACAGGGCAGATGTTGTAGTAGGAGTCTACTATAGGCCACCCAACCAGGACAGAGAGGTGGATGAAATATTCTATTGGCACTTATGAGCAATCTCACAATTGCCTGCCCTTGTTCTTGTGGGAGACTTTAACTTCCCAGACATCTGCTGGAAATACGACACAGCAGAGGGGGACCAGTCCTGGAGGTTCCTGGAATGTGTGGGAGATAACTTCCTGACACAGCTGGTGAGTGAACCGACCAGAGAAGGTGCCCTGCTGGATCTCCTCTTTGTGAACAGAGAAGGACTGGTGGATGGTGTGGTGGTTGGAGCACTAGAGCACAGCAATCATGAAATAATAGAGTTCTCTATTCTTAGAGAAGCCAGGAGAGAGCTAAGCAGGACTGACATCCTGGACTTCCAAAGGGCTGACTTTGTCTTGTTTGGACACCTGCTTGACAGGATCCCTTGAGAGATGGTCCTGAAGGGTATAGGGGTCCAGGAAGGCTGGGTGCTCTTTAAGAAGGAAGTGTTAATGGCTCAGGAGCAGGCAGTCCCCAGGTGCTCTAAGAGAAGCTGGTACCAGAGAGGGCCACCCTGGCTAAACAGGGAGCTTTGGCTGCAACTCAGGGAGAAAAGGAGAGATTACAGCCTTTGGAAGAAGGGGATAGCAACTCACAGTGATTACAAAGATGCTGTGAGGCTACGCAGGAGGTCTAAAGACCAGCTATAAATTAATCTGGCTTCAACAGACAAAGAGAAGAGGAAATGTTTCTGTAAGTACATCAACAGCAAAAGAAAGACCAGGGAGAGTCTCCATCCCCTGCTTGATACAGGGCAACAAGTGATAAGGAAAAGGCTGAGGTGCTTAATGCCTTCTTTGCCTCAGTCTCTAATAGCAAGACTAGTTGTACTGAGGGAATCCAGCCTCCTCAGCCAGAAGACAGAGACCGGGAGAACGAGCCTCCCACAGTCCAGGAGGAGATAGTCAATGACCTGCTGCATCACACAGACACACACAAGTCTATGGGACCAGATGGGATACACCCCAGGGTGCTGAAGGAGCTGGCTGAGTGCTTGCCAAGCCGCTTTCCATCATTTACCAGCAGTCCTGGCTGACCGGGGAGGTCCCAACAGATTGGAAAATGGCAATGTGACACCCATATACAAGAAGGGCCGGAAGGACGATCTGGGAAATTATAGACCCGTCAGCTTGACGTTGGTGCCCGGGAAGCTGATGGAGCAGCTCATCCTGAGCACCATCACACAACATGTGTGGGACAACCAGATGCTCAGGCCCAGTCAGCATGGGGTTATGAAAGACAGGTCCTGCCTGACAGACCTGATCTCCTTCTACGACAGGGCGACCTGATTATTGGATGAGGGAAAGGCTGTGGATGTTGTTTACCTTGACTTTAGCAAGGCCTCTGACACCATTTCCCACAGCATTCTCCTGGTGAAACTGGCTGCTTGTGCCTTGGATGGGCACATGCTTTGCTGGGTAAAAAACTGTCTGGATGGCCGGGCCCAAAGAGTTGTGGTGAACGGAGTTAAATCCAGCTGGCGGCTGGTCAGGAGTGGTGTCCCCCAGGGCTGGGTGTTGGGGCCACTCCTGTTTAACATCTTTACTGATGATCTAGACGAGGGGATCGAGTGCACCCTCAGTCAGTTTGCAGATGACACCCAGTTGGGTGGGAGTGTTGATCTGCTCGAGGGTAGGGAGGCTCTGCAGAGAGACCTGGACAGGCTGGAGCCATGGGCTGAGCCCAACTGGGGGAGTTTCACTGAGGGCAAATGCCGGGGGCTGCCCTTGGGCCACAACAACCCCCAGCAGCGCTACAGGCTTGGGGAGGAGTGGCTGGAGAGCTGCCAGTCAGAGAGGGACCTGGGGGGGTGATTGACAGACGGCTGAACAGGAGCCAGCAGTGTGCCCAGGGGGCCAAGAAGGCCAATGGCATCCTGGCTTGTGTCAGCAATAGCGTGGCCAGCAGGGACAGGGAAGGGATCTGACCCCTGTACTCGGCACTGGTGAGGCCGCCCCTCGATTCCTGTGTTCAGTTTTGGGCCCCTCACTACAAAAAGGCCATTGAATGACTCGAGCGTGTCCAGAGAAGGGCAACGGAGCTGGGGCAGGGTCTGGAGCACAGGTCGTACGAGGAGCGGCTGAGGGAACTGGGGGGGTTTAGTCTGGAGAAGAGGAGGCTGAGGGGAGACCTCATCGCCCTCTACAGCTCCCTGAAAGGAGGGTGCAGAGAGCTGGGGATGAGTCTCTTGAACCAAGTAACAAGCGATAGGACAAGAGGGAATGGCCTCAAGTTGTGCCAGGGAAGGTTTAGACTGGCTATTAGGAAGCATTTCTTTCCAGAAGGGGTTGTTGGGCATTGGAATGGGCTGCCCAGGGAGGTGGTGGAGTCCCCATCCCTGGAGGTGTTTAAGAGTCGGGTTGACATAGCACTGAGGGATCTGGTGTGGTTGGGAACAGCCAGTATTAAGTTAATGGTTGGACTAGATGACCTTCAAGGTCTTTTCCAACCTATTCTGTGATTCTGCGAGTTGCAGGATATATGAGCTTCAAAAGACTCCTAAATCATTGATCCCAACACTGAATGTATCTGTAGATATATGCACAATGTGACTGTGACAGTCCTCCTTGTCTCCCCAAGTAAACACTTATTTTTAGATGTTATTTTTAAAAAGAGCTAAGTTCATTGGAGCTGAACTGAGGACTGAAGAGACTGGGATCTTTTGAAAGCCTACAGTAATAGGTGGCAGAATAACAATTTCAGTTTGCTGAGTCCTTTAGAAAGGAAGATAGGCCTTAAGTAACAGTCCCCATCACTGCTGAAATCAAACGTGACTATATGATCCTACTGAAAAGGTAATCTGGAAGGGAGATTGATAATATACAGCATGAGCTTGATTAATAGATATTGACCAAGTTTTATATTTCAGACTCAGTTAACAAACAGATTAAAATGACCTTCCTAGTCAGAAGCAAACAACATCTTAAATTCTTTCCACTTTAATTAATCAAGGTGGCAATTAGTAAAACTGCTGTCTTGTGGAATTAGCAGGGATTTAAAATTAGTTCCATTTGTCCTTAGGAAGTGCTTGTGGCTTCTGTTTTCTGAATAAATAGGAAAAGAAGAAGTTTCTGAGGGATCCAGTGATGACTAAAATTAATGCCTGTGCACTAGAAATTCAAACCAAGCCAAGAGCTTGGACCAGCGTGCTACTGTCTACAGCCAAATGCAATAAAACCTGGACAGAAAAAAAAACTAAAATTGCTCACATTGGAAATGGGGTTATTTTTGAGATCTCTAGTTCACAGGTGTACCCAAAAGTAGCCTGAGTCAAGGAAGGAAGTCAAGCTAAACCAGAGGAAAGATATTTGTAGTGTGTTCTTCATCTTATTTGGTTTCCTTGTCTTGTGTACTGTTCAGTATTGCTTGGATGTTGTTTCTCTCTAGGTCGGTTCGGCCTCTCTGCCCAGACAGCGTGCCATGTCACCTCCATGCAGAGGGGACACCAGAGCCTCGCCCACAGCTCAGAGACAGAGCCACATTGTCATCCACATGCTCTCAACAAGAAAAATGTGTCAGAGTACCCAGCTGATGTGCACATAGCACCTTTCCCTAAAATAAGGTGCCTAAAGCTTACCCATTTGACTTCCTTGAGCATATCAGAGCTGTTAACATCAGAATGGAAACAATAAGGAGACTAAAGCCCCTTATTATCAGTCTAGCTGAGGGGAGGATAAGGCTGGTTGTCTTTGAGAGCAGCACACCAAACCAAAAACCCCTCTGTGGGTAGCCATGCTGCAGAGCAGCACTCTGCAAACAGTGACCCCCAGCCACGCTCCAGCAGGGAGCTTGCTTACACTGCAACAGGGGGAAATGCCAAAGTTTTAAACTTTTTTAAAAAATCGCCGTCTCTCCTGCTGTTTCAGTTTCCTGAAAGGGAGGAACAGGACACAGTGAATTAGGAAATGATGATTCCTCTTCTTTTTGATTGGGGGTGCACCCTCTCTAGTTTTTCTGGTGCTTTCAGGTCCCAGCCTCCATTTAGGGACTGGCAGAGAGGGAAGGACAGACGGAGCAATCCTGAGACCACAGGACAGTGGGGACAATAGGAAGGTGACACTGCTTAGGTGTGCCGCCTCTGACATGGGCAGCGTGCTGGGGGAGCAGCTGCGTGTGTATGCCTGTGATTGTATACATAGCCAGAAAAACTGGGACAGACTGGGAATGAGGGAATGCAGAGGTATGTCAGAGGGGGAAACTGATGTATTTGATACACTTCTAATTATCACTTTGTAAAAGTTACTTTACACCTACAGTTACAAGCAAATATAAACAACTGGAAACCTGGGGAATATAGATGGCACCACAGCAGTAACAGAAAACAGCCATCTGACCTGGTTAAATCACAAGTTAAAATGGTTACCTCAGCAGAACCATACTCTGGCTGGAGGGACCTCAGGAGGTCTCTAGATCAAGTTCCTGTTCCAAGCACTGAAATCAGAGCAGGTACATTGTCCATTTGAGTCTTGGAAACCTCCAAGCACAGAGATCACACAAGCCTTCTGTACAACCTGATCCAGTGCTTAATTATCTTCATAGAAAAAAAAAAAAAAAAATTATCCATTTATTCAGTCTGAACTTGTTTCAATTTATGACCACTGTCTGCCTCTTTCCCGCTGGGCACCTCAGTAAAGAGCCTTGCCTCATCTCTTTGGTAACTTCCTCTTATGTACTGGAAGGTTACTAATAGCTCTCCACAAAGACAACCCTTCTCAAGGCTGAGCAAGCCCTGTTCTCTCAGGATCTCCTCACCAGGCATATGCTCCAAACCTTTGTCCTCCCGGTGACTCTCCATGGGACTTCATCCAGTATCTGTCTTGTACTAGGTCCCAAACATGGACAACTGACACAGTACTACAGACAGAATCTAACGTGTGTCATGTAAAGGGAAATAATCATCTCCCTTGATCTACCTGCTGTGCTTCTGTTAACACAGCCCTGTATGCTGCAAACCTTCCCTCTTGCCAGGGCACACTGCTGATGCTTGCTTACCCTACTGCCCACCAGGACTTCAAAGTCCAGATTTATTATGTTTATTTGTTGTAGGCGTCTACTCTCATTGAAGCCAAAAGCTATATTTGATAAGAAATGTATCCAACATCTGATATCACCACTTTAGGGAGCATGAGATTAGCTCAACGATTGCAACTGGAAACTTAATCAGCACTTCTAAACTTTGGCAAGTGAAGGAGACCAAAAGACAGACCGAGAGATCCACACACAAATATTGCCATCAGAGAGTTAAGTGTCTGTTCCAGCAGAAACAATTTCATGTGCAGATGTAGCCAGAAATCTCACAGAGAAACACTCCCTTGTTCCTTGCTTCTGAGCCACAACAGCCTCAACGCCCTCAGATGTCTAGCACCTGGGACTCACCTGAGCACTTGTTTCTTCCACTCAGCACCTCTTCAAGGGGTATCAGTGTAAGCATAGTCCAGCCAACCGCTGGTCACTGCAATATGTGAAACGCCTCACACATCTACGCTGCCCACTGGTAGCAGCAAGACTTTTGAAGCATTCTGCCAAATTACCAGTACAGGGTACCATGACTTCCAGTTCTTACCCTCAGTCACCCGTTCTGGCATAAAGCTGAGCCTCTTGGCTCCTCAGCCTTGGGCACTGAGCTCAAAGTCACCTCACCTCCTCTTAACTGCAGCAGTGGGTTGCAAAGCTGCTCTGAAACAAGACATGTCCCATAAGAATAGATAATGAAACAGTCGTTCCCTGCTGCTCAAGGGAATAAACAGCAATGCTGTGGGATTTGGAAGTCCTTTTCTGTCTGCCAGTCATAGAGCAGAGACCTTCTAAGACCCAGGAGGCATTAACTACTGCCTCCAGCTCTGCATGAGCCACTTATGCAACTGATATCTGTGCTCTATGCTTTGGCTGCCTTCTCCATTTTGTCCTTTTGATGCTCTCTCAGGGTTTTCATTAGTACAAGTTCAGAGGTTCTGCTGCCATCATACATCTACTTTCTCCAGACAATTCCTGAGGATCCACTGGCTACATCTATTCTAGTAAATTAAAGGACCAAGACTCATTATTTGTCCCCTGGCATAGATGGTAATGGTTAGGCTCATGCCCACGTGGCCAGCATTCTTGCCCCCTGACACAGGCTGGCCTCATCCCTGCTTCTTACTCAGAATCGTCCTTGCCTCTACTGTTCCCTGAGATGTGACCTTTGAGGGACTTACCCTGGTTACAGCCACAAGGATCATGCTAACAATTGCATGGTCTAGAGAGTTAGGACAGTTCTTACACCCATGCCTTAGCCCTGTTTAGCTTTATTAGTGCAGACATAATCACTGATTTCAGCTTAAACCATTAAGGGCAAGTTTCTCCAGACTTAATGTCTAGGATAAAATTTAAACACACTTCTACTTAAAAAACCAGCCTACTGAAAGTGAAGAAATGGTTACATACCATGAGCTTTAAATATATCTACATATTCTTATATTTCCTGCATAATACATAATTCTGCATGTGGATATGCTCACAAAAAATAACTATGGGATGTGAAAATGAATACAGCAGATAACTGGGGAATGTACCCTTGTATTTTCATTTCAAAAGAAATGTCCTACAAGGGTTGTTTTAGGGGGCTAAACTGACACATCTGTATTTGAAAACTTCAGCCTCTGTGTCAGTAAAGTCAAGAAATTTATTTCTCCATTGCTCTGGAATAAAATTTACCAGAACAGTAGAACATTCTTCTGTGTATTCACGATTCACTGGCCTTCTGTCTGCTTGAAACACTGTTAGTAAAAATACGAACATTACCAATAAGTACTTGAGGTGAGACAAGAAGTTTGCATACCAGAGAGACAGATCTCATATCCCCTGAAGGGATGTTTCTCAGATCTACAACAGCTCATCTGGAAACAACTTCTTCCTGAAAATTCAACTTGCTGTAAATCGTGCTGATGCACTGAGTGCATCCAAAATAGCAATTTTCATGAAGGTCGACTGTCAAGCACACAAATGCAGGCAGCTTCTGTCAGGCTGGTCTTGCCAAGCAAGTTCTTCATTTAATATGTAATAAGAGACTAGCCATACTGGCTCAGAGCATGTGTGTAAATAGAGAACAAGAGTTTTATATTGTACTTGCATTTAGTAAGGGCAGGGGAAACATCATATGGCCATATGCAGCTAATGATACGAGGGACTACATTCGAGACTTCAAAACAATAAAGAACGACAGAGTCAATATGATGGGTTAAAGCACACACTTGTGAAAAACACTCAACCAAAATATACGTGTCAAAAAGACAAGAGAAAGCAATAGAAAAGGTTCCTTCTAGCTTAACCAGGGGAGATGCTCCAGCCCCAGCTCTTATGTCAGATCAGGTTTTTATTCGTGCTTTGAGTCAGAGGAGAGTGAGCAGACAGGTACATCTTGCCCACACTGCTCCTCAAGAACCACCGTGATTCACCGCTCAGGAACAACCAGCACGTTGTGCCTCTCAGACTGATTCAATAGGTAAAGCTCCACATTAAAAACAACCCCACAAAATCCCCTCATTTCAGACATCTTTGTGCCCCTTCCTGGGCTTGTGTTTTATGGCTGTTCCTTCATTTTGATCTTCCCCAGAAGATATCAGCAGATGGAGGCTGTGGATGTATGCAATGTCAGAAACCATTTACATCTGACCTCCGCAGACCCTGACGCAAAGCACACTGAAGTCAGTGGTAGAATTTTCTTTCCTTCCTGTAGCGCTGGATCAGGTTTGTGAAACTCAAACTTGCAACGGGAGAGAAGAGCTTGCACAGGTGGTTACCTCGGGATGGAAAATACATTGCTTTTACCTTTCTGGTTTTATATGTAGCTGAACACATTTTTTCAACCTAAAATTGTTTTCACCCCAGAAACTGAGACAGAGTCACCCTTGTCTAACTAGGACATGCAAGCCTTGGGCAGTGATGCATTAGTCACAAACATAAACATCTCCATTGGCACAAAAGGCAGGGGATAGCACAGTAGATTTGCAGTTTTATTACTTCTAAAGCAGCAGCCTTTCACATTGTAAATTTCTCCTGTTTCTTCATGCAGTTAGCTTCTGTTTACAGCTTGTTTTCTTGTGAGATCTGGTGATCGAAGATAAAAAAATCTCAGGTTTGGGTAGTTCTGTTTCAATGGATCTGAGAGACCAGAGCAGCAGCAAGATGAAGAATTAAATATGAGATGAGACGGTGATAAGTCAACGCACTTTTAGCCCCCAAACTAAACTTTTTTTTAGATGTTCTTGACACTTATGTCACTACTTGTCTTGTTAGACAACTGTTAACCTTACAGACTCCCAAAATACCTATGCCACATGCAGTTGGTGGGCCAGAACTGTGACGAGCTGATTTCCTGGAGCTGGCCTGAAGGAATGAAAATCAGAAGTTTCACATCAGCTGAAGACAAGGTGCCTTGGGGGCTGCAATGGGGAAGGGAACTTCACAGAAATGCCCACTTCTCCCCACAATCACAGTCTCTCTCTTGTCACCAGACAAGGTATATGCCCATCACATGGCTTGATTTGCAGACATGCCATGTCATGGGACTGATAGTTTGGATAAGAGCTATGCTGGCCCCTGGGAGAAAGAGGAAGGGGAGGAGGAAGGGGAAATCAGTGCAAATGTTTGATAGTGAAGTACTGTCAGATTTTGAAATTTCTTTGAAAACAGCATCCCTCATTTCCTTCCCCTGCAGGTAATTCCTACAAAGAGTCTTTGACATTGAATACAATTGCTTTTAGGAAAAAAAAAAAAAAAAAGATAAGATGGGAATAAGCTCTGTTGCTCTTACTTGGATCCTAAGCCATTTCCTTGGACAGGGTAACAACAGGATACACATAGGGGAGAGAAAAGAACAGCAAAGATAAAACCTGCCATTTCTGATTTTGATGCTAACTGGTAAACATGCTCACTGTAGGAGAAAGACAGACACAACATACTTTCAGGCCACCTGGAGACCTGGCAAACTTATGTCATTGTGGTGCTCTTTAGAGAATTGCTATTTAGCTGCCTTTTTGGTGATGACTTCACAGCCAAATGTTTTCTGAGCATGATCCCTTTTTTAAGCACATGGCAAGAAGAGAGGGGAAAGAGAAAAAGTAAGCATAGAAAGGGAAGGGAAACATAAGATAAAGAGAGATATTAGAACTCCTATTCCTTGAGCTGTTTGAGCTTCAGCAGAAGCCAACTGATGAAAAAAAAAAAACAAAAACAAAAAAAAAACCAAAAAAAAGCTAAAAACATTTCTTCACATCCAACTTGCCCAGTCATTTCTTGAAGTGAATATACGAAAGCTTAACAACATCAGGATGGTTATGGGAGTCCGGTAGATGAAGGGAATAATGACTCTGGTCCTTTCTGCTCTATATGCCCCTTCTCCAGTCATGACTTGTATAATTTCAAACAACTGAGCCCAAAAAGGTTATACATCCCATTGGCTCATTTTCTCCTTCGTCAGTCTTACTTCCCAATTGATTTCCACCTCTACACTTTTCCTGTTTACCAAACATGATCTCAGCATTGTCCTTGATTAGCATCCATAGACCCTTTATTTGGATAAAGCTAATCTATCTTTAGCTCTAGCTGACTTACATGAACAATCCTTGGTATCAATCTGAATTGGTCTTCAATTATTTTGGATGATGTAAAGTCTAGACCTCTACCAAAGCATTCTGTTGTTTGCTCTAAATTCCTTTGTGGTCTGGGAAATCATCTGAACCCTGTGGTATCATTTTTTAGCTGAAAAACTGGGATATATACAAAAGTCCCACCTGATCTAGGAATTATGTTAGTGAGGAGGGAAGTGATACCAAGAGGATGCTGAAATCTCTGTCCGCTCTTATCAGGGAGCAGATGGTTTACAACCTGGCTGTGTTTCTTCAGGATCTCTTTGAGTTAGACCAGTTTGGGATCTAATTTAGGACACCATGGTGCTATCCCTGAAAAAGCCCAGTGGCAAAGCCTGTGTGACCCAGTGAACTCATAATTCCTTCTTGTTCCCTGCTGTTTTGAGATGACCATCACAGGGAATCGTTTGCATACCATAGTAATGACAACACTTAGATCCAGATCATACCTCAAACCCAAGCTGGGGCCAGGGTTTGACCTTTAAATCTCATTTTGTTTAATTGTCCTATCTAACATGAGCTTGCCTTTCCTGAGGAAGCTCAGGTCCAAGGTTGGTGAGAAGAGCTGGGTCTTTTGAAATGGGAAGTGAAATACCGCACCTTTTTGGTCTGGAAGCTGCTCCTAAGCACTTCACAGATGTTAGCCACCCACTGATCCCAGCACTCAGGAACGAAATTCTCCATCCCCAGCATGACTGGCCTCTCCTCTCAGCTGATGAATAAAATCTATGACCAGCATGAAGAGGATGGAGGGACCCATAGTCAGGCACAGGATGCCTGAAACTCTAGTCTGACTAAAGACATAGTGATGGTGAGTCACAAGTGTCACTGGGATCAAGTGCAGTGTACCCATATAGTGGGGTCACACTCTCATCATCAATATTGCTTCAATATTTATGCATTTCACCAATGTTAAGAAGAAAAATTATGTTTTGTCATTAAAAAAAATAATCTCACAACCCTTTATATTTGTCTTTATTTTTTAGTAATGTTTTAATAAAACAGTTAAAAATTCAGGGAAGGGTTTCTCCGTTCTTGTTTTGGGATATATTTGTTCAGCATAACATTTTTTTTTCATGTTCTATCACTACAGATTTTTCCGAAATTTCTCTATTTTAAATAGCCTAATTAGAAGAATTTCTCATTTAGGTTATAGTTAGGGTGTCTCTGTTAAGAAATCAACTATATTTACTCTTCCAACTTGAAGACAGAAGTGCCAAGGCACATCAATATTACTGCTTAATTCTATTCATGTGTTGGTAACAGACTATACACCCCAGATTACTAAAATTTCGTTAATTCTCAAAAAAAAATTGGTTTCTCTCTGTTTATTTTTTTACCTTCAGGAGTATAGACTCTTGCTCTGGAAGCTTTTTTAATATATTATATTAGACACTAGTTCTGACTGCAGACTAATTGACAAATAACTAGTATGGTTGCCTCTGAAATACTATGTCTAAATGGGGTCACTAATTTTCAAGAAAGAGGAGTCCATGTTAAAGAAAGTCAAAGTTCAATGTTGTGTCAAAGAGAACGGATGCCCATCTAAGAGAATACCGGGTAATAATGCAGCCAGTATGGCTAAATAAAGGTGTTTGAATTCATCAGGAGAATAAATAGTAGGGAAGCAGATGAAGCATTCCAACCATAAACAAATAGCGGCAAAAGCTAGGGGGAATAAAAGATTAATAGCAAAAGGTTATTAAGTGTTAGATAGTAAAGCTCCAGAACTAACATTCATTCTGGAGTTGCAAGAGTTAAATAACCAATATCTTTTTAGATTGAGCTTGATATCTTCAAGGAAGGGGCTGGATGAAATGGTAGCATTGGAATTGGTCTTGAATAACTCTCTTAGTCCCTCCAGTCCATAAACATAGTACTTATTCTGAGAATGTCTCAATGAGCTGGACAAGAAGATGTATGAGTATGAAAGAGGCAGACATAAGGAGAACCCGTCAATAAATATGCTCAATTTGCAAGTGAAATGATCCCCACATACACGCACCAAGTGCCAGCCTTGCAGATGTAACTGGAGATCTGAAAGTCAAATTGTGACCTTTCTGCCTCCTTCCCCTTCACCAGGAATAAAGATATTTGTGATCAGAATTTAGCTGATTTGGGGGGTTTTTTGGTAGTAACGCATGAGGCAGAATATCATCACCTCCTTCATCTAGAGACATGTTCGCTCTGTGAAAGTCAGATTCAGTGTGTGACAGACAAGAAACGTGCCTGAATCACACAGAAAAGCCACATCTCATGACTCACTGCATACTATTTTTACCCATATCCCTGGGTTCTTCTTTTATTTTCACAGCCGTTTTTGTATGATTTGTGTTCAAATCCACTACAAGATAGCTCAGAAAAGCAATATAGTTCAAATTAGAAATTCAGACTAATTTTCACCCTGTGACTGATGCAAGACAGAGGCACCTAGCAAAGCCCAGAAGATGGACAAGTGTCTGATCAATCTTGCTCTGTTATGCAAATTCACTGCCGACTGCTCTGATGTATCCTTGCGACAGAAATGCCTATGGTGATACCTCCATCTATTACCTACACAGCAGCTTTAGTAATGACAAAAGTCCCAGATGACCTAATACATATTTTTCAACCGCAGACTCCATGAATCTAAGATGAAACTACTAATCAGAGACAGAAAAAAATTTACTGAAATAAAAAGAGGGCAAAATGGGTCACAAGAAGTAAATTAAAAGAATTATCTCAGTGCTGCCTATAATGTGTTCTAATAATAAATTAATCAACTGCATGATAAAAATCTATAGGGAAATCTGTTAACATACACTAGGCAAAATCTGACTTTGAACGTCTTTCATAAAGCACTTTCCCAGGTTAGTATGTAGGTCAACTGACACACTAAAGCTCAGTATTCACAAGAATGGCAAAATGAATCATACAGCAACTCTAGGCTCTTCTAGTCAATAATCCATTAATGTAGAGAAGCTATGCTTGATTCATGGCTACAGACATTTGGGGGCATTATTATTCTGTCACTGGAAATGCATCACATAACTCACAAAAAGTTACAGGAAAGTACAGCAACTGACCCTTCTGTGAGACAATGTCTGCAAGGAGGGTGGAAAGCTGTAGTTCTTCCTGCAATTGTTAATCACACTACCAAAAAAAGATGTTTCTAGCACTTATTCATAGGCCACAACATCCCAGACACTGAATTCTGAGAGCTGTCAAATGTCTGACCTCACAGTTTGGTTTGACAATAATTTCACTCCCAGGAAAACCCATGGACTATTTCTCAAAAGCAATAAACAACAAGCTCCAGATTGGCGGTAGGTAAGGATAGACAGGTTGATTGGCATAGCCAGGAGCATAAAATAAAATGTACAAAGTAATAATCTATTTCAATTAAAGAAAAAACAAAACCCACCAAAAAAACCCAACAACAAAAAAAATAATCTAACCCAAAGAATTTCAAGATGCGTATTATTAAATAATGGCACCAATTATTGCTTTCCACTCCCCAGTGAGCTGTAGGAAAATCTTTTTTCATGTTTGAGAGGGGTATCATAGGGCACATACTTTATGACTTTTATACTTGTGGAAAACAGACATTGGAATTTAGGTAAACTGGTCTATATCCATTCTAGCTCACTGCCAGCTTCAGGGGAATCTGGTTCTAGATTTGATCCAAATTTATATGTCTGTGGACATAGTCAGGAAACTGAACTTCAGAAAGGTGGGGGTTTTATGAGAGTCTTCAGTCAAATTGCTTAAGTACTTTCCAATTCATACTACAGGGAGAATCATAAAAATTAGGACTGGAAAGGTCTTTGAGGGGTCATCTAGTGTATGCCCATGTCCCAGAATCCACTCTTATCTAAATTTCTTCCAATTACAGCATTCACCAGTAAAATGTATTATTTAGATGTGTCAGCTTCTTGGCAAAATGTAAGCAAGTGAAAGAAGAGCACTTTCCTATAGAGTTAGGGTTTGCACCTGAATCCCTTAATATTCTGTTCATGCTAGACTATTTTATTTTTCTAATGTAATCCTCCCAAGTTCCTCACCTTTAGCTGAACTTTAAAATATAAAATCAACACATTTACTGAATTTAAAACTTCTTTCTGAAATGTTTTTACATGTTCATTTCTCTTCATTTCAGAAAAGAGGGCATTAACCTGATGTACTTTTAGACAGACTGTAAAAGCTCTAAACAATAGAAAACTTGGACAAGACCTAGCAGAAACCAAAGCATGCAGCATTATTGACATTACTGACCATGAGAGATTGAGCAGAATAGAAAACAGTGCAGCAAGTCTTTGTACATTAATCCTTTCATCACTATCTTCACTTTCCCACTGAAGGGAGAGACAGATATTTCTAGAATAATTCTCGATATGACCTTGCAGATGAGACAAAAAAATTCTCCAGGCACCAAAGCAATAAGAACTCATTCACTGGTTTTACAACTAAATGGTAGTTTTAACTTGAAATAGGGATGAATATACACAAAACAGAAAGCTCGAGGATATCTTCCCCAAAGCCAAACTAATAAAAAAGAAGAAAGGAAGAAACACCTTTAAAATAATCTCCTTATTTTCAATCCAGATTTCCACAGTCTCCCCTGTATGCATCGCTCTTTGGATCAACATCAATGACCATATTTCCTTTCAAACAAAATGGCTGTCGGTAAGCCATATGACTCCCTGCAGTAAGAGTGCCCTATTTTCTGACTACAAAATCTGCTGCCATTCACTTGTCCTACGGCAGCCAAAAAATCTACTGCTAAATAGTCCTAGCTCCTACTGTGTCTGCCCTACTTTGTGATAAGAGGGTATGCTGTTATCAATCTTATCTACCATGACTCAAAGGAGTAATGTTATTAGCTATCTTGCGTTTCTAACCACAATAGGAGTAGCATCTCTGGAGACTGACTGAGATTCCCTTAACAGTTTTTGGACCATACTTGAATTCTTGCTATATCAAAGGTTTTCCTTCAGTAGCAGCTCCTGATCCTTTGCGATTAAAAGGAGTCCCTTTTTTTCCTTCTGCATTTCCAGACCCCTGAATAAAAGTAAACTTCCTAGGCAGATTTAGATAACCGGTAGCCTTAAAATCAAGTGTTAATGAATACTATATTCATGATCTAAAAATGAAAAATCATGGGTTTGCATCCTCAAATCTTGATTTTTGCAGGCACACTGACAACCATTCTGCCTATCAATGGGAAAATGGTAATCCAACCTCTTTCCCTACAAGGTGATCAACAGCCTGATAAGAAAATTTAGACTGATTGGTGACAGAGCATTCATCTTACTCCATGTGCAGATCTATAATGGTAGATGTCTGTATCTGAGCAAGTCACCAAAGGCTTCCTCATAGTCAACAGAGATCTAACCAGGGTGTTCAATGAAACTTAGGGTGAGATTAATCTTAAATGATTCTTGTTGTTCATATAATCTATGAGTTATAGGAATACTCTTCACACATGCTGAGATGACCTCAGGAAGAGATCGGATGAATGACACACCTTACCTGCATTGACTATAATGAAAGCCTTGATTAAATCTTAGAAGCAGATACCCAGATCACAAACACCTAAAGATTTTGTCAGGCAAATTTCATCTGGGTGTCTAAAAATCTTCTTATACACCATTAATTGCAGCTTATGCAGAAAAGCATCTCCATAAGACAAAGTGTTCAATATGCTAGACACCTGTCTTGAGATCACAGCCCTCCAAAAGCGCTGGTCTCTCTCCATGGTTATACCATGAGCCCAGATGAGCAGTGCAGATTGGGGTCCTACTTATCAAAGAGCTAAAGACAGGTGAGATGAGATCTGCACTTATGTTCCGTGACTTTAATGGACAGGGACACCAAAACAAGTAAAAATAATGCTTTTAAAAATGATTGTGCACAGTGGATCAGCCATAGTTTACGTCCACTCCAGGAAATGCTGTGAGATGGGTTCCTTAATAAATAAGCTGTGCCATATAGTTTTTTTAATCTCCTTCTTCTTTCCTTCCTTGAAAGTCTGGTGGTCACCCTATTTTCAACTGAAAATTGAACTGAACAGCTTCTAGTGTCAACACTGTGATTTGATGTCTGCCTGCTTAACAGAATGAGAGGGTCATGGCCAGCTAGAAAGTCTGGAAATAGAATCACTTGGTTCATCTCTTCACAGGATAAGACTTCACACTTCTATCTCCTTGCCCAGCACATATGCAACTCTCTGTTCAGGCTTTCTAATATTGCTGCCTGCTCTGGAAGTCTTGCCTGTCTACCACGCTGCTCTGAATTTAAAACATAAGGCAACCATGACAAATCATAACAACCTCAGTCCCACCAAAGGCAAAAGAATTAGTACCCACTTAAGACTGCATTTCTAAGAGTTGTGGTTTCACACATCGAGCACTAAAAAGACTATGTAAAGGCATCCTGTTGGTTTATATGAAGGGATACAAGGCTTTATTTCAGCCTTTGTCAGGTTCAGTTCTCAAATGCATATTCCGATATTGCTACTTTTGTTACCTGAATGACAATAAGTGTATGTATTATTTCACATCTGGTAGGTACACAATACTTCTATCTAATTAAAGTTTGCACAAGAAACTTGCAGAGGTTCTGTTTATGGAAACTGAGGATGTCAAACATGGAAGGGCCCTGCTTAGTACAGTGTTGACAGGTGCTGGATATGATTTCTTGATTCTCTAGTCCAAGGTCGGATTGGAGCAGCCAACAGCCCGCACGCCCGCTGAGAACAGTCAGAGAGAACAACAGCGTGCTGTGGCAGCTTCTCCCTACCGTGGCCTGACAGCAGAGCGACAAGAGCGCTAGCTAGCCTGGCACATCAGCTATTGGGGCGTTTGGCATGCTACTCTGGCGAGCAGACTGTGTGGGAGCATCTGTCCCTGAAAGCAGAAGAGAAGAAACAAGAATGAGGATAATGCAGAAGCGCTCTTGGACAGACCAGAGAATCCTACTGATGCAAGCACAGGCATGAACAAAGGGTCATTCTGCTCCATGCCCTGTAATCCAATCAGCTAATATCCCTTTTTAATTAGCTACAATCAAGTTAGCATAATGAGTGCCTTCTCTGTTTACAGGCTTCATCTGTCCTCTTCCATTCTCGCATCCAAATCTACAGTGCAGTTACGGCTGTTTTTTGATGATATTTGCTAAGTAGCTTGACAGAGGGTTCTCCCAACCTTCTCATTAACCTCAGGGGCACTGAAATGCACCATCCTGTAACTATTAGACATGGAAAGAGAAAATTCTGCTACCCTCATTCCTAGTCAATGTTCTGCCCCCCAGACAACAACCCCCACCTCTCTGAAGGAATATTCATGTGTTGTCAATAATCTGATCTAATGTATCATGGATGAGAGCGCCTTGCTCAGCCCTTGTACCTGTTCACAAGTAGAAATATGGACAACACTGAAGGAGCATTCAGGGGACAGGCAAGAAGAGGAGCTGTCCTTGAAACCTAACGTATCATCTGTGTTTATCTGTACACAAAAGGCATTAAAATATACAAGAGACTTCAGAGACTTAGAGGACATTTGTAGCAATAGTCCAGGACAAATTCTGCTTTGTAAAAATTTGCTATGGATCTTCACATTAATGCAACAAAATAATTCTTTCATTTCACAGCTCATGATTCTTTGTCAGATTATTGCACAGACTGCTTTTTATTGCTCAGTGGCTTTTAATTGGTGTGCATCCTAGGAAAGGAAATATCAATGCAAGAATGACTTAGAAATGCAAAATAACTAGGTTATTATCCTATTTTACAGTAAGCCTTCTTTTAATAGCCACTCATTTCTGCTGTTCAAGCAGCCCCTGTGAAAAGGGATTTTGTCCTTCAGCCAGAATAAAAGACATCTTGATGCTAAAAATAAAAGAAACGGGAATCACTTGCCGGAGCTGGAATCCTCCCCTGCAAGAAGGCTCTGACAGCACTGAGGCTGGCAGAGGAGTGTCGTGATGGAACAAAGGCAACAACAGCCCTGAGACATGTCCCCTGCACAGCAGGAGGAAAATATTCATAAGGGTCTGTATTTCTTAGAAACCATCCAGTGATGCTGTGTCTACCATCAGGCTCACTTAAAATAAGGCAAACCTTTCCATCAGCTTCACCAAGCTTAGACAAAGATTTTCTAATAACTGCCTTTAAGCTAGCACAGTCCAGCTACCGTGGTGTAAATGGGGCCAAGATAATGTTCTGTGGATTAAAAATTGAAGTTAATTAAAGCAACAAACTGCCAGAGTTTGTCCTTTATTTTGCACTTTCCCTGTTCTTTTTTACATTCTTTTTTTTTCTCCTTTTCCTGAGCTAGTACGTATCGGCTGCTGAGACAGACCAATTCATGGCTTCAACTGAGCAGTGTTAGTATAAGTATCTCAAAACCTGGCACATACAAATTTGAATGATCCTGTTCTAAGAAATATTTACCCAAAGACAGTCTGCACCTGCACTCAGACAAAGAAAATTGCTAAAACGGGAGATTCCTCTCCATAAAGTGCCAGCTTTTTAAAATCCATCTAAGAAAGCTACTTTATGTCACTGCTCAGTCACCAAGTGCACAGCAGCTAATTAACACACACAGCTCCAGCTAGGAAGCTTGTTCGGACTTCTGGCTATAACTGGCAGGCTTCAGCCTGCTTAGATAAAGGGTGATGAGAAAATGTAATGTCAGACAACTTGCTCTCTTGGGCTTTGTTCCTTTTCTTGCACACACCAGGACCCAACCTGCAAAGAAGGGTCAAAAGCCTGCAGTTGCCCAGTCTTTCTCTTCTCATCTAGCACACAGCCCTCTCACTCCTCAGCACTCATCCTAACAAGCAAGCCTAGTTCGGATAAGTGCAAACCAGTTTATATTAGGCGATGTGTGAGAGACTTTATCAACACAATATAATGATTGGTGTTCTCAGGAGGGGCCAGTGCAAAAGACCAAGGATCACCTGTCTCAGGGCCAGGTACTTACATGTATTGGCAGGCATTTCAGCATAAATTTTGGATGTATCACTCAGAAAACTGTCTCTATCAAGCCAATGACATGATGCTTTGAAAGGTAAATATAGCTCTAGACAGGCATCTCTGGAAGCCAATATGATTGCACTTGCAATGCACCCAGCTGATGGGTTGAGTCAAAGGTGGTGCCCAGCAAGCTCTCACCCCCATTATGTGACTGATGATGGGCAAGGAGCATCACCAATCTCAGAGATATTTTGTGCAAGGACACATCACTTGTAACACATCTGACCTCCTTTATTTTCTCTGTAGCCTCCTTCTCTGGGGTAAAGCAGAGAACAAACCTGAGTCAGAAACAGCCTGAAGCAAGTAAGTGTCTCCCTCTGAGACGTTCTTCACTTCTGCTATGGCTGTGTTGCATACGCAGGAATGCACGTTCCCGTGGGTCCCCAATTCTTTACTTGAAAAACAGGTTCAGCGCTGGTTTTACATAGCACCTGCCACATGAGGAGAAGAGTGCTCAGCTGCCATTGTACAGAGCTTATTGAAAGGACCTCCATAGCATAATTACACAGCAATAATAATACATCCCTTCCTGTCTTTCAAGATTAATTGTAAAACACAGGCAAGCTGTAACTCATTTCTAATACAGAGATACCTACAAATATCTCATCATTAATCCTCAACTGTGCAGTGCCAAGATGCTCATTAATATGTCTGGGATGCTTCTTCCTTTTCTCATAGTAAGAGCAACCTACAGACTGATTCTTACTTGCTCGAGATGGGTATCTCCACTTGATTCTAATATCAAGCTTGACATTAGCAGCACTTTCTGTGTTGGGTTTTTTGTTGGGTTTTTTTGTTGGGTTTTTTTTTCCTTCAGCTATTACAGAGATACAAGCTCAGATAAAATGCTGCCAAAGTAACTCTAAAAGCATGGAGTGGCCCAAATGGAAATACATCAAGATTGAAAAAAGACACACTGGATGAAGAAAAGTAGAAATGAGCTCAGAGAAAGAAACAATCTGGATCCACAAGAAAAAAAGTTCTCCATTTTAGTGAGGTCTGCCTGCCTGGGTTCCTCTCTAAGGAACTCTGAAGTTCCCTAATTCCTTTCTTGGCAATTCTTCCACATGCTGGTATGCTGTTAGCACACTGCAAGGACACAGATTTCCATGATGCAAGTAGCTTATTTTTCCTTAGTCCTTCACTTTGTTTGTTTAACTTTGTCTATATGCTTCCCATGGCAATCTCAGCTTTGATGACAGAATTATTAACAGTGGTCAGGGCTGATGGGGAATCTCAAGCAGAGTAAACACAAACACATACTGGTGTAGCACAGTGTTTGTTATTGCATGTGTCATGGTAAAGCTTTATGAAAAGAAATGTTCCACTTCTTAAAGCTAGTCTCGTGGGACACAAACTATTCCATCAAGAAGCTCTGAAGGGAAATTGTAAATGAGCTTTTCAGCCCTAATGAATTGATTTTTATTACCACTCATGTACAGAAATATATGTGACACAATAGCAAGTTTTAGGGTCAAAGCATTCAGCAGTCAAGAAAATACCAAAAATGGTACAGTCATTTAACTTCCCATTCCTTTTTATTCTATACTAATTCTTCATGGGTACTATGATAGTCTTTAACTACATAATCACAAACTAGTTTCCCACTGGGCCCCTACCACATTGATTGCATATACCTGAGCAGGTAGCTATTCAAAACGCCAATTGAACGCCACTGTTTAATGGTAACTCTGTACCATTTTTGTCATGACTCATTCAAACTCTGCATAGTTTGAATTCATTCAGTTTTTTCTGAGTGCATCATAATTGTCCTTGTGTGCTTCAAGACGGACTTATCTTCATAAGACTTCAGGAATATTAACATCCCCATTTTAAATACGAGGAACTGGGGTTGAGGGACATGTTATTAGACACACCGTTAACCTTGAAAGCACAGTTTGTCATGCCTATGGATTGATCTTTCTGAATACTTGACATTTTTGTAGCACTTCTGGCCAAAGTCTGTTGCACAGACACTCACAGACAGTACATTTGTCAAGGAGAACTAGTTTATTCAGATCTTGGCACAGGGTAACACTCGTGAGGAATCAGAGCTCTCAAACAGAGGTAGTTGCTTGTTGCCACTGATGATGGGAGTCTCTGGCCCTAAGTGAACACCCCAATAACCATAAAGTATTGCTATTGATATATCTTAACTACATATAAAACATCTCACAAATAACTACACTAAAAAGACTGCCCCATATAACAAATTTTGCACTTGCAGGAATAATTTCTATTTACTATTTACAAGTGTCTTATGTAAGCACAGTCTGATCCCTATAGGGAACCTCCTGTCTGGTCATTCCAACCAGGATGCTTAGCAACACATTTAAGCACAGCAGGAGCTGCTGGGAGAGATCTTTATAACTGTCCAAAATTCTTATCTGGATGGCTCCTGTAGCCATCAGTGTATACTTAGTCATGAAGGCTCTGTTAACACCTAGTTTCAAGTCAGTCCACTGTCTTAAACCAGCTCATTATCTCATCTTCACAACCAACCAGCCAATAAACTCCTGGACTGCTTGGGAAATTAATGCTTTAAGTACAGCAGATGTGCACACACAGGCACAGTCCAGCTACACCACAATTATAACTAAAAAACCTGATTTTCATACATTTAACTCACCAAGAACTTCAGTTTCATAAGTCTTGTCATCAGTTCCCAGAGACTTCAGCTGAAGGTACCAGTGCTTGACCTTTCCTCAGATGAAGCCCAAGCCTCAACTGTTGCACACCCCATAAAAGAAGACCACTTTGGGCAAGGTATAATTTATCAGTCTTTTATGAAGGTATGACTTAAGGCTGAATCAGAATCAGGTGTGTAAATGGGTGGTCCTCTGGTTAACCATGTCATCTTGCTGTCCCCTGCCTTACCCGTTAGACAACTAGGATTCACAGTCCTAATATCCAGTCCTTCCAGGGGTGAGACAGGTCCTTCACTTCTTCTACGCTGTCTTGGTATTAAAATGAGAGGCTCGGAGAACACGAGCAGTTGTCTTTCTGCTTTTGAGTGACTGCAAACAAATCCTAATGTCAAGGAACAGAGGGGACAAATCTTTCTTGACCTCTGATTTGGCACTTGGCCAGTAGAATGTGTAATGGGCTAAATGCAAAGCACTGTAACACTGTAGAAGTAGCAGAGGAAGGAGTAAGTTTGACATAGTCAGAACTGTGGGAGAATTCACCTCCGCAGTCTCAAGGAGGACCACAGAAAATATGGTCTCAGATCTTTGACAGATTTGGGTAATTTTTCACAGAGATGAAACCCCCAAACAGAAGGTAAAAAACCACATGTGACATCTGCCTTTCAAGGCAGGAGAGCCACTTTCTCTGATCTACTTCTTAGGAAACTTCTCAGGGTGACATATAAAAAAGTACCACTTATTTCTGTGGGCTTAATCTTCACATTCGCAGCTGACAAGGACAAAGATCCTCACAAACTCATTCAGAAGAAAAGGATATTTAACACGAATACCTACTTACTTTTGCCTATGCATAACTGGATGTAGTGAAATCTGGGATCATTATGAAGTGTTTGTCTAAGCATACAGAAATTTGTTTGGGCTCAGCTCCCTGCTCATCCACAGCCTTCCTTGCATGACTTTGAGAAACCCCATAGGTGCAGAGCTTCCAGTTATTTAAGTATCTGCTTACAGTCTAAATGCCTACTTTCCTCTGGATCCCATTTCACCTACATACCCTTGAAGATCATGGCTTTACCCACTGTTTCAGTTTCCCATCTGTAAGATAAAGGCACTATTCCCTGAACTTATGGGGTGACAAGACTTTACTGTTGGTGGATGCTGTTCAGGCACATGGAACCCATGGGACATTCAGAAGAGGTAAGAACGTGTCGCTCCATACTGTCTCATGCATTGAGATGGAGGTTACCTGGCTGACTGGGATTTATGAGAATTTATTAGGATATTTACGGTTTGCATTAGTCAAATATACACACAGTCCTGTGCTCCTTTCCTCATTATTCAGTTTGCCATAGGTGAAAAGATAATGATTTGTTTTGAAGAGGCTGTCAAAGGAAGAAAAGGACTTTCAGTCACCAAGTGAAGACAGATGATGGCTGTAAAGTGCAGCCTGACAGAGACTTAGTCTCTGAGAGGGAGGGACACTGTGATGGAGCCAAAACCTCATGAACCCAGACCTGATGTTTGCAGGCTGCAAGAGAGGGAGTAAAAGGTAAGCTGCTCTCTTAGACAAGGGTAACACAATTGCACTACATCAAATGAAAATAAAAATGAAGGTTAATGTGGCATTTAGTACATGACCTCTTCTTTTCCCATGTTAAATCCTTTCTCCTATAGGTCTGGGTTGTCCTCACTTTTTCATAACCGGAGATGGTTTGAGGTGTAGGAATGCAGTGGTCTCATGGCATGTGGCCCTGCTCTCTAGCATGGAGTCAGGTATCACAGTAATTAACAGCAATGGTAGCTGTGACTACCAAAAGGAGAGAAGGCCAGCTAAGAGTCCCATCTGACATAAAAATAAATTAAACCTCAGGAAATGGGACCACAAGTACATAATACTTTGCGGACAGACACTGCTAAGCAGTCAGCTCCCTGACCTGAAGAGATTAATTTAATGCATGTATGACACTCTCCTTTTAAAGCATCATTCATATGGGCACAGTGTTCTTCTCTATTCTTTTGACTTTGTGCCAGAGTAAAAGAGAGGACAGCCAAGCTGCCTAGCTTTAAGAAAAATAGACCTTCAAACACACTATCACCAGATTTCTGCACTAACATTCTGTAGCAGGGCTGGTAAACCCTAAACCTGTAGGCCAATTTGTGTTTTAATTCATGCAGTAAATGGTCTTGTGACAAACTCAGTATTAACTCATTTATCATCTCCTTTTTTTCTGCTCAGTTCACCAGCTACAGCTTTATTTGCAGGCAAAATGCTGAACTATAGATAGCTTGAGAGGCAGAATTTGAAATGAAAAATGAATGCACCTTAAAAACTTAGCACCTTGAATGGTGATCTTGTCAAGCTTTACAAAGTAAGAAGAATTTGGTTAGGCCTGTACTGAAAGGAAAACTATCAAAAGGGAGAGGCAAGAGAAATAAGAAGGTGACATTCAGCTTTACTTTCACCAGGACAGCAGGGAGATGGTTCCCTCACGTAAACTGGGCGGATGCTGAAGAAAAGCCATAGGCTGGAGCACGTTAATGTTGTAAACTTTGGTTCTCAATGCACTAGAGGAGAGTTTCGCATTGATGTTTTTTGTGATTGCAGGTTTTTTTTCACCAGCTCCATTCACATTGAATCTTCCTTTTGCAGTATTTGCAAGTCAGACTTGTAGTTTCTGACCAGTGAGGCGAGAGTACTCACATCTAGAGCAAAGTCCAGTGCTGTCCATCTGAAGCTACTCATGCACCTGTGTGTTTGTTTTCTACTAAAATAAAGGAACAGTGCAACTGCTGCAAAGCTGAGACACCATGAAGTTGTTTGTCTTAAAAAGAAAATAGACTAGAGAAAAGGAATAATGCAAAAAGAAATATAAAACTCAATGATCTGAAAGGTCTTTTCCAATCTAAATTATTCTATTCTATGATAAAAATGCTGTGATGGCTGCAAGCATATAAAAGACTGAAAAGAAAGAAATAACACTGTTTAGACAATTTTTTATTTCATTTTATTTCTCCTATTTAACCATCTGTACATTTTGTACAATGAAATCATCCTCTTTTTTGCATTAGAGCATCCACACGTCTTAGCCTAGTTTCATGTGAAACCAGATTATATATGTCTATCAGACACTCCTCCGCCCTTTTCTCCCAATGCATTTCAACTCTCTTCCAATTTCCAACAGATTTAAAGGCGAGAGAGAAAATCTTAAAGACAGAAATTCCCACAAGCTGCCTGAGAGCCAGTGTCCAGAAAGAGTAAGAACTGAATGAGTGCCTCCAGTGGGGAAAAGCTGCAGTGGGAATTCATCTGCTGAACTCATGTTGCACAAGCATGGACCCACCAGCTGGCCACGCAGCACATGATACAAGCCAACCAGCCAGTGCATGCCATGTCCCTACACAGGGCATTCCTGCCACGTCAACTGCCATGTGCCCAGCCGGCAATGAGGAAACATGGGAGGTAAGTTGACGTGTGTGTCTAGGGTGGAAGTCCTGGTATATGTGCGCATTACCAGGATCAGAGAGAGGACTCATGTAAAAAAAAAACCAACCCATACTCTGAAAATTTGGGGGGTTAGTTCAACTGGATCGATTTCCTTATTAGTTCAGTATTTGCCACCAGCCCAAAATCCCCATAACAGTTTTAAGATCGAGGTGACAAAATGCACGAGACTGATGATACCTAGCCATCAGACTGACCTCAGGTGCCAAAAGCTATAGGTGAAAGCTTGGCTCAGTAACGCTGAAAATATTCCTTACAGACAGAGCAGGAACAAGCCCCAGACCGTGAAAGCATTTTATCTGGTAGGCACTGTGCTGTGACTGTTTGGGTCCCCTCCACTGATCAGTTCAGCCTCAGATGGTGCTCCTCAGTTTCTTCTGAAATTTGTTAGGAATTAAAACTTCACCCCAGAGAGAATTTTATCTCATTGTGGGGATGGACCCTCATGCCTATGAGTGTTATTTCATGAAAGTCAGCTTTCCCATAATTTCCTAGTTTTATGATTAGCTTCAACTGCTATTTAGCAGAAAAAACCCAAACCCTTCTTGCAAGCAGAAGAGGGCTCTGAAAGCCTAGAACCTTTGAAGACCCCAGCTTTCACTTGAAGCTATATGCTTTATCAGAAGTCTGTTTTCTATTTCCACAAAAGTCAAGAGTTATTTAAATCAACTACTGTAGCCTATACCAAGCCAGTGTCCCCGGCATACACACTTTTATGAAACAGGATAAAAAAAATGCTACAGTCTCATAAAATGAAATAGGATGCATGGTCCTGGTAATTGACATGACTCCAATTCTTATCGGTTTCCTCAGCAAATCAAGTTATATCACTGAGGTAACTTTTCAGCATTTGCAAATAATAGGAACAGCAAAGTCCTCAGAGAGTTGATCTGGCATAATAGCTGACAAGTAACACATGGGGCAATTGGTCATGATAAAAACTGCACAGAGGTAAATTTCTTTCTCAAGACATCTTGGGAACAGTCCTTAGAATAACACAGAACTCAACACAGAAAAAAAAAAAATACTGAAATACAGACTGTGAATTACTACACATCCCAACTCAGAAAATTATAATGGGACAAGGAAAGGAACAACCTCAGTGCACCTGATCCCAGTAAAGAAATCTAGGAAAGTCTGTAAACACTGAGCCATCTGCATGAAAAGTGAACCTGAGCAAAAAAATGAAATAAATTTTTGCAGGTGCAGTGAGTTAAATGGGACATATAGAGGTCTGAGGGGTGCTATAGGAGGCAGCAAGAGCAGGTATATGGGTGTCAAAGGCAGGTGGGAGGCTGAGGCAGGGGAAGAGGACATCACTCTTTCCTCAGCAATGAAGCAAGCCCAGCTGTCTGCTTGAGTAGTTTTCCCCACAGCAGCAAATTCATCCATTACACTTCTCAGCTGCTGCTGAAGCAGTGCGTGGTGGGGACAATCCAAGACAGTGCTATGAACTTTTTTAGAGCACAATGGTGCTGCTCAAGTACCATATATTTTATCTTGACAAAACCACTACCCTATGTAAGAGATGCTGACACCATCATGGGAGGTACAGAAAGGTATCTGATAGCATAACAAGCACAGGGAGAGAGAGAAGTTACCACTTCATAAACTGTTACATACAGCTTTTGCAGAGTGTAAGGTTTTCCTGGATGAGTACATAATATTTTTTCAGTCTTTACCTTCCAGATGTTGAGAAAATAATAACAATAATAAAAAGTTTTAATCATTTTGACTTGAAAACACTTGGCTTTCAACTAATGCAAGTTCTCCTCATGTTTTGTTGCTATTTTTTGTGTTAGCAGGTAACTAAAATTATAAGGATCTATCAAAGTTCTCTTGCCTACAGACTTGTATCTTAATAGTGAAATTCTAGAATAACTCTCTGCTGTATAGTAATTTGTGCTCAGAGAGACATTCTCCATCCTCACCCTAGACTCAAGGCACAAAGAGAACTGCCATGGCCAAGGCTTGGAGTTTAAAACAAAGCAGGTCACAAAGTGTGTGAGCACATCATGGGCTACAAAAGCATCAAATCTCTAGTATAATATATCTAATAATATAATTTATATATTTATTATTTATGATAATTAAATGATAATGATTTATATAATATATAAATCATATCCTTTGCAATTATTTATATCTGTTATCTCCTATCCTTACATACTCATCAAACATTTCGATAACATTAAGTACCTGCAACATGACTCTCCATGAAAGAGAGCCTGTTGCATAAAAAGCTAAGAGGTGCGGCATACGTTTTGAGGATGAAATTTTCAAAGTGATCTCAAAGATTCAGATGCATGTTCATTAAATACAGTATATATCTGAAATCCTGATTCCACTTCAGAGATTTCAGTCCATTTTCTTGGTATTTTGGTGTTGTGGTTTGGGTTTTTTTTGTCCGAATTGTGGTTTTTCACAGTTACAAGTCTGCAATTTTCTCCTGCATCTTTTATGGACAAAAATCAGATAACTCTGATTATCTGCTTAGTACACAAGATGTACTGAGATATTTACCTTTTTTAATAGAACAATTAGTTTTGGACAGGCAACAGTTAGTTTTGGCTTTACCTATGGAAACATCTTTAAAAGAACTATGCAGAATGATGAATCTGGCTTATGAGATAAGACTTGAGGTATAGACAAAAGGAGGAAAAATTTGTGACATGTTCATTCCAGGTAATATCCCAATTCACATGCACTAAAAAAAGTTCCCTGAGAGCTACATTGAAAGGCTCTCTTTGGGGTCACCCCTTCAGTTGTATATTGTTTGCATGTACACGTGCATCTTGGCAAAGTACTTTCCCAGCAATGTCTCCTGGCTTTACCTTGAGGAGTAGCAGAAGAAAGACTTGAAATGTTTGCTGTGAACAGCTTTGTTCAAAATTCCCATTAGTCACTATTAATAAAACAAACCAAAACAAAATGAAAAGCCCAACAGATTCAGAAGGGCATGAAGAGTTTTGTTCAAAACAATCACTGGACCTGGTACAGAAAAAAAAAAAAAAAAAAAATCACTGGGAAAGCATGATCTGAGCCAAGTGTGCATTCAAATCAGGCCACTTCTGCTGTCGGTGAATAGAGGGCATGAGTGAAAGCTGTTGCGAGCAAAAGGACAAATCTTTACTAAGCATGTCCCACAAATATCAGGCATTGAATACATCTCAGAGAAGGACTGGAAAGCATTTTGCAGAAGGAGTGCAAATACAGATGAAGCCTCGTCATATTCAGAAAGGCAATCAGTGCAATTCATAGAGGAAAAAGTTGTTGAGAGATGAGTTTCTTGACAGCGGTCACACATTACCAACAGCCAGAAGTTCTCTACTACATCATGGCTAATTTCCTGAACACTATGAAAGCAGAAGCTGTATGCAGATTCATGTTCTTGCCTATGTTTTCCCTCTTACAAAGCTTTTACATATAAACTTTGACTTTGAGGCACACATGGCAGGCTCTTGCATTCACTGCATATCCATCACAAGCCCAACCCCACCTTTGCACACCAACGGGGGGGTCCCCAGCATCTCCAGAAGAGGTCACGCAGCCTTTACTGCTCAACTGCTCCCAGAAGAAAATGCTAATCTAACAGAAGCTATTTAATTTAGTCTCTTAATCAATATATCAGGAATATAAAATACCATTTAACTAACCAACATAGGAAGGATTTATAGCAGCACTAGATACTAAAGAGGAATATTAAATAACCAGGCTCTTCCTTGAACCAGAATTTAGATCCCAGTCCCTCAAAGGATGAAATATGTGGTTGTCTGGCTCCTCACTTACTGGAACTGAAGTCTGATGTTGAGCCATTAAAAAATCAGGATGAATTTAACTATATTTCTATCAGTTTAATTTTAAAACCAATGGATAACTATTTTGACAATATATTATAATCTGCACTGTCACATTACTCACAGCTATTGTTTACCACAGCATCACAGAGGACTGTTCAGTGGTGACAGTGCACAAACACGCACTTTGCTTCTACCAACCACACCCTGGGGGCTGGAGCTGACATGTTCATGCTGGGGGCAGCCAAAAGCACAGACAAGACCAGCCACCACAGCACTCATTAAGCTGCACTAATTCACTTCCCACCACTCCTGTGACCATGCCTCAAGCCCTGTTGTGTGGTTAACCCAAAATAATATGGAAATTTCATGGCAGAAAAAAAGAACAGGCTGTGGGACTTCCTCGGCTGGTGAAAGTGCTCTCGTTGTGGGATTGTCCTTTGTCTGTTACTGTCTCGAAGGAAACCTGGACGGATGCAACACTGGCAACTCCAAGGAATATAAAACATTACAGAGAGGTCACCAAGAGCTCCATTTTTTCAAACTTCTTCCCTAGTGTTGCTACCTCTTCATTTCAGTCCCAAATCCTTCCATGGCAGTCTGAATTCAAACTAGGAGCAATGTGATACAAGTCTCTTAAGTATATTTGTTCAAACTAATTCATTCCCTTTCTTTTGTGTCCTTGACATTGAGATAGGGTGGAAGAAAATGTGTCATTTGATGACACATTACTTTTCCCCATCTCAATCCATCTTCCCCAATGCTTATTCAATAGTTACATGACTTGAATTCATCACGTCAAGTGTACACTAAAATTGAATTAAAACAATTTGAGTCAAAAAGCATACAGATGCTCATAGCTAAGAACATCCTGTTACAGTAGCACAGCTGCAAATTTTGAAACATTTAAAAAGAAAATTGCTTTACATGGGGGAAGGGAAGGAGAGGAAAGATGCCTGATTTTAAACAATTCATGTTCTGCATTATGCTGGCTGGTATATTTTTGAAGTTTTAGAAATGGGAATGCTGGGTAGAAAAGAGAAAAATTCCATTAGTGTCTCGATAAAGTGTTTTAAAGATGCTCTGTAAAGTGTTTCAGCACTGAAGAACATTCTTCTAGACACGTTCTGCAGGAGTAAATTAGACACATTCTTATTCCACTGAGAATTTAAAATAGAATTAAAGAACACAAGTTTACAGAGGCTTTAAGAAAGGGATTTCTAATCAAATCTAGGTGACAAAAAAAAAAAAAGCAATGCTAGGATCAGATTCTCAGCTGGTGCAAACTGGTGGTATTAGCCGAGAACCTGATCATGAATTTCTGATAAATTTCAGTTGCCATTTTTACATGTATTTGCATGAGAGAAGGGGAAGGTTACTTGGATTTACAGTTTATTTAATGGCATGAAGAGCTGACCCAAGGCAGAACTCATAAGAATATGCTGAGCCAAATTATACCAGGGAAAAGGATCCGACAGTAAATAATATCTGCAATCAAGTTCTCCTCCACATAACTCCACTGCTCTATAACAGATAGAGCAGTAGCAATCATGATGCAACATTTGCATTCATGGACTTTATCTGAGCCTTCTCTCTTTATGGGAAAAGAGGCACACCACTTTTTTTGCATGTTCAAGCCTTTGCATCTGTACTGTGTCTGTGAGTAAGGGGTCATTTACTTCTATCAGTTCTTAAGTGCTGACATGTTATAATCATGTACATATAACTTTTTATTCATTTAGCACTGCATACATACAAATAGTATAGTGCCAAGACATTATTCTTGCATAATTTCTTATTTGTGCTGCACAGAATCACTGTCAGGAGAATGCAGGTGATAATCTTGGCTTCATCAAAACTAACAGATGTTTTGACCTTGTTTTCAGAAGTAGCACAAGAGGAAAGGTGAAAAATTTCATATCAGCTCTCTGTAGGAAAACTGCTGTGGAGTTATGCTGTCTTTCATGATATTTAGTAGTGTGTTTCCTTTTCACAGGAAAAACAAAGGGATTTTTAGAGAAACTAAAAAGGCTGGGAACCTGTGGGAGTCCCCAGCCCAATGCCCTTTTTTACTTTTCTAGGAGCAAATGAGTACTCAACCAGTCAAGTTATTTGTCCACATCTTTGTTCTTTCCAGCTAAACAGTAGCATTTGAGAGAACTGTTCACAAGGTTCACTCATCCACAGCAACACAAAAATAAAAGCGTCCAAACGACTGCCGTAAGTATATTCTCATGCCTACAACTGCTAAAATGGGGCACAGTGTCTTCTGTAAGAAAAGGACAGCATATGTGTGCTATTTAAAAGCACCATTCTCAAGGATCCAATCATTTTATTTGATTATTTATTTGTAGGGAATTGAGTATGGCCTCTGTGAAGCAACTTGTAGAACACAGCTAGACTGGATGGTTGTGTATTCATTTCAGATCAAAGAGTTCTCTTGGACCCAGAGGATTTGGCCTGAGCACGCCCCACTGACACAGGTATGACTAACTCCAGAGGATACAAGGTCTTTGGAAACGGACTAGGCCATCCAGACCAAAATATCCTAGTTTGGAAAAATGCATCACAGGATCTCTAGCGAGTGTTTATCTCCAGGACAAGGATGCCTGGCACCATATGACAAGAACAAATGCATGACTCAGTGGTCTTGTGCAGCTGACACATATTAAATCATTAGCCTGACCTGCGAATACACCCAGGATTAATCCCTAAAGGCATTTTTATCCAAGTTCTAATTTGTCTTGATACCAATTAATTTGGGATATATAAGAAGATCACAGCAGGAGATGAAATGGCCGTATCTTTGCATTCCCCAATTCTTAACTATTGAATTTTCTAATTAAAAAATGCATAGACATCCAAGAGCTTCTAAGTTCTTTTAATTAGAACATACAAATAAAGCCACACAAGAACATCCAGAGAAATTACAGTAATGCTAACCAAATGTGGATTCATTAAACAGTTGCTTGCACCAGAGCTGGAGCTCGCTCTCTATTCATATAGATTAGGATAAAAATTATCATTGTATGTAAGTGAAAATCATGGTGACAACATTCTTAAACTGAAGTAGCCTGAAAACCAACACCTAATTCCTATGTGGGTACCTTCATAAAGAAGGGTTAACTTTCACTGATGTAAAGAATCACTTGGCTAAAAGGAAGCAGTAAATATCACCTGACATGTCCTAGGTTATCTGATCTGGCCTTGAGAAAGCCCAGATCAGACTCCAGAAAGTTTAGGTCCCCTTTAGTTCCCATCTCATTTCTGGTACCCTACGCAGTTATCTTGGATAATCTAGGATTTCTCATACTAGACACCTGTGTTTACGCAACTGAATCATTTCCATCAAACAGCACTGCATTTTGGGCAACACTGACAACTCAAGACTTTTGGAAAGCCGATATTGGTTCCTGACCAAAGAAACTGATTACTGCAGACAAACTTTTAAAAGTAAATATATATATATATATATATATAAAATATATATTTGTATATAATTACTGCCAAATGAAATCTATAACATCCCCAATGAACATGGTTCATTCCAGCATAGTGTTTTATCTCCCAAAGTACACTTATAGTCTCCATTTGAGGATCTACTTCATTTCTTTGGCTGGAAGTGAAATAACTGATATGAAAAAGGTCTGTGATGTCATAAGTAGCATGAGATAGTGAAAGGGTCAGCAAAAGCCAGCTGTCTTTTCCAACAAAATAGAAGGAATAACATAAAAACGGCAAGAAAAGTAAGAAAAACAAAGAAAAAAATGAGATTACATACCAGGTTTATAGGCAACAGTTGATTGAAGGTATTATATAACAGAAGAGAAACCAGATGTTCATTACAAAGAAAAGAATCCAGAAGGCACCTTTACCTCCAGAAATTTCTAAGCCAGAAGTCTTAGGAAACTGGGAAACTATCCTGGGAAAATATCAGGATATGATTATCCTAGTCTTAATCTCTTTCTTTACATCCACTTCAGATAAGTATCAGGAAGAGTATCCTGAGCTTGTAGATCTTTTCTGATAATGGGGACTCTTACATTAGCAAAATGTATGTCTAATAAATGCTGCAAATGTTCACTGTTAAAAGAAATAATGATGACAAAAATTACTTAGATGTGTCTTGATTTCCTTTCTTCTTTATTACCCTGTGTTACCTACATCACAGGGTACAAATCAGTAAAATTACAAAAGATGTAAGACATTTTAGTGGAAGGAAAAGCCTTCCAAATAGAAATTTTTCTCCTTGACAGATGTCTCAGTTGTAGACAAAATTCTTGATTTTTTTTTTTTGTCTGACCCCATGGGTGAGATTCTACACGTTGGCTCATGTCACAGGTGACAGTGGAAGGATTACAGGACAGGGCTGCACCTGGAAACATGCATTAACCAGCGGGACTCCTCTGATATGTGTTGACCAGTCAGCCTGCTGCCAGGCTTTCTGCAGACCAAGGAGAACATGGCATCGTACTCCCAAAGCAGATGACAGAGCTGGGGAAAAATTGCTGAGAGTCCTGCCCAACATCTGGGAATTGGCTGGTCCATGGGTCATGTTCATCTGAATCCCTTTCTTTTCTAGGAAGTCAAACAAATCCTATTCCTACAAATGGGAGAGGATTAGGAACTGGTTACACCATGCAGTCACTATGGTCAGTATTTCATAGTCTCTGGGACACACAGGAAGGTCCAGGAAATTTGAATTTATCAGTTTCCCTTTTTTTCTTTTGAAATAGCAATTCTTGCAATAATCCAACCTCTTCACCTAGGGATTTATTCAATTTATATACCTGTGCGACTATCCTGTTTACCCAATGAAACTTCCACTTCTGCCCTTACATGTACATCCATCCGCAGCTCTGCATGACCCATCTGCTTGTGCTCCATCAGTCAATCCTTTGACACATTTAATGTAAAATAAATTCCCACAAATTCTGGTGAAAAAGCTACCTGCTTCAGTGCTATTAGAACTGGACTCTAATCCCCACAGGAAATGGCTACAGAGAGCAGTGGGCAAACTGCAGGAGTCAATCACCTAATTTGTGCTTATGCAGCACCTAGCACAATAGGGGTTCTCATTTCATTTGATTCCTACATGTAGCACTGTAATAGAAATAAATAATAATAAGATTGCAGCACTGATCATGCTGTTCCCTGCCACTGTTTAATGAAGTCTCATTATTATACTAAGGAAATTCAAGTGTGTGTTCTGTAATTAGTCTTCTATCTGCCACATACCATAACTAGTCCTTACATTCTCCCTAATGATACAGATACTAGCATGGGGGCTTACAAATGCATTCCCCTTTAAAGACAGACTCTATACGTTTCACTTTTTTAATTATCCTCATTTTAAATATGTGAAACAACAGTACTTTTTGCATCTGGTCCTCCTATAATTTTATTTAACAGGTCCCCACACCCTCAGAAGGAAAATCTTTCATTTTAATTGCATATTAGACTTTATTTTCGTAGGGGCAGACAGCTATTTATTCATTCAGCTAATTCCTCTAAGAAACAAAGCAGTACAGCATTCAGTGAATTAAGTGCAGGGTAGTTGCTACCACTTTCTGTGACACTTTTTAGATTCCCTAGAATCTCCGATCTTCAAATTCCCCTGTGTAAGTCTAGAGCCTCTCTACCATCATTAGCAGGATGGAGAATAGGATCGCTGGTACCGAAAAAGCCACATTCAGGCTCTGATTTCCACTCTTGTATCTCCTGCAGCTAAGCTTATCATCACTGGGAATGAGATACATGCCTATTTGTCAGTAAAGAAATAAAGAGTCTGACAAAGTTGGAAAATCTGGTGTGCTGTAAAATACCTGGCAATGCAAGGCATGATTATATATGCAAGCAATTCCTAAAAATACCATAGCTCTTAACGGAGGGTTCATTACCTAGACAGATGAAATAGGTTTTTCCCAAGACAAGCAACATCTACATTAAAGGAAAGAAATTAATTATGGTTATTTTGACTAAAGAGAGGAAGGGAAGAGAAAAGTGAAGAGCAGACAGGAATACAGACACTACATGAAAGTAATAAAATAGCCCCTGGTGAGAAAATCGCCTCGTTAGGTGTCATGGGCTTTTTGGTGCTTGTATGATGCCTGTATCTAAAACTTCAGCCAGTAAGTCTGCAGTACTCACAGTTTTGTACATTACTGACAGATTTCCTGACAGATGGCATCATCCATCTCTGTCTCTCCCCATGAAGCCAGTCTGTCCAGGTGTGTTTCTCACAGCCCCTTCTAGAGAAACGGGTGAATTGAGTGTCAGTCAGAAACACCTGACTTGGTGGAGAAAGATCAAAAGCCCAAACAATCAGCACAGGTTGATGTGATAGGACCCAGAGTGGCCAAAAATGTTCTTAACAAGAGGAAGCCTTATTGCACATGCTGTCACAAGGTCATGAATCATTCCCTAAGCAAAGCCAGACACTCTTGTAGCCAAAAATCATCTTTGTCTTTGAATCTTTGCCTTCTTCCCCAATGGCTTTCCTATGTTTTTGCACTTCCATCTGGGCAGGCTTTGCTGGTACAGTGTATTTCCCCTGAGGAATCAAGACCTGCTCTGTTAACAGAAATGAGCAGCTGGTCTTCCACAAGGAGGGACTGCCAGCAAACAAAAGGATTTTCCAGCATGTCCCACTAAAATGACTTTTGGCAGGAAAATGAGAATCATTCACAATGGAGCCATTTTTAAGGGATGCCTGTACCAAATTCAACAGAAACAAAACATTTGATTAAAATTAGAAAGGCAAAGAGAGAAAGAGAGACAGCATAAAAAGATTGTTCTATAAGCCCCTCCACCAGCCAGCCTCCTCCACCCCTCCAACACCCCCCCCAAGTCTCTCCAGCTTCCTGTGGGAATTGCTCCACTTTGCATAAATACTCATTGCTAACCCAAAGAATAAAGAGAGAGATGCTGTGCATTTACTACCATGGCCTTTTTTGTTCCCCGTCAACACCAGGTGCCTTCACACATGCCCGCCACCTGTGACATGGTTCCACAGTTCCCATGTTTATCTTAGGGTTATTTTCACTTTGCTTTTGTGGTTCTTTAGTTTTAGCTAAGAAATTTAAGCTTGCTAGTCAGGTCCATGATTTGAATGTGACAGAGAAGGAAGGAAAATTTCAGGTCCCCTATCATTATCCCATCACCTGAGAAGACTCCCTCTCTGAAAGGCTTTCTTAGTTCTGATAAGATGCAGGAAAGTCTGGCTTCCCGCAGACTTTACTAAGTGGGAAATCACTTCTGTAACAGCTTTAGTTTCTTTTAGAGCTACATTAGCAGTTAGATTCCAGTGCAGTCTGACTTCAGATTCAGTATGTCCTTTGTAGTATTTTATAACTTTGTATGACCACAACCACTTGTTTTACTCTAGTAATAGCCATTAAAATTTCTCTTTATTTAACAATTTTACACAAAATTCATATGGTTTCTTGATTTCTTTTCTCCTCAAGACAGCAAAACATCTCAAGGAACAATGACTTTCTTTAAACAAATTCTAGTGTTGACCAGTGATGCTTTACTTCTTTGTCTGGGAAGGGTTGTTTGTCAAGTTGTATGGGTATGAAAGGGCTCTGAGCTATACCTTCTCCTCTAATGGGTAGCTTAGATCTCTGGTGTATGGACAACACAGTGAATCTGTTAAGTAAATCTAAGGTTTCCTAGAATTGCTGAATTTACTGGACAGCCAACGGACATTGTTTGCATTGTACATGCAACAGTAGTTCTGTTTTAACCTCAGGAGCAAAAATGAACAGTTGCCCTTGTTCTTCAGAATATTTTGGAGTGAGGCAGAAAACAGTTGGTGAAATCAACTCTTCCAGCGGTGTTAACCAGCTCCTCAGTCCCCTTTTTCCAGGTTGTCAGATATACACCTATCACATGGCAGGGATGGGACCAAAGAAAGAAAGGTAGACATACAGACCTACGCTATAAACACAGTGCTTTGTTGCTGCACAATTCTTCCTTAACAATTTCTTGTCCTTTAACAAGGACCTGTGTTGTCCATTGCATCACTAGTCCAAGCAAACCAGGGTACTGCTCCACAGCTTCATCATGCCAGTGCTCGCAGTCATTCCCCTGTAAACTGCCTACATCTTCCCTTCAGCAATTCCAGCCAGGTACAAATAATTATACCACCTTGCCATCCTCTATAATAATTCCCCTTCCTTCTTGCTGTTTACACTTTTCAAAGATGCGTGGGTTGCCCACAGCAAGAACTTCACTCTGGCTCATTAACATTTAAAACCTCCAGCAAAATGTTTACAAGGTTACTTTTCTTTTAAATCAACATAATGTATGAGTTTTTCTATGCAGTTACATATTAAGAGAATTCAAAAATACAGATATTGTCAGGAAAATGGAAGACATAACAAAAGGAATAGAAAGTTTCCAGCACTGCTAAAATGCAATGTGGGTTTTCTGTATTTTTATCTCACAACTAGCTGGCTGGATTGTTATCTTTAAGATTTGTTTCTCCAGCATCAAATAAGAGGACATCAGTGCATTCTGATCTGTTACAGGTTTTCTATGGTCAAGTTACACTCAGTATGGAGAATCAAGTCTAAATTGTGATATATACTGATCATTTAATAAAAGGATACAAGAAATTCCATCCCCTCTGTTCATCCTACTGGTCTACATGTTTCCTAATCTCATGCAGTCACAAACTCCTATTCTAGTTATGCAAACAGTTTGCTAGTAAGCGTGCTCTGGAACAAAGGAAAAACCTTTCTGAAAAACAAACTCTACATGAGGCACCCAACCTCTGTTTCAACATCTCCTATCAAAAATTTAAAAGAAGTCTGAAACCAGAGTCATTTTCCATACAAATACAGTCCTGCTTTCCATAAATCCTTGAATGTCTTAATGCCACACAGGTGTTCAGCTGTTACATGAAAGAGTAGTGAAGACACCTGCACAGCAGAGATCTGTGCCAGCAGCTACAGCTGGCAGATGCACACAGCTCATCAGATGTTGCTTGCTGGGGCACTAGTAAAAAAGAGGGAGAAAGTTTCCACACTTCCCAAGGAAATCAAACTGTGAGAAGCAAGTAAACAGTCAGCCAAGGAAGGAAACAAACACATGAAGGTCAGCTGTGGTCCACAGGATGCTGAAAATGTCTGTGATCTGCACAATCACAAGCCCAGTCAGCAACAAACAGCCAAAACCCTTCTAGCCTAAATGTCTGCAACTGGATTGCATGAGCTGCTGATCTGCTTGCAAGTAAAAGGAAAAAGGAAGCCTTATTTTTGGAGACCACGGTTCAGAAGTTCAGCTTTGACTTTAATTTCCCATATTTGCAACACACTCTTGTAAAAATAGGTTCTTTCTTAAAATGTTGACAAGAGGGACTATTTTCCTATTTCAAATAGAAACCTTGTAAGATGTGGGGAGGAATACAAATAAATTACACCAAGGACTTAATTCACTTACCCATATGTAGGTGTCAGGTGCTACTGGAGATGTCCAAGGGCCTTGAGACATCTGTAGGACTGGCTGATATGGCACAGGATCGGCGCCTTCCAGAGGGGGCTGCTGGGGGCAGCCACGATGCCCTGGGGCATCTTGCATGGTCCATATGGCTGAACCTGGTGCTAATGGATGAGATCACCTCATCTATCTATAAATGTCTGTAACTGAACAAATTGCCTTGGCATATTTCACAGATCGTGAAGAGAAGCAGGTGCATGTAGATCATAGCTTTCACAGCTTCTCTGCCCTATTTTAGGGTGAGAGAAATCTTCCCCAAAAGACCTGTTTCTCTTCATTGATTAGATGGGAAGCTCAGATGCGAGGTGGCCCAACTAAAAGTGTCTTCACCTGAGCACTATTTGCTAGTGATGGCTACAAAAGGTGAAGGCTTATCTCTGTGTTCCTCTTCTAGATGAAGAAAGGCTTGTCATACAGGCAGCAAGTTTAGAGTGTCACACATGTCAAAGTAGATGCTTGCCTTTGCTGAGATGAATCATGCCTCTGCATTCACTCAGATGAATACTGCCTAAGGCTCGGTCTAAGCCTGGGGCAAGAAAAAAGTACCAAGAAAAGTAAAGATTTGCAACTAAGGGAAAATGAAAAATATAATATGGCTGGAGTGTCTGAGGTCCATCATTATAAATTAAAGGGATGAGTGCCCATGTTCTGTAGTTCTAAGTGGTACATGAGCCCTTCTTTAGGTTGGGAACTCCAGAGAAAGTTTATGGGAAATAAAAATGGACAGGAAAAAAGACCAGAAAGCTGATCTCTGCCTATTCCCTAAACCGAAATGCTCGGGTTCAAAGTGAAGTTCTGCTGCTCCCGCATCTCTGCCAAGAGTTTGGGTCAAAGTTCAGAGTAAATAAGCTTTTTTAATGAATCATTTAGTACTTACAAAATAGTAAAGCATCCCACAGCATTAAGTTAGCAGTGATTCATTTTCCATAAAAGATTTCTGCATGTATGTATATCTCATGCAATATTTATCACAGCCCCACAAGTCAGCACTTTTATGATGAACCTCTAAGGCCTCTAATCTCGATGGTATAAATCAGGAATAGTGGGGAAAGTAAGGTCATAAGCTATCACTCTCCTCTGCAGGAGGGTCACAATGTTACCAAAGTATTAAGTGTGCAGTATTTCACAGTTGGAAACTTAGTTAATTAATCTTGAGGTTGCTTTTTATTCTTCCTCATCAAGGTTTTAGTGGAGAGGTGAGCTAGTGTCCACTTTATTTCACTCACTGAGCAAAGGACTGCATTTCCATTCATCAGGGCTCCTAATCCGGAGTGCTCCTGCACCTCACTCAGAAGATATAGTTGGAGAAGTTTAAACTGAGATTCAGTAATTAACTGCGCACACTCTCCTGGCACATTTCAGGGTTCACTAAAGAAGAGTGTCATAACACAATCCTACTTCAACTTGACTCCTGGACAGAATTAGATGGAGGTTAAGACAGAGGTGTGAGGCTCATGTCAGTGTCTCTTGCTGTGAGCCTCCAGGGAAAACTTGTAATCATACCATGCCTCAGTTTCCCTACCCATTACATGAGAAAACACAGACAATAATTGTGATCTAGGGTTGGACTACACAGCCTCTCAAGGTGTTCTGTCAGACCTGGATATCCAGGTGATTATTTTTTTCTCCTTGCATATGTAATAACTTTGTTTTTCTAGGACAAATGCTTCTGAGATACTTGTAGATCAACTTTACTTTTCACCTGAAGTGGTTTCTTATAGAAAAAATGGTCCTGAAACTACTAGCCTTGGTACAGTTCAGGGATTCAGGTAAGTATCTCTACAGGTACATTGTTGCTCAGTGCAAATCAGAGAACGAGGCAGATTTACCTACTCACCATTCCAAAAATAGGCTGGGAGCAGGTGTCAAAAATTTGCCCTGACCTCCCAGTTATATACAAGATGAACTGTGTTGTGTATGAAGGATTTCCTGTGACCTCTTCCCTTATAAATTAATTTTATGAACAGTTTGCCTGTCAAACTCGGAGCAGCAGCAGCGCTAAAAGGTAGTCAGAGGGAATCACCTAGACGCGGCTGTTACTATCCATCAGATTAAAGGGAATAGTCATGTTCCTTCGTTGCAATACAGTGAGAACATCACTGTGCTGTCCTGGCTTTCCTCCTTCATGATTTCTCAAGAATGGTTGTTAAATGAGAGGACGGGACTGTCATTTTACCGAGTTGCCACTTGGGCAGTCGGGGTCTGGTTTGCAGCACGCGCACCATTGAGTACTTTCCCCATCTGTTCCTGGCTGAACATGCGGGGTGTGAGAGCATGGATACCACCCGGGGGCTGCCAGCTCCAGATTGAGACAGCTCAATGGAAACATCTACAGCGGAGGTGTCTGTCTGGGAGCAACGTGCAGAAACCCAGCACAGCTGAGGGAGTTTGTGAAGCGATTCTGCTCACCCACCTAGTATCTGCCAGCCCCACAGAGATGCTTCCAATATCCAGGGGAATTTCACATAACATTAGATGTTTGTCTGTAGACAAATTCAGACCTGGGTCTCTGTTCAGTATGAGAGTGTAGATGCCCAGAGCACATTGTAGACATCCAAATGTCTGAATTTGAAGCTGAGTCATACCCCTGGGGCTCAGTTCAGGTATCTAAATATAGGCTGCTAGTGCCATCTAGATGCTCTGAAGCGTCTGGGGACCTTCGAGCAAGCTGCATGCTTCTGGACAGGCAGCTGGAGGCTGGGCTGGATACCCCGAGACAGCTCTGATGGCTCAGAGAGCTGAATAGTGCCCCTAGCACAGTGGAGTCAGCATTGAGGCCAGTTGCAGAGCTATCCAAAAGTTTTCGGTTTGGGTCCCTTTATCTTTTAATCCTAAACACTTTGAATTCAGTTATATGCATTTGAATATTAAAGAAGTACCTTAGCTTCACTTCATTTATTTTCCACAAGAAAAGCCAAAAGCAATAGTCTCTGCACTACAGGTTGTTAAAAAAGAACTATTTCCTTTGGGTGTCAAAAAAACCCCCCTCATTAGAAATGAAATGTTTCCAACAAAATGTTAAATTTTTCCTCTTTTTCCTCTTCATGACTTTTCTCTTTGTCTTGGCCTTTCTTTTTCAGTAATAAAATGAAACCAAAAAAGAAGAGGTAACAGAAGCTGTGATCACAGGAGAAAACAGAGCCCCTGATAAAATGAGGGAGAAAACTGTGGAAAGCAAATGCTTTTCTAAACTCTACAGATCAATCACAACAACAAAAGTTTCTTTCCAGAGCCCACTGAACAGCAGTGATTTCAGCTGTCTGCTTGGTTTGTGAAAAGAATTTTTTAAACAATTTTTCAGTTACTTTCAGACTCAACTAAAACAACATTCAGACAAGCTGATCTGCACTAACCACTTAAATGTGATTTCCAGTGTCAAAGGCAGCTCCACCATTTGCTTCAGAAGCCCTTGATGTTACTACTACTATTTATGGACATTACAACTAATCAGACAGGGACCGGTCATTACATAGATAGCTCCCAAATGATGAGCTTCACATTCACGGCAGCACAGATACCATTTGTAAATTGTCTGCCCCTGGTCCACAAAGCATTCCCGACTGCAGTGCAGTGAGCTGTATCAGGCTGCTCTTTCTTGTCTAATACCATGATTTCTCTCCCTCCTTTTGGTATCTGCAGGGAAAAACATGTTCTTGGATACACCACAGATATAGTGGTAAGCTGAACTCATTTAAAAATGCGTAATAATAAATGTTCCAAAAAATATTTTCAAACTATTGATCAAGCTTTCCACCAACTGGCAAGTCCCAAAATAGTGACAGTCCTCCTGAGCAGGTATCCAAAGACAGGACATTCATACCCTCATTACAAACTCTGTTTTCTTCTAGTTTGATACGTGTAAGCTTCCATACTCCTATCCCTTGATATTGCAAATGCACACTTTGTTTATTACAAAATGTCTGCTCTGTGATCTAAAGCAGTATGGGTGTGACACAGGTTAAGGACCTGGTGACACATGCTGAGGTTTCTCAGTGACCTCTGATAACGGTCCCTGGACTCTCAAACCTTGGTCTCTGTTTTCAGCCTCCTATGAATGCACATGATCAGAGCACATTTCATATGCTAAAAAATATCCAATATGCACAAAGACCCTAAGATAAAATGAACGTAGGAGTACCAGCAAACTCTGAAGCTACACCACATTAGCAAGTAGTGTAAGCCCAGAAAGAAATACATAAGTGAAGTTGTTGGCTATTTGGCAGTTCAGAAAAACTTCTAATACAACATTCCCTCACCAAGGTTTCTCCTCAGAGATTTATTTTCCCCTTTGTAACACAAGGGATGATGAGACAGACTGAAAAACATTATGTTCTATTTAAGAGCAGGTAGTTAGGATACATAGGTTAGGTGAAGGGGAAGAGAAATTAACATCTGTTGGCTGATAGGAGGGCTATCACTAGGCTAAGGAGTGGAGAACAAGGCCCATAGCTTCTCCTTGGGGTCTAGCACGGCCCTGGTCCAGAGAGAAAACCAAAAACAGGACCACAGTTATCGAAATTATTTCATTCAGATTTAGACAGGAAACCAATAACTTGATTTGCAGAAGCATTTTGTATCTAACATATGCTGAAGTTTCCAGAAACTATGTCCACTTCTTTTGCTTAGCTCCATAGTCTTGGTTCCACAAACAGGAGTTGTTGGTGTTAGTGCATTTAGTATTGACCCCTAAATGTTTAGTTCTTCTGTTGTGTTTTGGAAAACTGGTCTTCAATCAGGCTTAAAATGTGTTTGACATCCCCTTCCTTTGGGAATGTGTTAATTCACAGGTTATTAGTGTTTACTGTGTAGGTTATAGGGCCATCCATAACATGTGATTTGTCTCAAACATGCAAAGAATTTGCAACTCAGAACTACTGTTCCTTCTTCTGGCTTCTTGGTATCATATTATATGGTCAATAAATCTCTTTAAAACATTTAAGTGGCCCTGGACTTAAAAAAGCATATTATGAAAAAAACCAAACTTTCTCAAACAAAGGCAGCATTACACAGAGGCAATGAATCTAAAGAAAAACACCATGTCTGTAACTCTGCATATTGAATAATCGATTTGGTCTTTGTTCCAAAATTTTCTGCCCTACAATGACTTTAATTCTCAGTGAGTGAGCTAGGTTTATATTATACCAAATTTAAAAGCTATAAAATCAGATGTTCCCTGATGCACTTCTATATTTTATCCCAAATCAGGTTATAGTGGCATTGAATATAGCTATGTGACAAAACCTGTACTATATTATGCCATATTAATCCCTCTGTGAGAAAATAAATATTCTGCTCCCATTAAAGTGGATCTTATTCATAGAAATAAAACAACCAATAAAACATTCTCAGCCATGCACACAACCTACAAACTCCTTGAATTTATTAATGAAATAGAGTAAATATAATATCATAATGCAAGTAATGTTTCAATTTCATCAGATCTCTTTTTTTTTAAATTACAGAGAGTGAGCTCAACGGAATTTGCAAAAGTCTGATGCCTCAGAAGTAATTTATCTTTTTGGTCTTGGTGTACATGTCCATGCCTCAGGATGCTTCTGCTAGCCAGGAAAAGGACAGGAACACAGATTTGGCAGGAATTACTTGAGACAGCACAACACATGAGGTCCACAGTAGTAGTTCCTCACTAGTGTTTTCTGCTTTTACATCTGTTCACAGGAACTACCTGTCCCTACCAATGAGACTGAAGGTACAGTTGGCAAAAAGTTCTCTGTCAACACCTTGGTTTGATGTCAAACTGAGTTTTCAACCAAACAAAAGAAATTTGAGAAAAATCTGATTTTTCATCTGCAAACTCAAGTCTCCCAAAAAGCTCTTTCCTCTCAATTTCTGTCACTTTGGGGCTGAATACTTTTAAGGTTTAGAGAAATGCTTCTTTTGGTTGGTAGAAGTCACTATCCTGCTGGTGTCCATACAATACAGAGTACTCTGAGCCACTCCACTTGGGAGCTTTTGATGACAGCACCATCTTGTCTGGACCACAACTACTCTCATGAGTCTCCACATCCTGTCTGGGGCCCAAAGAGATAATGAATAAGCTATAATACTCAACAAATCAATGAAAGACTCAATTAAAGAAACCAGGTTTCTTGATTCCAGTTCAGTGACCTCTTTATTAGACTAAGAATATGTAATTACGTATGTCTTAATAATCTGCTGGACGATCCCCTAATAAACATAGCAGTGTTATGAATGTGTGGACGTTTGAAGATCCTGCTGTCTAAATTGCCATTTTTTAAAAATCTCATGGTTGGAACATGAATGCTTTTAAAAAATTAATCTTATCTGTAGCAAGCCTGTTTGCATGATTTAAGGACAGATTCTCTCTAATGAGTCCACCATCCACAGATGCACAGACCGAAAACTTGCGTTTGATATTGTATTTGTTTACTCAAAGTACATAACCTTAATCATTCTAATAAATATGATTTCTGTCCAGATCATCACTTTGTTTTCCTGCAGGATGTTTCTTATTCTTTTACGCTGGTCTGTCTACTTTGCTGTGAACTGATCTTGTTTGTTGGAGTGACTTCAGATCAAAAGTCCAACATAAATAAATAACATGCAGTGCAGTGTTCCTCTTTTATTAGATTTGGGGCCTCTGGAACACATAAAATTATGTTGTTATTATTATATTTCTTATCTTTCTAATGGTTTATTAAACAAACAAAGGAATAGTTTGGAACAAACTTAAGTCATGTTTTGATATGTCCTGCACCTAAGAAAAACCTAGCATCCAACGATATAACATAAAGACTCTTAAAATTACCTCTACTGAACTGCCTGACTCCATAAGCTAGGATAGCAGTCAGAGAAAAGTTCTGTTTCGCTTAATGTCTCATGTTCTCTTCATCTTCCAGGTACCTGCTCTGCCTATTGGTCATGTTTGGCTTGTGAGATCTCCGGGGCAGAAACTGTGTTACATATTTTGCAGTATTTGCACAGTGCCCAGTAGATGAGGTCTTTATCCTTGAGAAAGATTACTAGGCACTACTGCAATGAATCTAAGCAACATTGTCAGGCATCTAAATGTTATTTTCCTCTTCACCATATGCTGTTCTTCCTGTCTCTAAGCTGAAAATGAGAACAGAGGGTAATGTAATACAATTGCATGTATGAAACATCTTACATGTCTTACAAGGGCTGAGGAAAGATGATTCCAAATTTCCATATTCTTGTATGTGGGCCTCGTGCCCATACTGGGAATTGCAAACTACCCGCATGGTGCATGCACCAGAACTTGCCCATATGACGGCCCTTTCCTAGCAGGATTTTCTCAAGTTTCTACCTACCATCTCAGCTGTTCTGGAAAAGAACCTGACAGGTGGGTACCAGAGACTAAAAGTACGGTGGAAAGTTGTGCAAGTCGGACTTGGGTGGCTGCAAGAGTGAAGAGATATTTTTGTGAGGTTAGGGTATTTGCACCCAATTCACCTACACTGAACCGGAGACTTCAGCGCAGTGATTTCCTCTTAGAGCCCAGGAAAGGTCACTGAAGACAAACATAAAAGTATTTATGCTGACATAACCTTGCCCAGGGCTCTTAAATGGTCCAGAAAAACAGTAGTGTTTTGTAGTCGTATTGGGAGTACAGACTGACTTCTCCAATGTCCACTGGGAGTATGGGAATGCAGTAACTGATTTGATGTTGTGCTCTGTATGGAGGGGGATTATAAAGAGTTAAAGGGAATTAAGTGCTTCGCTCCCTCTACTGTGTTTTGATGCACTTTCTTAATTAATTTATCCTTTCAGACATATCTCAGCTTTGTAGAGGTTTCTATCCATGAAAAGTGGAAGGCAGGTACTGCTTTTGCATAACAGCACCAATTTCAGAAGCCAAAGACAAAAAAATACAGGTGAGGCTAAAAATAGCTGTATGAACCTACTCAAGAGAATGAAATGTAGCAGACAAAGGCAAACGATTGCAGCTAAATGCTCTTTTCTACACTTAAGGCAAAATTCCAGTTTCACTGAAAACCACAGAGAAATTCAATTTATGTGGAGTCAAGATTTCACCTCCATTTCTTTTCTCCAATACCATGTATTCATTAAAAAGTAAAAATTAAATCCAAATTATCCTTATTTGATGTAAAGAGGTATTTTCCACTTCTGAGATTTTAGAAAGGCTTCACTATTAAATTTTGTGCACATTTCTTGAAAAAAGGGATGTTAAAAATTTCGATGGAAAAAAGAAGATGGATAATTTTCATTTAACTGTGAGCAAGCTTAAGAGAATAAATTGTAGTACGGGGTCTTTAAAACACACATGTTCATATATATGCATAAACATACAGTCACAGTGCAATCTGGAACTTGGAACATTATTTATTACGTTTGATGAGTATGACCAAAAGGCCACCAAGAATGGTGCCCCTGGTGTCAGGTAATGTACAAAGGCAAAGCAGCAAGTGGTCTCTGCCCTGAAGAAAAAAACTATTTATTTTTACATTCCCTTTCTAGAATCCAGAAAATAAAAATGAAGTAAATATGCCAAACCTTGATAAAGAAATGAAAATCATGCTATAGGGAGTAAGAATATTTCTTCACAGAATGGTATTACAGACCTTTTTCATCACTCACTAAATTAGCCTGATCCTCTAGCTGCTTTAGCAAGATGCTGTAATTTAGAAAGTTATTCAATAATTGCACATGTACAAACCTTCATTTGCCTCCCCTGTGCTCATGCATTATGATGAAGCCTTTAATTACAAATGAACATATATTATTATTTCTACAGGTTTCACAACTCACTCAATGCACAGAGAGAATGGGGCATGCTAGGCAAACCTCTAAATAGTATTTCCTTGTATTTGCACTGTGCATAACCTTGCTGCACACTTCAAAACCCTGCTAGGAAAATAAGACTATTAGCTTTCTCACACCCAATGGTACAAACCTCTGCAAGCTTCACAGACACACACAAACTTATTTTCATAAATCTGCTGTGACATCAGAGCGATCCCAGATTTATTTTATTGAGGGGGGAACTGAGGCCCGCAGGACTGGATCAAAAGAACAATTTAATTTTTGATGTCTCAGAATAAGGATACTATATTTCTTTTTTCTATTCTCAGAATTTTTATCAGTCCACAGCACAGCTCTCACTGACTTTGGCTGCAGCTAGAAGCGATGAGTGCTTCTGCAAGTTAGATGTGCTGTCCCATTCCCCCCTTCCACCTACACACCCAATGTCCCTTCCACCTACACACCCAATGTCCCTTCCACCTACACACCCAATCCTACTCCTCCCCGGGCATCAAGGAGGAAAGCAAGCCTGCTCTCCTCTTCCAGCCTCCTGCCGCTCCCTGGGAAAAAACTGTCTCTTGGGAAGTCCAGCTGAGACCCTCCAGCTTGAGCAGAATCAGCTGTGAGAATCTAGGAAAAAGTCAGCTGCCAAATTTCAATGAGTTTCTTGTGAGAGACCAGAATTTTCCAAAACACACAGTTTCTCCAGATATGGACACTTCTACAGGAACAGCAAATGGAATATCCCAGACATAAATGTAATGCTTCTTACCACTACTAAGCCCACATTCATAAAGATGCTATAAATTCCAATGTAGCATCCTTTTTTAACATGCAGAATGCATCCTAATTTTGTTTTCTGTAATGGCTTGTTCTTTTTGTGGAAAATTTAAAAAGGTCTGGTGGCAAATTTTCAGCTGGGGTCAATGGTCAAAATTTTGCCAGTACTAATTAGTATTAACGACAGACATCAGTACCTGTCCTGCCTATATCTGATACAAAAGGACCCGCCTACTTTCTGTCACTAGGGTATACAGGAGTGCAGCCTTTTTCTTGGAAGAAAAATCAGATTTCTGTATTCACTGAGCCTCTTGTTTCTCCTACTATCCAACTTTTAAGAGGCAGGAGAACACCTGAGATTTGAAGTTTCAAGGCACTGGAGAATTAAGGAGGATTTTTCACCTAGACAGAGAGGTCTGAATGAGCTCCACGTTCCACCACCTGCTCCTGCCTCGCTGCAGCCCAGCCCATGCACACAGACACTGCTGGCTGCTACTGCTCCTGCAGATGCAGCCAACCTAAACTACGTGTGGCTTTTTCTTTGGGCAGTCAAGACTCAGCTCATTAATTAGCAGTTGCAGCATCACTTTCAACTGCTGCTGCAGCCCAAGGCAATTCTCTCCTTGGTTTTTCAAGGAAGCAGGGCTGGGATCAGGAAGGGCATGTCCTCAACCACCTTAAAACCTGTAGAAAAGAGGACTGCAAAAGAGCTGACAATAGCATACATGAAAAATATTACTTTGAGCGGAAGAGTCACCTGCTCTGAGAGTTTAGATAAAACTTGAATTTTCTGGTTTGCAGGATGCTGTGCATTCATAATACGCTAGGCAAACGCAACATGGAGAGGACTGTGAAACAAAGCAGGTATGGGTTTGTCAATATTTTTCCAGTTAGGTACAACATTGTTCTGCTCATCCTGAGGCAAGCAAAGCTGACTCGCAGTAGCTAGCAGCAGGTTGCATGGCACCAAACCTGAGCTAAGAAGCCTGCTGAGATGGGTGCATTAACAGGGGTTGATGCACTGTCAGCTTGGGCTGAGCAAACACCTCCCACCTTCCCACAGCGGGCCCAAGCTTCCTCTGTGGGCTCTCATACTGCTCTTTTCATCAACACATCTGGAGCATTCAGAAAAGAAAGGCTCAATATCCTACCTATGCTGGGGAAGCCAAGGCATGCTCCAGGTAAGCCATAAGGGCCATGCCAAAGCTGAACACTGAAAGCTGTTCTTCCAGGCTGCAGTCAAGAGTACAGAACTGTGCGGTACAGCTGCAGTGCTTGGCTGACAATATTTTTAAACCGTGTTTTTTTATTAATGTGCCCAAAGACCTCTGGGTTCGCATAAAGGGCTGCTCTGTATGAGTACTTAAACATCAACATTCAACCGAACAGGATATTTCAGTAAGAATGAACCCGTGCCAAATTTATGCAGTGTTCTTCAGTGCCCAGCCTTCAAAGCACATCCTTCTCACCTCTCATGAATTAAAAGTCATTCCCATGTGCATCTCTTTGCACTATAATTTGCCCCATGTTAATGTTTCAAAGGTTTGTCTCTCCATTTGTGTGCCCATCTTTTACACGGGGAGGCAGGTAACATGGGGCAGCTCTAGCAAAGGATGGGAGAAATATTCAGAGAAACAACATTCCCTAGATATCGAGGGATAAATAATACAAGGTAAGGAGGCTCATTTTAAAAGAGTGGTTTGGTTTTATTTCACTGTGCCTCCACTGTACTCTGGCTGATATCAACAAGAACCTTCTGTTTACTCTTTTCACCTCTATTTGTATTAAGATCTGGGTATTTTCACAGGCAGTGAAGAGAGGAGGGTACCCAAATAGAAAGGGAAAAAAGGTGCCTATGTAACATCCCAGATTTGGTCCTCCATTTCACAAACTAAGGTTTTTATCTCCATCACCTCAGAGCTAACTGTTAGATCTAAGAATCAGTCGTTGGGAAGAGGTGGGAAGAAAAGCCTAATCTGATGATTTATTAAAATATGTTAATGCTTTATACTGTAAATCTTGAACAGGATGTGTGTGTAGGCAGTTGTTTGAATCTGCAGAATGTCCTATTCAAGGCTGAACGGAGCAGGAAGGTAGGCACTGGGGGGGCGGCATGGGGAGGTGGGTATTACTTTCACCTAACCGATGTGCAAAAAGCAGATTATGTTTCCAGAAAACTCAACATTCTTGTTCCATTGGCCACTTTCAGTAAACTTATGTGTAATTAGCATCACACTTCATGCCCAGGTGACCACTACCTGAAGCAGCAGCATAGATGTAGCCCTTAAGTTTGTCTCAACTTCAGTCTCTGAGAAGCAATTTGGGCTTTGCTTCTTCAGGGCAGAACTTCTATGTCCTGCCTGCGGGCTCATTCTTCATTCAGAAGAAAAATATTCAGTACTGCTCTCCTAGCTGCAGTTAGTTGGGGATGCCAAAATGACATATTAAATGCTGTATATTTGTTGACACAGGCAATCGATATGACAGTGTATGTGAGCAAAAACTCAGACATAAATACAGTCATTCCACCCTATACATCTCTGTCAGGCTCTCTCAAGCCACATGGAAATAATATAACATCAGTGACCTGGTTCACACTGGGAAAGTTTCCCTCCCTGCCAGCAAAAAATCCACAACCAAGGTGTTTCAGTTATTTTCTGCAATTTTCTTTTTTCAGCCAAAGATCAGTTTTTAGAGCTCTTGACCACAGCTTGAAACCCAACAACAGTGGTGATGTATCAACTGTCATCTTTAACTTCAGCTGTGGTTTGGTTAACTTTGGGACGTCTCAGCTGGGTGCTGGTAGGAGTCCCCATGACCTGTTTTTAACGTCTTAAGAGGAAATTTAAGACACAACCTTTGCTTTGTGAACACTGACACAAGCAAAATAAGATTGATATGGTAGCAGTTTATTCTTCCCTCAAACAGTCTCCCCTCAAGTTATCCAAAGAAATTTAAATTCAGGAATGTCAGTTTCAACTAAAAATCATTTTCAAAGCAGTATTGAGTCAACAACCTTTTTTGGTTTGGTCCAAGAACTTGATACATCTTGTTTTGATCTTTCCCATTCAAAATGTTCCTGTACACATTCTAAAATGGAAAAAAAAAAAAAGGGGGGGAATTTTAACTTTGAATTCCAGTTATGGACAAATAAACAATACTGAAACTTGTCATACTGAACATGTTTTGGATTGGGGGTTTTTTTTTCAGCTCAGCTGCTGATATCATCTGATATAAGATCAGAGAGGATTATGTAGTTTTCTTGCTCGGGTAAATGAACTTTATTAATTGACTGAAGAATAGTTAACAAGCCTAGAAAAAGAACTAGCGCTTGGAAGAGAAGATGATGATGGAGAATTTACCAACCTCAGAACAATACAAAACAATTTATACTTTCAAATTATTTTATTTTTCTCATAATACTGCTGACACTCAGTTGTGATTAAGGATCACATACCCCCTCTCCCAACAAGTGTCACCTAGAAAAGACTCAGTTCCCAGTCTTTAATGAGAAGCTTTCAAACAGTGAAGGGGAAATGAGGCAGATGTTCATAAGACTATTTTACTCCTGCACAGACCACTTTTGTGCAACCAACTTGCAGAAAGCTGCTGTTTTCACCTACAGCTGGGAAAGGTTCAAAACAGATTTGATTCTTAGAATGACCTTCAGTATGAAATGTTCCATGAAACAATCCTTCTGCTGGATGAAAGTTGCTCACTTCAGAAATATCCCCACTAGGTCTATCAGTGTCACAAAACTTAACAGGGAGTATTCAGGGTCATGCTGTAAATGCAATACACATCCAAAATGAAAAAACACCTCTGCAACTTAAAATTGCAATTGGAGAGTCTAATCCTGCTGCACAGGCCATTTCTTGCCTATGCCACAGAGGTAACATTAGCACCTTCCATTACGTTTTATAATTTCTGATTGCAAGGAAAATATATGGGGATGAACCTTTTCTAAGATTAATCTTCACTGCGCTGCTAACGCCACAGCTTCTGGAAAATGGGAAGCCAGTGCAGCCTAATGGCTCAAACACTGGTCGAGAATAATCACACACAGTTACCTCCTGACTTTTGGAACTCTTGTGATGTTTGTGCACTTGGGGCCTGAGAGGTTCCTTCTGAGCCCTTGTGATGCTCCTGACACATTTTACTGTGCTGGGACTTCATTCTGAGTGTCAGTAAACTTCTTGGAGCCCTCTGGATCCAGATCCTGAAAAGCCTTCTCAGAAGAGTCAGTGGGACTATTGGAATAACAGTCTTGCTTATATTTGAATATATTTGAACATTTGCATAATATTTGAGAAAGGCTGAGAGGTAGAAAATATTTACCTGTGTTCTCCTGGCATGGGTCCTGAAAAATTTTGAAGGTGGGAAGCAAAAGTCAGAGTACTGACGTGCCCTTCCCAGCTGCAGGCTTTTTGATGATGACCCACAGCTGAAAGGGATCCTACAAGTTTCCTGGCTCCATCACTCCCTCCTCCTTGGACTTATCAACCCCAGGTGTAAAGCCCCTCCATCTGCAGCAGTATGAATGATGCCGATCCATGAATCACATCATCACGCACAGAAGTACAGTCTCTGGCTGAGCAAACCCTGCCGCTACCCTCTCTTGAGGTCAGTAGACTTCTGCTGTGGGGTGAGCCGAGTCACACTCCAGATTTCATTGGCTATGCTGAGCTCACACCTAATCATTCAGTGTCCTTCGAGCTGTCCCAGCATCCCACCTGGCCTCCAGGTGCCAGTCCAGAAGGCTTTTTGTTTCCTGAAGGTCCTGTATTGATCCCAAAACCTGCCCCTGCTCACTCCATGGGATCTCTCATACGCTGAGATACCCACATACAGGCATGGGAATCAAGCCCCAGGTAGCCACTGACTAAAGTGGGAGCTGAGAATAGTAGGCATCTCCATTTAGGTGTCTTGAATTTAAACTGAATCCCATCCTTATTTTTTTATCCTTATGTTGTGCATCAGTTTTGAAAAACAGGAGCTAATGCAACTTAAATAATACAAAACAAGTGTGCTATGCAGGATGTCCTTTTTCTTGCAGAGTTATGGGTTTTAAGTGGTTGAAGTGTAGATACTATAATCCAAAACTTAGGTGATTCATTCATGAAAATAGAGAAAGGGTGAAGAGAAGGAAGTTTCTGTTTCCACAGATGTTCTCCTGAGGGTACCACAACTGAAAATGCTGCCTTGGTCTGTTATAACACGCTCTGGAAGAAGCAATATCTTGGTTTAGATACACGGAGTTTTTAAACCTTGAGGGAACCCTCAAGAGTCATGTAGGGTATTCTGACCTCTGTGTCACACAGGCTATAGCTCCTCCCCACAGAGCTTGCTTCAAGTACACAACTTCTATTTGATATTTTGAATATTATTGTGGAAGACAAATACTTTTAAACTGACTTCAAAACAAGTGAAGAACCTATCACATCCACTAAGTTGTTTCAGTGCCAAGATAGCTTTTCTGTGTAATTTTTAATGGCAGTTGCCTCAGTTTCTACCCACTGGCTCTTTTTTTTTTTTTTCTTTTTCAATGTCTTCCCCATATAGTTTTCCACAAACTCCTCTTAAATGAACTTAAGAGAACCTTTTTCCTGGATAAATTAAATCTTTCCATCTTCTGAGGTCTCTTTCTCAAAATGACGTTCTGAAAACCTCAGATATGTCTTGTTACTCTTCAACAAAACCCCTTTATTTTTTTCAACAACCTCTTAACGTTGGACATAGTACAGTGTCCACCAAATTAAACTGCCTCATTGATATTCTTCTACTCCGACAAGTAAGAATCCTATTTTCCCTGTTATCTACCGATTTACTAAGAATCCCCAGCAAATTACTTTGAAAGTAATTCACTGGAGGCAGGCCTATAAGTATTCTACTACATTCTGCACATGTAATTACCATCATCATATTACTGAGAAGGGAAAGAGTCATTTCATGAATTCAACAGCTTTTATCATACTGTATTCACCAAATTAATATTAAATGAGACAATACCACATCTGAAATTTCTTTTGCTCCTATTTTTCCTCTATGTTTTAAGCCTTCTAACACAGCATAGAAATGGGTCCAGAAAGCAAACTAGCAGATATTCAAGACTGTGTTAATTGGTCTCCCTGTCTCCCTGCCACAGCCAGACATAACACTATTTACAGCCAGATGCTAAGAATTAATTTTATCTGTGGCTAAATGGAAACCAGCAAGCAGCTTCAAATGCGAACAGAAGAACTGAGATACAGAGGTTATCCCTTTCATAAGTCATATGACAACAGATTGGGAAATCTTCAGCATTTCCCACCAAGAAGCTAATTAAAATGAGGGGAAGAGGGAAAGACATTTCTCAAAATATGTGCTGGAATTATGTAAATAATGAGAGAAAACAAACCTCTGTGCTTGCACTTAGGAAAATAACAAAAAGCTGCCTATTTACTGCCAGCTCTCCTGGCCTCAGATGCTCTGTGCAAGGACTGCTGCTGGTCCAGCTCTCTTCACACTTTACACCCAGTTTACCCAAGCTTAATATCACTAATTGCAATGGGGTCACTCCAAGTGGAGAGGCAAATCCACCGTGACTGATTACTAAATATTCCCCCAGGTGCTTGATACACAGGTAGGAAATGCTCATTATCAAGTGAACAGTGCTCACTGGAGTAATGCAGGACGGAGCTTCACTCTGGCCCTTTACCACCCCCTCCACCATCACATTTTTGAGACTTCAGGACAACTTACTCTTATTTGTGATACAGTGCTAAGGCAGCACCGACTACCTGGAGTGCAGTCTACAGTAAAAGAGCTCTATGATGAACTGAGCACTCCTACTATAAAATTGTTGACCAGGAAAACAGAAGAAAGTCAGCTGGCTAACTGATTGTGTAAAAGAATGATTAATGACAGTATCTGAGCTATTTTCTTGTAAATGAGACTATTGGGAAGGACACATTGAAATTAATTTTCTTTACCTACTTACTCCATATTTAGGAATTAATTACAGCTCTAGAAAGCAAGACATAAAAGCCTATGAAAACTACAGAAAGATCTTAACACAGTGGCCATAAGCCAAAGCCACATACTATGATGGAAGCTCTCAAGTTGCATGATAGGGTAAAAAAACAAGGTGAAGGGCAGCTATACAGACGACAAAGATAGAAAGATTGCTAGACCATTCCTCCTGAGGCAATATACCAGGGGATATGCTGAGGACCGGGTTCCTCTGGGCTAACAAGGGAATTTGGGAACTATCATTAGCAGTAGGAGCTTAATCCAGAGCAGCAGCAGAGGCTGCAACATCAAGGGGAGCATCAGTACGGATCTCAAGCAAGAGTTGCACTGCTCAAACTGAGCCCTGAAGGAGACTGTGAGGGCTACGTGTACCAACAGAGCATTGCCATGCTGGAACAGGTCTCATTGTATTGTTCATTTTATGCCTCAGGTCTGAGGAAGCAAGCAGAAAATGAAACACTTTTGTCCCACAGCACTCCCAGACCCATTACAGGTCCGACACTGAGCACAGGGCTCACACAACCGCTTCCTCCTCTCAACCAATGCCTGCATCTTACACCATTGCAATGCATGGTTATGACCTCTCTGCTGTCCCGAGATACCACAGAATAAGCAAAAGTGCTTTGGCAGTTTGCACGCCATCTGTCCCCAGCACGTAAGGGAGAAGACCTCAAGAGAAAGTGGTGTTTGTGGCAGGACAGAAGCATGGCACACAGCAAGACCTCATGTTCAGAAGATGGACGTCATGTTCAGAAGATGTTCAGAAGGTGGACCATTTCCCCCACTTCAGTGTCACCTCCCAGTGACACCTTAGCACTGTCAACACTCCCCCATCATCTGGCCAGACATGGGTCCCACACAGGGACCACTGCAGTCCCTTGCCCTGAAGAACAAAATCCTCCAGAGGTCAGACCCCAGAGAGAGGAAAACTGAGACTTACTGTGCAATGTCTGAAAGGGAAGAGGGAGAACATCAGTAAGAGATAAATACAGCATCTCCAGCTCTGGTCAACAGTAAGCACAGATATTATCAATGCACAGCAGGTCTGAGGCTATTTGTGAATGCAGGAATGACTCAGCCAGTCCCACAGCAGAGACCGTGCAGCTGATATATCTTTTGCACGGAAGATAAAAGCTTAGAAAAAAAGCCTACAAACCCTATGACAAAGGCAAAAATCTGATGCAGACTCTGACTGCAAGAGCAGAAAGGATACAGAGGAAATTTTGTCATTTGATGGACACAAAAAACCAGTAATCCACCCTTTTAAGAGCCATTTTCGGAGAAATAGAAAAGCTTTGGAAGAGGGGCGTAAACAGAAAGAATATCCAGGATTGACAAACTGGACATATGTTTTGGGTGCTTGGAGAAGAGACTGCAAGTGATTATTTTATTCTGAAAAGGGGACCTTTTGATGTGGACAGCCATGCTCCTTGCATGCCTGAGAAAAGTATCATCTCAGATTACCTGCATCAGTATAGATTTTAAAGTCATGGTGAATCAAATCTCAAAATTTTGAAACTGCATGCTTCCATGGACAAAGGAGCAATGGGAAGTGTTAGATCAGGATAAAAACATTCATGAGATGGACACTTCTCAATTCTATCAGCAGACGAGCCTGAAAAATAAGAGATACCAGCAGAAGAACTCACAAAGTATCAGAACTTGAAATCTGCCATTGACTTCCATCTAATCCCTGCCCAAAGGTCTTTGACCCAATCTAGTCCCAGCTCAAGCATGTCTTTAAACACAAGCTTAATATTAAAGCGTTACAGTTCAAGTGTCTAAAAGCATCTCTTTAACTAACAAACTCATTTCTGACTGTGTTCTATTTGGATTCCATGGTCTTTTTAAGAAGCCAACCAAGGTCAGCAGGACTTAAAGACATCCACATTTCCTTTGTGGGCTGGATCTAGGCACATGTTACATTCATTTAAGAGTTTCGTTAACCTAAAGCTTTAATCTCCTTGTAACTCACTTTCCACCTCAAGACTGGAGACAATGTTTTCCTTCCTTCCACCATTTGTCTATCTTGTTAATTGCGGTTTCTTTGGCTGTAAAGTCTTTGGTTGCAAGGACTGAAAATTCCCTAGAGCAAGAATTATATCTCATTATCTGTTTTAATAATGCATAACAAAAGATTTGCAATATCCTAGTACAAAAAGCAAGATCAAACAAACAAAAATATTCCTTAACAAAATTAAACCCTTCTCAAATGTACATTCCCTGTTCCTCAAAGATCAAAACCAAATGGTTTTTAAAATAATATATTCCATCATCCCAGAAACTATTTCATCTTTTGTTCTACACAGCAAGAGCTGGCATCTGTGTTTTGCTATTGAATGGGAAAGAAACTGTAAGATACTAGCCACAAACTGTTTATCTTCCCAATAAATTAGAATCCTTAAATCTAACTCATCTTCCTTTCCTCTGTGACCGCCAGGAAATGTATCTCACCAGAATGTGCTGCTCTAGAAGAAGCAAGAGCTCTTAAAAAAACAGAGTGCTCCACATGAGTTCTGCCACATAGCTATTGGTAATGCTGACTCATGATGTATTTACAAGCCATGTACATAGCATTTAATATGGAACATTCAAAGTACCGACGTGTGTATTGAATAAAAGGGAAAAATGGAAGATCTGACTGAAAGTTGAATTCAGATGTTCTTCTCAAAATGTACCCATCATAAAATCCCCTAAAAGAGTTTCAGTATCTCAGTCCAAGCACAGGAATTCATTCCTGTTTCTCTTCAGTGATACATCTCTCCAAGACACTAACCTGCTGCGTAAATTTGATTCATGTCCAGAAGGTCCTGATTCGCCTCCAGAGTCATTAGCTCAGGTAACCCTCCCTGGGCCAAACACTAGGGTATTGTAACAGTCCAAGTGAGGTATGGGCCACCAGTCTGTGTCCAAGCGCTCCTCTTGTGCTTCTCCATATGTGCCCCCCCCCCTTTCCTTGACTGCTGTCACTCTTCTCACCTACAAGGATCCTTCTTTTCCTGTAACCCACACCAGCAACCTATCTCCATTGGGCCATGATGAATGAAAAACTATCATCATCCCTGATGATTTCTCTTTATAAATTAAAGCAAAATGGCATGCATTTTGGCAGCTCACAGTTGAGCATTCAAGTCCTTTGGAGGGGGCATCTCTAGACATGATATAGGAAATGTCTCCACCTCACTCACAGTTGTGGCTTCAAAGGTCCCAATGGTTTTGTTCAAAGTCCCTTTTTCGGACCTCAAGGAATGCAGTTCTTTCACTCATGGTCTCTGCTTTGGAGGTACTTTGTCTATGGGACAAAGCTTTTATCCCTGGGATGAGGATTAGGCCTGATCGTTGCTCTGCTATTTTTTTAGTCTGTAAAAATTCCTGAAGTGTAGTAGCCTTTTCAGTCCAGGAGCACTGGCAGGGCTGAGTCCTCTGCCTGGCTCTGAACTGCCCTTGTACTGGTTTGTACGTGGTCGCATAGTTAATCCTATTTAAGACTAACTTTGACTAAGAATATATTATTTCCAAATGAAAATACACTATTTCCTGACACTCAATGTCAAACTGAGTCAGGCATCAGAGTCATTATTGCTCTACTTAATGCCTCCCACCCAGGATGATAATGACTCAAGCTATGGAAGTACCCATGCAACAAGGAAGGAAACTGGGGCACGGAGATTGAGATGTGCAAAGCAACATAAGAAAGGCTGCTGCTTCTTTCCCAAAAGCCACAGTCCCTCAGATGAAGCATCCATAACTCTTTTTCCCCTTTCAAAACTGTAGCCTAGACAAACTGCCCAAACTCACTGTACAAGCAACTCAGATACCTAGTTTCAATTTCTAGGTCCTGAGAGGTGGTGCCTGCTAAAATACAGAGACTGAAAAATTCGCTTCCATTCCTACCTGCATCACACGAGCTTGGTGGGACCCAAGGAAAATAATTTTATTTTCTGTTAAACACTAACCTTTGAAAAGTACTTTGGGAAAGCTTGCAAAGGAGGGTTTAATAAGAGCTAGATTATATTTTATTATTATTATTATTATTATGTTTTTATTATTAATACTACTGCTACTACTACTAGAAGTCCTTCAGACAGACTTGATAGCACTGCACAATAGAGCACTGAGCAGTCAGAAAGAGGCTTTACATCAAGAAATATCTTTAAAACAAGCTCAGTGATAAAACACCTAACCATCACATTTTTCTTTACCACTGCATGATTGCACATAGCACAAAAAATATTAATTAATTCCCACACCAGCAAGAGGGGAGGAACTGCCAGATCAGATCAGATCAGATCAGTCCTTAGGTCTCCGTAGTTACAGCATCTCATCTCCCACAGGAGAGTTCAGAGGAAGGTATAAGAAATCTCACAGCTCCCCAGAACAGAGGAATCTAACCTCAAGGAAATTCTCTTTCTAACCTCATGCTATTTGGAAGCTAAAGCTAAAATGATGAGACATTGTTCCTCATCCAAGGCAGACAGGTAGCACCTTGTTGATCTGACAGCTAAAGGAGATAGGGATGCTAAATGATTTGTCGAAGGCATTAGGGCCATGTTTGTATTGAGGAAACTCCCTACAGTGTGAGCACATCAGTGGAAAATCCATAATACAGTCGGCTCAGGGCAGCACTTAAACTGCTGCAAACCCCACTAGAGTCTATTTTTAGATTAAATGACATCACCTGTATGTGCAAACTGCCTTAGGGGTGGCACAAGTGGCAGGTCTCAGTACCAACTCCTTTCACACTAGACCGCAACCCCATGCTTGATCAGCCAGAATCTCAGCAAAATCCTGGTCTAATTGTGTAAGATTTTGATTCAGCTGAAGCTCATGTTGGGATATATCCTATTGTAACAGTGATACAAAGCAAATCCCTCGTATGGGGAGAGCGTTCCCTTTCTTACCGTTCCTGTAATTCATTCGCGCTGCGCAGCACTGCAGCAGTGAGCAACAGGCTGGGCTGTGTCACAGGGAAACCCCTCTGCTCTCGTCACAGATTTATGGCTGCCCATGACAAGCAGATGTATCTTTAGCTTTGGCTAGAAGATGCTTGCGAGGCTGTCTAAATAATTCATCTTTAAGAGCTCATGTCAGCCCTTCCAAGGGCATGCTCCAGCGAGAGCTGCCTCCTGCAGCTAACAGCCAGAAGTCCCCACAGCACATAAAGCAGCCTCAAGCTCGTATGGAAAATGTGCACTGAGACTAAGGTAGCTCATCATACTGCACTGCAAACGCAGCATAATGAATAAATTCAAATGCCTGAGACAGACCGTTGTCTCATTTTGCTCCTACTGTCTGCAGTACTGCTGCTGTTTTGCTATTTGCACAGCAAACAAAAGCCCTGATCTGCTCAATACTCTGGAATCGATATTGCTCTTTGGCAGGCTATGCAGTTATGCACAGTAATGAAAGCTAAAAGAAGATAACTGGGACTTCCCAGGAAAACAGAAAGCTATTCTATCACCATTAGGACTCCACTAGTAAAAGATTGTTAACAATATGATAATAATTTCTTCATCAAGTCCATACATGCAGCTACAGTGCATCTTTTGAGAAGACACTACACCAGATGTAAAGTTTTCAAATGATGGAGAATCTTCCACAATCTCACTAAGCTCTAGGCACTTCCAGCCAGACCAGCTGCATTGCACCCATTTCACAAACAACTACGTTTGGAGTCAAAGAACTGACTTTTAAAGGTCATTAAAGAGCACATAATGGCAGAAGAAAGCTGTTCTCCACCTTGGTCCTGTTTCTAACCAAGCATTCAAACATGACCAGCAGTTCTGCATGTGGCACTGCAGTCTTTGCCCTCTCAAAAACCACCCAGATCTCTTCGGAATCTTTTAGTGATGCAAATACAGAGGGAATAACCAGCTGGTTAATAAAATCCTGGGCAGTGCCGTCAGGCCTTTCCATTGTGTGCTACAAATCCATTACAAGCAGATCCCAGAAAGAAAAACAGTTTATTGGACAGCAGAAAACATTCAGAGTGAAAAAAATAAGTAAACAAGTTTAATTCATTGACAAGGACATTGCATCCTAGCTGACTGAAACCTAGACTAGGTTCACAAGAGAGCAAAGCCCCACCCGTAAACTCAGGGGGTTGGTTTTGAAAAATTTAGCTGCAGCTACATTTTCCTTTGTGTAGGTTTTGCCTGACTCGTCCCAGGCAGTCCATTTTCACACACACAGTGCCTGCACAGCTACATAGCAGGGAACCCCCCATCTGCTCCCCTTGGATTTACACTCAGCCGTGACAAATGACTTAAGCTTCAACTTTCTGCTAGGAGATGCATGTAGAAAATGAGGTCAGAAAGGCTCTCTTTAAATTATTCATCGTGAAAAATTCGCCCTGGCTTTTCTAAGCCTGTGCAGCCAAAGAGGAACCACCAGCTCCCTGGAGCCAGAAGAGCTGATCTGTGCATTTGCTCTGCTGCCTATAGCCCCGCTCTATATGAGGGACGGCGAGCGCAGCACCACAGCAGGGGTGTGGGAGTGGGGAGATCTGGATTACTCTGTTCCAAGCACCAACTGTCTCCATGTGTCAGCCTGGGAGAGTCAGAGGCATTGATTTGGAGATCAGAAGGGACTGGGTTGATACTGGGAAATCTCCGCAGTGAAATCCCTGATCCACGCGACGTGAGAAGTCAGACTAACTGGTCGCAATGGGGGGAGTGCAGGAAAATCTCTGAGGGACTGTTAGGATCATGTGCCCTGATTTCATGGCATAGCACAGAAATTAACACACAAATTTTCTGGAATCCATTGAGTTATTTTTGGTTAAGTGAAACAGAAAGAGAGCTATTCTCAGTGAAAAGCCTTGCCGGCAGACAGCATTTGGATGCACCTCCTCAGTTAATCTGTCCTAACAGTTAATCGCTCACACTTGAAACACACAGGCCTTTCCTTCAGTTCAAACTGTGTGACATGACTTTGCCTGTTCCTATGTACAAGGGCCTCACTCCCCACCTCTGTTCTAGCGTTACTGAAGCACAGTACTTCTCCCCTTACTGGTGGAGATGACATACCAGCTTTTGAAAGACAGAACGAGCCAAAAAAGAAATGCATAGGAAACCAATATTTGGGCACACTGATGGAAGCCAAAAAGTTTTAAGTCAGTATCATTTCTGCCGTTTTGGTGCAACATAGTAAAAGGCAGAGGGAATCCTCATAAAAGGATGTGCTAGGCTGGGAAACACTGGGGCCGTAGAATCAAATGTACGTAATCTAGAGCAGAGATGCTGCTCATGCTGTCATGTATTTATCTGGTTTGTTGGCTATTTATGTAGGCTCACTCTCCTTCCAGCTGGAAGAGAGCGATTGATTGACTCTCTCATTTCACCTCAGGCTTCACATACTCTTTTACAAGCACCTTATGTGACACAACAACCTAATTTCAGTTTATTTGTCCAAGCAAATGGTATGTGTTCAGTTTGGTACTCAGTGACTCTAAACCAAGCAACTACTTTGGTGTAAGCTAGTAAGCTGTTGATGTCCACTGGGAAACTGCAACGGGTCACTCCAAAGTGCCAGCAATTGCCAGGGTGCCGTTAGCTCCACAAAACCTCCACATCTTGATGTCAGTCTCTTATAATTATGCTAATCTTGTTTTGATGAATTTTAGTACATGTATGTGCTTTCATCTCTGCCTGTATCATCTTATTGCGAGCATCAAGACACATGAAGTCCTAAATAATAAAAGTTGGATTTTTTTAAAGCAGAAAGAAAGATTTCATTTTCTCAGGAACCACCTATGCTCACTTTTTGCCTGGGTCCATTTTTTGGAGACCCAGACCTAGAAGACATTGATTACAGTGATGTGGTTAATTTTAAACCTTTCTATAAGTTTCGAAGATGTCCACTCATGCACCCTCAGCTGTTAAAACTGAAAGAAAACAAAGCACAAGTTGACTGCTTTACAAAGCTGTCATTCAAATACTAATATCAACAAACACAAAGACTTGTCTAAGGGGTTACAGAGGTCTGTAGCTGTCATTTTAATGACTTCAAAATAAGTATTTCCTTTACAAGGTTGTTTTGTGGATAAGGATAAGGATAAGGATAGTAGAATCAGAAAAGTTACTCCAAGCATAAACATTAGAAGAAAAAAAATGTGGAATCTTGACTTTGCCCAGCATTCAAAAACACTCCCCTACATGCTGTATATATTAACTGATGAATGAAATAATGAGTGTCACCAGCACAGTCCACAAAAGGGGCTGGAGAGGCAAAGGTAATATCAGTCCTGCACTGAACACCATCAGTCACAAAGGGTATGAACACTAGAAACAGCCTCATAACCGTTCAGGCTTATACTTTGGGAATTGGAGCCTGGTCTTGGAGGGCAGGGAACATCCCCAGTGCCATTCATTTCAGCAGAAGCTGAAGAAATTTAATACCCTCTGGGAGGCACGACTCTGTGCATGAGGTTGGGCTTCTGCATCATGTTGAGAGCAATGGAAGGAGGGAGAGAAAATAATGCTATAATGATGGCCACCGAATAGGCTTTATTTACTCTCCTGGAACTACATAAATACCAGTCTGTTGTCAGCTAAATGCATTGCCTGCTCAAACATTTTTATAAGCATGAAATTTACTCAGCTGTACCCATAACTTAATAGGCCAATTACTGATAAGAATACACTGTCTACACCAAAATTAAGAGCTAAACATAGGTTTTCTTAAAAACGCATCAAGAAATTAAAAAGCTATGTGGTCGTTACTGTTAATAGTATGAAGGCAATGCCTAGAGACATCAGCTCAGATCAGAAACAAGCCTGCCAGGAGCTGTATAAATAGAGGATAGGGCAGAGTACACCAGAACAAGATGAGAATCTCAGAAGAGGAACAAAAACATGGGGGAGGGACAGCAGGTAGCAGGAGAGGTGCGAGAAGAGATGCAAGTGTCATCCAAGTGTCGTGAACCATGGGTTTCTCTATGGGGAGGGTTAAGCAAAAAGTGTGGATGTTGCTGGGAAGGCAAAGGGGAGCCCAAAGGGTAGTGGGACAGTGCTGAGTTAGAAAAGACCATGAAGGAAGAAGTAGGATTACTGTCAAATAGAAAACTTGAAGGAAACTGTTAGTCGAACAGTCAGGAGCTGAGATAAGGACAGTCCACCTTCAAGCACAGAAAGCCTTACGGGAACACACACCGCCGTGCAGAGATCAGAAGATCATGTTGGTAATTTCTCACCAGCCCACAGACTGGATGTCCTGGGAGCCTGGGAAGGGTCTGCACAGTTTCACTTCTGTTAAGATCCCACAGGCTCTCGCACACTCCCAGGTGCTTTGCTCCCGTTGCCTTTTTTAAGCTCTCCAAGTCTCTAAGCCTGGTAATGCTTCTGCTTACTTAGCAGTTGCTTTTCCTCCCTCAGCTGTCACACTCCCTTTGTGCCCTCCCAAGGGTGCTTTCCTCAGCTTTCCTTATGTCCTTTCTGTTCTGTTCAGCGAGTCCTAAATCTCACAGCACAGCTTCTCTTCTCATCACGGAGAGGTGGGAAGTTCAACACAAGTTACACACATTGCCTTCTGCTCCTGGCAGCCGGAGGGTGCTTGAACTACAGGGTAAGCTCTGTATCTGCTCGAGTCTGTGATGCAAATCGCTTCCCATCACCAGCATCTCAAACCCCAAATGGACAACAGTTTGGAGGGAAAATTAGGAACCTGCCTTAAATAATATGTGAAAGTGTGTAAGTGCTGGACTCTGAGCAGATCACTGAATTTCTCCAGCTCTGTTAGTGCTGCTCTGCAAGGGCTACCTGAATCTCAATGTGCTGCCTGTCCACACTTTGCACATGCTACTGGGTGATCACCTGGTATTCCTAGAGGGAGAAATGTAAGTGTACCCTCCTCAAACAATCCACAGGAGCAGAATTTCCTGGCTGGGGCACAAGCCTGGTGTTCTGCTCCCGTTCCAGCAGAATCATCTGTCCCACCCATCTTTATAGCATCATCTCCTGACTGATGTTTGGCAGAGACAAGGGCTCCCTACAATTACTGCCAGAAGCTTGCTAGGATTTGGACACAGGCTAACATAAGGGTTAGCTCAGGCCTATAGAAATAGGAGCACAAGGTGCAGGTGATAGGAGCTCAGGTATAGCACTTTGATTGAGCCACTGTGTCTCTGGTCTGCCACCAATAAAACATGGCTGAATTTTTTACTATCTTCTTCCCTTGGTCTTAGTTGGGATTGTGTGGGGGTTTTGGCACAAGAGTATAGATAGCTATGTGCAGCACTAGCTCCAGACAGTCTAAGCTTCTTTCGCCACTGTGTTACAGGATTTGCTCCAAAACACACTACATCAGGGATCGTCTCCCCGGACACCTCTTGGCTCATGTCATCTTTCATCTCCCATTTGGGAACAAATATCAACCTCAAGTTACTTTGAGGGAACACAAGAAAGGATGACTGATTGTCATGTTAAGGGAGTCCTAAGACGCTAGGCACTGGGCACTTATTTATGCATGCCAATCACCACGCATTGTATCAACGCAGCTATTTAACTTTCTCCTTTGCATATGCATTAATCCACATTATGTATGAAGAAGTGGTAGTCCCAGAGACAAATTAAGTATGCAATACAATGGCTAAATTGTTTAAATAACATGAATGTTTATCATTCAGTTCCCTGTGTGCAAGACAGGGCTGTTAATAATTAGTTTCCTACCTCCAAAAGAGTGCGCATGTTAATTAATTAATAGTTGCAAAGCACTTTGAAGTTGCAAAGCACCATAAGAAAGCTATCCATTATTATGTATAGTAAATGTGCTTCTAAATGAAATAATTTGCCATTTAAAATCATTCTCCTCCCAAAATCCCCTAGAATCCCTCATCCAAAGGATTAATTACAATCTAATAAAAAAATATGTGTTTAAATATGTATTTGTAGTTTCAGAAGCAGAACTGTTTTTCCATCTGCAGTGTACCAAGGATAAGATAGAGTGGCATATTCATGTACTTGTACAAATACAGTTCTATGAACCAGGTACCACAGACAGGACAAAGAAAAAGGCCTACATGAGAAAAGAGAATCCAGGCTTATACTGTGTTAATCTGGACCAAGAGAGCTAGGTTTAACTAGCAGGTCTGAATTTCTGTGTGAGCTTGGACGTGTCTCATGACCTACAGGTTATGATGCATCTACCAACTCACTAAGCCACAGCTCCCAAAAGCAAAGCGGTTGCATGAGTAAACCAGCCAGGGTTCCTTGGTTGTCAACAGAGAGGGATGCTTCAGCAGAATAAAACAGCTCAGAATCTCAAGCACATGATGACTTGCTCCTTTGAGTTTCCAGTTTCTCTCCTGGGAGGTGGTCCTAATGACATCAGCATGAAACCAAGTCTGGAACTCCTTCTTTCCTGTTTGCCTCAAACACAGTCTCAAAATATACCGCAAAGCAGCTCTGGAGCTTTATCTCATGTCATGTGCCAGTTTATTAGGGTTATAATGTCCCTTATCTTTGGACTTCAGGTCTCAAAAGCTCATGGTGTACATTACTTTGGTGGTTTGCTGTTGCATCACAAGGCAGAGTGTTTTCTTCTAAATCGCATCCTAGGTGAATATTTACCTAATACATGAGAAATTGCATCAGATGTGAAGAGTCACCTAGGCTACTGAGAGTGAAATAGCTCAGTAGGCCCTCAAGAGCCTCCAGTAGCTCTAATTTGCAGCTGCAGGAACACTATGCAAAGAAAACAAGCACCACCACAATGCTGATGTGCTGCCTGAAAGGGGTATTTGGTATTTGGGAGAACGAAAAGAAGACTTTCAAATTGGAAGCTTATGGGGTTCACCTTCTCAGGATTTCCTGCGCCTTCCAGGCACTGAGAAAGAGCTAGAGCTATGTGCTGCAATGAGAAATCGGCCCATAAAAAAATCTTTTGAAACCTGCTAAGTCCTGCTCAGGGACATGGGTGAAGATTACCCCACTGAAGCCAGAGGCACCCACAGCCTCTGCCTTCAGTGTGCTGATACTTCCCAGCACTGATACTTCCCACCTGTAGCATAACAAGGTAGGGGTAAACACTCCTAAATCTGCCATCAACTTACTGAGTGACAACAAACAAACCACTTTACCCCTCTGAATCATACTTACACATAAAGAAGGAGAACTGGGTACTACTACCTGTTATCAGTTTTTAAATAACACTGGAGAATGAGGTGACCTGATCCATAGGCATCGTTTTCATTATAGGTGACCTCACTTGAGATGCCATTCTAAAAATAGGTAATTTCTTGAAAGAGGAAATCTTCCACCTAGTACAGTGTAACTTAATCCTGGACGTCATTTTGATGGACAAAGAAAAATCAATTGATGACCTAAAAATGAGCGGTTGCTTAGATACCAATGATTATTATGATAATCTGTTTACATTTATTGTGTTCAAACAGAACACACCAGTGACCAGCAGTATAAGAATTTTTGAAAGGGCTATTTTTTGTGAACCTAGTGAGATTATCAGCATCACTGGCGGGAACACAAATTTAAAGCAAGAAATGCTAATGGAAGACTGTAGTGGGAATTGCTCTCAAACTTCCCACTGGAGGCTCAAAAAGCCAGAATCCTCCAGTCATGGCAGTGCTCTGCTGAAAAAAAAATATCAAAACTTCTTATATATTGAAAGGGGATATGGAAGTGGCAGTAAGTCATTAATTTTTATATATTTGTAGAGCCAGGCAGAAAATGGAAAGGAAATGGCAATTAATATAATGTAGAAAACACGACTGATAACAGGGAAATGAAGGGAACAATGAAATGACCAATACAGCTAGAAATAATTATAGTATATTTTTCAATGTGAGTTATTGCTAGAGGCACACAGCAAAGCTGTTCTTAGGCAAGTAGAAAAAGTAGAAATTTTCAAAGGATAGATATTTTTGTCTGTGTATCAAACTAAGCAGGAATTTTATACCGAGGGTGGAACAGAGAGATTGCCATCTGTGATGAAAAGGGGATGTGAGGTAGCATTTGCTAAAATTAAACTTTTTTTAAAAACAACAGACACATATCTTGCACCAAGGGCCTTTAAGGGATGAGGAACTCTCAGTAAAGTTAATTTCAACAAATCTTGGGAAACAAAATTTCAAATGACTGCAGGACTATCAGCATCATTTTAATACTGAAAAGGGTAAAAGTGATGAAGTAGGGAACTACAAACCAACCAGCGTGATGCTGATTCTGGGTAAATAATATAATGCTGGATTCTAGACTATACCAACAAAAAAACTGAAGCAAAAATGTAATTAATTATAGTGCTTGTATTTAAAAGCATGTGACTTAGTAACATAGTATTTTGACTTTAAAAACTTACAGTAACATACAATAAATGGGTTACAACTGGCTTACTGACAGATCACAAAAGACAGATATTAATAGGAGATATATTTTAGAAGTTACCAAGAACTGGTCCTTGGTCTAGCACTATTTTTATTTTTATTGCTATGGTCACTGATAGAGTGCTTTTACCAGGAAAGTGCAGTGATACACAGATCAGTAGGTAGAAAGTAACAAGAACAAGTCACTACTACAAAATGCAACTACCACAGCTACAAAACCAACCATGAACCCAGATAAGGTGATTCAGATGGAAATACTTCGTGGGTTATGGTCACATGAACTCCTGCTGCAGTAATAAAAAGGCGCAGGGAATGTGTGATTTATAAGAAGAGAGATATCAAATGAAAGTGAGTATATATAAAGACAAAGGTAAGAAGAAACAGGTTCCAAATAGATACGGAGGAAATCCGTCTGACAGGAAAGGTAGTGAAATGGATGTAGATGCTCTAAATCATTATTCACTCAACATGATTTCAGATATTTAAGAAGAAGTTGTACAAATACCTTTCACAAATGACATAGATATGTTGATGTGCTTTGGTTTCTTGTTTAGGGATGGACTAGATGACCAGCTAAAGTCCAACCCAATCTTACATTTTGAGGTTATACTGAGTATAGGGGACACTGTATTCTCTAGAATACATCTACTCCTGGTGCTCAGAACATGAAAAGAATGGGAGGAGTTCAAGGAAGTGCTATAAAATGTAAAACAATTGGGGTTTCACAAGTCTTCCTCGCAAAGTCTATTTCCTTAGAAAGTGGAAAAATTATCCTCCAAGCTGGTTTAATAAAACTGGACTCCAGAGAAGAGAAAAGGTTACTTTTCATACATTTTTCTCAGCCCTACATCATTACAGTGGCTTTTTAATGTTCCTAAACTCCACATGATGTCTAGTGAAGCTTGTTAATAACACAGGATAATCATCCACTGGTTTCTAACGAAATTTTAGAAGCTACTTAAAAAAAAATATATATATATCCTGGATGCCTATTAGTTACTTGGGGTTTCTTCCTCCTCCTTCTCCATCAAATTACTGGCCCCAAACTTAACACAAAGGGGCTAGTCAATCACAGCCATTTTTATCTGATCTGTCATCGTTTATCTGCACAGCTTTAAAAACAAAAGCTGTATGTGGCAACGTCCTGTCGCAGTTTTCTTGTTAAATCTTTGATGGGAGTCTTCAGCACTCCTGCAAAATAATTTATGCATTTTTCCCACCTCTGCAACTACCTTGTGACAAGAACAAGAAGAAATCAAGGAGGAGGCTGTAATTAATGCATTTCCACTGTCTGATATTAATGCCGTAAAATCAGTGCCCAGCCTTCGTACAAACATAGTGCAACTTTGTCTCTGTTGACAGAGCAGCACAGTTACAAACATGGATTGTTCTGACCATGAATCATCAGTGAATCTCAGTCACACCTTAGCCCATGTCTTGGATTAATTCTGCAGTTTACAGTAAAGGCAGGCTATAAATCTGACATCTGTACAAAGATAAACTGTTTGACTGATCCCTTCCTAAAGATGGGGCTTAGCTTCAGTGAACAACCCCATGCATTAAATCCCTCAGATGTGAGGTTAGATTTTTTTTAAAAGTTAATTTGTCCCGTTAAGGTTATTACTTAGAGGAAATGCTAATCCATCCTAAGTAATATGGAAAAGTGGGACACAAAGATAGAAGTTTCTAAAGAGGAGATGTGAAAAGAAATCGATTAAGCAAAGAGCAAAACATCACCATAATTATACCTGGATAATCTTTAGTTTGGACGCATTCATAAGGTAAATTATGGGAATTCGTAAGAAGTTCAAAAGGAATTTCTAATCAGAGAGACAAATTCATTGACACCACCTCAAGGGACTGGCAGGTAACGAATGTTGTAGGCTGCTTTTGTAAAGCAGGTGAACCAAGACCTGTAGGCTTTACTGGAGATGCAGGTGAGGTGGCAGAGAGACACTAGGCACTGAAGGATTCTGGCTTTGCTTCCCAGCACTCAGATAACACAGCTGGACAGAGATCGCTGCAGTTTCCGACAGCTGGGCTCCAACACATGCCAGAGCCTCCTCCAGAGGAGCAAAGATTAGCTTTGACATTTCCAATATTCTAAGGTATAAAGAAAAAAAGCAACCTGTATATTTTTAGGCACTCTTCCTGCCTATATTACTTTTCCTATAATAAATCATAAGGGAAAAAAAGAACCCAAGTTTAAATTTAACTAGGTATTTTCAAGAAACCTTGAAGAGGAGCAAGTACATCCATTAACAAGGTCTCTCATGCCCCATATTTCTGTTGTCTCTCATTTTTTATAATCATGAACTGCGCAGGTGGAAAGCAAGTTTTTATGCTGTGCTGTTCTTATGCAGTGCCTAGGAAAATTAGAAGCCAGGTCTTGATTAAGGACTTAAAAACACTGATGTCAATAAATCACAAGACAGTAAGAGTCTGTCAGAGCTAACTTTTGGTTCATATATTATAGAGCAAGGTGGTGAAAAATGCAAAGAAATAGGTCCAAAAAAGTCACGAGGTTGTTTTTTGGGTCTTTTCCTCTTAGATCCACACATGTTATCTTTTCAGAAAGCTGTTAAGATAGAAGATGACTGCTCCCTTTAATTATGCTGGGAAAGTGAGGAATGGGGGAAGCAGAAGAGCTGTCTGAACTGAAAACCGGCATTGGCAAAAGACAGAAATGAATATACACAGGCTGCGCATAAATATAGATATGGAATTGAAAGGTTTTGAGCCACTAAAATAGCAAAAGCCTTGAACAGCCTTCAAATAGCAGCCGTGGGAGCAAAGCAGCGGGATCCATGTACCCAGCAGTGATGTGCAGATGTGCCCAGGCTCTCTGTACACTGTTCGCTCTTACAAACTGCCTGGCTACAGAAGCATGGACCTCAGTTCAGGTTAATTTGCTGACTATTTCAGTCTTTTTGCTTCCTTCTCAGCCTCCTTCACAGTCCCTGTAGAGCTCCATTCTCAGCTGCTACTGACACCTGAGCTCCTGATTCAAAACTAGTGCCAGTCCAGCACTGTACTGCAGACCTGTTCTGAGTCCGGTATGGACAGCTTCTAATTAGCTTTCACAAAGACTTTATTCATTTAAGGAAAAGATCACATCGCGTTCCTGCCTCAGATAGAAGAGGACAGAACTTAGTCCCTGCAAAGATCGCCTTCCTGTCCTGGATTCTTACATCGCTGACTGCTTCTTTTCAGAGAACAAATTAAAATCTCCTTCATCCCAGTATCTTTGTCACTAGCTTGCCAAAGGAGTCTGAAAAGTCTGAAGTCTCTCCTGATGTCCAAATGAAGGCAGAGCTTTCTGAGCACATGAGGGAAGGATCCAATTCTACCCCGTGGCTGTACAACATGCAGCCCAATGCAGTCCTCATTCACCAGGACATTTGCCAGGTCCTCCTGTAATATCACAAGTAAATGGGATAGTCTCACACAATATCTACTGAACAGACTTGTCACTTTTCCCACTTAACTACATCAGCTATTTCTCCTTCTGCCCTCATAATCTCACCCACACCATTTTTTTAAGACTATGAACCTGTCATGTTTCAAAAAAACTTCTGCATTCTTCTCTTCTGGAAAGATACAATAATTGCAGCAGCCCCTCACAGGCAAAATCAGAACTGAGTCCCCAGGACAAATGAGAAGCTTCTATTAAAGTTTTTTGTTTTGGGGTTTTGTTTTGTTTGGGGTTTTTTGTGTTGTGGGTTTTTTTTTTTTAAAAAAAAAGCATATTTGAGAGAGCTGGAAGTATTCATTTCCCAATTTTCTATCTTGGAAAGCTTATACATACGTCTCTGTGACTGCCTGGAAATGTAAACCTTCCACAGGCAAAAGGAATAAATAAAGAAGATTAGCATATATGTAAAAAGATGCTATAATTATCACAAAAAGGCTCTTGTGGTTAGAATTGCAAGAAACACTTCAAGTATCTTGGGATCTGTACTGAAACTGGGAGTCAGCACCACTAAGAGACTTTTTTAAAAGACAGCCAGGTCATCTGTTATTCAAAATTCAATAAACAAATGTGTTGAAATTTCTTTTAAAGTGTGTTTGCCTAATGATGATAAAAAGAGGCACTATAGGTCTAAAGGGATTTTTTTTTTTTTCTAATTAGGAGCACATAGGAAGGAAAGATTTGTTTGGAAATGGCTCAGCAACTTTTAACTCCTAAAAGCTCTAGTAACAATAATCAGGAAACTGATTTTTGTAGAAGGATCCCTGTGCTTTCTCCAAACACTAAGATACAGGCAATGACAGCAATATATAGATACATATTAAAGACTATGCCTTTCTATTATAACAAAGGCTATTTTATAACCTAGAGGAAAACTGGAATATTTGACTGATCTTTATATAATCTGCTTATTTTCAGTGCCTACCTTTTCAGCTTTCCTGGCTATAAATAGTCCTCCCTCACATGACACAGCATACCCACAGATCCCTTGCATCTCTACACGGGGTAGATACCCCAAGGAGTCTGCAGGAGGGGTTTACAAATCATTCCCCAGCAGTCTGAATTTCAAGAAGGACATGGGCATGGGTGAGAAGGAACCACAGAGGAACCATATGCTCCAAAAGGCAGTGATCTCACAGGCACAGGACTGACTACACCAGATCACCTCTCTGCCACAGGATCCAGCCCCTGACTGTGGAGCACGCCACGCTGATATCGCTTGCTTCAAAGAGACATTTCACAAAACCATAATTAACATTTAAAACAGCAGTTGCAGTTAAGACCTCCTTAGTAAAGATGCCCAAATCTGTTTTCCATAAAAGCATTTTAATTGCTTTAAAGGTTTTATTAAACTCCCAACAGACCAATTATAGTCAATTGTTTCCAGCCTCTACCTGCCTAGTTATCACTCAGTTCACAACAGTGAAAGATATGTGCTCCATTACATGCCCTCCTTTCCCTCTCTCTGGTAACCCCATTTTGTACTCAGTACTGTTCCCCAGGTAGTCTAGGAAGTTTGGATTACCAGTCTCTTTTGCTAACAATAATCTACCCCACACTGAATTTAGGTGCTCATATATCAAAGGATTTATGCCATCTACAAGATCTGCCCCAAACAAAACACCTCATGCCTGAGAAAACACCATATCCAGGAAAAATCGATTTATAGAAAACACTGCGTTTGAAAAAACAGTGACAAGTTTAAACAGAAAATAAAAATTCTGGGTAGAATATTCTTTACATTGGAAGCTTACATCACCTACGTTGGAAACTGCTAGCAAATCCTCACCATTCACATAACCACCCATTCAGATCTTCATGCCATGGCAACAATGTCATTAAATTAACCATCCCGTCAAAGAGAAGCAGCAGCTTGTAAGGAAGCAGTACCCTGGGCTGCACCAGAGGCCTGCAGCGGGCAGGTAGGCTTGCAGGCGCAGGAGCCACAGTGACGTGCCCCATGGACATGACACTGCTCAGAGGGACCATGCCCCTGCTCTGGCTCTGCCATCGTACCTCCTGCACCCACCACAGCCAGAACAGGGACCAAGAGGTGACCGTAATGCAGTCATAGAAATAGCTAGAGGTAATGAAGTGTATAAGGGGAGATGACAACCTGGAAACACTTCTCTCTTCTGAGATGTAAAGGGCTGAGTCTGTGCCTTGCAGCTCTGAGTTTACAGGGCTGTCCCTGCTTCTATCAGTGACAGTGCCTATACAATTACACACCAGGAAATAAGATTGATAGTTATTATCTATGATGAGATACTATAGTCCTGGAAACTTTTACCTACCTCGTGTTTAGTAGTGGGAGATAATGGCTGCTTTCATGACATTGCCTTAACACACCAAAACGGAGAAAAAAAAAATCATATTTTTCTTGTTTATAATATGCGTGTTATCCAGCCACATTGTTCAACACCAATAGAGTCATTTGTGAAATCAGTGGTGACATTTAAAATGGTTACACTTCCAAGTTAAAGCCGTATGTAGATACACTGAGCAGCTTCTCCTGGTACCTCTTCAGTTTGCCAAGTCTGAAGTGTGGCATAAAAGCCTTCTGCACCTTGGAAGTCTTTCGAGTTTTTCTGAAGGGAGCTGTTCTGTTTTTTTAATAGTTGGCTACTACAAGAAGTGATGGAAATACAAAAGACAATTTATGAAGTTCACTTTTAATGTTATTCAACTGTTGTCTACAGAATAAACTCTCTTTATTCATTCCTCCACAATGAGCAATTCTCTAGCCAAATATTTAAATAAATTAGTGAGCAGTGGCGTGCCATATCAGCATTTCTAAAATTAGTTGCACACTTATTTCTGATTTCCAAACTCTGCTCCTCCCTGTGGCAGGCAGACTATAAAACCAAAGGACACAACACTGAAAGATGCTGAAAGGCAGAATGTCTTATGGCTTTGCCAGAAGCAGGTTTTTGGCATTTATGCACTACAGGCCTCTCTGCAGCAAGTTTATTTCTTAGTTCATTTCATCTTCACCAGAAGATCCAGCCAACTTCCAGTTCAGTTTATGATACATGGAAATGCCACTGTTTCTTCTGAGAGCCCTTCAACGTGCTATTCAGAGCTGCTAACTCATTTTTCTTTCCATTTATGTTGTCAGTGATAACCTCCAATGCGTTAACAGACAAGACAAGGATCCTTCTGGAAAAACCATCTGCAGCTGAACCGAGAGAGATACTGGGACTGATAGGTTTTTTTTTCCTGAGACACAACAAACATCTTACATCAGAAAGTTTTAATTTGCACACTACTGAAGAGAGCTCTTCAGAGTGCTGCAAGGTTCATCCAGGATCTGCCCATATTTTTCAGCTAAGGCTGAGGAGCGGACACTGAGCAGAGGTGTCCCACTAGGAGCACTCACCTGTGTTTTGCAAAGCACAGCATGCCATCCTTAGGAAAGCTTTACCGTTAAGGGCTGGGCTTCAGCGCTGATGCTGGAGCCCAGATGCTAGGAGACCATCTTGACTGAAAAATGTACCTCTGAGTCATGACTCCTCCTGTGCTTTCTCTTGCCTCTTGCTGGGAACAGCAGTTTGTCCCAGCTCTGTGCTAGCCCTTGGCCATGTGTCAGATGTTTATTGCACACACCCCAAATGCATTAGTTGCGCTGCCATAAGCTGGAAGATGCAAAGATGCATGAAGTTACCTCCCCAACTTCTCTAATAGCCTTTCTTCAAATTACCCATTCCTGTGGCACATAACATTATTAACAGTTTCTACTGAGTGCAAACTGGGAGTACTGCCAATGATTCTTGTTTCACCCCTCTTCCTCTCGATCCACCTGTTAATTCCTCTATAACACTAAAATTGTAAGGTCTTTGGGGCAAAGACCAGTTTCTTACTCTGAGTTTGAAGAGCTTTAAGCCCAGTGAGATCACAAACTGTAACTAGGTTCTTGCTGCTGCAACATAAACGTTTTAATTAAAGTCTTAATTCTGATGAACAGGTCTTCCATTTTCATTGCTTGCTCTCCCTCCTCTAATTACTGAAAAATTCACAAAGTTCAGCCATTGATCCTCAATATCCCAATTACCAGTGACATCCCACCGTAACAAGTTTTGGCCTTTAAAATTACAAAATCAATCCACTGCCTTCCCTTGCCAGTCCTTCTGGCCCATCTCTCCTCACTGTAGCTTTCCTGCCCAGTAAAACAGACACCTCGCAACAAGACCCACTTGTTGAGAAGATGTCGATTGCTGCCTGAGGGAGCTAGACAGGCAGGTGTAATCCAGCACCTGTGTAAATACTGCCCACATTGCCTACATACAGCAGCACCACATATGGGATCCAGACATTAGAAAACAGGCTTTGCTTTCCAGAGTTACCAGAAACAAAGCCAACCACAGCCTATCTGCATAAATCAACAACATAAACAACATACATGAGCTGAGCACTTGCCACCTTGAGATTTGTGCATAGGATTTAGCCCATACATCTCCCAAAATGCAGCAGCAGCTGCCATGAAATGCTATAGCTCACCAGCTCACGGTCGCCCAGAAGAGGAAGAAAATCTCTGCGTTATACAACTCTCTGTTCTCACTTGTCTCCCTAAATCCTCTGCGTTTCCACCAAAGATGAGCCACTGCAATCCAGGAAAGGCAGAGATGAAACAGGCCACAGGTAGGGGCAGAGGATAAATACAGGCTGCATTTCTTAAATTCTCCAGTCCCTCCAGTGTCAGTAGACTCAGGGAAATACGAGGGAACAGCAGAGTTCAGGTTAAGTGAATTAAACAAATCTGCTAATCTCCCTGGAGCTTGTATATGAATCTAAGCAAGATGAGGCTGCAAAGCACAGTTCGAGCATGAAGATGGATGGAACCTCCCAACCGGTCAGAAACACAAACCCAGCTGGCCCTGGCAAGCAGATGTATTAGATAATAATCAGGTAATAGTTAATTAGATAAATGCTCCACCTCATCTCATGCTGTGTATGAGCACCCAGCTGCGTAGGAGTACAGCCAGTGGCATGACCATGTAAGAGACACCAGCCATAAAAAAATGTATGTTCTTGAATGAATGCCACCACATTTTTTTACTCCACTTTCTTCAGCGCCATGAATGGAACAGTCCCCGAGTCCTGAAGTCAGTAACTCCTTCATCCCTGGTGAGCTGAACTGATATAAAAGAAGCTGAATTAGCAGCCCTGAAACATGACAGCCTTTAGTTGGTTTATCTTCTCTCCCTGGAAGTGAAAATAGACAGATCAAACCAGTTTGTGTGTCCACACCTTCCACTATCAATGAGTCCCACCTGGGCTTGGAGCCCACCCCCTCAGGAACAGTGACAAAGCAAAGGTATCCTAAGAAAGTCATTTAATCTGTGGCATAAGCGAAGACACTGCCAGTGAGGATGCCAGCTCTGAGTATGGCTTTTGCATATCAATTCAAGTACAGTTAGAGGGAACAGTCTCTCCAGTGGTCCCTGACCTTTAATTCCCAATTTCATCCCAGAACACACCACGAAGGGCTGAAACCACAGTTCTCAGAGAACATTTACTAATACTGAACCACTGCTACCTGTGGAGTGACATCACACTCTTTTCCACCAGTGATATCAACTTCCACTACTTACTGGTCCACTTTTTTCACACTTTCCTTTTCATGTCAATTCCTGTGAGCAAGGAAAGAGCAGTCTGTGAGAATCAGCAAATCCAGCACTACGCTCCTTCCAGTCTTCTCTTGCAAGAGGCTTGTCTCTGTGCCACACATGTAAAACAGTAATAATACCAGAGCACTGAGACTACTAATTGTTACAGCAATCGTAACTGTTTTCTTATTAAGTTGTACCTGCCCCAGTTGATAATCATAGTCATTTTCCATATCTTGCTGTGTACAAACTTGGACACATCTTGGGGCAAGGATCCTCTTTGTGATGTATGGGCAGTGCACAGCACAAGGGATACAGCTGGGCAGGGGGGACTGCATCTTGCTGAGGAGGTCAGGTGTGTCTGCATCTTAAGAGCTTCTCAGGAGAAGGTTGGAGGTTTTATGGAAACAATGTGATGGGACCTAAAAGTGCTGAAAGGAGCCTGGGATACTCTGGAAGGTACAAGGATACAAAGCCCAAAGAGCTTTCATCTCTGCTTGTCCCTGAAGGTACTTCTGCAATGTGTATAAATGCACTATAAATAATTTCAGGGTTAGTAAAAAGGCACCTACTGCATTCAAATAGGAATATGAGCTGTGGTGTCTGTGTGGTACTATGCTATTTCAAACACACATTCATAGGTATGTCAGACATAACCTTTGCCATCACATTCACCTCCCATTCATTTCAGTCTATCACATGACTGCACGCTGCTAATAATTTCCTTATCTCCACTAAAAATGATTCGGGGGCTTAGAAAGGATGCCATGACATGAAGATTAATCTCCAGCTAAAAGCCTGATTTTATGTTAGATCTGCTGACTCAGAATAAGGCCAGTGATTTTCCTCTGCCTAATCTTAAAAAAAACCCAAACAAACCACCAACCTTCAGGGAATGTCCTGTAGATGATATAAAACTGTAATCAGAGAATTACAAAAGGTCTTGCACCTTGATAACATGTACCAGGGTAAGGCATTACGTGAGTCACAGAATTAAAGAAACTTACTGAAGAGAGGCAGTCAGGCCATGAGAACAAAGAGAATAGCTAAAACCATCATCCCACTTACATGCCTTTCACAGTGCTGCAAACTCTTAGGTTTATTGTTATTGCTCTTAACCCTCAGCTTGTGGAGCCAGGATACGTCATGACAGACACAGATTCCATTAAAAAAAAACAAACAAACAAACAAAAAAAAAAAAGCTAAAGATAAAAGTAGCATTTTTGCTTCACTGTTATAAAGAAAATCTGGAAAATCTGTCCACGTGGTGCCAGCCTGAAGAACCACAATCCAGTTGGCAAAGAAGACCCCCTCAAAGGTAGACATCTCAACCAGCAATGTCTAAAGCAGACACATTTTCAGGTCTAATTCAACATGAGGTTGCTTTCCCATGTAGGAATGGTGGCAGATGTTGTCTCTCCAGGGCTACACCACTCAGTCCCAAGGCTCTAGCATCAGGAAGAAAGGAGATGATCTGGCAATTGCTTGTTAACCTTTTCTAAGCCATCACACTCTGCACAGCGATGGCTAACTGTGATGCCAGTGTTGGCTTGCTTCCCAGTCAAGGGACTGAAGCCCTAAACTTGCTTTCTCTTTAAAGATACTCCTGTGTGGTTGTTGTCTGAGGTAACCGGGAGGCTGCTCCTGAGAGTGTTTAAGCAGAAGTGTAACCTGCCTTGTGTCTCACTGGCATCCCTTTTTATAGCTCAAGAGTAGATGAAGCTATTCCTCTTTTTCCCCACTGAAGTTACATTTAACATGCCTTGAATGTGCTGTTCCTTTAGTCTCACTCTTTATTCTTCAGACCTTCTCCAGGTTTTGCAGCTAAACCATGAGCATGTAGGGGAGAGAAGGAGGTTCACTGTCCCAGGATCAGTCTCAAATTGCCACAAAGCACAATGTCCTTGGATTTCAGCTCTGAGGGCTATGCTCTGCACTAAAATAACCAATGAAGTTTAACTCTCCTGCCGTTTGTCTGCCAGCATGTAACTCATAGATCTTACTGCCAAGTGAAGATGACAACCGTGACATGTACGAAGAAGATGGACACATCTCAGAAATCACGGCCCCCGGCTGCCCACAGAGCAGCTCAAGAAACAAACAGCCATTTTCCACCACTACCTGGCCAAGACATCTCACTGATGACCAGGTCTTGAGCTTGTCCTCAGTCCACCCAGAACATAGAGTTCTCCCATGTAGGCCAAAAGCAGCAACAGGTTTTACACTGAAGACACTTTACAATTAATTAGAGGAAAATAGGCACCTTGCCTGAAACAGACACCAAAGCACCAGGAGGGCAATTAAGTTGTTTTCTCTATACAAGCAGCACCTTTATTAAGTAGCTCCTAACATGTTCACCTGTAAGAGTAGCCTTAATTTCCCTCATCTTTCTGTTTTATCTCTCACAGCACAGTTACTCCTCTTCTTTCTCCCTTTTGGAGCTTTATTCCCAACATCTCCCTTGCCCCCTTTCTCCAGCTTGGCTGCTGTTTTGTCATTGTCACTGGAACTGCACAGCTGCCAGCTTCTTCCCTGCACCATCGCTGCTCTCACATCACTCTGAAAAAATATTGGCTTTATTGCTCCCTCCTCTGTTGGTTTGTTGTTTTTTTGTTGGTTTTTTTTTTTAACCAAGTGGGCTGAAAACCATTCTTTCTTCCCTCTGGACAAGGCAGAAACTAGACAGGTCCATCTGTTCTCCTTGCAGGATCCGTGGCAAAGAGACTGCATGGACACCTAAAAATTACATCCCACTCTTCAACAAAGCTGACAGCTATGGAGGAATGACCATATTGTAATTACTTTTTTAAATAACTCAGGGAAACAGCTAGATATTTGTGCTCTAGATCGGATAACATTGACTTTCCAGGCAATAAAACCCAACACATCCTGAGAATTATTATTTGGCTATCAATGTAGGAACTACATTGCCCAGAGGGATTAGCAACAATTTCTCATCCCAGTCTCGCAAAGCTATGCGAGATGAGCTTTCATTTTTGCATGCACATGGAGCCTGGGAGACATCTGCAGAGTCCCACAGGAACACGAGGTGAACCTAAGAGACACCACAACAAGATTTATATACAAAACTGAATCAGAATCCAACACTGCAGAAATTTGGTGATCATGGTTCATGCACTTACCTGCTCTGACAAAGGTGTTCCAGACTTGAGATGAGATTTTAACATCTGCAGCAGTCATCTTCAGGCCAAAAAGATGGCTCTGTTTTAGCCTGTTGTCCAGAGTACTTTGTACAGTTATCATCCCCACAAGGCCTTCAACAATGTGATTAGGATAGGACTCATCTCACTTAAAGTCATGTATAGGAGCTCCCATTATAGTCAAGAGATCTCTATCTCATATCATCTCTGGTCATCAGGATGTGATTTATCAGTGTCATCATTTACTTCAGGATGAGGTGATCACCAATACTCCTATAGCAGTGGTCTATACTGGCAACTGAAGAGACTGAAATGACTTGGCCACATTTAGACATTTACAGTGAAGACACCTACATTTAGTCCTAAGAATCCCAGCCCAATTACTGTTACTGCTACTACTTATGCTATGTTACATGATAATGCTAACAGTCCAGTTAAGAAACAAGTGTATTCCTTTTTCCTGAGTTACTTCATTGCACATTTGCTTATCTGTTGCTAAATTTAAAACAAAAAAAAAAAACTCAAACCCAACATATTCCTGTTTATAACTTGAAGTCCTGCTTAATCACCAGCCAAGAATATTCAGAATTATTGATTTAAGCCCATATTTTGCAGCTAAGATACAGCCTACGGCTGTCTTTTGGAAAATTCTCCAAGTTTGGTTTAAAAATGACAAGTGGAAAATTGATAATTTCTTGTACAAATTCTTCCCGCAGATATCTGCTCCTCTATTAGACCTTATCTTTAGCCTGAATTTATCTTTCATCATCTTCCAACTGTTGCTATATCATCATTTATGCAATTAAAAAACTCTCTATTATAACAGAAACTCCGTCTTCATAGCCTGGAACAAACATTGATGGAGCACTCAGATTAATGCTTCTAAACATATTATCTACTTCTACTGGAAATTAACTCATGGTAGAATAAATGAAAACAAGCACCACCAGTGAAGATGAACGCTGACACACTTCCGCCTGCCCAAAATCTCCTTTGTTCACTCATCCTAATGTTTTCTTTAGAGTTACTCCTTCCAGAAATCTGTAAGTTACTACTCTATAACAGAAAAGCTTTCATATAGTCTCCATTAAAATGCTGCTGTGAAGGTGATTATGCCCTGCGTTGGTCTCTGGGAGCAATGTTTTGTTCTCAACCCATTTGCTGAGGAATGTGGTGATCCAGGCAGTAAGACACTGCATTCAGTCCTGCCTATATGCTCACTCGCTAAAGTTGCTGTCTATTTATTGTTACATCAGGAGCTCCCATCCTTTATTTTCCTTGGTTAACACTGGCAGCAAATGGAGCTGCAGACTAGGACCTTGTATTATCATCTCAGGTCTGGGAGCAGATGTGATTCCAGCTGTGATTGAAGTAGCATGCAGATCTTGGATTAACCCGTATGAGGTGCTCCTAAACCTCTTCCTCCTACTGCTGAGACCAGGAATGTGGATAAACTCAAGGGACAGATATTAGCTCAGTTTTTACCCTTTCTGGGAAGGGAGATGGGTGTCCAACTCCACTTCGTGTTCCCTCTTTCTGGAGAGAACAGCTGAGTCACTGCAAGAAAGCTGTTACCTACACAGGTCATCAATAAATCACTCTTTCCCTAACACCATCATCACCCCTAGAGCAAAGAGTGATCAGGAGCAGTGACTCAGAATTGTGTCGGTCTGAATCACACCAACTCTAAGTGCTTCTCCTACGGTGATGTTGTTTGCGTAAGGACTGTGCCCAAAGTCACAGGCTGGTCCAGCGGGAGTACCTTACCACCGGATGCCAGCTTCAACATCAGGGAGCTGTGCATCCAAAAAAGAAATGCTAATGATAATGAAACACAAGGTGATTCAAAGGTAATTCCTGCACCTAAACTACCTCGCACCATATGGACAAAGTAATTCCTATTGAGTCCCTACTCTGAGGGAATTAGAGGCACAATTTTAATCCTGACATAGGTGAACTCAATGTCAAAGTCCAGTAAATTTAAAAAAAAAAAGTATAAAAAAGACCAAAAAGTATATACAGCTATGTCTGGGTAAGAGACAAATTGTCATGTCATCTCCATCAACCTGCTATCAGCACTTAGGCCAACTGAATTTAAGTCCAACTAAACTCTACTGTTGTAGTGACATGAAGTATGAAAGACTTTGTGTCCACACAAAGCACAGCTGGATGATCCAGTGATTGGTGCTGTGCTTCAGTAGTGAGGTGAATGCCACTAAAGGAAGGAGAAAAGATGAGATTGAGTGAGGAACGGGTAGACAGGAAGAGATCAGAAAGTCAGGAAGAGTTGTAGAGTAGGGATAAATTACTGGAGACTGAATGGTTCTTCTGAGTGATGAAAAATTGCTGGAGGTGTCAAATTACAACATCAGTAAAAAAATTGAGAAGTCATTGGGAAAGGTTTCCTATTTTCAGTGAACTCTACTGATTACACTACAGATTACCCCTAGCATTTCCCAACGTCAGGATTCAAACACTGACAATGTTGGTGCTAGTTAGCCTAGCAGCAAGCAGCTTTCTTTGCGGTTAATATGAGTGCTGTTTCCCACACAGTGGGCTGACCTGGCCAGCATCTCGGTCCCGGTGCTACATCTCCCTTCTGTCCGTGCATATTCAGGATTGAATGGAGCAGGAAGGAAAGAAGACTCTCCATGACTCTGGGCCTAGATGTCTGCCTGTTATGAGAAATGCATAAAGCAACATATTCTGTGAAGTGCAACCAAATTTATCACTCTTCACAGTAGAAAATAGTTCAGATCTTGGAGATTCACAAAACTTAACTGAATGTGACCCTAAGCAACCTGACTTGGCTTTGAAGTTAGCCCTGCTCTTAAGATTGGACTAGAGACCTCTAAACCCTTCTGAACTAAATGGTTTTATGGTTGTAATTGTCAACTCCTTCCTATAGCCCCAACATCAGACAGGATCTACAACAAGAAATGGGCAGACAGACAGTGCTTCACTTGCTCAACTTTCCCGTCTCATTTACATATAACACCGTATTTGTTAACTAAATAACTCCATTTAGGAGGGAGGAAATATCATCTATCCACTTTGGGGAGTAGAGAGAGAAGGAAAGACTCCATGCTTGCATAAACCAGCTCCCAATGTGAAGGAAACAAGTTGTGAACACCATGGTGTGAGTACTGGCAGCTCTGAAGCAGGTGGGTGCTCCCTTGTTATCTTGCCAGGGGATATCCAGCTCTCCTATTTGCGCCATTCTCATCTTACCTTAATGGAAGGGTAAGTTTGTTGTGGCAGGGAAGTACCTCACCAGAGGTGCAGGACCTTGACCTTGGCCTCTGGCACTAGCAGAATATCAGTAAAAAATGAATAGAAATTTAAAAATGAAAATAAATTTAAAAGTAGGTCCAGAACAAGCTTGCGGTGCAGCAGCCAAATCCGATTGTTCTTCTAACGTTAATAGATTTACTCTACATTTGCACTGACACGACTAAAAGAGTTTGCTGGCTCAGTATTTCTGCAAAAACAAGCAAAACACAAACTAGCAGCTGTTAAAGGAATACACCACCATCCAAAAATGCTTCCTTATATCAGGGCATTTTCATGCATTCAAATTTTGTACAGTTCTCCAATGATTTCAGTATTAGGTTCAATTATGCTAGTTTACTGATTCAGCTGGTGTATGAAAGTGAGTAGCCCTCTAAAATACTGAATGGTGCTTACATATCTATAAAGTCTCCAGCTTTACAGAGAAAATTGTAACGCATGAAAAACAGTCTAAGCTGATGAATGACCCACACAATCACCCTCGTTCATCCCAGGCCATTCAAACTGACCTTCTACGTTTGTTACAGGCTTCATAAGGACAATGTCCAAGCCACTCACAAAGTGGCTTCCCGTTCCTAAAAGACACCTTTTGGAAAGCAGTGTTGTCTGTGCATTGATTTGGGGAACTAATTTTGAGTGATGTAAACAAGAGGAGCAATGCAAATGGACAGAAATTCAGAAATAGGAAGAAGCAGGACTGCCGCTGGCAAACTCCCACCACAGTAACGCCTGTGCCCAGGCAAATCCTGAATGGCCAAAATAGCATGGAGGGAAAACAGAGTCATTCATAGCCCTTGGATCTGAAGCTCAGTACAAGAGGTAGCTAAATCTGGGTTGGAGCATGACCTCAAGATCAACTGCAACTATGATTATAAATGAAGCACAAATTTATGGGACGACTTAGGGAGATAGACCCCAGAGCAAACCAGAGAACAAAGGGAAGGTGGAAAGGTAAACTCAAGACTCTCAGCTAGGGAAAGATCTTAAAGCTACTGAAATCAGCAGCATAAGTAGGATTATGAAACTGAGGACTTCAACTACACCATCATATTTTTCTTTGGCATCATGTCAGGGATGACTGTAGGCCTGTCATGGCCTGGGATAATAAGTAGCCACATATGTACAGCTCCTGAGGAAAGGAAATTAGAACTTTACGTTGAGCCTGATATTAATAAAAGCCTGTGTAACCGTAAGTCTCATATTCCTCTTGCCTTTAGAAGTAGGACTTCTCTGTCTGAACATGGGGTTTACTGCAGACATTTAACAGAGATTGAGGCACCTGGGCTCCACTACAGACAACAGGGAGTTGCTAATTGGAGCTGAAGATGTGATTTATTTCCATGTAAATCAGACCCCTACATCTGGTTGGATGAATTGCACCATAAAATCTATTGACTGTATTGACTAGATCTCTACTGACTATAATGAGAACTTAAATAGCTATTGCACACACATAACCGTACATGAACATATCTAAATTTAGTTACCTTAATGTGCCTTTCAGTGCTGCCTCTCAGGTCAAGCAAAAAGTTTCCCATCCCTCACGTGGTTTTGGTGTAAATACCTAAATTAAGGCTAATCACCCAAGGTCTCCTTTGTAGTTAGTGGAAGGTTTCAGGCACTGCAAGAGGTGATTAATTTCACCTATTTTAGAATCGTCTTTAGGATGAGATTAATTGCACTCCAGAAATTTCTATTTTCTGTTTTTCTTCAGCAGCTGTAAAAGGGGTTCAGACAGCTACCTCAGATAAAGCTCTAGATGGATGGATCCCATTGTGAATGTTGAGGGACAGCCTCTCAAGCCCTGAAGAAAAGCAGGGAAATACAGTTGTTTTAAGTAATTTAGCACTGAAAAGAGCAGTGTATTTGAGAATGTACTATGTGATAATGACGTATTGTGAGAGCAGAAACTGCCATGAGCATACGGCTCCCAGACCCCACCTTTGCACAGTGTCATTGCACCCAGGACTTAATAAGGTAATGGAGCAACATCTACAATAAGGACTGAGAAAAAAGCGGGAGACATGTCCAGATATCAGCAACAACACAACTAGAAACATATTCTTCTCTGTTTTAGGCAAATCATAAAGAGTCTTCCTCCTGGACTAGTAACACAAAAAAATAATCTTTTGTTTATATGCGAAGATGTGGGAGTGAAGTATCTGAACCTCCATGGGAGTTTGTTCCGCACAAGGAGTGTTGAAGCAGAAAAGGTAAAAGCCTTGACAAAGTCCCATAAACAGGAGGATGAAAGGATACGGAAAATAAAATGTGTTACTGGACACACACATAGGGTGCAACCTATATTATTTCAGTGGGGTAGAATTTCTTGGGTCTTTATCTAAGTGAAAGGTCTTATCCCAAAGCAAAGTGACCTTTTGCATAGCCGCAGGAGGACATCCTAGAAGTGGTAAGATCTCACATACAATGACTATGTCTATTCTAGCAACCCAAAGATGCTCAGTCCTGCTCTCTGTCCATGAGGCCAGCTGACGTGACCAGCATCCGTATCACCGACCTCACTTGTCTCCAAAGCAGGGAGTCTAAAACGATGGCACAGGTCATCCAGCAATGTTGTGTTATGGGCCAGTGTGTGCCACTGCTCAGGAACATCCCTAGCACACCTTTGCCAATTAGTCTAGACATAGTTAATGACTACTTCAGGCATGAGAAAAAATGTTGCCATATCTGCAGTGCAAGGAAGGTCCTGAGCCGTGGGCCTATGCATGTGGTGTCACTTCACCAACAGTGTCTGAAGTCTGACCAGGGAGCCTCAGCCAGCTGTGTGCATTGAAATTCTCCCAGCACGTCTCACAAGAGCAGCAATGTTAGCAAAGGTAGAAGAGCAAATTCCAGTTCTTGTAATTACCTTCCTAAATTAATTCCCCTGCAATTTCAATCAGCTGCTCTTGACATTCCCTTCTCAGGGTGTAATCCCTTCTCATAAACGCTCTGAGTGGTGCATAGAGAGGCATGAGGGGAAGAAAGATAAGCAGAGCTGATGCTGCACTGCTGAGAGCTTGGTGGGCAGCTCCCCACCATGCGCTTTGGGGATTTCACTATCCATCCCTCAACAGCTGTACTTGCTTCTCCTCCGTCCCCACTGAAAACAGAAAATTTTAGACTCTCTTTACAGTCAGTGGGGAATGCCCTATCAAGAGACTTCTGGTTTAGGCTGAGCATCTCTGCCAGTCACCTAAAGTTAGGTATAACTCAAGTCTAATGGTTCCTGTGAAATATATAAGAACTGGGACTTTGATGGATCAGGGAATTTAAGCTTTAAGCATTTCTTTAGCTCTGCTTTGGTGGTGGACAGGACTAGGAACATTGAATTATTTTGTTATACAAGTTATGCACATCATGTCGAAACCATGATATGCATATCGAAATGCATATCACTGAACTTAATAGATAAATGTAGACCAAAAACCAGGTTTGAACAAAAAGAAACAAGGAAATATTTGCTGTTTTGACATAGAAGCAATGTCTCATAAAATCTTAGTTCTAGTATTAATTCAAGTGACTGGGATAAATTACATGAAATTAAAAACTGGCCATAACAAATGATATCTTATTAACCAGGAAGGGAGGAAGTTGTTATTTAGTGAAATGCTGAAGTGATTTTCTTAGTCCCGCTCTTATTAAGTACTTCCTTAATGATCTATAAAAAGAATTAAATTGAATGTTAACAAAATTACGAGGTACTAATCTGAAAGGTGATCAGAACACCAGTGAGGACAGGAGGCAGTAAATATTAAAAGCATCTGGGATTAGAAAACACCACTAGAGAGTCAATGTGACAATCACAAACTAATACAGCTTGGCAAAGGAATGTGAAACACATCCATACAGCTCTCAGAAACAACTGACAACATGGTGGGCAAGCGAGGTGCAAGCATCCATAAATTGAAATAAAGCCTGTAAAGTCAAAAGAAGACAACAGCCAACCCAGAGGGGATTAGGATTTCTCCACTGCTGCTGCCATACAATGGACCTGCAGTGCTCCACCACCACATACCAGCAACCTAGGGAAAGGAAAGTAGGAAAGTCTTGGGCAAGATTAATGCATGTAGGAGAAGGGAGTGAGAGTACATGCCACCTCGAGAGACACTGGATTCTTCTCCCGTCAGGGTCTCGGCATGTCTCCAAACTGAGATTTAGCAGTGTTGGAGATACATAACTCCACTTCAACATGGTTTTTAAAACCCACACAAATGAGCAAGAGGCAGCATGTCTCAGGAGGGCAAGGTGTTATCCTGGTGACTATAAGCAGAGGTGTCTACTAAAGGCAGAGAGATGAAGGCCTGTCACAGATCCTGTGGAGAACTGTAGTTTAGGAGGATCTCACACAGCCCAAGTAGACCAGCAAGTTGGTTGTGCAGAGGATGATGATTCCTAGGGCTGCTTTCCACTAAATCTCAGTCAAGCTCTTCTGCTTTGGATGACCTCAGTGTCATCTTGGATAGGTTCCTCCTGACGTCAGTGGGACTGTTCACTTGCTCCAAGTTAAACATGTTCTTAAGTAGTTTGCTTGCTTAAGGCTGGGGAAAGCAATTTACAGATTTCCAGCCTGAAGGTTCTCCCAAATTGCCTTCTTACAAAGTAGGTTACCATGAACCTAAATATCCCTGGGCATGTCCCTCTCTCCACAGAAAATACTGTTTCCCAGCTATCATCCTAAGACAGAAGGCAGCATATACTTAACGGCTCTTGTGGACCATATTCCTTGTAAAGCTATTAATATTTAAGTTATCCCATTTAATACAGCATCTGCCAGAAGCAATAGCAGATGCAAAGTCTCCATGGCTCCATTCCTTCTGTAAAGTTCCACGCACAAGAATGGAATATAGCATTATTAAATACAAGAATAAACATTATTATTTATTTATACCATGCAAGGCTGATCACGGCAGTATTCAACCACCCAGCTGCCTAGCTATAACTAAGGTCACTGATCTATTATGTTTCTAAATGAAATATAAATGATCTTAACACTCATTTGACTGATTTTGTTTGGAAAGCTTCTTACAGCTGTAAAATTAGATCCAAATTACTCAAGTCTAGACCTTGTTCTTGAACATGCATTCCATCACCTGACCTTGCACACACCTCTCAATGATGGAAAGGACTTTTTACTGACCGAGAAGTACAGAATTGTGCTCTACATACATGCACAAGTTTGTACCTTGGCTACACTACGAATAAAGAGAATTTAATCAAGTGATGTTTGAAGACACAGAGCCCCAAAGAAAGCACAGAAAGATGCCGGGTGAGTAGCCTTTGGTGTGATGCTTGGGAGAGGCAGGCACTGCTGGGGCACCTTCATATTCACTTACACATGCTCAAGCACACAGTGGTATGTAACCAGCAGTATGTGATGACTTTTTAATCCAGCTGTTAATATGCATAGTCTTTCATTACTGTTTTTTTCCATTAGATTTGTTCTGAATGTTTCTAATTCTGCACCAAAATGAGTAAAATGGGTGTGGAAAATCTCTTCCGGCATATTTTTGGAACATCTTCCTAGCATCCATCTCAGATTAAATCAAGAAGTAAAACCCGTGTGGCTTCTCCCTCAGGCAACCGACCCAGAGGTGCCCAGACCCTGCTGTGGCCCATAATGATCTGACGTTTGCTGTGAAGAGCAGAGTGACAAGAAGAAACTGAGACGGCTTTTATGAACCGAGTGGTATCTCCAACCAGAGTACCAGCTGCGGCTCTGGATATTGTGGTAAGTCTAGTTCTGGGCTTTACCGCTGATGGTGCCTCCAGGACTGCTGGGATAGCACTGAGATGGTGCTACTCTTCACTACTAAGTTTCTCAACAAAGAAGAGAAACAAAATTTGCTGGCTGCTGGAGGGGCTTTGCTGTATCACCTCTCATCAAAATGATGAAATTTGGAACCGTTCAGTTTTACAGAAATTACACCAGGGGCTATGACTTCTTTCTGAGGGGCTTATTCCCGGGTGGAGCTGAGAGCATCAAAAGACTGCTGAGCGTTTGCTGTCGCTGGCGGCGCAAATGTTGACCCGTGCGTTAGTCCCTCCCTCCTGCATCGCTGCCACGGTGTCTCTCGACACCTCTCCAGGTGAGGCTGCATCGCGTGGTGTGAGTGCGGGGACTGCACTCTCAGAAGGGCACTCAGGGACCTGCATCCCCAGGGGTTTTGGGGGACACTGATGTGCATGTGTGCTAAGGGCAGCCGTGTGCCTGTAGGCGTGAGCAGCACCAAAACTAGGCAAGTTAGCAGCGTAGCCATGGCAACGCCGAACACCAAGCTGACTGACCCAACCTGCAGGTACCTGCTCCGGGAGTGGGTTTTGCTGTCAGCACTGATGGCCTAGCAAGGAGATAGGAGGCTGTAGGTGAAAACACACCTACTCCCACCAAAGGGCCAGGTCTGTAATTTCAGGGGTAGTTTGGGTGTTTAAAGTTGGGCACTTACGAGCTGCTGAAGTGACTCCAAAGCTACGGTTGGGGATCGCAAGCCGCCCATGTTACACAGCCTGTAGCTCTCCCAGGCTCTGCTGCCCCTTCTCCTTCCTAGCAGCAAGTCCCAGCTCTGGGCAGCCGATGACCACAGCCTGTGATGTCGGTTGATCCCAGCGGCTGAGATTACAGTCACATCTCGCTAAACCACAAACCAACCCAGGGTAGACTCTGCAAGCTTTGACGAAGACGCAATAGAAGAGGTGTGCAGTGAGGTCTCCAATGACTAAGACTTCATTACTTTTTACAAAGTATATTGCAGAATATTTATCCATGCATTACAATGAATTAGCATAAATAATTAAAACAGAACTTGTATTGGCGAACAGATAAGCAAAGGGCACTTGCTAATGGACCGGGCTTGCTCTGCTGCTCCAGGGACTCACTTAGAGAGTTATCCATGCCAAACAGACCAAGAAAGGATGCATATTGGTCCTTGTTTTCACCCCAAGCCTGTTCCCATCTCACCCCCGATGGCTGACCCAGGCTGGTGGATCAGCACATCTTACAGACCATCTCCCAAAGGACAAAGAGGAAAACAATGGAAAGTCTCCAGACCTTCAGCCTGTTCCCCAAGTCCCGCGACACTCTTTTCTGCAAACAACCCCCCTAAAATCAGTCATGCAAGAGGTGCTCACCAGCGCTTCCCAGAAATACTGATGATTTGATGTATTGCATGACTCTGCCTCCTCTTTTTATTACAGGTATTAAGTGGTATTGAAAGAAGATGGCATGGCAAACATGGAAGGCTTTCAAGTGTTCCCCATTGTTTCCCTCTCTCATCAGGAAATACGCCATGGTGAACTACACCAGCAGAGCACAGCCGATATTGCACACTTTCTCCCAAAAGAAAATCTAATCCCAAACCTTTTCCTAGTCTTATTTTTCCATGAAAGTAAAGGCTGCAGTTGTCTCAGAGGACAGTATGAAAATAAGAATATCTCCTGGCTACCTCTCCTTAAGTCTCTGTTTTCCTTAAGTCAGGTTGAAAATTTTCCACAAACTGCAATTGCAAACGATCTGTATTTTATCACCTTTCTGGATTCTGTCCATTATCCACAAAATATTTTGTGCTTACAATTAAAAATAAGCTGGAAAATAAAAATCTTACTTGTTTTCAATTTTTCATTTGATTCATTTATGCGTCTGTGCATAAATAAAGCATTTGGATGGCTCATGGAGATGAACAGGTCTCAAGTCAGTCTCCCTGGCCAAAGCACACATCCCACGAGGCACAACCACAGGGGTTTCCTGCAATATATTGCACTGCTCAACACAAAGGAAAACACAGTACATCACGGGAGCAGCAGTTATACCTGCCAGGAGACTAACTCAGAAAAGAGCAGGGATAGATTGTAACCTGACCTGCAACCCCCAAGAGACATTTCCAAAGTGAAAACCTCGAAGATTAAACCAGATATTTTTTTTTTTTTTTTTTTTTTTTTTTTTTACTGAAAATGTTCAGAGGGAGTTTAGCTTCACAGAGGTGAAATTTTTCACGGGAAAATCAATTTTCTTTTACCAACTGTGCCATTAAGGTATTGCCATATTGCCAAGTCTGTCAACCCTGGTGTCCTAGCAGAGGGGAACATCACAGGTGTTACGTAAATCTCCTGTGTAGCAGAGCTGCCAGAGAATAAATGTTTTCTGATGATGAAGAAAACAGAGTCAGCTTCTTTAGGACCAAATCACCTTTCTCTTTGCTGTGAAGATAGGCTTGGATAAACTCACTTGTGCAGAACAAGGAAGGAGGAAGAATCACAAGGAAAATATGTCACTTTCCATAAATCAGTGCCAGTAAGAGCTGAACACTAAAATTGCCATCAGGAATTTCTCCCTTTCTCCCCTGCAGCTTTGTCCCTAGGGCTTGGTAGGGCCTGGTCACATTTATGCATTCTCACTGAATTATTTCAATAGATTGAGTCATTTCAGTAGATCTAACCCCACCTAAAGTGAGCGTTTACCACAGGCATGGTGTCAAACCTTATTTATGTGTGCATTAGGAGAGTGAGATACACAAAGGATCACTACCCCTTTGCAACCATATGGGTATCACTGTACAATTTAACGAGATCCCATCTGTACCAACCTTTTAGAAGTTCTGGCACCCAAAGCTTTTGCAAAGACCTTTGAAAAGCCCCTTCCTGCCCCCACACAACACCCTCTGTGTGTCCTGAAAGTTGCAACCCTCTTCCATCAGCAGCTTCCCACCTCCTAAATCCTGGGATATACACAGCACTGGAGTCCTTTGCATCATCTCTTCATTAAACACCTCTGAATGCTTGGATCTATAAGGAATTCATCACATCCGCCCATGCTGCAATCCCTTTCGGCCCTCAGCTGTTTATTCTCTGTTTTTTTGTATATGAGAGCAACCTTCATTCTTAGTCTTAATTTTGGTTATTTATTGCAAAGTTACTCAGAAGGTTGAGACAAAGTGTAACATATCATTACGATAAAAGGGACTTTTCTTGAAAAATTGTAACAGCATCAAATTTTTAAATTTTGTGGAAGAAATGGCAATGTCTCACCTACCCAAGGGAAGTGTAAACTGTTCTACTGTGAAGCGAAGCACTGGGGGGGCTGCTGGGATGTCACTGCGCAGCATTGCAGCAGCACCTTCAACATGAGAGAGACTCATTTTCAGAAGGAAAAAGGTTAAAAGACAATTAATTTGAAAGCAAGAACAAAGACTCAATATCAATTTAGGTGTTGCTTCCCCATGGCACTGCTCCTGCCTTGAGCAGGTCATCATTCCCTAGGCACAGGAACAAGCTCTGAAGCCTGTCAGCAAGACCTCAGCACACTCTTCCATCGTTTTTAGCAGGTTTTTTTGTAGGGTTTGATCCTACAGTGAGGTAAGAGCCCATAACTTCTACTGAGTTCAGAAGGAGCTGTGACGGAACAGAAACACAGTGTGGTCAACAGCAGCCTTGGACTGCTGAGCTCCCCTGGGTGTCCTGGGAAGGGATGGGATGTCTGTGCTGTGCTGACGGACCAGGACTTGTGTATTTTACTTCCTTTAAGGATAAAAGCTCCTAAAATTGCTTTTTTTCATGAATGAGTTTGGCATGTTGTCTTAACAGGACCATTATTGACTTCTTGTGAGAGCAGGTCACACTCACATCTGTTTTGCAGGACTCACTAGTCACCAAAGACAGTTGGCCACATAGAGCATCAGGTCCATTTCTAAGAAGGATCAAACCTTACAAACATAACAAAATTTTTCCCATTCTGCAGTCTGTATTGCATAAGGTTAACCACACATCTAGAGAGCTATCTAAGATGAATGTTGTAACTTGGAAATACCATTGCAAATAAATGTGAATCTCTCAGCTCTCCTGAGCCTCTGTCACCCACTCACTCACCCACTGTCCTATTGTTTATATTCAGACATGAGCTGGGGCATGGATTTGACCCAGCTGCCACAGCTGGCCACAGAGAGATGCCAACAGCTCCTAAGGCTCTGGAGAGTGCTAAAGCCTCGTTTATGCAGTGTGTGGGGGCTGACCAAGGCGGGATCAATGGGGTGCCCCTCCATCCAGACATGGCTCTCCCCAACAAGAAGCAGCGTTATGCAATACTGAGCAGAACCAAACAGCAAGCTCCGGACCAAAGAGTCTTCCCAGCATAACACACCCCAAATGCTGTCGCTCCCTGCCTGCTAGCACAAGTTTTCCTATGGCAAAAAGGGGCGAAAGAACTGGAAAACTGTCACCGCACCCAGCGTCCACATTTTCACAGAAATTAAGGCGGAAAGCAGGAACCTCTGTCCCAAGATGCACTTTATAAAAACACTGAGAAGAGGGGAGCAGCAATGAGTGAGTGGTACACAGCAGCACCTCAATGGCGAACACTGCCTTTTACTCCTCACCCAGGGCTAAACCCCTGCGAACATCAACAAGACATTTTCCTGAAGGTAAAATCACAGCCCTGCACTCAAGGTGTTTATTCCCAAGTGCAAAGACTACACCAATGATTATAACTTCCCAAGATCCAGCTCCAGGCTCACACCCCATGCAGCCTAGAGCACTTTGTTTGTCTTCGGCAAATAAACCAATTTCAGAAATCACGGCTTAAATCCTCTGTCACGTAGAGCTCTGTACATGTTACAGCAGTAAAGAAAAACAGTAACACCGTGATCACAGATAATCCCCTGGGTTTTCAAACACATTCACAACATGAAAACCCACATTTATTTTAATAGGACTCTGCCAACTCCACTCTGTGCTGTAAACAGATTTATTTTTCCTATATTGCTTAAGAAAACTCAAAGGATCAGAATTTTCAGGAATGCAAAACCATGGTCATTAACTTGACTTGTCGGCTTTGGCCACAACAAGAGTTTGTTTCATCTCAGTTCGCTCGTGGTCAGTTTAACTTTCTGGTTGTCAGGGCTGCAGCGCTCGGCTTCCATGCACTGCAGGGTGACGCTTACCGGACCAAAACCCGATGCTTTTCATTTGACACTTTCAACTACTGAAAGAGTTGCCTCACTCGGGGCTTACAGCACCTAGCTGAACCGCACGCAATGCTCCAGGCTGAACTGGAGCCGGCTGCGTCCCCCTTAAGCACTTCGAGCCTTAAAACCGCTCAGCGCTTGGGCTTTCTCGCATCCCTTTTCCAGGGGCTGAAGCTCAGAGGCTCGGGGATGCCGCTCCAAGGCAACGCGGGCGTACATACGAGAGAGCGACACAAACTTAAAAGCAGCTGCTCATTTTGGAAAACCCGACGACGGGGAAAAAAAAAAAAAAAAAAATCTAAAAGCGCTCTGCAGCCCAGCCCATACGACGACCCCTCGCCACCCCCGCCCCGGTGCTGGAGCGAGCCCCCCGCAGCGCCTGACGCCGACGATGATGAAGCAAAACGGTGGCCCCGGGCGCGTTTCCCCGGGGCAGCCCCCACCCCCCCGCCGCCTCCCCGGGACGCGCCCCCGGGGCAGCCCCGCTCCGCGCTCCGCGGGGGGCAGCGCGCCCGCGTACTCACACGAAGGCGTGATAGAGCAGCGCCCAGCCGCGGGGTCTCTCCAGGGCGTCGTAGATCAAAGTTTGGATGCGGCGGTACTTGGCGTGGTTCCGCTTCACCGGGCGGCTCAGGGGGGTCTTCGCCAGCAGCCCCAGCCCCGGCGGGCTCCGCTTGCCGCCCTCCTCCTTCCCGCCGCCCTCCAGCAGCAGCGTCCCGTCGCGGTCGGCGCCGGTGCCCAGGGCCAGCGAGCCCTGCTCGGGGTCGCCCAGGCCGCCCGCCGCCGCCCGCCGCCCCGCCGCCGCCGCCGCCCCGCCGGCCGCGCTACCGCCCGCCGCGCCGCGCCGCGCCTTCAGCCCCATCGTCGCCGCCGGGCCCCGGAGGCGAGCTGCAGATCGGCGGCGGCAGCCCCGGGAGCCCCAGGGCCATGATCCGAGCTCCGCGCCCCTCCCCCCCACAGCGGCTCCCTTAGATATTTATATACATATATACATCTGTGTGCATATATATGTATACGGAGGGAGGGGGGGAAGAAGGTGGGGTGGGGGGAGACAGTCACATCCCCGTCAGGTCATCCTCGCCGGCGGGCAGCGGGCGGGCAGGAGCGCGGCGGGCACCTGGGCCGGCGCAAGGGAGGGAAATCATCGCGGAGTTTATTTACCAGCCCGATGCCCGAGCCCCTTCCTCCCCCCTCCCCCCCCCGCCTCCTCTTCCTCCTCCTCCCAGCTCCTGCCTCCCCCCAAGCCCTCACGTTAGGGAGTGGCCCATTGTATGCAGCCAGCAAATAGCCGGGCGCCCGCCCCCCGCTCCCCCAGCCCCGGGTGTCTAGTCATCCACGGTGCGTGGGGCACCGGCGCCGGCCCTCCGCCGCGGGGCTGCCCCCCACCCGCCCACCCGGTTGCCAGCCCCCAGCAGCCGCCGCTGGGGCCGCCGGCGCCGAGCGGGGAGATCCCGGCAGCCGGCGGCAGGGGAGACCCCGCTCGACACCCGGGGATCCCCCTGCAGCATCACAGCCCCCCTCCCCCGCTGCGGCTGGAGGGGAGGGAGGGGAGGGGGAGGGCATCCCCGGCCCCCGGCGGGGGGCTGCTTTCGCCGCCGGAGCAGGAAGGAGCGGAGGATGGGGATGAAGGATGCCGGGAGAGGCGGCGGGTGGGCGGCTGGAGGCGCTGCCTGCCGATGCGGCTCGCTTCGAGCCGAGCCGAGCCGAGCCGGGGCCTCCGCCCGCGGAGGGGGGGGTGGGGGGGTGTTGAAGGGCAGCACGCCCGGGCACCCCCCAGCCCCGCCGGGGAGCAGCTTTTTGCACGGGGCTTTTGCGGGAGATGCTGCGTCTGCCCCAGCCCCGGCTGCGCACCCACCCCCCGGGCGGCTCCTCGAGGGAGCAGCGCCGCGGCCCAAGCCCAGCTGCAGCCCCGAGGGGGCGTCTGTCCTCACCCGTTGGACTTAAGAGCAACCCCCCCTCCGCTTTAGCATGTGTACCAGCACCCCGGCCCAGAGCCGGACCTAAATCCTGACGGGATGTGATTGATTGACAGCCCTGTACCGTTTTCCTTTCAGTTTCCTGGCTTCAAGGTAGATGCGAAGAGGCAGTGTGTGCCCCGCACCCTTGGTGCCCTGGGATTTTTTTCTGCAGCAACACACTCGAAACATCCCTTCTCCTCTTAGAGCTGCTCTTCAGTAAAAACCTGCCCGCAAGGCTGAGCATTTGCATTGCTACACCTTGGGAGGATACAAAGGGTCTAAATGAGCCTTTCTTTCTTGCCAGAAAATAATAATAAAATACAGAGAAAAGACGAAGCCTTGCAGATTGCTGGTTGTTTTCATGAGACGTTCTCCTCCTCCAGATGGGGGAGTTTTCCTGGTATCTCCTGAAGAGATGCCAAGATACCCAAGAGCCCTTCCAGACTCATAAGAGAAGCAGATTTGCCACCTACTCTAGCTGCTCCTGCTCCATTCCCCAAGGGATTTATGATCTGAGCAGTCCTTCTCCTGTTCCACACACTAGGAAGGCCAACAGGTGGAAAGGGAGCTCCTGGAGGTGATTTTTGGACCCACCACAGGGCTGCAGAGGCCATACTACTTCAGACTATAGGCCACGATTAGAGATGTCCCCAGGTCACTCAAAAATGACATTTCTGTCATTGCATTGCTGGGTGGAAGAAGAGCTGTTTCCCATTTGTTATTTGAATCTCTGAGGGCCCAAACTGAGCAGATTCTGTGCCAAAGAAGAAAAACCACCTCTGCCTTCGGCTCTGCAAGCTCCAGCATTAATCTGTCTCAGTCACCATCTGATTTTGAACCTTTGCAACCCCAGGATTTGTCCACAAGCAGATGTGAGCAGACAGCGCGATATCTCACCCACACGGCCACAGCGTCAGCAGCCAGTGTCAGGTTCGCTGAGATCTCCATGACACTATCAGCAAGAAGTGGCTGGCCCGAACACAGCACTGGGAACGCACGCGTTCTGCTCCCTGCTCAGCTAACATCTATCAGCATCATTTGAATGTCATTTATAGCTGTATTCCCAAGGAGGGCTGTGGGAGGCTAGGAAGTTTTGATAACTAGGCCATTTATCTCTCTCCAGCTCCTGTTCTACCTCAGTACAATAGCGATGATACTTCCCAATACCTCAGGGGAGCTATAAGCATTAGCGAGGATGTATGGGGCACTGAGAATAGAGCACTTACTTCAGATAACACCCTATGCCTTAACCTTCATCCCAGCGTTACACAGGAAGAGGTGGGAGGAGGATGGGGGAGGAAAGAAAATTTACAGCTAACCAATTCATCACAGTTTTGAACCACAACAGTAAATGTTCAAACCAAGATGGGGATGGTAAATAATTGGGGAGGGGGGGCAGTAAATTATTTTCACTTGCAAAGGGTTGTACCAATGTCAAATAGCAATAGGTGATCGATAGGCAGGCACACCAGCTTGTTTGGCTTTTGAAGCTGTTACACCAGGGACACAAGACTTTTCAGTATCAATTACATGGTATGTTTTTTCAGTTGCATCCTCCAAAAGGCAGGCTTTTGGGGCATTTTCAAGTCTCAAATCACCCCCGTACAAACCACCTTTTAAGACCCAACTGGAAGAAGTTTCCATCTCCTCTCTAAATTTAAAATCCTATCTCTCAGTGTCGGGAATTCTCCTCCTCCATGCTCCATCTGGGATAACTATCACGCAGATGTAGCTGTACTAGCTGGGAAGCAGTGTAACACAAGGCGAGTTAGCTAAAGTCTTCTAAATCAGTGCAAAGACACCCAGCAGTTTCAAGGGGATCTGAATCAGATCTTGATAGCAGTGCTACAGCACCTCGTTGGTGGTACCGCTGCTTGGGACCCCCATCCTATCGCACACCTGCTGGCAAAGCTCCCACTGACGTCAAAGGGAGTTTGGCCAGATGGAGCACTCCAGGCTATGATTTGGCTTGATGAGCAATTATGCTCCATTACTATTATTTATGATGTGTTGCTGGCAGCACCCAGCGTGCACAGGTTTGATATCCACCTCCTTGGCTGACACTGGAGAGGTCTGTAATCAAAAGCAAGTGCTTCTGCCGAGCTGGAGTTTGCAGCCAGGAGGCTGTAACAGGCTCTGTTGGAAGCAGGCAGAGGGGCTGGTGATAAACATCTCCCAGTAGGCTATGCTGGCCCTTGTCGAACAGAAAACTGATTCAGCTGCAGAGGTTATAGTCTAAAGTCAGAGAAAAACAGGAAGAGATTATATCTGTTGGTCAAGATAAAATGGCTTTATCTTGGCTTATTCATAGATCAGCTGGATTCTTGTGAATGACAAAGCACAGGAATAAACCACACACAGACACACAGAGAGTGTTAGTAGAGACACATGAACATTCAGTTGGAGCATCTGGATCATGTTTACAAGAAGGAAAACTGCAGACAGAGAACCAGTTACTCTGCAAAAGACTTCAGGAGCAAAACAGACAAACAGCTGTTCATGAGCTTCAGTGACAGAGGAACAGAGATTTGGTACTTGAAAAAATGGTCAGGGGGCTATCTAGGAATCGAGAACAGAAAGCAGCACTGTCTATAGTGTGATGTTGTCACTAAAATGTCATGTCCTACTTTAGTAGGACTTGCTTTGAGAAAGGTGCTAAAGAGCAGAACCACAGAGATCATTTTGTGGGATGAAAGATTTGAAACTTGAGGACCTCTTGACCTGGCAATCTTACATATCACAAGACCCAGCGCATGGAGGGTGAAGCTATATAACCACAGAAGTAACTGGGATCTCAGTTTCAGTGTAAGCACACAAGTGGTGTTGAACTTTGTTGCCCTTCTCTCTCTATCCTTTTGCTGGCTCCTCTATCTTACCCAGCAAATTTTTTGCAGTGCTTCAGGGCTTCTCATTTCCCATTTAGGGTGACAAGATCTGATCCCATTTTTAGCTGGTCTCTAACACCAACCTCCACTCAACCTTGGGTAGGAGCTCCATCAAGCACCCTCAGTGCTCTCTCCTCCAAAGCTCCAAAGGCTTTGAGGAGGACTCTATCCACACACCAACCTACCTTGTGATCCCTTTCAATCATTTTGTTAAAACTCGCTACTGGGATGCCCACAAAATCAACCAGTGTGCCTGCATACAGTCTGGAGCACCTACTGATGAATGCCTGGCAGTAGGAGCAGTCTAGCCATAAAAGAGACCTGAAGCCCCATGGGGGTGATGTAGGGGATTGCTCTCCCAGACACAGCATTATGCTGCCACAGCTGCACTGTTCAAACACCCAACCTATCTCGTGTACTGTGACTTCAGTGTTCAGCAGCATAGATACGCTCAAGCTTTTCCTCCCTCATCATTGTGCATCCATGTCCTGCTTGTTCTTTCTGGTTACACGTCAAGCTCTTCTTTTTAGGGCTTGTTTCTTAGGGCTTAGCACTGAGGGAATCTAAGCTGTGGTGAAGCTGTGGCTATTGCTCCTGCCTGCTAAACTAACACAAAATGAAGCCTAAGAGTCAATCAGCAGAACAGCTTAGTCAGGAATGAAACACTCTCAGGCTTGGTCTTAGGACAGAGTTACAGGTTTGATCTTTATTTTTAAAAGCTGTGGCCTAGTTTAACTTGAAGTTACAGCCTGTGATCTGCAGATGGTCAAAGTGATCAAAATGTCATCTCCTGGCTTCCAGATCTTTGCATGAACTCCATGAAACCAGGCCAGGCAGAAGGGCACACAAGAGTCTTGTCGGGAAGACTGAAATCTGTGTCTGCTCCTTAAATCTGCTGATGGAAAAAGGGTGGAGATGTCCATGAAATCTCAAAGCTGTGCAGAAAAATAAAAGATAGTTATGACAGCCAGCTCTTCCTTCCTTAGACTGCAGATGAGCCTGATGAAAAGTAGCTGCTGCCTCAAGCTGTTTTCCCTTTCTCTGCAGTGACAAGGTGCAGCTGGAAATGAAAGCCTATATTAGCTCCTGTTCAGGGTCAGAATAACTGTGTGGCTGGCACTGCGCTGGTCCCAAAATTCATTAAAAGAAAAAAAAAATAAACCAAACCAAACAACAAACCCAAAATAAAACACCAGTTCTAAAATACCTTCATAGAAACAGTGCTCGCTTGAGGGAAATACTTACCAGGATGGGTCCCTTGGTCTGGGAGCTGGCAAGTTCCCTGACTGCAACTGCAGAAGCTTTGACCTAGCAGACAATGTCACTGCCTGCCAGTGGTGGAAATATGTCCACAGAAATCACCCATGCCAACTCTGCTCTCCCTAAGCATTGAGTCTCCTGGCACTCAACGATCCTAGGAGCACAAGAAGTGGCCACCTGTGCCATCAATAGAATTGGGAGACCAACTGCCAGCTGTCATTGGCCTTGCTGTCTACTAGCTTCATGGAAAACATAAGGAGGAAAATAAATCTCCACCACTACAAATTATGGCATGGACAAAAAAAAAAATCAATACACTGTAACTTCACGCCATCCCAATGCCATTAAAAGATCGTTGCAAGCCAATCAAAAAAGCATCTATAATTCACTCATGCTCACCTTACTGAATCCATGGCACAGTGCAGAAAGTGTGTGTGCATCCATAATCTTGTCTCATGATTTCGCACAGCCCTTGTCTTTGAGACAGGAGAAGGATTTCAGCCAGTAAGGTTCATCCATGTATCAGCACTTCCAAACCTTGGACTTCTAGCCCCGCCAAGCTCTGCCCATCCTATTCCTTGACTTTCTTGACAAAAATACTCATCCTAAAGTTTTTTATTCCTCAACTTTCTGAGAAGAGCATGCTTATCCTTTTTAGGTTGTTGGATCTGCCTTATCGTGATTCATTTTCAGGCATGTCCCTTTAGCACACAAGGCAGGGCAGCACTGCCAAAGGGCTGCCTGAAAAAAATAACATGGTTCTTCAGGGAAGAAACCCAAGCAAATAAAGATGGTTCTTCACGGGTCTTTCGCTTTCTTTCATCTTGTCTCATGTTTTACAACTTTTTCTGAGCTTCTTGGAATTTCTCACTTCCCCTCCTGACTGTAAGTGAATGAAAGTAAGGTGAGAGTCTCACTTCCAGGTGTTGGGACATCACAGGATCAACCCAAAATCCTGACATTTGAACTCTCATCACTACAGCTGCCAGCTCTAAGGAATATGTAGTGGAATCATTACTGACTGAAATATTTTTTCCATTTCTTTCCAGATAATTTTTAAGATTCCAGATTATGCCTACTATAATAAAGTCTCTCTGTGTTAAAGTGTTAAAATCCCTATCAATTGGATATTTACCCTTAACATCAGAATAATGAATTGAAATGTCAGTAATGGCAGTCTGATCATGCTATGAATTCAACAGCAAACAAGGTCACTCTAGAGTTACCAGGAGGTGCAGCCTGTGGCTGCTTTTACAGAGGGTGCACCCCAAATTCCCTCTTTGCCTTCAGACCTGAAGAAGTCACATTTACAATGATGTGTCTTTCAGGGAATCCACCCACTGGTTTCCTTTATGCTGTCTACTTTTAAACAAGAAAGCAGCCTGGCTTAACAAACCAGTATCTTGGGTATCCTCTGATAATATTTATCCACTGCTTCTAAATTTACACAGAATAGGAATGGCCACATGGCATGATTTAAAGTAGAAAAAAGGGGGGAAGGGTGGCTGCATATGAGAGAAACCTTTTAATATCAGTTTATAATTGATATAAACTGATCTGCTGCAAATTCTTCAGTCAAGTCCCTTCTAGTGGAGCAAGGCAAGGGAGGCATTTGCTTTGAGTGTCTTGGGTACCAGAATCGTGTTTCTTCATGACATGGGCTCCACCACTGTTAGTAAAATATGAGAATGATTGAATACTAGTACAACTTCACTACCAGCTCTGGACAGGACCATAAACTGGTTGTACATGAAGCATTACACAAACTGAAATAGTGATGTTCACTGTCAAGTCATCACGGTACAGCCTGCTTTACAACACTCGATAGTCTATTCCAATAACTTCAGCTGGAGCTCTCTCTGATGGATAGGAAGCAGTCTCAGATATTCACAGAATCACAGAATCACAGGCTGATTGAGGTTGGAAAGGACCCCTGGAGGTCATCTGGTAAACCCCCCCTGCTCCAGCAGGACCACCTAGAGTTGCCCAGGACCATGTTCAGATGACTTTTGAATATCTCCAAGGCTGGAGACTCCACAATTAAATATTGCCTCATTTCTGACTTCTAAACACGCAGCTACACAAATGATTGATTGAGGTACCTGACATATATTTTAATTTCAATAAATTTAACCCAGAATTGCACTATCATTCATAGTTATCAGCCCTTCACATGTGGAATCCAACTCCAGCTGAGCCCTTGAGAGGAGAACATCCTTTGAAAGAGCCTGTGGGCTGGCAGTGATCCTATGGGCAAAGTTTCTGTCCACTGTCTTTAGTAGCAGCAATATTTCACTCCAGTCTTCCAAGAATGTCACTTGTCACCTTCCTCAAGCACAGGCAGAAATTGCCCTGTGTTAGGACAGCTTCTGTCTTCGCAAATGTGAAAGTGGAAATCTAATTCCAGCCTCCCTTTCCTTGCTCAGTTGTATCTAAGATGACACAAAACCCATTGCCAACTTCCCTTCTCTCATCAGAAGTAGCCTCTGACAAGCAACTCCTTGAGGGCTTTCTGAACGGTGCTGCTCTGAAGGACCAGCAAAAGTCTTCATGTCCACAGCACACACATACCCCACTTTTCAGACAGCTTCTCTCAGGACAGACATTCTTCTGCACCAGCAGGCACAGCTCTCCAGCCCATGCGGTCTCTTCATGCTGAAAACAACAGTGAGCTGCACAGTGCCAGGAGCTCACAATATTTTTCTATGTGGTTTGCAGCTGAACAGACCCCCAATAAACATGTTGTCTTTGAATGATGCTCCCAAATCTATGGCTTCTGTTGTTCTCAAATGTTGGTTTTCTATTCCATAATTTACACCTTCTGTGTGCTAGTCTTCAGTAGGAGAAATGGATTGTTATTGATTGTAGAAAACTGTACTTTATTGCACAAAGATAAATGTTGATCAACCTGCACAGTACCAAAGAAAACTTCAGGCAAGAAATTGGGGTGCCTATACCCTTCTTGCAGCTCCCAGGTGTAGCATAATGCTTATAGATTATAGAGCAAGAGATTCGCTGGGAATCTGCCAAATTGATTATTTATTCCACTTTTCTGTACAGCAGAAGTCCACACCACCCGCCCTGAATGATGTGAGACCCTGCACTATCAGAGCATCTTGTTTCTACTATCATTACCTTTGCTGTTTTTATAAAGGCCTGAGCAGGAGGTAGCCATGAGAACAAGGTCGCAAGGCTCTGCTTTGAAGAATCCCTCTGTCTACCCAGCAAGTTGCACTTGCTGGAACATCGCAAGTGTGGGTCTGGGTGAGTGCAGGATACCTCTCCAGTGACAATATGGATGTCTCCTTAAATCATATTAATGCTTAGCTTGATTTCATAATGGAAGATCCAAAGAAACTGTGATCGGAGACAGTATGTCTAGAAGACACAGCAGGGAGGGATAAGATTTGCTCTCATCTGTTCAGGAGGAGAGTTGATTTGTCAATTAATACGTAGGTGTAGCACTTACATCTCGCTTTCTCTTCCAACTATAACTTATTTCCTGGTGGCTGTGATCAATATTACTCTGTGTCCCATTCAGGAGCAGTTGTTTGTCTCAGTTCCTTAGGCCTTGGTCCTGTGATTCATTTTCTTCCAAGGCCAGTGCACAGAGTTCACAGCATTAGGGCTTTAGTGCTTTGAGACTACAACCTCTGGCACTACGCAGGGCCTGGCATGATGGATGGGATCCCTCAGCACTGAAGAACAGAAATGTTACATTATTAATAAGCAGGGGAAAGAGGAGGTATATAGCAGTGTAGTTCTTATGTGGATTGAGGTACTGACAGTGAAAGCACATCTGTTAGCCTCATATCCACCAGATGGTTCCTTTCAGCGCCTGAAGTTACTGTCATTTATTTCATCAGTGATTTAGTTCAGGGCTTGCTGAGGAGTGGACACATCCCAGATATGAGAATAGTGGTCTGGCACCTGAAAACTTTGCTAGAAATGTAAATCTGTGGAAATACTTCAGCAAAAAGTTAAAGACTCTCTCAGAGTTTTCTTTTGAATGGTATGAACTGATTAAAAAAAGATAAACCAATTTTTTTATCAATATGAGACAAGTTAAGCTCTTTCTTTTTATTGTTATTCTTTCTTGGAAACAAGTTTTGAGAGAGAAGGCAAGTCACTTTTTGTTCACTAATAGTTTGGAAGCTGATTCTTTTCCAGTTTAACAAAACAAAAACAACAAAATGGAAGAGTTGTTAAAAGGCTGAGCCAAAAATAATTCAAAGTTTCAGTGTCTGAGTAGCTCCTCATGCTCAGATCTTCAGGGAGGTTTAAACCAGGGCACTGTTTTCTCCTCGGGGTGGACTCTGAGGACACACGTGGCTGGCCAGGGCAGCATCACTGAGAGGCAGGGACTGAACGGGCTGTTCCCAGTCAGTCAGATGTCTGTTTGCTGATCTGGGGACCCTGTAACCTGGGAAGATTTGATGCATTTTTAACTGAGGTTCAGTAGCAAGGCCACATACCCCCATGTCTGTCTGAATCTTCAGACATCCTAAAATCTCATTATGTTGTAAAGTTTCACCTTTCAAAGAGGATACCATAACCTTCTGGGCTCCCAAACGAGACATCAGTTTTATTCTCTGGTTTTTAGATGAAAACCAAAATCTTTCTTCCTTGCACGCTTGTCTGTTGATCTAGCTGTCCCATCTCATTTTCACAGCAGCTGATGCTTGGGCTTTGGCTGTGGCTTGAGATTGTTTTCTAGGAGGCTGAAGCCAAATGGAAGAACACTCAAACGTAATTCCAGTTTCATCCTCTGTGTTAGGCAGAAGATCATTTGTGATATCCATGTTTATTATGAACTGTGATGCTGAAATCTTTGACAGATGTTTCTAGCAAACTATAAGAACAGAAGTATTGTGAGATGAATGGATTCAGCCTCTTGAGTTCATGATGGGTCTTGAAGCTGAGCTGAGGGGAACCGGTTTTTTTTGTCAAACTCAAAACACGTTAACCGGAAGATGATGACAAGGATGAAATGGAGTGGAGGCCTTTTTGCCTATTTTTCAGAGGCTGAGACAGAGTCAAAATTTTTCATTTTAAGATTTGTTTGAAGTGTGTGTTTTACCATTTCAAAGTTCTCTTTTAGAGGTTCAAACCAGTAGTAATAAAATTAGAAATTTGGCCAAAGCTAAAATGCAGAATTTTGAACAGAAAGAAACAAATCGCTCCCACTGTCCTTTCTAAGCCTTCAGATTTCTTGCAATACTGTTGAAGTTGCATGATGTTCTTTAGTGGAGTTGAATTTGCATGACATTTTTATGGTGTTGCTCTGAATTCAGCAGTCTGACAGCAGCCAGAATGCAGTTTTTGTTCCTTTCCAGTGCGGCATCTATCTCTCCCTATTTTTGTAATGTAGTCCATTAGTGTAGTTGTACCATCTTAATAGCCTCAAATATCCAAAAGCACACCCACCAAAGACTGATGATGGCCAAGGGGCACTGCTGGAGTGCAGGATGCCAAGGTTACATCCCTAGTGCACAAGCAAGTAAAATTCTGCCTACAGAGAAATGACTTCTGACTGTTGTAGCCATAGCTTTTGGATACCTAAGCTGGTCATTGCTCTATTAAGGTAAAAAGGTGTCCTTTTTTGGGCTGTGAAACATTGCAAGATAATTTAAGAGTCTGATGGATCCGATGGTCTCTCTTTTCTGCCGTGGGGAATTACCATTCCAGATGTGTGATCCCCATGGGGACAGTTCCTTGTAGCAGGGGTTAGGCACATCTGTGTAGCTTCCGAAGAGCACTGCAAACTCACTTTTCCAATTTCATGCGGAAAAAAATAAGTTTTTTTTAAAAAAAATAGGTTTGGTCCCTTTTGGGGAAATAAGCTTTCAGGTTGCTTTGGAAAGGACTGTTGATGCCACAATGTGAGGTCTTGGAAATTGCAGTCACTTGCAGGACAGAGGTTTTGGACACTGCAAGAACCAGAGCCCATCCCAAGACTTTGCTATTGCTTGCAGAGGAGCACGCCACAGCCTCTAGTTCAACAGACTCTTGCAACCTATGTTTGAATCCCACAAATTTAAGAGATTTAAATGTGTTAAATGTCTTCTTGGGCATTTTCTTATCCCTTTGAGTCCTGCTGGCACTTGTGAATGTAACAGGGTTCAGCACAGAGTCCAGTTAGTGAATAAAGGCTGATCTACTACAGGAAAATAAGCTAAGGGGAATTGCTACAGACAAGGATCCATTTTGCCAGATCACTATCTACTTTCAGGCCAAATTACAGCTGATCTGCTCATACCTTGGCCAAATCAATCTGCCCTTAAAAGAATGATCTATCAAAGAAAGTCTAAATATATCTAGCCTTGGAGAAAGAGCTCCCAGCAATTCATCATGGAGGGAAGTGACAGAGCAGTTTAAAGGTATTCTCAGTGCAGCTCCTTCGCCTGTAGCTGACCTTTCTGCTTGAAAAGAGACTTAATTCTTTCAGACTGTCAAGACCTCATTCTTTGGAGGCATCACTATTCACTAAAAGGGAAAGTGCCTGCACCACAAGATATTTTTATTCTCACCAGGAAGCTACAAGAGCATTAATTTAAATGCATTAGCAAGACATTACATATTTGTGCACATTGGAGAGAAGCCCGCGTTTCTCCTCACTACCTCAGCTGCCTTTTGGCATTTCCTTCTGTGCCATAGCTGTGCTGGACCAGAAGTGTGACTTGCTGCTACTGGAGACTGAAAGATGGAAGGGAAGGAGGTTCAGGAGGCTGAATCTGGGATTCCCAGGTCTCACCCCAGCGGCTCACACCATGGCACAGAGCAAGCCGCTTGGCCCATGGTTTCCAACATCTGTCCTTGAATCACCTAGGCACAAGACGTATTAACCACCAGAAGTTCTGCACTGACAGAATACCTCTGCATTTCCCCAACAGATTTCCAGCAAGCTTGGAAAGAGTAAAACACTTTAATTAGTTGGAAATTTTCAATATGGATTTCAGGGTCTAGACTGGCACTTGTCATGTTTGAAAGCCCCAGTGCTTACTGATCCGCGCCTTGATTTCCCTACCTTCAAATGGGACTGATGTGGCAATAATTAGTATCTGGAAAGCATTTCAGATGCTTATACAGTGCATTCCCTGGAGCCAGCTACCTACAATCAATGGGTTATAATGGCCTCATATTATCACAATAATTAAATACTTCCAGCTCTTCACTTAACCAATGTTTACAGTGCACCAGTGAGATAGAGGAAATCTTAACTTATCTGGTCGACAGAGAACACATGTAAAGGAAAAATAAGTACAATATTCAGAACATCTCTATAATATGCAAAAACCTTTCATGTGCAATTAAACATCAAAGAACTGTTTAGGCAGCTTAGACCACTTAATTTTTAGGACTGCAGGAGTCCACTCAGAAGTTTAAAGAACTGCATCCATGTACTGCAGTTTGGATCCTGATAATCAAAATTATACAGACTATGATTGGAGCAGATGTACTTCTGTGTCCCTCTTCAAGACATTCACTATGTTTCTAAATAAAGACCTTCAGTAAATTGTTGCTGGGCAGAAGGAGAAATACTTATTCTCTGAGGTATCTATCTTACTAGCCAAAGCCTTTTGCAAATTACTGGTATTGCACTTCTGTTAACAAGCAGATATTGAATGCATACAACAATTTAGAGATTATTTTTGCTTTTGTCACACTTATATTGTATCAAATGTAAGACTGTAGTGACTGGATCAAGAATAGGTTATAGAGGCATTCTGTAAATAAAAGCATCTAAAATTTAATGAAAAAAAAAAAGTTCTGGCATTTTTAAAATAAAAGTATCTAAGATTTAATGCAGAAAGAAAAAAAAAAATCTAACATTTTTTGTCTGAATGGCTGGTTTCAGTTCTGCCTTCCCTTTCCTTCCTCCTTCAACCTGGAAAAAAAGAGTCAATCTGTAACAGTCACGCTTATAGTGTAGCTATATATACATACATTCCTTTTACTATAAACAAACACACAGGCGAGAACCATAATCACAAATGCTGTCTCACCAAAACCGTGAACTTTTGTTGACCTGCCCCTGTGTTTTGTGTACTTGGAAGAAAATAGAGACTAAAAAGATGGATCAGAATAAGACAACACATTCTGTGCATAGCATGGTGCAAAGTGCATCTCCAGTGTGATTACCAGGAACCAAGTGGGACTGTGTTTCAAACTGATTTTGAGTCATGTAATGTATCCCTCAGAGAACTGACTGCAACATAAGTCACGGCAGACGGACCATCCTGTGTTTGGAAAACATACTCCATTTGATGCATCTTCAGAGTAATACTGAATAATAGAAGATATTGTGTATCATCTTAAATTTTTATGATACAGCACTACAATACAGGTCAAATAGAAACGGTCACTCTTAAAAACAAAACAAAACAAAAAAAACAACAAAACAAAAACCAAAGTAAAACTCTAGGAAGTCGGTGGGTAACTTTGCTTTGACTTCTGTGAACTTTGCTAGGTCAGACTGCTCATATCCTTATTTGCTCAGAGTCCTTCAAATATGGTGTCTGATGCCATTTTCTAGTCTTGAGATGAAGAAAGCAGATTTTTCTGGCAGTTTCTGAATGAAAAATGAAAGGAACTCGTGCTGTCCATTTGTTTCTACTTCCTCTTATTACTCTCATATGTAAAATTGCTCATAAGCATTCATAGAGAAATTACAGTTCAACCTCAAGTAACTGGAAAGATCTCCTCATTAGGCCTGACCCAAAGGCCACCTAATAATTCCACCATTCCTAACGGACTTTTCCATCAGATGCCTGACAAAAGATTCACTGAAACCTACAGTAAATTTGGTGCAGTGTCAAGAGGAGTAAATTTTAGCAGTGTGTGGGAGACACCCCTGGACTTTTGTAAGATACCCTTGCCTCAGCCTTATGCCCTACATGCCTTCAAATCCAAAACTCCCACTGCACATTAAATTCCTACTTTTGGTTCAGGAGGTTAAATCTCTTTATATCATCACCATCAATAAACATGAGTGAAACTCTCTGCTTTATGTGAACTACAATAGCAGAGAACTTCTTGTTGGCTTAAAGGGATACTGAAAGAAAGAGGAAAGATATAAAGACCTCCACTTTAACAACATCTACTGTCTGTGCACTATGTGTGATTTGAGAAGCATTAGCATTTCGTTTTGGTCTTGTAATTAGGATTGTGCTTCATTATCCTACTGTAGTTCCCACTGTGACACACTCCCAGTTATCTTTCTAAAAGAAATATTTCATGCACAGTATCCAATTCTGTCAATTGATTACAAAAGCTTTGGAAGTTTCTCCATGTCTTATTTCAAGATAGTATTTAAAGGAAAATAAAATAAAATAAAATAATAAAAAATAAAAAACCCCACAACAAAACCAACAAACAAGCCAACCATTTATTCCTATGGAGTTATTATATTCTTGGGAATGATTTCAGACAAGGCAGTTCATTTCTATAGAGCTGAATACTCGGAATATTGTGGGGAAAGATATCTTTTGGTAGTTTGTTTTTTCCCCCTTTTCTTTGCAGGATAGCCCTCCTTTGAAGAGGGGAAAAAAGCAATCCACATTAATCAACTGATATAAATGTGATGTGGAGGAGGGGATTGGATCATTGATTTTTTTCCCCAAAGGACCCTGAGGACACTCTTCTATATACTGTATAGAAAGAGTCAGTTTTCAGTTCAAGAAGTCTTCGAGGTTGTCTCTAAGAAGTATATCCAAAGAGCTCCATCTCTTCCTTCTTCTCATCACCTCATCTGCCAGTATTCTGCCTTTTCTTTAACAATCAGAGCCTCTTCTTGTACAAAGCATATGTTCGTAGCTAATAAGATGATGTTGCCAGTGATACATATAATCTAATGTTCCTGTGTGCATATGTTAACTACAGTATTCATTTTGAGTATCCTTATATTCAGAAGGGAAAAGGTCTTTCCTATATTTATGCTAATTAGCATAACATACTCTACCCAGAATTCATCATATTTTGCTAAGCCCTGCCAGAGAAAATGTATTAATAGCTGAACTGTTGCAACCCTTTATTAATATCGGCATTGCAAGCTCTGTACCAATTTTAAGGCTTACCAAGAAGACAGGATTTGTGTCCTTATTCCTAAAATCTTCGTAACTAAGTAATCTGAGATAATGAAAAATAGCTTCAGGGGAAACAGCTTGGGTGTAAAGGCAAGCAGTGTTTAACTCCACACTGGATTGTTGTGCCTTGTAGCTGTTGGATCAGTGACATGACTCCAGGTCTGGCCTTAAAAAATGACCTAATTATGCTTCATCAGTTCCCAAACCTTTATGAAAGGATTCCTAAAGATGATGAATTCTTCCAAGAACTGCTTGATGTGAGAGGAAATTATATCTACAAAGCAGAAGCAGACCCGCACATTGCATTGTGTTGGCTCCACGTTTAGGAGGAATGCAAAAATCAGAAGTGACAAATATCTAGAGACATTGAATAAAACCTGAGGTCATGGCAGCACACTAGATTCTTTTCTCCATGCAGATGGACAAAAAATCTACAGGTTTAGTAACAGGATATTTCTTCACCTCCAACCCAGGGGAACATCACATTCTTCCTCATCCCAGATAAGACAATACCTTCACCTTAAATCTTTGCCATGAAGGCCTGGGGAGGCCCACCTGATAGGAGGACTTCCCAAAGCATCTGAAGTGGGGATGTCTGGCTCCTTGGAAAGCTCTGGTCTGACACTGCTTTGTTCCCACTATGACTCACTTTAATCTTCTCCTTCCCTTCACCTCAGCTTCACTCTTTACTTGCTGCTCTTACATTTTTAGCTTGTCTGGGCTTGGGACATAATTTTTACAAAGAAGTGGAAAACAGAGGGAAGGTTAACATACCATGTGAGGTCAGCACGTTGCCTTGTATGTCATATACTCTGTCTGGGGGATCTCTTCTGTTGAAGTTCTTTAGCAAAGGAACTTCTTTGCCTGCATACTAAAAGGACTCATTCTTGTGTTCCTAGGTACAACCTGACAAAAATGTGATTAATATAAACCTCCAGAAATTACCACTGTTTAAAAAATAATAATAATTGGGAAAATGTGAAAATATGGAGAGAAGGAGAAAGGAGAAGGAGATGCATTACAATTTGTAGAAGAAGAGATGCATGGCTATAAAGCAAAAAGACAAACATGAGATAACTGCAAAACATCATGATATGTGAGCTACCTTCTAGTGCCTCTGTATAGGCAAAAGAAATCACTGTGGCAGGGGCTACAGATGAGCACCACACCAAGGAAACAACTTTATCTAGGCAGAAGTTTCACCAATTGGCTATGCTGACCAAGAACATGAACAAATAGTAATAGCCCCATAGCTCCATTTGGCATAGTTTTTACAAGCCAAGCCAGCCTAGTGCAGAAGTAGCTGTCCTAGCAAGACAAACCCCTACAACTGATGGTGAACACCAGAGCAGACAAACACTTTTGTTTCCCAAGCCATAAGATGAGGACTGTGTCCTCAGGTGCCAACAACTTTCCTTTGCCTCTTTTTCCTACCACACTCTTTATGCTGGACTGAAAGGTCATTTGAGATCCCACTGGCTTTTAATGAGGTCTAAATTTCACTAAAACAATCTTTCCCATGCTATTAATGTTTTAGAATTTGAAGAATGTTAGTTTTCTGAGCTGCTGTCTCTTCATCTTCCCATGTTGCTCTATTTCATCAATATAGCTCATTTCTAAGGTGACTTTTTTTGTTAGGATTATTCATTAAGCTTTTATATGAACAGGGAGATATGCATTTGAAGGCTGCTAAACCTGACCATTTTTCTTTAATGCAATGAAAATGCTCTATTTTTAGTAGAAAGCCTGTCAAACGCAGTCTCATTGGGATCATAGAGCTGTGGTGGGGTAGCTGAGAAGAGTGCTCAGTGGATGGACAAAAGCTCTTCAGGAAGGACAGTCTGGAAAGACTAGCAAGTTGCCCTTTACACAAGAGCAGCAGGAAGACATGGAGCTCTGCCTAGGAATGGATGGATGATGAGGAAGCTTATGGGTCAGGAGTAGTGGTCAGACAAACAGAGGTGATATGGTGACAGATGTCTGCTACAGGGCACCTGAGCTGAAAAAAAGCAGTAGATGATGCCTACTTTGGTGTGTTGGGAAGGACTTATATCAGAGAAAGTTCATGGAGGACTGTCTCCCATGAGAGGGACCCCATGCTGGATCAGGGTGAGAGTGTGAGGAGTCCTTCCCCTGAGGAAGAAGCAGTGGCAGAAACAACAGATGAGGAACTGATCAAAGCCCCCATCCCCTGCCCCCCTGTGCCACTGTGGGGAGGAGTGAGAGAAATCTGGAGTGCAGTTGAGCCTGGGAAGAAGGGAGGGGTGGGGGGAAGGTGTTTTTAAGATGTGGTTGTATTTCTCACTGTCCTACTCTGATTGGAAAATTAAGTGGTGGTAGCATTTACATTAAATTGATTTCCTCCACATTCCTTAAGGGGAAGGAGTGAGCAAGTGGCTGCATGGTGCTCAGTTGCCCTCTGGACTTAAACCACGACATTCAGACAACTGGAGGAAGCCTCACATTCACAGACTCTAGTCTTCGTGAGGCACTTGAATCACTCTGGTATCTCCTGTAGGGGCAACACATCAGGTCATAAACAATCCGCTGTCAGGCTTAAAGTGTTATCAGCAGCAGTCTAGCCAAGGGCCAGTCACTAGTGGTGTAATCTGGAGTTGATCCTGGGGCAAATATTGTTTACCATATACATTACTGACTTAGATGATTGGACTGTGTAGCCTCTTTCAGGTGATACAAAATTGGAAAGAGTGACGGATACAGGAGAGGGGCATGCTGCCATTCAGAGGTACCTTAACAGGCTGGATAAATGGGCTGACAGGAATCTCATGAAATTCAATACATGGAAATGGGAAGCCCTGTGTCTGGCAAGGAACAATCCCATGCACCAGAATGTGCTGAGTGCCAACTAGCTGGAAAACAGCTCTTCAGAATAGGACCTGGGAGTCCCTGCTGGATACCAGGTTGATCATAACACAGAAATTTGTCCTTGCAGCAAAGACCAACGTCTTCCTGGGCTGCATCAGAGAAAGTATTGCCAGCAGAATGAGGGAGGTGATCCTACCCCTCTATTTAGCACTGGTGAGACACATCTACAGGCTGTGTCCAGTGCTGGGCTCCCCAGTACAAGAGAGACATGGACATACTGGAGCAAGTCCATTGAAGGGCTGTGAAAATGATAAGGGGATTGGAGCTTCTGTCACACAAAGAGAGGCTGAGAGAGCTCATACTAACCAGGCAGAAGCAGAAAAGCATAAGGTGAATCTTATCCCTGTGTATAAAAACCTTTTCATGGAAATAAAGATGATGGAGCCAGTCTTCTCAGTGGTGTTCAGTCATAGCAAAAGAGGCAATACACACAAGTTGAAATACAGGAACTGCCACTTAAAATAAGAAAAAACCTTTGTATTTTGAGGGTGGTTGAACACGGGATGTGTTTCCCAGAGAGGTTGAGTGGTCTACATCCTTGGAGATATTCAAAACCCAACAGGATATTGTCCTGGGCAGCCTGCTCTAGGTGACCCTGTTTTGAGCAGGGAATTGGACTAGGTGAGCTCCAGATGTGCCTTCGAACCTCAATGACTATGTGATTTTGTGAAATACAGACTGTCCAACCTGCTTAGTGCCTGGATGCAAAAATACATTCACATATTATTTAGTTGAAAGTCAGTCACTGTATAATTCATATTCTGAAGTTACATAAAAGAAAGGGTGACAGGAGCATTTTGCTTGGTGCTTCAATAAAACAAATTCTCTTAAGTCACACTTCAAGATCACTGCCTCCATCCCAGCTAAGACCTGAAGACTTCTACTACATATCTGATGTGCTCAAATCTTTAGCCCATATAAGAGCGTTATTTAGTTCTTAAACATGTGACTTTTCATCAGTTTTATTGGGGTGGTGGGCAAGACAAGAGAGACAATGGGTCAATAGCTGACCTAGAAATTAAAGCCAGCCTTCAAGTTTAAGGAGCTCCACCTATGAGATTGGACCAATGTATGTGACACTAAGATATGTTCTTGCTATTAGTCTGTTAGCAGCTGGCTGAAATGAAAGCTCCGTAACTGAGGTATTTTCAGTGTCATTGTTCAGATTTGAGCAAGATTTGTCCTCTTGCAAGAGGATGTTCTGAGTTTACAGTTTTAATCGTCCAAGGATAAATTGCTGGGGGAAACCAGATACTGTTCGTTTGCTGTCTCAACACAGTAATTCTGTATAAGTCAGCACAGAAGATACACAGATCAAACTGAAATGGCAGACACTGCCATGATTCTGTTTCTCCTTCCATCAGAAGTTCTTGGTGGAGAATTTCCTCTGGCATTCAGGGCCCTCCTCTTGCATGAATCTCCATATTTTTCTGCATCCTTATGGTACAGTTTAGGAAGAACGGTGTCCTCTAGAATTTAATTTTCTTCTACTTCAGTCTAATGATTTCCTGATCAGCCCCAGCAGGGATTCAAACTTCCTAACAGATTATATATAGTAGCAAGAAACCAATAAATACATTTTGATTATGCAGTGGTGCTCAGCTGTACCTCTTGATACAGCAACGAAGAGGAAGTGCTCCCTAGGATCATCTTGAGGGTGATAAGGAGAGGGATTAGGAAGTGAGAACCAAGGTGCTGAGAGTCCTGTGGCTAAGCAAAGGCAAAGATATTTGCAGTCAGCAGAATAATGATGGATGAAAATGGCTTTGAACATCTCAGAGCAGCTGGAAATTACTATGTGCATGGCTTTGCCCATGTAGAACCATAACTAGAGAGTCTGGGAGAGACATGCTGGAGGTTGCTCCGAGTTACAAGTCATCTGAGAGTAACCTGAACTGGCACAGCTTGTCTCCTGCCAAGCCATGAAATGTGTTGCAGGTCCCTGAGATCTTGGCAGCATTCTCTGACGTGGCAGAGAACAGAGCTGGGGCCCTGCAAAAGCCCATCCAGCAAGAGCTGAGAAGGAGGCTGAGTCCATCTTCAGAGTTATAGTTATTGGGTAGGGCGTCTTGGTTCAGATGATGTTGCATTGATCCCTGGACAAAAAACCTTGGCCAATGTTCAGTGGAAAATATAAGAATTAGGCTATCAGTTGCAATACAAGAGAGACACAGGTCAAATCAGGAGAACTATATATTGGAATTAATGAATGAGGAAGGAAACAGAACAATTTCTGCACTGTGAGATCCAGCCACTAAGTATGGAGAGAGAGGTATAAAAGTATTGCTTTTGTGCCCACTAGCTCAGCCCTATGAGTCACTGGGTCAGTTCCATCCCAGGTTTAACGCGGTTGTTGTCAGTGGAGTCAACAGCAGAAAGAAATTTAGTCTTTCCCTTTTCTAGAAGCAAGCTGTGATCTTTAAGTTCAACTACCTACTTTAAAACATCAGGGAGAAACTACAGATCACAGAGGCTGAGCACTATGTTATTAAAGCAGGTGAGTTAAAGCTCTCCAGTTTACAACGAGGATTGTGTCTGGCTCCTAACAGTTGTTATATCTGAGCTCTCCCTAAGGGCCAAACATACTTTCTCCTTTCTGTCATACAAGTACTTTTTCAGCTGGGTTTGTGGAGCAAAGATGACACTCAGTGGTTAGTTAGGTTATCACAGGTGTGTGTTTCCAGCAGTTTTCCAGAAGGACTGCTCTGAGATGCTGTTGGCAGAGGCTGTTCACAGAGCCTGCAGTGCCATGCTGGGTACAATACCATCTCCAGATTTCCAGCGAAGGACGGTACTCCTGTCACATGCATACCAACCAGTGATTTATTTTTCCTATACATTTTTAACAAATGCATTTCTTAGCAGAATTTCTCATGGTTTTTAGGAGACGGAAGAAAAAGATTTGAGGAATGTCCCTATGGAATTTTTCTTCTTTATATTCTTTCTAGAAAATAGAATTACCTGCTTTTTGTAACCACAGCCACAGCTTTCCATATGCTGTTAGGAAAATCCTTTGCTTCTTAGACCCAAAGCCCTTTGCAAGCACTGTAGACACTGGCTTTCCCAGTATGCAGCTAAGGTGGAGACTTACATCAGGACCGCCGTGGTGAAGCAAGGCAAAGCTAATATTCATGGGCCAAAAGAAGGATCCAAACAAGCCTTTACCTAGTATGGAGGAGATTTGGATTTCAGGGGGTTTAGCCTGTCCCCCAGTGCCCTCCTACCAACATGGTTGATGCAGTACACTGGTGTGGGAATGGAAACCATCTAACCTGGCCACTTTGTGACTGGAAGACCTTACAAAAGGCCACCAGCTGTATGGTATGTGCTACACAGAGTGTATATATGCTGGTTATCTCTGCAGTACGTGCTTGTCTGTCTCAGCACCTTCTGGTTACACCTGGTCCCCTTCCCAGACAGGGAGTTATGCACAGGCTCTTGCATTAATTAATGTTGTCACACAGCTTCCCCTTCCTCCCAGGAAATTCCCCAGAGGAAGGCTGCGAGCAGCCTGGAGCTTCGATCACGATGTCTTCACTGATGAGTTACCCAGACAAAATGAGCTGTGCTCTCCATCCCATTTCTCAAAAAATTGGTGTCTGTGTCCCAGAATGAATGTGTCCAAGAGCCTTTTTCATTAGCAACATAAATACAGGGAAGGCAGAAATTCAATTCTTCCTGCTCCCTGCAGGTCTCTGGCATTGAGGAATAAGGTGTATTAGCAGAAGAGCAGAGACAAGCTGCACCACTGTTGCCTGTGGTCTTTCTGGGTTAACAAAGAAGAGCTGGAGCCCTCAAGGCTGGTCTGGCAACTTTTGCTGTTATTAGCTGATGTATCAGGGGAGAAAAGTGAATGGACAGAACAAGTACTATGTCTAAATAGAGTAATGCTCCTTTGGGTAGTGATTGACACTGGGAAGTGATTGGCAAAGTCCTTTTTAATGATGATCCTCAGCCTGATAAAGACAGCAAGAGGATCTCCCACTGATGCCAAGCAGAAATTTGCAGAGATCAAGGACAGAATAAAGCATTCCTGTAGTGAGCAAACTCTGAAAATATTTGTGTGATTTCTAATGTTCCACTTGCTGCAATGGAGAATATCCTTTGCAGTGCTTCATCCTATTTTTTCTTCCTTTGCAATCTGAGTTGATTTCCCATGTCTCTTTCTTTTTTACCCCACTTTTCAGACTCTCCCTGGCTGCCCCACGTAGCAATGAAGTCAGTATAGAGCTTTTATTAATATTATTGTCTAGATTTGACATTAGGCTTTACAATTATTAGTCAGCTTGAGGTCTCAAATAGGAAACACATGCCTATGATTACTCTTACACTCCTTCGACACTTGTTAGTACAGGGACCGTGTTTTTGCCCTGTGTCTGCAAGGCACAGTGAATGATAGCAAGTCATATCATAACTACCCTAATGGAGAAAAATAGTGCAGCTACTATCAACAAGGATAATAATGAGTGGCAGGTGCAGACATCATTCAGAGGAGATGTTTTGGGCTGACTGCAGCAGAAGTAGATAATGCTGCAATAGTGCTTGTATTTGGTAAGTTTTGTTGGCAGATGTGTTGGTGATTTTGAATACACATATATGTATACATTTATAAGCTTATATAGACTTGATTATTCATACTATGCAGAATAACTGCCAAACATACAGGTAGAGTGAACACCTCAACCTGGACAAATCCTGTTGCCAGGCTTAGGTTTTGATTCCTCATATCGCTAGGTTTTATTATTTGTTTTTAGCACTCAACCCTGGATCAAAATAGATATGACACATTCTCCTCATCCCTTCAAAACGGAGTGTGATAAAGTGATGCTTCTGGACTGTATTCCTGGGACAGCACTCCTCAAGCTACAGGCTTTTTGCAGAGAATCATCTCCTACATAAACTAACATGGAACCAAATGCTGACATGTTTTCTTAAACCCAACTTCCTAAAAGCAGTTTAGGTGTCTGACACTACTAAAATCAAAGCAAACTGGTTTTCTATGTGTTCCTGAGTGTTCATTGTTAAAACAGATGCCTGGGAGATCACTAAAGGGTATTTTTGCAGGGGTAAGGACTGACTAGACTAACCTAGGATTTGCTTTATTTCACATTTGTTGCCTTTAAGTCACCAACTTCAATCTATTCCCACTGTTATTGCTTTCTCCTTCAAAACTCACTTCTCTCCACCAAAATCTTTCTAGCATTATGTTATTACTTGTTTCCAACTTGCCTAAAATTTCTGAAGTTTAAATGGATGCAGTTCAGTTTCAGAATTCAAACAATAAAAAGTATAACCAATGAGCAAGAAAAAGCAATGTTATCTGCCCTTGGTGTGTTGCACGCTGCAGAGGTCAAACTAGGTCAAGCTCAGTTCACAATAATATATACTCTTGTCAGTACACCCACGAGAACTCCATTAGGGCTGGCACCAAAGACCAGAAACTTTCTGAGAGTGTTTTGAAAATGGTTTGTGAACATCGAAGTCCTTCAGACTTCAGCTAGAGTTTCTAAACATGACTTATGTAGGCTTCATAAGAATTTGGCTTGCATGCTAGCAGAGTATTCAGAAAGGCCCGTTGTCCTTATACTCTAACAGATTAGAATACAAATGCCTAAAGAATCCTGAAACTAAAGTGAAATCAATATGTCATTAGCCTTGAACAGAAGCATGCAAACTTATATTTGATAATGCAAATAGGTTCATGAGTCCAGAAATGGGTAAATGGAAGGAGAAGCACGTTACGGTAAGTAAAGTTTGCAAACGCTACAAGTCAGGAGCTGCTGTTTTGCAACTACTTCCCATGCAATGTGGAGTGGGAGAAGCCTGGGTCTCCGGAACAAAATTATACTGGCTTCTTTAAAAAAGTGTAGTTTCTCTACTGCTTTATAGGCTCATATATAATTCACTGCTTATGGTTCCCTTATGCCTCCTTCATCATTATTGCTTTCTCAGTTTCTTTCTCCTAGTCAGTGTTTCACCTGATGTTGTTCTCCCCACATATATGTACTTGCATTATCACCGAGTCTCATTTTGTTATTTCCTGCTTTTATTAACTTCTAAGAAGGCTTTAACAAGTACAGTGTCTGTCCTTTGTGACTATTGTATGCCCATCAGCTGTCATTACTGGGATCAACAAGGACCTAAATACCTCCATGTTCTCCAGTTTTCTCTGTAATCTTATCCGTAGTTGCAATTGCTATCAGTACATTTCCCAAACTGAGTGCAACAAAGGAAGAGCATCCTAACTGACACTCTTTTTCTTATATTCTTTCTGTATACTAAAAAGACATTCTTGAAGTAGGACAGTTCTTTTCAGTCTGGATCTTTATCTTTGGCAAGGTTGACTATTAAAATTTCACTGCTTTCACATGCTGCCCTTCTCTCTGTACTGGCTGTCAAGTATTTGGAATGTCTGTAGAATCCTCCTTAATCCTGTGGTTTTGGAAATCTCTGTTTCCTACACAGTGGTTGAATGCTACCAATGACAAGAAACCACCCTACTCCTTGTTTTCATTTTCTTTAACATAACAAACACTTTACTTATCTTTCTGGTACCATTTCAAAAGAAGGCTTAGTCTAGGCAGAAGAAAATCACAGGTGGGTGCACATAGCTGAATTTAGCTGCTGAGGTAAGATTACCCTTCACAAACATTTGCACAGCCCTTAGGAAAAATAGTATCTCAAATTCAAATTCAAATCAGGTTTAGTTCCAACACAAGCTTTTGGAATGAGAAAGAGTAGCTAGATCAAGATGTCCAAAGAAGGGCAGTGTTTCAGAGAAAATGTCAACTGGGAAGCAGTGGGAAAGTGTGACTGAGTGTTTTAGGAGTCATGGCATACAGGCAAGGCTGCTGTGGAAGGATAAGCAGTATCTTACACTCACTGAGGCCAGAACAAATGGTGATGCCTTAACCTACATCAAGGAAACAATATGGCAGTACATACTGCTTTTACAGGTACATTAGGCAAACATCTGAGAAAATATTGGGTATAGCTGTTCTGACCTTGGGGAACTGGGTCTCTGTGTGCCCTCAGTGCTCTAATTCCCATGGCTCTGGGAGATCCTGCCTTGGTGCTGGGAACCAGACACACCAGTGGTGTGAGAGTTGGCACAGGAAGATTTTGACAGTGAGTCCACACTGGGATTCAGCCTAAGAGCCACATTAGCCATGAAGGGCAAAAGATGTCAGTCTTTCTGGCTGTTCATGTCTCCTTCCCTAGGGAGTAGCTGCTCCACAAGGGAAGTGGAAGGGGGGCCTCAGAGCCAGCTGCAGCTTTGCTGAGGCTTATTCTGCTGGCATAGCCTCCGAGTCATCAATGATGCTGGTTTAATTGCATTTACATACTGCGCTATTTCCAAACACCATGCACAACAACCCTAATTTTGCTCTCAACAAGATGAGATGCCTTTGAGCTTCACTGATAGTCTAACTTTCTGACAGTCAAAGTTTTAACTCACAAGTGACACATAGCCCTGCCTGACAACATGCCACTCAGTATTGATCCCATTTCTTTTTCACACCAGATCTCTCTTGCTCTTTAGATTAAATAATACAAGATATCTCCAGTAGGAGGATTTCATGGCTCTTGGAGAGTAATAATGTGACTGATCTGGTCTCCATCCGCAGACCTGATTCTCCCTGTTTAAATGGCAGTGATTTCCTCTCCTGCTCTGTGCACAGAAGGGACATCTGCAACAGACAGCAGAAGAGCAGTGGGACTTGTCTGCACTGCCAGGGAGTAAAGTTCATAATAGTCTACAAGAGGAATCATTGGTAGGAAGTAGGATAGCAGGGCAAAGGATGAAGTTCAGATTATAGGGAACCTTAAATCATCTCTCTCTCAAAAAATGAAGCAAGTACCTCAATGTGTAGGTAAGGATGGAGTCAATTGTTCTGTTATTAATATCATATCACAAGACACAGCACGTACCGTAGCTTAAATTAGAGTTGACCTATAATTTTTATAGTGGAAGCCGTTCAGCCATGGTTTAAAGGCCTGACATGATGAAGACTTTATCTGATTTATCATGAAGTCGTGACGGTTAATTGCTCTCATAGTTAAACATTAGCTTCATTTTTCTATTCCTGGTTTCAGTTTATAGTCTCTGGGTCTCAATGCAGTTTTGCCCGCTGGATTAGACGATCCATGGTTGTCTGTCAGCTCTTTAAGGAGCAGTTTACAGACTGCCAGCAAGTGTTTCAGCAATGCTGTGGACTCCCCATGTGGAGGCTGGGTCTAGGGTCTCTCTGCAATGTGTGATTTTCAGAGCTCAAACCACGTTCAGTCTGTGCTGCTTGCTCTCACGGAAGAATCACTGGTCACCCTTCTTTTCCCTGAATGACCATATGCAGCTCTCATTAAAACCCAATTCATTGACTTGTGAATCTAACACATGCATTTCATTCTCTGACTTTGATTGGTGCCCTCTTATCTATTATTTGCAAACATGGGAGAAACCACTAGGTATTTCTGAAATGTTCACAAATCTCAAAATTTTCAGTCATTGTGTTAGTGCAAATCTTTCTTTCTTTTTTTTTTTTTTTTAATTAAGTTTTACCCTGTATTCCTTTTTATTACTGTTTAATTCTGGAACAAGAAAAATGCTTAACATCATCTGATAGCTGAACATTGAACATCCAGTTCTATTAATAGACTGAAGTGTTCCTGTTGCTGAGGAAGATTAGTACAACTCTGCTGAATGAAAAGCAAATTTAAAAAAAAAAACACATTAGCATCAATGAGAATGTTTTTGATTATTTGATATAATTGTCCTTTGGTAATGAAATACAAGGTGAAGTTGTAGAAATAATATGTTCTTAATAAAATTGTAGTAAATTTAAGTGCTTTTGTGTGTGTTTGTAATCACTTCAAGAGACTAGCTACTGGTGTTTTCCCCAGGGCAGTATTCCTAGATATCATGCCATCCTCATTAATGAGAAGATGTTAAGATAAATAAAGTACACACCTCCTTAATTTTAAGCATAACAGGTATGACTCTACCTCTTCATTTTGCTGTAAATGAATCCAGAATCTTATGTAATAATTCTGTGTAATAGAACAAAACCTAAACTAACAAAGGCAGCAAGTATTAACAGAGCTTTGTCTAACCACGAAGAGCAGAGTCAACAGTAGTTTACTGAAATGTGTACTTTGTTTTGCTTTAAAATGAAAAGTAATATAGTTGTATTATATGTTTTCATTATATATCATGAAAATGTTTTAAAGATGCAGCAGCATCTTTCCCAACTGACTCCTGGTGAAAAATGACATAGGTAAAAGAAATTAATATGCAATCTAATTAAAATTCTTAAATAGTCCTGGTGATTTGAAGTCCTGTAATTTTTCATTTTGTTAGCACAGGAATTACAATCTTTTGGTTGATTCTGAAAATATCTCCATAAAATTGTTGTTTGGATGCTCTCCTTATCCTTTATATAACATATCTACTCAGACTCCAGAAAAATCACACTCTTCTAAACTGATCTGGGATTGGCATGACCGAAGCTGACTTTGTCCATGGCCTTAGGTAAACATATATCTCTATTATATGTCAAATTGAATTTCCCAAATATGTACTCAAAGTCACAAGTGTTTCAAGATTAGCTTCCAAATAAATCTTGGAAGAAAAATACTCGAGCACCAAAAAGCACAAAGTGTATGAAATCTGAGAAATATTCAGAAATGTGCTGTGACCATGTGGCAGGCCAGCATCTATATTTAACTTTAACCCTCCTTCCTTCTATATGAATGTCAAACTCCTAATTCTATTGCTATTGTAGAAAAGCCACATGTAGTAAGATAAACATTGGAAGTTCTCATATAGACATGCATTCAGCACATAATCAGGTTCCCTGTTGCTCTAAGTAATGCAGACCAAGGGTTGCACAGTAGCTGCAACATGTTGAACTTGTTTTCAAGACTTGCTAGATTCCTGTCTGCCAGGTCAGGCTCAGAGAGGCATCAAAACTGCAGAGAAATTCAGTTCTCTTGCTGCTGACAGTACTTGTTAATCTTGCTTTACAACACACGATGCTATTTGCTTAACTGCCATGTTTGTCCTTGCCATCACAGAAATTTTGTGCTGTAGAATATTTTTTATACGAGGAAGAAAAAAACAGCTACTCTCAGATGTACGAAAGCCACTTATGTGGCTGAATGCAGACATCTCCAAAGGTAACCTGTAAACTGGACCAGGTCTCTTCAGTTATGTCTACATCCCCGCTATCTGACACAAAGGGCAGCTGCCCACCTCTGTACGGACAAATTCTTTCCTTTGTGAAACAGAACAGCTGCATCCATAGTGCCTATGGGGAATGACCCTGGCTTGTGTAAGCTCCTAGGCTGTGTCTGGGGACTTCTTGGGTACATGTTAGTTGGCCCCAGGCGGAAAACACACCCGGAAAAATTTCCACAACGTGTGAAGAATCAACAGCCATAACTTAATAGCACAGATGTAGCCCGATAGTCCTTTTCTAGTTAACCTGAAGAAATAGGCACTTTGTCATAAACACCAAAAGTAGATTACTCATATCTTTAAGCTGCTCATTTGTCTCCATGACTGTAAAAGTGTGAAGAGTGACTAGGAGAGAGACAGGCATCTATATGGTAGAAACCCAAAGGTAGATGAGAATCTCCCTGAAGTGTCTGACAGTTACGCTTCCAACATAATGGCCCATATTAAAGTCAATGGGACTTATTAATAGCTTAGTTTTATGCACATACTTCAAATGTCCTTCTTGCCCATCATTGATTTCTAAAATCAAGGCCAATACTTTTAACCGTGGTTTCACTGAAGCTGATGGCAAATTCCCATTTTCTTCATTGAAACCTGGATTTCCCTGTTAGGGTTCAAGTCTCTAAATAAGAGATGCTTGTTTTAACTGGATTACTTGCCAATGTCTCTGCTGATAGACAGCAGAGACTGACAAAAAACTATTATAATTCTGATATTCTGGACAGCTCTGCTACTCTAGCTCTCCCCCAGCATCTGAAGAATTGGCAGTTCTTAGAAGAAAGTCCATACTAAATTAGGAAACGTTCCTCTCTGCTCTATATTAACAGCTTGCAAGCAGCAGGAGACCAAGGAGTTTTGCTCTATGAATTATTTTTTAAATTGAGAGAATTAGTACTTTTCTTGTCCTCTATTTTTATTGCAACACTTTTGCCAGGACTCCATATGCCAAGATGTAATTAGTTTTCAGAGAAGACATTTGGAGCTCTGGCACAGACCATGGATAGTTTTAACAGCTTCTTTTCTCTTTCTTCTGAATATTAAGCAGGAGCATATAATTGTCTGTGACTTCTTTCAAGGAATCTCTGGAGTTTAAATAATTTTTCAGAATTAAATAAATTAAAAATAAAAATAAGATTAATGCAAGTTTTATTCAAAGAAGATATTTTAGGCACATAAAAAAATCAGGAATTCCTACAGTTATGATAGTTCATTTCAGTGAAAATTCAGCTGTATCTTTTAATTATACATATTCATTTTCTCTCTCTTTCTATATAAAGACAAGAAAGACTGAATAAAGAATGCCAGGTGTGTGCACTAGAGAAGAGCTGATTTTCTGAGAGCAACCATGTCTTTTGGTATTCCTTGTCTCTGAAGTGCTTGATATTCCATTAATTTCTCTTTATATTTTGTGGGGTTTTATTTGCTCAGCAATTTGGTGTTAACCAGACATCTGGAGCTAGCACAATATTTGCAGTGAGCTGGAGGATCATTGGAGTAATTTAAAATTTTTGCTGATATCACTAGGTGAAATGCCACCTCTGCCTTTCGTATCACCCAGACACTGTGCCTGCTCCACATGGTATCAGTCATAACTACACTGCTTCTGAGCTCCTGTAGGCTTGCTGATTTTTGCTGGTTTACTTCCCACTGTCTTTTGAGCCTGATCCAAAGGAAGAAAAACCTCTCAGTCATGGTGATATTCTGCTCCCCTTTGCACTGGAACAAGCATGTGGACAGGAGTGAAGTAAATCAGCCTTGGTTCTAGAGAGTCTGAGGATAAATTAATGCTATCTGACTGCACCCACAGACCCACAGACAGAAGCTGCTGGAGGGTATGTTACCAGTGATAGGCTGATTGGGGGATCTCCTCGTACGTCCTGTTTGTAAGTGCCTGTCCTTTATATGTAATGGCTCCTCTGACTACAACAGCTCTGTGAATAACTTCTGCAAGCATGTCTGGGTCTTTTTGATGAGTTTCACCTCCCAGTTTTCTGCATGACCTTCATCTCTGTGGGTCTGTGTTCTCAAAGCTGACTGGCCTTTTGAAGTGCCCTTTTCCACACTCCTGATCTGGCTCCTCTGTAAACTCCTCTCCAGGCTCTTGTGCAAATGCAGCTATCAGTGGGTCTTGCAATAGCTGCTCTCGATGGCAGAAAGCTCCCTTTACAGATTCCCAGCATAAAAGAGATTGCAAAATCTTTTACTTCTGTAAGGCTCTCAGTTATGGTAATGTACATGTCATAGAGTCCATTATTAGAAGATACTGAGATGTGAGGACACGGGATGGACAAACTGATGACCTTGAGTAGGTCATGCACAGGCGTGACATGACGCTGCACTGTGCATGGCAATGCTGCAGAAGAGCTCTTAGGATGTGCTGCACCCTGTACAAAGAGCTGGTTGTTGAGAGTACATTTCATGTAAGAAAATTTGGCTAATGTAGGAAGACACACCTGAAAAATATATGTCCTCAATTAAAATTGAGTGCTTGCATATGTCCAATTTAAAGACTGATTAGGATTTTAAACTAACAAGGGTGAATTGGGCTGAATACATGGAAGACATAACCAAATTCAAATTCTTCCATAAAATACCTGACTGAAATGCTTTGCTGCTTCACTGAACCTTAGCAATGCACCCGGAGGGCAAAAAAACCAAAGGGATCTCAGTTTGCTCAGCAACTAAATATGCAGAGCTATCAAACCAAAACGATGTCAATGTTCACTGCGCTGGTAACAGACTAATCTGTTGAAAGGCTGGAAGAAATGTGTCTTGGGTCTTACATAATCCGGACAGCTTAGTTTCAGAGGGATGTATTTTTGCATGTCAGAAAGTCAGGCTCTGGCTAATAAGGCGTTTAACATAAATGTCGTGGTTTTGACAGAGAAAAAGTGACAAACAAGCAGAATGTGATGCCTCTCCTACCCTCTGGCTCCCCCCAGAGACGTCTTCAAAACCATGCTAATTAGATGCATGTACAAACTGATGTCTCATGCATTTAACAAGCAAAGGTTTGTTTTCTACTAGCTTATTTCACCAAAAAGTTGTGCAAATCCTCCCTTCTTATCAAAGAACAAGGGATGCTAAGAGTGGCTGAGTACCACATGCTGTGGATCACTTGCCTTCAGCCTTCTGGTGTCGCCCGCCAGCTGACTCCCACAGCCTGAAGAGCTCAGTATGAGGCACCTGCTGTCAGACTCCCTCCATTACTACTAGCCAAAAGTCTTCAAATAAGTGCTGCTTGCTTTCTTCCCCTTTCCTGCATGCACACTCATTCAAGCCCCAAGCCAGCAGGCTAGCTGTCATCATTGGAGCATGATGCTGTGGATAGTACAGAGGGAGGCTTGTGAGAAGCCATGAAAGTCTGGTCAAAATTGTATCTTAATTACAAAATCCAGCATAAGCCAGATGGAGGTTGCTAACACACCCAACTCCCCACAAGTCCCCTCCTCCTACTTACATTCAACATTTCTGTTCATCCTCATCCTCTGCATGTCTAAAGGGGGGCTTCCTACGTTTGCTTCATCTGTTCTCCAGGCTGTTGGGACCACCTCTAGATAGACCTTCCATTGTTCCTTAATTTTATTCTCTGCACTCTTATAGAAGATGTCAATTTTTTCCCCCGAGGATGACCAAATCCACTTCTTCCAATGAAGAACAGTCTGTTCTTCAAACTCACAATCCCAGAACAAAAGTAATATCAGAATCAAACTGAGCATGGAGGTATTTCTTTTTATATTTCAGTGCCTTAAATCACTTGGCTATGTCTCAAACAGCAAAGTTCTCATAGTGAAGGTTAGCCTGGAAATGTATTTTTAAATGTGGAGAAAAAAAGGCTAGATGCAGAGAAACACCGCTGTGTTTATTAAAAAACTTTCCTTTGCTGGACTGATAAACACAAGTAAATGTTTTCTAGGTCGTGCTCCAATATTGGCTTATCTTTCCTCCTAGTTATAAGATCGTGAATGGGGAAGAATAATCAGTGGTTTTCTGCATTTGAACTCACCTTCCTAAACATGGAAATGTCAGAAGGAGATGCAGAAAGTTGATGCATTTTTGTTCGTTTTGTAGTTGTAACAAGATCTTGGAAAATTTGTTGTTTCCTTCAAAATTACTTTACCTTTGGCCACAAGGTGCAGCATGGTGATCTCCAGACATTCATAGCAAACTTCATATGATGGGAAAAATGGTGTGGAGGTATCAGAAAAAATTCAATTACGAAATGTTTGGGTTTGTCTGCATAAGAAGTTAGACATATATTTACATCAAAGTATCTAGTTTAAGAGTCTACTCATCCTACAGAGAAACTTTCTGAAAGTTCCTTTTTCTTTCCATTGACTATGAGGGATGCCAGTGCATCACTTAAATTTAGGTGAGGCAAACCATACTCGTTTGTTCTCTGAAAAGACCCATGATTTGCTCTAAAGATGGATGTGGGGCAGAGATTGATGCTGACCCTCTTAAGAAGTGGCTTTCTGACCATATTTTACTTTTTAGATCTCTTTTTCCCTGTCTTGCCTGTAAAAATAAGTCACTTCTCCGTAATTTATGCAGTGAGTTCAGTAACCGCTCTGTGCTGTCAAGCAATGTGTCTCAGACATACCCTGTATTCAACTCTCTAAATGACATTTTGCTTGGAGTAACAAGGATGACATCAGTTCGCAGATTACATGCAGTCATATTTCCCAAGTAACAAAGTCTTTAGATTATACAATCCCCAGGGTAGGATCCAGCACTTCCTGGACAATTACTTTTATGTGCTGTGGCAGTCTACTGACACATTTGGTGTCAAACAGTCTCTGAGCGCGTACACCACCTTGTATTGATCCCAGACTCACCACTATCTATAGAGAGCACAAGCTTCATCCAAGAAACAGAAAAAAATAACAAAGAAAACAAATAAATAAAAAAAGGTCCTTCTGCCAATGAAACATAAAATCCTATAATTAGGAGAAAGCAGAACAAGCTTAGAGCTGTGTTTGTACCAAGAAACATGGACTTTGAGAGCAAATGAATGAAGAGCCACATTTTTCAGAAGCAGCCTATTAAACCGTTGACAAAATTTTAATTCCATGCAAGCCCTTCTATTTTTCAATATTTTTGCAAATTCAGTTTCAGAAGCTACATTTTATCTAAAAGCGAACTGGGAAAACTTTCCAGTGGAAACCGTGAATGTGTCAGCCAGCCATAGTATAGGTACTGCAGTGCTCTCTGCTATCACCACTGCAGGCAGGAATTTTGTTGCCTTACAACCCACATGTTTCCACTTTGAAACAAGAATCAGAGGGAGTGAGGACCATGACCATGAGGACCATGAACTCCATCAACCCTGTGTACATTATCGAAGTCCCTGATGAATAATTAGCACCTGTTTGCAAATCCCATATTCAGGATCATTAATGCATTTGCTGTTGTCGTTTGAGTGGCTATATTTAGACTCCAAAGTCATCCTTCACTCCAAAACAATGGAATTCACAATGAGTTTCTTGACTAAGCTCTAAAAAGCTCTTACATTTTTTATGGTTTGCCATATTTCTATATTACACTATCAGAATATCCAAGGGTAAACTATCAAGGTCTGAATCCCCTGACAGAGCACAGTAATAAATTTAGTGGAGCTACTGTAATTGCTTCTCCCCAAAATGCCAATGAATATGATGAATATGGTAACTCTTCTTACTGACATCTTACCATTTCCGAGAAAGATCCATCATATGCAGATACTAATTTGTTAATTGTCATACAGTCAAAGGCATGCAAATGATGTACAAAGTGGATCTATTAAAGACTATTGACATGCAAATGTTATTTTTTTTCAAGTCTGAAGGGAACAAGAGAACATTCAGCTCTTTCCAGCTCTAGTGTAGAATAAGAGTTCATTACCTTTGAAAATAAATTTTAAAAGGAATCTGAAAATGGGTTTCTAAAGGTAAAAGTAAAAATTTGTGCTGCTAGCTGTTGGAGAACTTTTCTGCTGAAATGACCTTCCAATTGAAAATTACATTTCTGAAAAACGTTTTGCAGCCTGATTGCTGTGGAAGTGAAGATGGCAGGTGCCTGGCACCTGCCTGCAAATGTCCCAGCAATTTACTGTCAGGAAGTGACATGGACAGAAGTTCTTGAACAGTTTTTGCTTTGGTGCCTTTGGCATCTCAGCATATTCTGCCTCCTTGTCAACTCCAGTCCAGAAGAACAGAGGACTCTATCTCTTCCCTCTGCTTTCTCTGCAAGTGGTAACGTCATTTTTCATCCTATCTGTTTGCATGGCAAAAAACCTCTTGTGCATTTGACTTATTTAATTTGACAAAAGCTGGATGGGAAATAAAAAGTGTCTATTTTGTGCTTTTGGGGAGATGTGTTTTTGAAATTCCTTACCATTTTGTTTTGTGGCCAGCTTCTGTCCTCAGCATAATCCACTGCATTCTACTTTCTGTTTGTGTACTATCACACAGTCAAACCAAGTTTTTAAGCAGGAACTGATGCTCCTGTATGTTCAAGTTTAAAGTCCTCCAAAGGAATGACTAAAGGTAGGCTCTCAGAACTTACTGGAAAAGTGAAAAATCACTGCCCTCTAAAGGCATCTCAGATACTAAAAATGGAAGCAGTTGAAATCACTAGTCACTTGAAAGTCTTACTGTCAATATTTCAACTCAAATAGAAATATTTTTAGTGAGCATGTGGAAAAGGAGGTTCTAGTTGATCTAACGCACACAGATTTTTCAAAAGCTTTTGGGAAAGTTGAAAGATTAGGAAAGGAACTAGGCTGCCATGGCATAAGTAGGAGGGTCACCTTAATGATTAAGAATTCCTTAAGGACAGGAAACAGTAGGAATAAATGGTCAGTTTTCACAATGCAGGCTTATCTGTGGATTCCCAGAGAGACCCGTGCTCAAGTTTGAGCTGCCTAACATCTTCTCAAATGGTCCAGAATAAGAGATGAATAATGAGATTATAGTATTTGCTGAAATAACTTTTGATGTGATAAAATTACTTACAGTAGTCGCATCTTGAAGTGCTTGAGAAGAGAGCAAAAATTTCTGAAAATCCCAAATAGTTGGGTGATTGCATGAAAAAAATTATTCCAGGTACAAATACAGGCTGGGCGATGAGTGGATTGAGAGCAGTTCTGCAGAATTAGTGGATGGAAAACTGAATAAGAGCCAGCAGTGTGTGCTCTCAGCCCAGAAAACCAAACACATCCTGGGCTGCATCAAGAGCAGTGTGGCCAGCAGGTGGAGGAAGGGGATTCTCCCCCTCTACTCTGCTCTCATGAGAACCCCCTCTGCAGTGCTGTGTCCAGCTCTGGGGGCACCAACATAAGAAGGACGTGGACCTGTTGGAGTGGGTCCAGAGGAGGACCACAAAGATGATCAGGGTCCTGAAGCAACTCCCCTGTAAGGACAGGCTGAGAGAGTTGGGGGTGTTTAGTCTGGAGAAGAGAAGGCTCTGGGGAGAATTTATAGCAGCCTTCCAGTACTTAAAGGAGCTACAGGAAAGCTGAGGAGGGGCTCTGCATCAGGGAGTGCAGTGATAGGATGAGGGGTAATGGTTTTAAACTGAAAGAGGGTAGATTTAGGTTAGATATAAGGAAGAAATTCTTCACTCTGAGGATGGTGAAGCACTGGCACAGGTTGCCCAGAGAAGTTGTGGCTGCCCCCTCCCTGGCAGTGTTCAAGGCCAGGTTGGACGAGGCTTTGGGCAACCTGGGCTAGTGGAAGGTGTCCCTGCCCATGGCAGGGGGTTGGAACTAGATGATCTTCCAACTCAAACCACTTTGTGATTCTATGATTCTATGAATAGTTCAATGTCTCTAAATAGAAAGGAGAAAATAACTCTACATAAACCAGCTTGATCTGTCAGTACATAGTGGCAAGTTCTTGTCCAGCTATTGAAATTCAGGAAATAAAATTTGAGCTCCCTGTAGATCATTTTATAAATATGTGGTCTCAGTGCTTGACAGTATTCAAAAGATAAGAGACCATTATGAGTTTGAAGGAAATTGAGAGATAACATGCTGCTGTGTAAAACCACAGAGCAAAAACACTTCTTATATATTGTCCTAATCATTCTTGGATGTAACAGAAGTAGAAAAGGTTCTGAGAAAGACAAGAAGAATCAAAGGAACTAAGAATCCCCAAGGTAATGTTGGTAGTCTTAAAATAAACAAAGGCCAATATTTACAAGATGCATAATTAAAGCATGAATCTTGTAGCCACAGAATACAGAATGGAGGTTTATACTTAGTGTGAAATAATGACAGTGCAGATTCAGAGGAGTGTTCTGACAAAGATAATTGCATGTTAGCCCCTAGGTCAGGATATCCTGCAGTTGCTGACTGTCTGAGAATGTATCAGGGAAGAATCATTATTTTCAACATTTTTTATGCAGTATAGGGTCAATACTTCCCAGCAGGGTATGCAAAATTGAATTTTCCTTCCCCCAGAATGAGGGTGAAGGGACCAGGCTAGGTTGGAGTGTGCAAGAGAACAGTGTCAGTCCTGCCTCCCCTAGAGGGTTGGCAGGCATGGAGAGGCAGTCACACACAGCTCTCCAGAGTGGTGGGAACATTGCCTTCACTTCATTTTGCTGGCTTATGAAATGTCCTCTTTGGTATTGAACCACATCTTGGGCTAAATGGATTTCTGATTTGGCTTCATCTGGTTTTCCTTACACCTACTCCTGTGGACAATAGTATAAGAAATTTATCGATGTATTCATCCCTCCTGTCCTCAAGTGATGGGCTTCTGAATAATATCCTCACCTCTAACACTGTTGGATCGAGTGACTGAGGTGTGTCATTTTTTATGTAAGATTCTTCATGTGCTCACCCATAAGATGAGGACTCTTGAGTCAACAGTAATTTCAGTGTCAATGAAGCTGAGCTATGTTTGGGAAGTTAGTAGAGACTAGATATTAAAGTAAATCTCAGACCTTTTGGGAAAAGTTCAGGGTAGATATATGGGGTCCTGGAGCAAAGGACCTGTGGATCCAAGTGCTGGAGGTTTCTTATTACAAAGACATTTTACCTCAAGTTCAGAACTAGACAGTACTTTTGAAGTGGGTCTCCTGCTTGTCTCTATTTTGCTGAGCCTTTGCTTGCAGGCAATAGATTCCTAGAACCACCTGAAAAGACCCATTGTCATGCCCCAGTATGGACAAGGAAGTGCAGAAGCAGTGAGACCACTTTGCAGCACAGGAAGAGGGGAGAACATTTACACTTGTGTACTTACACAGGTGATCGTTTCTTGGACAGACTGAACAGTATTTTGGATCCCCTTTCCCAATCAGAAAAGATCCAGGTCAAAGAACAGTGCACAAAGTCTTTACAGCCAAGGAGGAAAACGTGGAATCTCAGTCTGTCTGACTAAAGTATGTGGGTTTTTTCTGATTAAAGTGATAATGATAAATTTAACAGGTGATGAAACTAATTCAGTACCTCATATAAATGGCTGACTTCTCTGACACTAACAACATATAGTAATTTGCTTTAATCTTGTGATTCAGATACTATATCCAGTTTATTTTCAATAATAAAGTCTCTTCTACTTCAGTCCAAGCTAATTTAAATGTTGGAGGTTTTTTTCCCAGCTGTCCTTGAATCCTTAACACTGAATCCTGAACTAATACAATGGGAAAAATTAAATATTTATTTTCTATCGAAAAAATATGAACTAGATCTAAGATTTTGAATGATCAGGGTTGTGTTGACCTGGGGAAATTCATTTGACTGAATAACTACAACTTCCATGCCAAACATTTCTCTACCACTTATGAAAAAAATATTAAACTAATCCCTTTGAAACAGGCTTTAAAAGCTTCCATTAGTCATTAAACTCTTTCAATGCCTCATTAATTCTAGCAGTACAATCTGGTTTTGATTAACCAGGTTGTTAAGCATCCACTGTCAAATACTGATAAAGAGGAAGAATTTGCTTTGCAGATAACAGGCGTGTAATTATGTGTCTCATCACAGCTGATAAAGTGGGAGAAATTACCTTCAGCCCCACAGAAGTCACCCCAGCACAGTTACCACGAAGTAATCCGACTACATGTTCACATCTGTAAGGTACACATCAACATGTCTCAGGAGCCTTTGATGCTTCACTACCACTTTGGGAATGTTCAGACTGAATCTCAAGACTTGTGGGAAGGAAACTGAAGAAGTTTAATTGATTGATCTAAAATACTATAGACCTGTACTGGAAATACACTTGGAAAAGTTTTAAGAATGGTTGACAGTGCCTGAGTTTCATGCATGAATTCCCAGATTGAGTTAAACTGTAAGCATAAATTTAAACGGACATTTTTACTTAGAATATTGAAAAATAATTTTAGTGAGACGAATACAGCTTTTACTATAGACATAAGGGAGGGTGATAGTTTTTTAAGCATTTAAATATCTGAAGCTCTAACTAGAAGCTGAGCATAAGCTCACAGGAAGTTCTGAAAATGATGCAGGATATCAGCATCTTTAAATGTTTAGAAGTTGAATACAACACCTCAGGTTCATGGAAAATAATGGACTTGATTGCTTTAGAGGATTTCCACTGCAAAATGAAGTTCTGTGCAAGAATATCAGACAGCTTGGATTTCTTTCATGGCTGACGTCATGCTTCACTGCAGCTATACTTCATAGGTGACTGATAAATCTCTGTGGATGTTTTCCTTTTGAAAATTTTATACTGATGATTCACTTTCATTAAATATGGAAGTATATTAGAACTTTATTATCAGTCTCAGTGAAATCCTTAATTAAAAAGTCAGATGGCTGCCTGCCTGGTTGAAAAAACGGAGGAGCCAATACTAATTTATGTACACTGTAAAACAGGCATAATTATGCTGCTGGTAGACTTGCAGATGGTTAGCGCTGAGAGCACAAAAAAAAAAGGGTCAAAGCATAGCCACAGCTCTCATCTTTCTAACCAAATGTTCACCAGTCCCCTCTTCTAGACACATATTTTCTGTGAAGTTTCTGAGGACAAAGATGCTTACAGCTTAGAGCTGTGGACCTTTTAAATGGTTCTGTTCATAGGATAAATGATGTAACTTCAAAGATTTTTTGCCCCAGTCACAAAGGCTGTACTACACTGAAAGCTGTATTTCCAGCAGTAGAAGTCCCAGTGTGGACTTTGTTATTGTGACGTTCCTATGCTTCATGCTAGAAAAGGTGTTGTCAAATAAGAGAAAAATCTCTTATAGGTTGAGATACCTCCATACCTCAACCTCTTATAGGTTGAGATACCTCCATATACCTCCATTTTCTCTAGATGGAAAAATTGCCACTGTGTGCAGATGTGAACTCATCCAAGGGCAAACTATTATGCTAATATCTAGACAAAGTAGAGGACTGGTCTTGTACTATACCATCTCCTTAGATGAATGGACATTTGACTCTTGAATCTTGGCCAATTTCCACCAAGTCAGGGCTTTTCTATGGAGGAGCTGTAGGGGTAGGGTTTCTTTAAGTGGACATGTGGCTTTCATGGAAGCTTTCTGTTAGAGATTCTGCTCCGTGGAAGGGTGAGTTCTGGTCTATAGGAAGGGCTTGTAAGGCAGAAAAGACTATGTCCAGTCTGCCTAACTATGTTAAGGGAAACAAGGAAGAAAACCAACATCTCCAACAGCTGGCTTAGTGGGGGACATTATTTTCCTTCCTTCCCAGCTCCTTCTAATGTCAGTAAGTTTTAGAAACAGCTCAGCTAATTCAGGGTGATTCTGATACTACTGCAGTAAAGTCTGCAATCCTGATGTACTCTGTGGCTCTCATAAAATTGTGACTATGTATGACAGGTGCACCCACCTGGATGAAGACGGGCATTCCTGACAGCTCAGACACAGTGCCTGTTGATTTCCTTTTCTGTGCCCTTGTTCTCAGGGTTTTATGGTAGTTGGGGCCCCCAGCCAGTAAGGGCTGATATCGACCACAGATCAGATGTTGCTGGGGTATAAATGGAGTCCCCTGGGGGAGCCATTTTGAGTTTGTCCCCTTTGGAGAGTGTGCTGCAGTTGAGGACTCCCCTTGGGCTGGGACACTGCCCAAGGCAACTCCTTGAGGTTGAGAGCCCCCACTTTTTAGGTGAGCGATTAAGCATTTTGGATTGTCTGTTAAATCCTGGGAGTTTATTGAATTTTGTGCAGTGATAGCTTTTTCCTCTCATGGACTTCTGGCTCTGCTGTTTATGAATAACTGCTGGAGTGTTAATTGATTCTATCTAAAATAAATTTTATTTTAATTATTGCCTGTTTATTTTGAGAGCCTCTGCAACACTGTGACAGGTTTGATGCAGGAACAATTTGTAGCTGAGAGGGATCCTGGTTGATTATGAGAAAGTTCCAGTGATGACTATGCAACCAACAGGAGCACTACTGTTAACAAAAAAATCTATTTGATCATTTCTACTTTTTAAAATGTCAAACATAAACTGTTGCTCTCAGAGTAAGCTGTGTCTTATAAATGATATCATACCTTTTGTCCTCATTAATTTATAAATTGCTTCCCAGTTTTCAGCTTCATGGGGCTTTTACTCTGCCTGAATTTACCAGAGGTAGAAGGAGAAAGTTGTATACTGTCAGTACTGCTCAGGTGGTGTGAATGAGAACAATAAGCTTCAGCATGCTACAGATAAGTCTATAACAGAAAAAATACATTTATTCTCAAATAATTCACAATTAAGCAATGAATAACAGGATCTAAGTGCTGGTGGGTAGGGGAAAGGGTTTTACCATGACTCCAATCATTTACTATCCATCTACTTGGTCTTTTGCACTCAGTCTGGCTTTCCTCTCTGTCTATCCCACTAACATAAAATGCCGTTGAAAACAAGTTCTTTCTCAATCCAAGTGAATGGTTGGTTGGGCTCCTGACAAAGTTCCTCATCCTACAGAGGGAGTACATATAATTAGGTTGGTGGATGGATGTCAGCTTTTATGGTTAGTTTTCAATCACAAAAGCAATTATTACACCTTTGTGTGAAAAGCTGCTTTCCAACCAGCCCCACACAGTGCATGGATGTTATGTCTGCATTAGCCCTGCAGGCAAATACTCCTGATTCCTATTACACAACTGTTCCTCTCTGTTGCCACCTCTCTTCCAGAAGTCCTTCTACAGCTCACTTCTGATTGGCCTTTATGACAGTCCAGCGGAGATCCTAGCCATCACAGTCATTTCTGTCAGTGCCTTGTATCTTGTGTTGTAGATTTCACTGCCATGCAGAGGATGGTGTTGATAACGATTTTTTTTTTTTTTTTTTAAAGTAAGGAGACTGGCAAGTAAGTCAATCTTACCACTAAATGCTATCCTCTGAAAGTATGATTCATTAAGTTTATAAATCCATATAAACTTCATAAAGTTCAGTACTGTGCCTACTTCTGGGCTCCTCAATATAGGATATACATGAACATACTGGAGACAACCCAGCAAAGGGCCACGAAGATGATGAGACAACTGGAGCATCTCTCCTATGAAGAAAGGCTGAGAGAGCTGGGACTGGTCAGCCTAGAGAAGAGAAGGCTCAGGGGGATCTTATCAATGTCTATAAATACCTGGAGGGTTTGACCAGATGACCTCTGCAGGTCCCTTCCAACCTCATTCTGTGATTCTGTGATTTTGATCAGGTGAAGTTACAGTTACAAACACAGTCTAGCTTTGACAGCTAACACCTGGTCTTAGCAACTGTTCAGAAAAAGACTAATGCTCAGGCTACCCTATGGTTTCCTTTCACTATTCATTATCATTATGGGAATTATCATTTGAAACATGCAGTGGAAAAGCACATTTTCTGTGTCCAGTACTGTTACCCATACTGAGTATATTCAGATATCCACAATGAGCATCTATGTGTTTAAGACAAAAGGCAGGTCTGAATCAAGCTTTGCTATTTTAGTGTGTGGTGTTCTGCAATACAGATGTACTTTTAAGTGCAGTACAGCTTTACACTGTAATAGTGTAACAGATTATTTTCTGGGTTTTGGGTTTTTTTGACCCAGCTGAATCAGCTTAGCTCTGGAAGGAACCAGACTCTTTCTGTCTTGGGCATCAACAACAAATCTCTCTTGTTCTGACTGTGCAAATCCAAAACTTACATCATATCACCCAGGTTTAGAGCAAGGAGAAGATTCTGTGGCAAATCCAAGGGGCTTCCAGAACCACTGTACATCCTCTTCCAATACTGCTAGAATTTGCCATTAACCCCATCTATCTCCTGTCTACTGAATGATGAATAGATCCATCCACTGCATACTGCTTAAATTCATCCAGTCCTCTACTTAGAGGTGAAATATCGCAATACACACACATGCACAGGGCTCTCTGAAATGTTAATCTACTTAATCCAGTTATATAGAAAGAGATAATGTCGTACATACAACTGCTGAGTCTGCAATGGCAGAATGAGGCAAGCGGCAAATCAAAAAGCAGGACTTCTTTTTTTCTGCTGTAGATAGGAGCAACCTGCTGCAGATGCACAATGGCTTTTATCAGCTGTCGTGTCCTTAACTGGGGGAGGCAATGTTGGTGTTATTCTTCTTTCTTTATTCTTCCTTTTTCTTGTGGGGCTGTGATTATTTCTTTTGTAATCTTGTTTGTGTATTCATTATACAGGGGATATTTTATCTATGTTGGCTATATGTTTTTGTCCTCCTTCATATGTCTTCTTTTCTCAGAGTTGTGTTACCTTAGTGACAAGTAATTGATAACTTGTGGTGTGTATTTATGCTTCCGTGGGCCACTGGTATCATCTTGTGTTTGTACAATTTGTTCCTCTGTGATCAACCTCTGTTTGTATTCTCCATGGCCCACACACACACACTGGGAATTTTATCGAAGGTGATTCTCAGAGTATACTCCATTTTCAGACTGGATTCCAAGATTATAGTACCACATGAATTAACTCTTTCTTTAGTAGTTCCAAGTATAGTTTGGTACCTGCTATTAATTTTCCTATGAGATGTAACTGTAGCTCAATACAGTTGTTGGGGTTTTTTTCCCAAAACAGAACTTTATCTGTTCACCAGAAAGTAGATGAAAAAGAGATCTGAGTTGGAATGGGGGAAGACCCAACTGTATTATTCTTTGGTTTGACAGCAGAGGTAAAATTTTATAGCTCTCTGCTTATGAAAAAATGAAATAATATTATAAGACCAGGCTGTATGGATGCCCATTTTCCACAACCTTCTAAAACTCTTGACAGGTTTATTCAAATTGGCTGAAGGTCTGAAAGAAATGTGATATCCTCTTAGAAACATCAGAAAATCCTTACAGCAATCAATAAAACTACAGGAAGCAAATTTTTGGATCTCCTACCAAAATCTACTGATTTTTATTTTCAGAAAGGTTGTAATTTTTCCTCTCCACCCCATCTCAAGGTCAGCAACATTCATACTTCCACAAAAAAAAAGAAAGCAGACTTGAAAGGAATCAAAACACAAACTGCTTATCCGACTGTTGAAAATTGCACTGTTGTCTGTTTTCATAGAATCATAGAAGGGTTTGGGTTGGAAGGGACCTTAATGATCATCTAGTCCCAACCCCCCTGCCATGGGCAGGGACACCTTCCACTAGCCCAGGTTGCCCAAAGCCCCGTCCAACCTGGCCTTGAACACTGCCAGGGAGGGGGCAGCCACAGCTTCTCTGGGAAACCTGTGCCAGTGTCTCACCACCCTCACAGTGAAGAATTTCTTCCTTAGATCTAATCTAAATCTACTCTCTTTGAGTTTAAAACCATTACCCCTCATCCTACCACTGCACACTCCAATGCAGAGCCCGTCCTCAGCTTTCCTGTAGCCCCTTTAAGTACTGGAAGGCCGCTATAAGGTCTCCCCGGAGCCTTCTCTTCTCCAGGCTGAACAACCCCAACTCTCTCAGCCTGTCCTCACAAGGGAGGTGCCCCAGCCCCCAGATCATCTTTGTGGTCCTCCTCTAGACCCACTCCAACAGGTCCACATCCTTCTTATGTTGAGGCCTCAGAGCTGGACACAGCACTGCAGGTGGGCTCGCACAAGAGCAGAGTAGAGGGGGAGAATCCCCTTCCTCCACCTGCTGGCCACACTGCTCTTGATGCAGCCCAGGATGTGGTTGGCCATCTGGGCTGTGAGTACACATTGCTGGGTCATAGTCAGTTTGCCATCCACTAGTAGCCCCAAGTCCTTCTCTGCCAGGCTGTGAAGGGCTGTTTTCCTTCTAGGGCTACACAGTTACATAAAACAACACCTTTTTAGGAATTTTAGGATATTCAGACCCTCCCCGGGCTGCAGGGTGGGTCTCTGCTCCCGCGGGGTCTCTCCGGGGCTGCAGGGGATCCCTGCGCCGGGCCTGCAGCACCTCCTGCCCTCCTCCTCCTCCGGCCTCGGGGTCCCTCTGCTGCTGCTCCCTCCTCGGCTTCCTCCTCCTCTGCCTGGGCCGCCTTTGGCCCTCGCTCGAACCTGGTTTCCCCCGGGCGCCCCCAGCTTGGCTGAGGGGCTCAGCTGTGTCCTGCGCTGGGGCCGCTGGAGCCGCCTGGGACGGGCTGGGACCGGCTGTGTCCGGCACGGGGCAGCCCGGCCTCTCCCCGCGGCCCCTGACAGCGCCTGGGCACGGACACCCCATACAATCTCAAATGTAGATGTTTTGATGTGCAATGTATAAAACGATCCATAGTCATCCTTAGGCACACTCGGTGACATCAAGAGGTAAAACTTAATACCATTTTTTTCATAGTTAGCTTGCATGATTAGGATTTTATAGTGAATAGGGATATATTGAAAAAGAAGTTGATGTTTTTATACTCCATTTACCAGAGTAGAGCTGATTAAATAGATTTCAGGACTGAGAGTCTTATATCATGGAATAATTTATTCTGGAACTGGAAAAATCAAGTCAGTGAGCAAGAAAAATCCAAGATGATACTACAACAGATCAGATGATGCCCAGATTCAACTTTGGTTTACGTCTTTGTGATATATAAATTTTCTTTTCAGATCTCAGTAAGCATATGCAGCATTAGTATGAAACTTCATTTATCCTATATCCATTTCAAACTGCAACCAAAGAAAATGCATCAGTTCAACCAGTCAGCCTAAATTGATAGATATATTCTGCTTCTCTTCAATACACTTTAAGGAAGACTATTTATCTTTATCTTACATTAAACATATGTGGAGCACTTTAAAAAGCACTTTAGAAAGACTAAAAAAATTCAGAACTTAATAACAATGTTTCCTTTATAACTGCTGAGTTTTTTACATGATGGTTTTCACAATTAGGTATACAGCACTTTCAAAGAACATCTCATGAACCTGACTATGTGCTGAGGGACATTATGGGCACTATCCGAACCTAGACTGTTACTTAACATATTTTAATTGGAGTTTTAGTGATTCAGTTATAAATGCAGTTTATTAATTTTCTACCTTAAGGATGAAAACAAGATATAACCACAAAATATTCTTTAATTCTTCTTGAGTTGAATTTGCTTGCTCTATCCCATTTGGCTAGAAGGAAAAGCTGGCTTGAATCAGACACATTTTCTTTCTGCAGGACCAAATCAAGTCTTCCTTTACAGAAAACCAGTTTCAAACCCATTAGCAAAGTAATGTTGATATATGAAATGTTAAGAAATTTAGCACATAACTAGTAAGATGGTTGTAGTAGGCCTAAGAGTTGTCTGTTTAAGCTAAGGAGTTTCTGAGCTGTAGGAACAAAGAAAGAAACTCACATAAACATAGATAAAGGCCCCAAGGACAGAAGATGTGGAACCATGGTGACAGAAGATAATGTGCATTGTATGACCCAAAGGATTAGGCCCAGCCCCTGGCAACAGAAGATAACGGACATCCCACTTCAGATAAGGTGGGCGACGAAGGATTTAGTCAGAGGGGTCCGGCTTTTAGGGTCTGGCGATGTCGAAATTGGGGAAAAGGTGACGAGGAAGACTACTGGCCTTCCTCCTGAAGACCCCTGAAGACCATCACCTGGAGGCAATGCGCAGGCGCAAGAGTGACATGATTGTTTTAAACCTGCTGATAAAGTTTTTTGGTCTAACCACGCCTTAATAGTAAATGTGTATGTTTGTGTTGTACAATCCTATGAATATGTATAAGGTACCTGCATTTAAGTGGTAAATCTAAGGGGCTTGGTGTGCACGCTTGTGGAGGAGCAATCCCCCATGCACCCAGCACTGCAATAAAGAATGCCTGCTTTCTAAAGCTCTGATTCTGAGTCTTAGAGAGTTTGTCCTCGACCGGCTTTTCGGTATCAGTGTAGGTCACTCAATTTCGTTTTTTGGTTGGAGTTTCTCTTTGAATTTTTCTCTTTGAAGTAACAGTTTCCTTAGAGTTGGTAAAAAAAACAATGTACCTTTTTTTTACTATGGTATTGTATGCTCATTGCCCAACTAAAAGGTCAAAAGAGACATTCAAGCACATATATATCCTTAAATCAGCTGTTCTGTAGACAACAGAGATAACAAGGCTTGATTTCCTGTGGTTTTATGTCATATATGCCCTGCATATTCCTCATTTCAACAACCACTAAACCCAGAAATATTTGCTGTGACCCTCCCTCTGCAAAATTCCACTGTCTCCTCAATATTCATCTTTTGCTTCCATAGTGACTCAAGGTCTAACCATATTTCCTAAATACTTCCCACACTCTCCTCAGCTTTCCCCCAGGTTCCCAGAGCCCTGCCATCATGACTCCTACTTTGTTTAACTACCACCTAGGCAAGAATGATAATATGCACAGAGTTCAATGACCAACATGTTGATTCGCTAACTGGCTACTGTCAGGACACCCAACGGCTTCCCAATACAGTTGCATCAAGAGAATCCCTTTTACTATGCAGCAACGTTTTTCACTAAATTTAGAAGAGCTGAGTATTTCTGTGACATTTCCATCAGACATGGTGAAAATAACAGAAATGGCATTCAAAGGCAGAGCTAAGAATGACATGAGTCTTCTTTTCTCTGGAAATCAGGAAAAAAAAATCCAAAAAAAAAAAGAAAAAAAAAAAAGAAAAACTGACCTAAAAGAAATTTGGTGTTGCCAAATTACAATAATTTTCTTATGTAAACCAGTATATGCTTCTTTAATGCTACCTGTTTCACTCATGGGACAATCCTGAAGCAATAGGGAAAAAATACGATAATGGAGTTTCTGGTTGATAGATGGGCTGCAGGGTAGAGAAAGAGCAGTTCATCCCATTACGGATGTTCAATCTCATTTCATCTAACAGCTAAAAATTAATCTTGATATTTTTAGGGGATCCTGAAAAAGATGGAACAGTTTAGAGTAGCTGCATGAAAAAGAATAATAGTCAGGCTGATTCCGTACATTCTCCCCATTGTGCCACATCTGAGATACTGTGTTCAGCATTATTCTCCCCCAACATCTTCAGGGAGTGGATTGTTATGCCAGCTCCAGAATCCAGGAGCTCTGCATTATGCTGGAAAATTCACTGATATGTGGTAGGTTACAGCAATGTTTTTCACTCCCAGAATACATTGTTTTGTTTTACTGTTGTCCTTCATGAAAAAGAAAAACACTGAAGGAATACCTAGAGATTTTTGCTATCTTCATTTTAGTGAGAATAATCATGAATCTTGTTACAAGTGCTTTCTTCCTTCCTTCTCTCCTTTTCTACAGAAATATATCATCTTTCAAGCTAGGCAGTAAATTTTTGAAGAAATGACAATGTCTAACTTACATGGTTACAATTTCTGATTTGAGACTTATTAAGTAAAACAAAAAAATCATATATATATAGTAATATATTAACAGAAGACACCACAGAAAACACAAACATAAACAAGTTATTGATAAATGTAATAATATTTTCAACTTCAGCTATATTATGGTTACACTCAGGGTATGAAAACAACTCAAGCATACCTGCCATACAGAGGGACTATTTAAGAATATTTCAAATTAAGGGAGGAACATCTTCATTATTTTCAAAATCAATATAACTCTTCTTAGTCTCTGTAATTCTCTCTGGTTGTAAACTAATAGGTCCCTGTCCAATTCGCTCCTTTTCTTGAATTATCTTTGTTACATCAGGGAATGAATATTTACTAGGATCCACTTCTAATTTCTCGACTTGTCCGCTCCTGAAACAAGAGGGAAATAAATGGGGGAAAAAAAAAAATTCAGTGTCAGATATAAAAGAACTATTTTGGGTGCCTATTTATAAAGCTGTTGTCTTAGTGTGAGAGTGGTTACTGAGTCCAATTAAGCCAGGATTAAGAGTTCTTGTAACTTGAAAACTGATTGTTATACAAAAACTTAGTGTAACCACAGAAAAGTACTACAAAACCTCTAAGATTTTGTACAAAGGAATCCTTAGCCTATGAACATCAAATGTTAATTTTTTGACATCTGTAATTTGCTTTTTATCAGAACACGGTGATTGCTGATATCACATTACAAATGGTTGGCTTTTGATGTAAGACAGGGGATTTTTAATCTAATTGCTTTTTCATTATTTTTTCTTTCTGTACTTTTTTAACACAGTTCATTCACACTGGCTGTCTATTAATTTGTATGTAACAGATGCATCTCTGGAAAGCAGAAATACTTTTATTTAGAGAGAAAATGTAATTGTATTAATTTATTTGCTTTTATCAGCTAACTTATGTTTTGGCAATATGAACCCTCACCATGTTTGTATTATGAAAAAAAATTTAAATGAAATTATAAAACAGGTCATAGTTATAACAGAATTTCCAGATTCTGTTGCTATTAAGGATATTCTTCTAGATCACACTTAGAAATGTGTACAGATCACTCATTAAGGCAACCTACCCACATCACATGATGATCAAAGATTTGAAATATTCTTATACTTTCTGTCTTGCAGCACTTAAAGCCACTTTTCTGATAGAGGAGCTCAACAACTAAATGGAAAAAATCTGTCCTGTCTTCAAGTAATTTGTAACTGTTTCCATGAAAAAATGGCAAATGGAAACTTTACTGTACAATGATGTTCTGATTTCTGAACATTCCAACACAATTTGTACATCTTCATACTAATTTTCATTTTATAGTGAGTGCTACTTTGGGTCAAAGTTCCAAGCTCAGCCTCACAAAAGATAGTGTGTCACTCTTCAAAGATGTGAAAAAAACCTACATGTTCATCTAGGAGATCAGAAAGACTCATTAGAACTAGAACAAAACAAAAAAAAGGTAGCAAAGTCACTGGATGAAGGAATGCATCTCTTTGATGACAACACAGGTAATGAAAATATGTAAATAAAGTATATTAAAAGATCTTTAACTGAAAATACACAATCTTTAGTTGTCACAACAAAGACAGAGTTTTGCCAAGCAGCTTCCAAATTCTGCCAGTTCTCCATCAAGGCCTCATGAGGTCTGAGCAGACATCCCAGCCACATCTGTGTGCAGGATCTACGGTCCCAATGAAGGAGAGATGCAGAGGGACTTGGGGGAGGCTTCCTCCTCTCCGCATGCTACACTGAGGAAAGCATGACTAAGAGAAGAGGCAGTCATCAGCCTGGACACCTCCTTCAGTCTTATGCCACTAGTTTTTTCCTGTGCTATAGGAATTATCTGATCATTTTGCTGAGCAGAAAACAACCAGAGGGACACCCTTCTTTAATAATTTGGAGAACCTTTTCCACAAAGTGGCACAAACAGAAATTACTCAGAGCAAAATTTTATAGGTAATGAAGACAGATGCAATAAAACTCCTATTTCTTTACCCTGAACGTTCTTCAATTTATAAGGTTAGATTTTTTTCTTATACTACACAGTTTAATTAAATAAAAGTGGATTCACTTTGTGGCAACGTTCTAGAAAATGTTCATTCCCAAAAGGTAAGAGACATTTTTGTTTCCTCTTTAATTTACAAAATGTGCTGTGACCTGGCATCACTTTATAAGTAGCTGTGAGGATCCCTAAGAGAATACATCCTGTCCAGAATCTTAATCTAATCAGTAATCTGAAACACCTCTGAAAAAGCTAAAAAAGCATAAATATGAAAAAGAATTAGCCTCAGCCTGTGCTTCCATCACATTAGAAAAGATTTTCCTTGATTTAAAATATTTTAATTAGTAGTGGTATTTTACATTTGTTCAATAACTAAAATTGTGCAAATTGCTAGTCATGAAAATACAATAAATTCTATAGAGTCTGAATAGCTTATTGCTTAGTAGAAGAATAAATTTCAATACATCAGCAACAAATTAACAGTGAATGTTGTAAGTAACAATCCACATCAACAAGCTATGAAAGGATTATACACATCAGTCATTCTCAAAATTTAATCAGCACATGTTATATAGAAGTATCTGTTAACAACAGACAATAGGAAAGACTGAGAATAAATAGGTGATTTTTCTTCTAGGAAGTAAGTGGATTTTTATGTACTTATATGCACATGATATATTTGTTTAGTAAAAATTCAAGGTGCTGTTTCAACTACTATGATACAAGTAATTTGGCTGATGACAAGCCTCAGTTATGCTGAAGTTTGTGCAGCTACAACACATGTATCTGCTGAGAACCTGCTCCTCTCATCATGTAAACTATGCAAAAAAAATCCAGGTATTGATGAAGTCAAGACTCACCACCTGAAAATTTTTGGAAGAAAGAATGAGTTTTAGGTCATCTGAACATTTTTTCCGTGTAATTCTACCTAGCAGAATAAAAATAATCTTGTTGCTGAAGCTTTTCCACCAGCAACAGTAAAACAACAGTGATGAAAACAATGTCTGGAAACCTCAATGTTTGCAAATTGTTTCAATTTCAGGTTTAAAAAAAAATGAAGTTCACAGTTTTTGGCACTGCTACCTGCTGCTGAGTGTTCCCCACTCAATGGAAAATTATGGTCTAAAGATTAGAGCACCATACAAAGAACCATTAATACTGGATTAAATCCTTTCTTATTTCCTGGCATTTTTTTTCCCTTAGAAAAGCTATTTCTAACTCCACATAGAACAATGCTTTTAATAAAGGAAAAGACTCCACAATAAAGAAGTTCTGTCCTTCCATTTTGCATAACTATAGCAGCCTGCTGAACAATCTGGTGTGTGACAGAGCATGTATCTGATAATTTGATATTTTTTGATAATTTACACTTTTGTTCACACAATTCTTAATCCTCATATTTGATATTTTAATTATTTCACAGTTACATTCCCCTATTTCAACCTCTGAATTTCAATAAAATTTAGATTGCTGAAGATTTCTTATATGTTTGATCCAGCATATATGGGTTTTGACATTTGATTAAAGTTTCCTTTCTGGCATCACGATTTCCAAAGATATTTACAAGTCACAACCAGCAGCTTTGGAGAGGCACTTTTTCCAGTCTTCTAACATTATAAATGAAACAGCACAAAAGACATTATCATCTTAGAAAAAGTACTAATAAATCCTTCTCTTGAATAAGAAAATAAAGTGATTTCAGTATGTAGAATTATATTTTATTTAAAAGAGCTTTGAGAAAGACAAATCTTTATTTATGAATGTTAAAAACTGATGGTGAATGTGTGACACCTGCCATACTCTGGTCTCAACTTTTGAAAAGACAGGCTTAGAAAAAATCTTCTAGGTAATCTAAGCAAATAATGATGGTTTTATAAATACTTGGACTATTAATACCTCTTTCATTGCATAAAAGCCTTTCAAATCTCTCTACATAGGTGTAATCTGAAATGAAGCAATAACTGGAGTCTTCAGAATCAGTGGATCATTAGGAAGATACGAATACACAATAGCTGGTAGAATCAAATTCAGTTTTCAAGGACTAAATTACAATCAAGAAGAACTAACAAATCATTGGGAAAAAAATCTGATAAAAGGCTGATGGTATCTCGGTCATTGTGTTCTAAAGGACAAATACATCTCACAAATAGGATTCATCAGACTGAGAACATATATAACACTAGCATCCAATTATCTGAAAGTTAGACTGAAAATCATAGCCACTGTGACATTTTCAACTTCAATGTTCCATCCCTTACCTTCTTTTACACAATCACTTCAGGGTAATAAATTTCAAACTGACCTTGTCTGTTAGCAAGAAATATGCTCCAACACCTGCAGTATGCAAATTGACTCTGAATTTCTAGGTCTGGCCATACTATCATCTTATTTTCACTTCTTGACTAACCCAGAATAAAAAAGTACTGTTAAATTTGTCAAAGTTGTGTCCCTAATGTTGAGTTACAGTGAAAACACACTTTATTCTAACAAGGTGTTAAGACTTTGTTTACAAAGTTATGGAATGCTATAGATCCTTTAAAGTGCCCTCAGTCTGTTGCTCATCACATATGGACAACTGGAGATTACTTCAAATTGTAGTGACTGAGAGTTAACTGAACAGTATTGTTGAAAATGCTCTTCTCCAGAAAGGCATGTTCTGAAGTCTCCTCACCCTTATTACAGTTACGGTTTAGCAAATGCCTGTGTGTGCAAATTAATTTTCAAGTCACTTCTGAGGCACCCACCTTTTGTTCTACTCATTAGTCAAATGATAGAGATGTATACCCTCTACTTTGATTGGCTCCAGGCCTCCATGAGAATGCAAATGAATCTATACTTTAAGACTAACTTCAGTAAAAAAGCCTTTTTATTATGTTGCTTAGTCATACCTGACTCCACTTTCTGGTTTAAGAAGTTAATTGAATTACAATTCCTATAATTCCTCCTTTCCCTGACTATGTAACTTGCATTGTAAAAATTCTCAGTATCTTCATGACAGCTAACTACATAGCCTGAAAATATTATTTCTGCAGACCTATTCAACTCTCAAGATTTACAACCTACTCCCAGGCATTTATAGAAGGAAAACATTACATCTCAATAGAACTGATAACTGATTTGCCATTTGTGATCTTTCCACGCATTTATTCATCTTTCATTCAGGCCACACTTTGGATGCATGTAGCTTTCTTCAAGTTAAAATATTTGTGCTTAGTTTAGACACAGAAGTTAATTCAGGCTTTGAAATATCACATAAATCCTCTTGCAGTTCTTTCGGGTTAGTTTGTCTACAACTCCATTCAATTTCTGACCTCATTTTACCTCTTATTCCCAGTCTTGGGGAGATTACTCATTTTGTTCTATTGTATTTCTCTTTGCAACATGAAGTTCTCTCCTATCCAACTTGTCACACCTCTATCCTTCTGTGTGTAAACTCTAAGTGTAACACTGGGAGAGATCCTCAGCCATTAAGTCTGTGGAAAGGGAGTATTCTTACACTTCACAAGGATTCTTTCAAGGATCCACATTAGGACTCCTCACTCCCAAAGACAGATTATTACCCTTACAACTACAGATTTTTCCCACAGATTTGTTCTTTGCACCTTCTCCACCAGAATCAAGCTAAATCAGGGTCATCCAGTAAATCAGAGCTTTGCAGTATGTCTCATCTTCAGCAACAGTGTTACATCTCAAGCGAGACAAGTATAGAGAGATTTTAAAATATTCAGTCTTTTATTCTTTGCTTGTTAATAAATGGAAAATGGTCAAATAAAAATAAAAAGTTCTCCAATGAAAGTAAATTAATGCTTCTTCATCACTATGAAACTGTAAACCATAAAGGAAGTTCTGTTAATGAGTCATGATGACAAGTTTGCTGGAAAAATGTTGGAACTAAAATCCAATACGGTGATTAAAAACATCCAAGTTTTCTTGACCTCAAGTTCAACATAACTTACAGGCAATGTTATATATTTGATGTCTCTCCCAACTAGTGAAATTTAGCTGAAACTAGATAACCTGTTCAAAAGCATTTATGGGCGTACCAGCAGACAATGGTGGGACATTCCAGCAGCATATGTTTTTCTTCTGTTTTCTTCTTAAGAATCCACATGAAAATCCAAACCAAACAAAACAAACCCAAAAGACTGCCAACTCTCAAAAATGCCATAAATTACATACTGCCACTAAGAACTGATTCCAGTAGAACGTAAGTAATTCTAACCTAATACATTGCACAGTATTTTCTACAGCACCTGCTGGCGTAGTCATCCAGTGCAAGCTTACCTAGCAAAGAGGAGAGAGACACTTATAGCAGTCAGATATCCAATGCTTAAACTACTCAAACAGAAATCACCTCTATCTTACATTCCTTGGTTCATTACAACAGATGTGTATAGACAGAACTTGCTGATTTGTTTTTAATTCTGCTTTGTAAAGTACCCTAGAAATTGCTGCTCCATTTGCTCCATTCTTTTGCCTCTTCAGATTAATCCATTCTCTGGCTGTATTTATCAACCTCTACAGAGCTACTGTAAACAACAACAACAGCAACAACAACAAAAACCCACCCCCCCAAAAAAAACCCACAAAAACACCACAGACAAAGAAAAAGGTCTCTCTCATGTATTCTTAGGTATCTTTCTTCACTGGAGGAATTCAAATGTATGTATTATATATTTACATTCAGAGACATTTTGAGTTTGGTGGTTTGTTTTTGGTTTTGTTTTTTCTTTTCCAATGTGATAAAGGAAGAATAGTCTAAAGCCAAGGGTATGAGACAAGGTTGATTGACTTTATGTAACTGTTACTCCTAAAATTTCAGTGTGACTTCAGGAAAGTCAGTTCCTACCTGTATCTAAATTTCATGAATGCAACTGTGGTAAACTCAACTTCTGTACCTCACAGATGAATTGTGAGGCCACTTACAGTAAAGAATGGCATACTCGGCTACTACATTAATAAAGGCTTTGTAAGTATAATAAATCAATCTGTCAATTCCTCCCAGAGAAGCTTGTCTCTTTGAAGGCGTGAAATACAGTTTTGTATTTCACAAATACAAATACAGTCACAGAAGAAACCTCTCTTACATGGCAGAAGTAATGATAGTATCATCATGTAATCTAGCTAAGAAGAGTTAGAGATTTAAAGCACTGCATTACAGCTAAGCAGATTATATGTCTGACAGCATTTAGCTAAGACATCTGTAGCTGTCAAGTGTAATCACTGTAATGAATGTTCTTCTGTAATCTAAGAGACAACTATTCAGCAAATTTTTAACATCTGGCTAGTCAGCAACTTTTCAACTAAAGAGGTCAAAACTTACTATTTTTAGTAAGAACTATAATTCCAAAGACTTTTCCCCTACTTCTACTTTTGTGATATACATTCGTTTAAAATTTTAATAGTAAAATTTGTATTTTTCCTTCAAAATCTGCAGTAAGCATATTTGTAATTACTTAAAACTGCATTGAAATCCAACACAAATTCTTGGAGTTTTGCTATGCCATGGAGTATCTTTAGTTCATCAGCTAGCAGGAAAGGGGACCATTTCACATTATTACTTCTGTTACTTCTATGTTTCCATTATTACTTCTATTTAAACATTCACTATGTAGTCAAAAGTAAGGACACACAGAGGGTTCTAAGGAAATATATCTAATCCTAATCCACAAATTGCTAACTCTTCTGCTGTTTGGCAGAATCCATTTGAAGGAGAGATAATGTCAGTTATCTAACGAAGGAAGGTCTAGTTTTCACTTGGAGAAAAGCTAAGACTTTTTTAAAAACTGATTTAAATTATCTAAAGCTTTAGTGGTACTTCTGTGGGAAAGAACCATTCCTTTTGGAAAGTAGAATCATGGAATAGTTTGGTTGGAAAGGACCTTTAAAGGTCATCTTGTTCCAATCCCCCCTTCCATGAGCAGGGACACCTTCCACTAGACCAGGCTGCTCAGAGCTCCATCCAACCTGGCCTTGAATGTCTCCAGCAATGAGGCATCTACCACCTCTCTCTGCAACCTCTTCCAGTGTTTCACCACCCTCAGGATAAAAAATGTCTTCCTTATATCTAGTCTCAATCTACTTTCTTTTAGTTTAAAACCATTACCCCTTGTCCTGTTGCTACAGGTCCTGTAAAAAAAATCCGAACCCATCTTTCTTATAAGCTCCCTTTTAGTATTGAAAGGCGACAATGAGGTGTTCCCAGACCCTTCTCTTCTCCAGACTAAACAAACCCAGCTCTCTCAGCCTATCCTCATAGCAGAGATCATCCAACTCTCTGATCATTTTTGTCCTCTGGACCTGCTCCAACAGGTCCATGTCTTTCCTGCACTGAGAACTCCAGAGCTGGACAGTGTATTCCAGGTGGGGTCTCACTGGAGCAGAGTAGAGAGGGAGAATCCTCTCCCTCGACCTGCTGACCACGTTTCTTTAGATGGAGCCTAGGATAAGGTTGACTTTCTGGGCTGCGATTGCACATTGCTGGCTCATGTCCAGCTTTTCATCCACCAGTACCCCCAAGTCCTTCTCCACAGGTCTGCTCTCAATCCCTTCATCCCCCAGCCTGTATTTATACTGGGGGTTGTCCTCACCCACGTGCACTTGGCCTTGTTGAACCTCATGAGGTTTGCATGGACCCACTTCTTAAGCTTGTCCAGGTCCCTCTGGATGACATCATCCGTCAGGCATGTCAACCACACCACTCAGCTTGGTGTCATCTGCAAACTTGCTGAGGGTGCACTCAATCCCACTGTCTGTGTCACTGATGAAGATATTAAACCACACTAGTCCCAATATGGACCCTAAGGAACACTGATCAGCACCTGGACATCGAGCCATGGACCACCACTCTCTGGCTGCAACCATCCAATTCCTCATCCACCAAACAGCGCATCCATCAAATCCATATCTCTCCAATTCAGAGAGAAGGATGTTGTGGGGAACCATGTCAAAGGCCTTACAGAAGTCCAGATGGATGACATCTGTAGTTCTTCCCTTGTTCACTGATGTAGTCACTCATCATAGAAGGCCCCTATGTTGGCCAAACAAGACTTGCACTTGGTGAAGCCATGCTGGCTGTCTCAAATCACCTCCCTGTCATCCAGGAGCCTTAGCATAGCTTCCAAAGAGGATCTGTCCCATGATCTTCCCAGGCATACAGCTAGTAGTTCCCAGAGTCCTCCTCTCTACCCTTTTTAAAAATGAGTGCAGTATTTCCCTTTTTCAGGTCACCAGGGACTTCACCTGACTGCCATGACTTTTCAAATATCATGGAGATAAGTATCCATCATTTGGCTTGGACCTTTTAAAGATATTTTAATACTTAGTAATCAAGATGGTGCACTGTTGTAATCACTGCTGCTAAGGAAAGTGTGCAGTGCTTGTGGCTCATTAGGAATCTCAGCAATTCTTGCAGTTGCCCTATTGTCTTCTTATCATGCAGATCATGCAAGAAAAGAGGCCATGACTGATTTTTATTAAAAAAAAAAAAACAAAACAACCCAGAATTAATGACAACTGACTTTTACAGAGCCATTTTGCCAGTGTCCTAAATATTGAGACCAAGAAGGATACCCATGATCCATAATGCTGTTTTTTACTAACTGCTTAGCCTTTCCATCAACATCCACCACAATGAAATCAAATAAGAAAAACAAATGCAACACTTCAAATATAAACATAACTGGCTTAACAAAGTTTGTTGATACTAAACTATATCTTATTCTGGTATGAATACTATTGCCTATAGCAAGAAAAAATATATTAAAAGATACATCATAATATTTGTACTTAGGCCAAGTGCCCATCAACCCTAGTAACTACAGCAGTGACTAAGAGTAAAACTCTTACTTGCGAAGAGTAAAAACAAAAAATAATGTATCACTAATATTTGCTTGCTTCTGGCAGTCATTCACTGCAAGAATTTCAAGAGATAGAGTTTACATCACATTTAATAGATAGATCTATGTTATAAAACCCTGCAAAATTGCTTTTTGTACCTATTTATTAGTGCAGTAGCTCAATCTGTATACCAGTGAGCAAATACATTCATGAGAGAGATTCACAATCATTGCTTTCTAAATGGTTTTCAGACCTGGGTTACACAGCAAGGAGCTCTGCAGAGGCAATTCTCAGTAGGTGGTTTAGTTTTAGTATATACCAGTTTAATCATCTGCATGAGCTGATGAAGCAAAAGTGATTGCATATACTGAAGTATATATTCTGGCATGTGAATAACACAAGGACAAAAAATAAAACTAATGCAAAAGAAAAAAGGAATTACCTTTTTGCATTTTTTTTCAGCATATTGCAGTCAGAACATTTAATTGAAGTTGATACTTTTTGCTTAGCAAGGATTACTTCTTTAGCCTAAAATAAAAGTAGACAGAAAAATAATTACGACAAAAATTATATTTATGCTCACAAGCATTTAAATAATATGTCAAAAATAGAAAATTTAATATGGCCTAAAATTTTCTTTTTTTGAGTCATTTTTTCTGTTAGATTCTAACACTTTTCACTCAGCATGAAACACATGCATAAGGGAATTTTAACAATGATCTGAATTGAATTATATTCAAACACATATATGAGTATATATATATATAAATTTAAATATTTACATCTATTTGTATTTAAATAAATGCTGTCTTGTTTAGCACCATGTTAATAATGCACATTACTGCTTTTCTCCATAGCTAACTGTTTCAGGATGTGCCTCCCATTTGCATTTCAGTTCTGGTGTCCATGTGCTAGTTCAGACAGTTTTATTAAAGAATCTACTGCAGTCTGGACTTCTCACTCTTTATAGAACGGACAAGTGACAAAAAGCCTCCCTCAGGTCCTTTGCTAAAAGAGAATCTCAAGTTCAAAGTCCAAGTGAATTCCCTTTCACAAAGAAAACATGTCCATCACCACTTTTTGGAAGATGTGTTACTGATAAAAGGGTATGTCATGGCAAAAGAGTATCTCTCCCTTCTTAACAGCATCATGGGAGAGGGACCCCTTAAGCATTTGAAAGGAAGGAGGAGAACAGGAACTATACCAAATACTTAATTTTAATTTTATTGACTATTTCTTAGTGGAATTGTTTTGAAAGTAATCTGTTCCAGAAACCTGGTGAATTTATTGTCTCTGTCCTAAAATCTACAAGAAATAAGCAGACCCTGTAGCTTCTGCTGTTCGTTTCTGAGATTCATTATGAAAAGGCTGATCCCCTCTGATTGTGTGTATACTCTGGTGAAGCCTGTTTATTTGGACATTCCCTCTCTTCTCAGGAGCCCCTCTAGTGTTCTGTTCTTTTAACAATAATTCATTCCTTTGATCCCCTTGAGACTCAAGTTCCTTACTTTGCCCTCAGAGCACATCAGCAAGGATGGTGAGGAAATTTGCTGATTCTGCAATCAACAGAAAAGGTTTCACTGGCAAGAAGAGGTGATCCTAGAATTTAGGGAAGGATTAGGATTTGCCTACTAGAACATCCATTGTCCATTATGAAATATGGTTTGACATAAAGCCTATTTTGCTCACAAGATGTCTACCTACTTCTGTTCAAGAAAAAAATTTAAGTGATAATCTCTAATTTTAGTTCTTTTTGAAACACAAGTCCATATGCAACAGTGGTATGTGAGCTTCACCAAGCCACTAGCTGACTGTCCATCTCAGTGACAGTGATCAAGAACTGCCATAGCTTCAACTCAGGCCAAAAATAAGAGTTTGGGCTCAGTAGAAAGACAACTGTATGAAATTTAAAGCCTGTGGTATATGGGAAGATGGACTATATATTATATAATGAAGCTTTCTGAAAGTTATTCTGTGAAACTATTGCTAATATTTGCATGAATCAGAAAACGGAAAAGAAGGCTCTTTTAAGATCTTTATCAGAGAATTCTAGAAATGGATGTGTTAAATACCATCTAGAATATATCTGAGAAAACAGAAGGAATATGTGAAAACGGTATTTTTAACCTGAGTTATCTTTTCAGTCCTCATTTTTTTCCTATAGTGGCTTGCTTCTTCTACAGTAGGAACTGCACTGAGTAATAGAGTTTCCCTGAAACACATTTATTCTGAAGGATGAATAGATTTCTAGGGTTCCACAGCTGTACGCCTCCACATGCCTTGTCAGTAATGAAATATTACTGCATTTACCATACCTAAATAAGTGAGAATTATACAATTAAATTCTATCAAATAACCTTTACACTGACATGCATACTATAGACCTATTTGTAAATTAATTAAGGAATCTTAACTCTCATTGATCTTTAAATTTCTAAATGCTTTTGAAGGCCCAGGCAATAAAAAGCTGCCAGAATTCTTTTGTGACTGCTTATATAATAAAGAATTAATCAAAAAGTCCATTTTTTTCTCTCTGATTCACTAAAATAAGGGAAGTGAAGTTTTAAAACATGACATAAAATGTCTCAGAATCTTAAATGAAATCTACTTAATAACACTGTTTTTTGATGCTTTTTTTCAGACATTAGTTAAAATATTAGATGTGTAATCTATTGATGACATTTTACAAAATCACTGATTTAATATGTCAATTTTGGTTGAAGTCTATTAAAGAAACTCTCAGTTTTTAATTTTCCTGCATCATCTGCAAAGGTGACACTGCTAGACCATAGAGGTTCAAAGTTTGAAAATCTTCATCTCACAAATATTTTTCCCAGAAAATGAAGCATGTACAATATAATCACTATCAACTCCTTACTCGTGCAAAATCTCTGTACAGATGGTTGTTACAGTATAAACACTACATTTTAAAAGTGTCACTATATCATTTCACCGAATGTTTTGTCCTTCAGTTTTGATGACCTTCCAAAAAATGTTGGTAGACACTGCCTTAGAAAGATACCCATTCTACAGTGATTTGCTGTGCAATAAATAATACTTTTAAGAAAAATGTTTCTAGAAAAGAAGGTGAAAATTTTTGCTTTCTTTTACTTCATGTGGAATTTACTATCTCCAGCATCTCTGCTATGGCAAGGTCAGCCATCAGAGGGAAGGAAAAAGGTTTTGTTTTTCATCTTAAAGGCTAGGAAACTATGAACAGGCTGCAAGATGAACGGTGAAAGGTTTAGTAATCTGATCAGAAACTCACTAAAGCAGGTAAAAAACACTGAATTCAATTACCTTTCTGTTCTGTTACTGAGATGAGAGAGACCTTTTGAGGACAGCATTACAAGAAGCATATTATAGGAGACTATTTTTAGATTAATAACATTTTTAACATTTTGGTTACGTAAGGAATGTGCTAGACCATTTACCTAATTGCAAATAATTTTATTTTTATAATAACTGTTTATCAGGATCAAGGTTAAATATAGTGCAATATAGTCATTAGGCTTGTCTTATCACTGATACAACCTGAAAGAAGTGGCATGAACCCTGTTCTTCCTATTATCTTACTAAATGGAATTCATATTAAGTTGATGATCTCAAATTAGTATTCTCAAACATTGTTGATAACCTCAGCCATAATGTTCTGAAAGAACAGTATCTATTGGCCTTCCAGTTGTTGCTAATCTTTATACATTATACTTTGCCTCCTAGTTTACATCCTATTAATATCAATAAAATTTGTATGGATAGAGAGCATCTGAGAAGGATATGTATCCCAAAAGTATAACTTGTGCACTCTAATTCAGTCCTGGGGTAAGAGAATAGATTCTGTAACTGTAATATAGAACAAAGAACAATAGGTTAGTATCTGCTACACACAATTGCTATGAAATAGCACAGATCCATCTTTGGTCAGCAAATCCATGAAGTTCACAGGATCACAGACTCACAGTATGGTTGATATTGGAAGGGACCTCTAGAGGTCACCTGGTCCTTGCTCAAGCAGGGCCACCTAGAGCAGGATGTCCAGGACTGTGTCCAGTCAGCTTTTGAACATCTCCAGGGATGGAGACTCCACAACATCCCTGGGCAACCTGTGCCAGTGGTCAGTCACCCTCACAGTAAAAAAGTGTTTCCTGATGTTCAGAGGGAACCTCCTGTGTTTCAGTCTGTGTCCATTGCCTCTGATCCTGTTACTGGGCACCACTGAAAAGAGCCTGGCTCCATCCTGCTATGCACCCTCAGGTATTTATAGACATTGATAAGATCCCCCTGAGCCTTCTCTTCTCTAGGCTGAACAGTCCCTACTCTTTCAGCCTTTCCTCATAGGAGAGATGCTCCAGTCCCTTAATCACCTTAATCATCTTTGTGGCCCTTTGCTGAGTTCTCTCCAGTACATTCATATCTCTGTTGTAGTGGGGAGCCCAGCACTGGACACAGTACCCTAAGTGTCTCTCACCAGTGCTGAATAGAGGGGAGAAATGTCTTCCACAGGAGCCTCTTCAGCCACTTCTGCCTCTGCTGCAACATTCCTAATGCAGCCCAGGATGTAATTAGCCTTCTTTGGCAGAAGACATTGCCAGCTCATGTTCAACCTGGTGACCACCAAGACTCACAGGTCCTTTTCTGCAAAGCTGCTTTCCAGGATTCAAATTTTTGAATCCACTGACAATGAAGATATTAGACCAGACCATGCAGCACTCCATTCATACGTGTATCTCTGTGTCCCAGCTACACGAGTAGTTTTTACCCAAAACAAGGCAAAACTCAGAACATCAACTCATTCTATTCTCTATTCGATAGAGCTTCTCTCTCCCCAGATCTCACAAAGATCTGCGAATCATGACATTCTGAGATGAAGCAGGCTCCAGACCCTCAGGCTAGGTAAAATGTGTAGATGCAGCTAAAATATCAAGGTAGGTGAAATATAAAGTTAATAAAGGCAGTTCTCAACCACAATATGAAGAGATAATATTCATTATGCTGATTTAGGTATGACTTTCTACATAGGCAACAGAGCTGAAGATATCCAGAGACTCTGAAATATTTACATTTTCTAAGGGACTGATCATCCACAAAGAGACTGGCAAGACATATGAGTAATAAAAGTAGGTCATGGGATAGAAAACTGATAGTACTTAAAATACCCAAAAGACAAGGAAAAAGTAAACAAAAATGTTCAGAAACATTTGAAAGTTATATTATCTAAAATGGCAAATGTCAAGGCCTCAGTTTCAAATAAATAAATTTAGGAAAGCATAAATTCATATAGGAGTGAATTTTGAACATTAACAAAATATGGATCTTAACCAAATTGGTACAATTTTCAAAACTCTTCAAGCTCCTGGTGTAACTGCATGCTTGATGCTAGAGTGACAGTTTGTGATTTAGTGAGAGGCTGTCCATGTAGGGAGAAACAGATGGTATGGGACTGGAGCATAGAAGAAAACATAGAAGGTATAGAACCACAAGTGGAAAAAGCCAAAAGCTAAAAAATAACTTTTTAGTTACAGCTACTAGTTGCATAGTCTGAGAATTAAATCAGAGCACAAAGAGAAAGAAATGACCCCAAATAGCAGCTGAAGGTTCCTCCTTCAGAAGAAAATGCTGTAATTGATATATCCTGGCAGATTTGTATGTAGCACCATGCCCCACTGCTCCTACACAGCAGAGGAACTCACTAGAGGCCAGAAGGGTAAGGATAGAGCACCAATTTATTTTTTTCCTACAACTATCCTTGGGCAGGATTACTCTATTTCTGAAAGCCAAAAATACATGATGTAGTCCTAGAGGCCTTAAAAGCAGCCCAGCCCCCAAAGGCATAATAGCAGAAGAGCAAGATGCTGAAGTTGATTAACCTCTCCCACAGCTGCCAGAACCCCACCATATAATCCATTCTCATATCCAGAATTCTACCTTCCTAAAACTTCCAACTCCCTGTCTGCTCCAAGCCCTTCAATCCATCTCTGCTCTTCCTGCAGGTCCAAAACCTCAGTCTTGCACCAAATGATATCAAGTTCCACCTTAAGTGCCTTCCTCTTTCTGCCACCATCCCACCTGTTATGCCCCAAACCTGAAGATACCTCTGCCACTCAAATTCTCTCTGCCTCTTGTCTTTCATTCTGGTTCACACTGCTTCATCTTCCCCATATTTAAGCTCTAATGTTCCCGAAACTTCCACTGGCTGCTGGTTGGCCACCCATTACACCTCTCACTGCCTTACTTCAGTGAGCAAGTTGACCTCTGTGTCTTCAACTGTTCCTCATTACTGGTCATTCCTTCTCTAATCTCTATCTAGGGTGCAAGCTACATTTACTGAAACCATAGGAAGACACACAGAGAGGAACTAAAGTGGACACACCTATCAGTTTGCTCTCATTTACACTGCAAGATCTGGGCTGGGCAGGGAAGAGAGAGAATACAAACATCACTTTAAGACAGCAGAACTCTCAACTGACTTGAATCCTAATCATCACACCACCACACAAGCAAAAATCAGAGCACAGGTGAGATAGGAGGGCACAGAGTTAGGAACATTAGGAGAATATGACTTCTACCCACGCTTCTTTAAGTACTAGGGACTGCGGTGCAGCATTTTCCAGTTGAAACACCATTATGGCACAACTCTTTTGCTCATTGATTATGTGCTTCGTCCAGCTGGTCAGTGGATCCCTTCCAGCCAGGGAGAGCATGAAGAGAAAGTTAAGCAGCTCTTGTTCTCATCACTTGAGACACGAGAGGAGTACATCATTCTGGTCCTTGAACCAAAACATAATCTTCATACATGTGTGCCACACAAGTTTTGAAAAATTGATTTGTTTTTATTATTTTACCAGTGGAAAGATAAAGTAGGTAAGTTGCTTATTTTCAATTATTTAAAAAATCCATCTTCTGCATGTTTTGCAGAGTCTCTTTTCATATATAAAAAGCTGGTTTTGTTGAAAATAAAGGATTTTCCTAATGTTCCTTTAAAGGGATCTTAAATCCTAAGGTTTGGCTCTATGATTGATTTGTCTTTCTGGAATGTTCTTTCTATTGAAAATAAATCCTGATGGGAAAGGCTAGACTTTAATAACTTTAGCTAGCCAGATGTTACCTGTAACTCAGAAACTTTCCCAAAGTGCTCACAATATTTAAGTATCTTTGTATTATGCCTCCTCAAGATTATTTTACATACCTTTGGCATGCTGACAACTAAATGACCAGTTGTTTGTGATCTTTTAGCAGAGCTGCTATCTGGCTTCACTTCCTCAGGGAGCACAAACTGAAAAGGCTATAAGAAAATATGGGATTGAAGTATATCATGATTTTTTTTTTTTTTTTTAACTGGATAGAACACATGCAGAAACATCACTATCGCATCCTTTGATCTTCAGGACAGTATAGGTCTAAATCCTCTCACTTCACATGTAATATTACTAATATTAATAAATTATTATCATGTTAAACAGCTTTTACTTACAAGTATAGTCATATGTATATTCCTGAATTGCTGTCATTCCTGAAGTGACATTTCTAAAGAAGGTTATAAAATGATACTTGACTTATATTAGCAACTAAATGAGAAAGATTATCCAGTCTATTTTAGACATAAAGTAATTCTGAAGGTTTATTTATGCAGTTAGTACAGTCAAAAATAAGGATTTTGGTTTTCTGTTTAAGTACTTTGATTTTTTTAAAAAAATTGATGACAAAATTAAAACCACTTAGAAGAGAGAAAACTGGAATGACATTTTAAATGCTCCTTCAAAAGAATATACATCCATTTGTTTCTGTCAGCTATAAATTCCAGATTGTGAAGTTGCTAAATTTTAGCCTAGGGCAACTAGCAAGCTCTCTTCATAAGTGAATTATGGTACACTGGGGAGGGTGGGGAATAGGAAAAGAGAAGGAGGGGGAAAGGAGTGAAATTTCATTTCAGGCTTTGCATGTTTTCTGGTTAGGGCTTCCACAGTTTAGTTCAAAATAATAAAAGTATGAAACAACATTTTTTTCTCCACAGGTGCACACGGTTGGTAACTCATAAAAGTCAGATCCGGAGTCCACTGAATAACTATTAACACTTGAGCTGAAATGGTTTTAGTTAGAATATACTAACCTTTCCCTTCACCAGTACTCGTATGTAAGTTGGCTGGACATCAACATCAAGCAGAGAAGTGTCCAAATGTCTTCAATATGAAATATAAACACATAAATTAATCTACAATACAGACCAATAAATAAGCAGTGCAGATCATATAGCTCTTTAGTGATGATTTCACAGTTTATAAACTACACACTTCAATTTCACTTAAGTTATATGAAATATAATCAGGATTTAATGTCTTTGGAAGAAAAACATGATCTTCCTGTATGTTCACAGAATATCAATTAAATGACTAAATTCATGTCTAAATTCTGTCAAGTCCACCACATCACCTACTGTATAACTGCAAAAATTCAGAATCTTTCTGGAAAATAAAAAAGTCTTTCTTCTATTAGTTTAGTGCTTTACACTAATACAAAAATCAATCTATTTGCTATTTAAAATTGTAAAAGTATTTTGCTACTTTTCTGTCTGAATACCTAACTAGTAAATATATAATGAGCTCTCTTTTTTTTCTCAGAATTTGCTGGAAAACAATGAACAGAAATACTTTACATTCCCAGAAAACACAGTAATTTTACATTTCGGTACTGTCAAACAAGATCTGTGACCTTTAGAAGCTCCACTTTAACATTTGTTCTTCATTGTGTGACACATACACTCATGTAAACACGGAGAGGGCCTCTTTTGAGGAAAATTAATGAGCTTTAAGTGAAGAACATCTGGCATGAATAGTGGTTTTGTGCTATAAAACTAGTTCAAGCTTTAGTCTAACAAGTTCCAAATTATGGGTAAACAAGCTTGTGGGTTTCCAACCCCTTCCTGAAGTGTGGGCAGGGCCACTGTACAGCTTAGTAGTATATCCTATCAAACAGTTATCAGGTGTCCTTGTCATATTTTAGCCTGGTTCAACCAAAATTCTTCCAGGCAATGCCCTGGCGCAGTTCAGGAATAGTATGAGTCATGGACTCTTTCCAGTAAGGAAGTAAAGTAGGACAAGGCTACCCTACTGTGCCTTGGGGAGAACTTAACTAGAAGGACATGAATTGTACTGGACCATTTCTAGGGCCAGAGAATGGGAAAAACCACCATTTCCTATAACCCTAATCTGCAAATGAAGAATGGAAAAGGTTTTACATAAGTATAAAAGGACAGGTGTGGAGGAAACCTGCAGAAAGCATCAATTCCAAAAGGGACACAGTCCTTATTCAGGAGTCACAGAACAGTCTGAAGGGTCTTTGGTTTATTCAGCTTCGTTTCTTTGGCATAGGCTTCAAGATTGATTCCATTACCCCCTATAGTATTTGTTTTCCTCCTGAAAAGTCCCCATTACAGAGAAGAGTATAATGGAAACATTGTGTATCAGAACTTGAGTGGCAAAAATTAAGAGTAAAAAAAAAACCTCTGACCTGTAAACAGCAAGATCCAGGATGATCTGGTTATTTTCTTCATCATCTTTCAAAGAGAAATGAAGCCTAAAAATAATGACAAGAAACACCTCCAGGATAAATAAAACTGGAGTAAATAAGCAAACATTATGGCAAGCTTCAAATTCAACTGCTAGCAATTTTAGATGAATACAAATACCATTTTGACAATATGTCACATGATCATTTTAGAAACAGTTGCAATTTTCCTCCTGAACAGAAAAAAATACTGGCGTTTGAACTAAAGTCATTCTTACATTTATTTTCTGTTCTCCCCAACCAAGCCACAAGAGAAAAAAAAAAAAAAAAAAAAAAAGAGAATACTGCTGAAGGTCAGTTAAAATTAAGATCAGTCTGTCAATGCAGAAATGCAGAAAGAGAGACATCTGCTGGTGAAATCTGTCTGTTCTATTAACATCATAGAAAAAACTTCATGAAAAGCATGAATAGACTGGAACTTGGTAATTCTAACCTTACCATATGTAAAAAAAAAAAAAAAAAAAAAAAAAAAGGCATCCTTTTTTCACAGCAATTAATTTGCCTAGACTATAAATATCTGCCTATGCATTTCCAAAATAACACATGATTTGCACAATATCCTCGATTCTATAGGCTTTATTTGTTGAAAATGAGAATATAGATTGTATTAGTTGCATGATTGTGATCTCCTGGCTGAGTTCTTAAAATTGTGAATGAATCTTAGCAGTTATAAATAGAAAACAACATCTATTACTAAAACTGCAAGGAGATCTAGTCTAGACTTACAGTTCTGCTCATATACTCAAAACATTTCTCATGTATTAAAGTGAGAAAAAACCCACCTATAAATGAGCAGATTTTTATAAATTAGTTATTAGTATAAAATGCAAGGGGTTTCTTAATGCAATTTATCTGGAATATTTCAGTTTTAATTAAAATACTTAGATACTTTGGGTTCAGGTAACAGAAAGAAGATTAAATGCTAACATTTTGATAATATATTTTTTTCAGCAATAAAAATATTTGTCAGATATACTTTTTACTCTTTGCTCTCCTGTAGTCTGATACAGTCAATCTGCAAGAAAGCTTACAGGGCTTTTAGTTTATGGGTAATTTTTAATGGAAAACTGCAAATAATACAAACCAGCTTTGTTTCCCGTTCATGTTTTTTTTTCTTGCTGCATCACAAATTTTGAGAATTCACTAAAACATTAAGGGTGAAAAAGAGAAAAGAATTGTAAAATTTTCTAGGGGGCACCTTAATCAGAATCGAGGGAGAGAAATAGCCCGTTCTCAGCAGCATGTAGCCATTCCTCTTGCTAACCTTCAAAAAGAACACCACAGAAGCTTGGACATTGCCACGGACATTACTTTCACATTGAGGCAAAAACTTTGAAGAACACCATCTGTCTACTTGTATCTCTTTATTTATGTCTCTCCGATACACTGCCAGATTGCTCTGAAGAGCTGTGATATTCTTGTTGAAGCCACAACAAAAACTGCTCGGGTTTTACGTGCACAGACCACTTAAATCCAGAAAATCTGGATGACACAAACTGGACTGCTACTAACTGTGGATTCTAGGGGACTGCATTTCTTCTAAAAAGATAGCTAGAGCTTTATTCTACATGTCTCTGCTTGTTAGAGGCATAATCAAGTTCTATTAAGACAAGATTTAAACTATTTTAGACTTGTCTTCTTTGAACTGGAAGACTATATAAAATTTTTTTCAGCCAGCACATTTTTACAAAAAAAGTACATCAATACAATGGTAAGTATCTTCTGGTACAGATGGATTAAGCACATGTTCTTCTGACACTACCTTTAATTTTCCCTATACCACTGAAAATTATGCACTGGACTTATAATGTAAGATTTCAAATTCCTTGAATTTGCATGGATTTATAAATTTCCAAGATTTAGAAAGCATTGTTCATGCTAATGATATGCATGTTCTTAGCTTTGATTTTGCAGCTAAATTTTTCCACATTTAAAGTGGCTATTCTTAGATATTTATCTTCAGTAGTCAAACCAGGTAAACTTTTTCCACTATTAGCACAATGCTCCAAGAAAGAGAGCCTTACCATAGGAGAGAAAAGAGCAAAACTTTATAACTATTACAGAAAAACAAGTTATTCAGTCATCAAAGATCAAGATGTTAAATTAAACAACTTTCAACACTTCACTCACTGAAAACTAACTCTTCTTCCAGCATCAGAATATAAATTTAGAAGTCAGTTTTCCCACCAGGAATATAATAATGCAACGAGAATTTGTTAGCCCTCTTATTTTTGTATTATCGTATATCTTGAAATAGATGCTCAAATCAAATATAAAGAGGTTAGCCTGTTTAACCTCTTAATCTTACATACTTAGGCACATTCACATTCAGAACTTTTCCTTCTGCAGTGACCAATGTCCAAGGAGACTTCTCTCTCTTTTTTGATTCCCTTAACAAAACAGAAAGAAAAATGGTTTATAATTTCATATTCTGGTATTTTATGTTTAATAGCAAAAAAAAAAAAGAAAGAAGGATGGCAAGAAGAGGTAAGAATTAGCTGGTATTTGATGTTAAGGCTACAACTTATTTCAGGAACTAGACAGATTATATCAAATGTCCAATTGCACAATAAAAGTATCATCTGAAGATGAGCCAATGCTTTGTAATACCATGTCTTACATTGATAATAACTTCTGCATGTCACAGTGTCCATTATCAAACAGTAATAGATCAGATTTATTTAGTGTATCTTAAGAAATCAGTGGGTTGCCTAAGTATGTGAAATGGAATGGGTTTTGAGTTATGAATGTTCATACTAATCATAAGGTGTCATTACTGTTAACTGTTTTGATGTATGTGCAAGCAACTCTAAAGAAATTTTTTATTCATGCTAACTTAATTACTTTCACTGAACAAATGTTTGGCATATCTCTAAATAGTATGCCTATCAGTCACAATTCTGCATTAGTAAAAAGAATTATAATGGTCAAAAGATTACAAGCAGCACCTAATAAGATACAGTATGACCAAAGTGCATACATATAGATTATTTGTTGATGCATCTGTTACATTTTTTGTTGTGTTCTTCCTTCAAAACTACAATATATACTACAGATGGAGACTTTATCTTCACTATCTATGTCCAGCTATCAGCAATTAAACTATATCTGACCTTCATTTAGTGCAATAAACAAGCTACCTTAAATTTATCTGCCAAAACAAAGCAGACCACCGTAAAATCAAGATTTGTAGTACAGGTATTTCCTGTATAAATGTTTAGATCATGAGCAAGGAGAGGAAGAGTAAGGAATCTTAGTAACATGAAAAAGAAAAATCTGGTTGCACCTAGGTAAAAAATGGCAATGATTTCTTTAAAAATACAGCACCGTAATTTTTGCTTTGTATTAATCCACTTTTCAGATGTTCAGTAGAGAGTGTATGGCTACTTCAGGTGGCATATAAAACCCTCTCATTTCTCAAAATACTTGGTCTATAAATACAGTGGATTTAAAGAAGAAATAAAAACATTCAAGTGAAGCTACTGGAATGATTACCTGAAAAGAACTGCTTAAGAAAGATTCACAACTATGCACATGTTAAATATTATTCTACAGTATTATTCCAAGCTTTAACATGGGATTTGTGGGCTAGCAATTTCTACACCTGAATCCCTACTATTGACACTTAAATGCAAAGTGAACGAACCATCACTCTGTTGTAAAGATGCAGTTCTCAGAAATATGTCAGGAAATTATATCCTACCACCTTTTAGATTTGATAATCTGTTTCTAGAATCTGTCTGCTCACGTGAACCATTTTAAGGCAAATTCAGTCATATCATAATGACTAGAGTTTAAGATAACTTGTTTAACAAAAGTCTTGTTCTGGAAATAAGCAGCTAAAGGAGACCTTGTGCATCTTTCACCTGCAACTGATCTTATAACTGTCTGAATTTTCTTTGAATGAAACTGATGTGTTAATTTATTTTGCAATAGCCAAATCCGCTCAGTTTATCAACTATTCAACTATACCCACAGCCGGCAAATTTAACGTGTGCCAACATGTCATAGATAGGTTCAAACTTAGCATTGGTCTGATTGAGTTCATGTCAATTTTATACTAAAATAAGCATCCTTTTATACTGAGTAACTTATTTTTAAGTTACATTTCAGCTCCTGTCCACCAGCAAGGATGATTTGAAGTTGTCAGGGACACCTTTCTGTTCTCATCTTTCTCATGCTACCAAAGAAAAATACCACCATCAAAACAAAATGAACCATGAAAGGATTTTTAACTCCTTTAAATGCCTTGGAAAATGAGAAAAATCTAGAAAGGAATTATTCTGTCTTTATTATAATGCTATTTGGACTCTCCCTGAATTTAGAAGAAATCATTTAGAACACATTTGCTTTTGACTAGACCAAGGCCTCCCTAAACACAGCAAAATTCTAGCTAGCTAGAATTTGGGTTTCACAGTATTTCTTCTGGGAAAGTGCTAGACCTTAAATTAATAATAGCAACACATTATGCAGATTTCCAAATTTCTTGGAGAGTTCCCTAGGACTGACTTTTTCAATGCTTAAGCTTCATAAATCATTTAAAATTCATGCCCTTAAAAAGAACAGCTAGAAAAATCTCTGGTACAAACGCTCTTATATAAGAAAAAAAAAGAAAAAAAAAGAAAAAAAGAAGACATTACTTACAATGTTTGTGGAACTGATAAGTCATCAGCAATAAAATAACTTTTTTTACTAGCATCTGAATTCATTTTCCATGTTCAGCAAAACCATTGACAACTTTAGAAACTTTTAAAGCCCAGATATCTTCAGATTCACCATGTCAAATCACACAGATAACATGAAGAATTTTATTACTCAGGATGAATATCTTCAATAAAGTATGTGAAAAAACTTCTAAGTCACATAGACAAGGTACCTGAAATGTCACTTGTGCAAAAATTTTGTAGCATGGCCTGTAGGGCATTTATATAATGCAATCTGTACTCCAGATAAATACTTTTGGCAAGAAGATTAAACATTGAACTACATGAAACATATTTAGCTGACAGAAAAGTGAAACTTCTAAAGTCCATAAAATGGAGTTGAAAAGAGAAATTATATACATATATATATATATATATATATAAAACTCTGAGGAAAAACACAATAAAGGGTATCATAAATTTTAGAAAATGAAACAAAACCAAATGAACAATCTGAATATTTCATTCAGATTTTATAAGCATATTTGCACAGGGAGCAGGGATTTAACCTGTCAGTTCTCAATAATATTTATTGTGAGGCAGTCACCTACCTCTTCTCTGTACCTTTGAAAATTTTCCCTTCTTCAATTCATAGAATATATTAAAACAAAAATATACCTTATGTTGTCTTTAGCTCTCCGTTTTTCTTCAATATATCTGTGAGTTTCTAATCTAGATTCTGGAGTATATGGTGTAAGCTCCTCCCAAAATCTTCTGTCTTCTTCATCATCTTGAACTGTTCTCCACATTTCTTGTTCTCCATCTCCTTCTGCCTGATGGTTTTCTTTGTCCTGCAGGGAGTCTGGGCTATACAAGATCATGTGGAAAATTATCACAATAAAACCAATGAAGAGTAACAGTACTTGCTAGTGAATTATTGCAATAAGATATTTTTAATCCAATAGCTGTATAATTCCTATCAAAACCAATATATATTTGGATAATGTTCTCTGCTCTGCTTCTTTCATCAATCAACAAAATATTTTTCAACATAATATTTTTCATTGACTTAACTAAGAGATGACTAGGGTTATGCCTAACTATGCATAACTATAGTTATGGCTAACCTTCTGAAATCTCAGATAAAGAGTTCAACAGATTTCATTTCAGAAGCAGAATTTTCAGATAACCTAAAAACTTCCAGGTGAAAGAACACCCTCAGTCCATGTAATGTTTAAGTATTCCCAATATTAGGCAGCAGCAGATTAGAAATTTATAAGGTAGCAATATTTTACTTAGGCTTCTCCTCAAAGTGCCATCACAGAACCTGAATCATTTTTCCCCCTAGTCCTAAGCCTCTGCAATCTTCAGAAATTCTCTATCAATACAGAGAGAAAACTAAATTTATGATACTGCTATGATCTATGAGGACAAAGTTCCATAGCCAGATCCATGGAATTTAGTCTCTATTGCATTAAAAATAAGATGGATGGCAACTGCAGTGGATGATGACCCCAGACAAAAATCCTTCTGCTGTCTAGGTAACCTCAGTGATATTAGGTGAAAGAAGTATAGAAACCAACATTCCATAGCCTTTTACACCTCAAAAGATCTGCAATATTCCAATTCAGTCCTCATATCTAATAACTCTAAAGCAAAAGAAAATATAGGTGAACAGCTGCTTTCTCTGGAACCCCTGCATTTACTTAAATAACAATTTCCAGCTGTTCTTCTGAAAGAAGCTATCAATTACACTATTTTGGCACCCAGACAATTTAGCTTGGAGTTTTGGGACAAAAATTCTATTGTACTGTCTACACGTCTGTAATTAGTTATGTTTGTAATTAATTATATTTTTCATTAGAGCTAACACGCACAAGGAGAAGTAATTCTGCTAGAATCAACAATGAAGACAAACAAAAATATTTAAATGAAATTATATAAACTATTTAATGACAAAAACCAAAATTCTTAATGAAGAATGACTTTTACTCCCAAACTGTTGTTGCTTACTGTTACCTGTCGAATCCATGCTCAGATTCCATTTCTTTTTGTTTCTTGTCCTTTCTTTCTTGCATCCTTCTTTGAGCCTCTTCTTTTTCTCTGGCCCTTTTGAGAAGGTAGGCTTGTTCCTGTTCTCTTATTTTCTGTTTCACTTCTGGGTAATTTTGAAGTGCTTGAATCCTCTCTGAACGTTCTATTTCTTTACTATCCAAACACTTCCCAAAGGGAAAAAAAAATCAATATAGTTATGTGAGAAATTTTAAATGTATTCAAATCAATAAATACATTAAAATGCAAGTTAATTCTGATAGATTACCTTCTGTATAAAATTTAAAATACACCTTTTCAAACCTCCACAGCACTAAGTAGTTATACTGTATTAAAACGAATTAACAATAAATTGCTATTCACATCTGAAAATGATTTTGTGTATCTGAGAGATGCTTTTTGCATTTTCCAGAAATTTCAATTGGTTTTACTAGACTATGTAGTAGAGAGTCCCTTTAACCATTTCTCATATTTGTCTGACCTTGCTTCAGCTCATGAAGCTATTACAAAATCATTTCTTTTGATGTGTTAGTTAATTGACACCTAAGTGAGTTGAGTCTACTCTTAATAAGTTAAGCAAGCGTCTGTGCTTCTCCAAGGGAAATTGTGGAAGCGTATTTCAGGACTGGGGCTGCCTGTGTCAATGACAGAAAATCATTACATCAGTTCAGTCATTGCACAAAATCTCAATCTTAAAGCATCTATGCTGATGTAACACAGTGTATCTTTACATCTACTTCTATCTTTCTACTGCCTTACACTGTTGATTTGGTACGTATTGTTGGTGCGGTACCAACAACCCGGTAATCATCTGCAATCATGAAAACAATTTAAAAATACAATGCTTATATAAAAACAAAAAAGAAAAAAACTAGAATACATACATTATATTTATGTTTTCAAAACTTTAAGCATCTCCAATAAAAATTATAGAAAAGGTAACAAATGCATGTGGTTTATTCAAAACAGAAGCAATTTATTATCACATTATTTACTGTAGTCACTTATTCTTCAGAATAGAATTTCATTTCCTGTGGACAGAAAGAAAAATTATACTACTTTTCCTATCACAGGCATTTATTTTGCTTGGAATTAATAAGTTATCAACAATGCTCATTATTGATTTGGATATAAACTTGATTTTTAAAATCTTACTTTTAATTGATGAAGAGTTGCCACTACAAATTGTCTGTAACCTTCAAATTCAGTACAGGGGTTACCAACTAAAAACAGTTCCTTCAGGTGTATATTATATTTTAGGGTTTCAATACTGGAGAGTTCACCAATGAAATTTGCTGTCAGGTCAAGTTTCTTTAGTTCTTCACAGCCTGTTTGAAAAAAAACTTAATTCAGTTTGTCCACAACACAAATGTACACATGACATACAAACACACACACATAAAACTGTCTCTATTTGTTGTCTGTATACTAATTTCATCCTACCAGAAAACATCTTTTCTAAGCCACAAGTGAAAGAGTGACTCACAGCTTAAGTTTATGAGGTCAGGCTATTTATAGAAAGAAATCTCAATAAAATACAAATTGTCAAAACTTATTGGTTTTGTCACTATCAAAACTTCGTGGTCAGTGTCGGTATACTAGATGAGCTATTAAATGTTTCATTTTTGGATAAGATGGAGTTCAGTTTTCACAGTCTGATTGCCTTGGTACCCCTCCTCAACTGAGTGTTCACCATACTGTCAAAAGAGTGTTTAATTGCTTTAGCAGAGCAGGATCAGTTATGGGTTTCATTTCTGTGTACTGTTACTCTCAGCTAACGTTATTTAATTGTAAAGACAAGGTTTTCTTAAAACTGACTCCAAGTCAAGATGAGGTTTTCCACTTCATGGACTCGGCTATTGTGAGTACTTTATCACTGGTTAAATTACAAATCCCAGTGAGAAAAAGTGTTTTGTTAACCAAAACAATTAATTATAAACAGAAAGTCTAAATTAGCTAACAAAATGCTCTGGGTAATTCAGATCCAAAACTTATCAGTTTCTCTTTTTATCATAATCTGTCCTTGAATCATAACCTTGACTCTAAAAGCAAAAAAATTTAGATAAAAGCAAGCCCAAATTTGATGCTCCTTATTGTCATCACTTCTTTTCCTCTGTAGGTCTATTTGGAAAGTATTTTATGCACAGTGGAGCTGAAAGAAAATAAACAACTCAAAATGATTTAGTAGGGGATTTAAATAACCCAAATTTTTGCAAGGCTCACTCCCAATGGTTCTGACTCATAAGTAAATGATAAATCACAGTAATAAATAATGCAGCCTGATAGAGGAACTGAAAAATTACTGGCATGAATACAGATGCAAGTTTCTCAACAAGTTGCCAAATATGTAATGTACTACCTATTTCTTCAACTTTTACAAATTTGTGTTTAGTCTACTTGCTTATTTTTTTATTGGATTTAAGCCATCCTCTTGAATCAGCTTGTAGACTTAAAAAAAAACCAAAACAAAACAAACACTGCCCAAAACAAATGAAAAAGCACAGCTTTTCTTTTAATTGTTCCTGTGTCAGGATGGACATTTTAAAGATTCAGCAACTGACTTAATCAGAATCAAGAAAGGGAAAGCAATCAAGCCAGAAATTATTCAAGTAATACGGCATGTGTTTATGGGTGTCTCAAAATTTTAGATTTTGATCTTGGAAAATGCTAGATCTTTACACATCCAATTATATTGACAGGATAAAGGATTAAACACAGATAAACCAGACAGGACTTCATGCAGTGACAGAGAAAAGAATAATCTGAAAAACTCTTTAAAAGTACCGCAGACTGTCAATGCAACTTGTGTATGGAGTAGAACTTTTGTGTATGTGACACCTGATTGCTGAATTGAAGATGAAGATGACAGTGAAACATTACAAAAGAGAGACTTTTTACAGCCTGTATAGCATTAAAAAAAAATAATAATAAAAAAACCAAACCCACAACATTGCTCCACCTAACCTGCATAACAAATTATCTTACCAACTTCATGAAAGAATTGGATTCCCACTTTGTAAATTATTAAAGAATAGAGCTATAATATCTGGCAACACTGGTGAGAAAGTATGCAAAAAGTGAGTTAAAATACATTTAAGACAGTTCAGTGACCAAATTTCAGCAGTAGGAAGCACTTGCTACAAAGAAGCATTTGTTCAAATGCTGCACCTAAAAAAAGTCTTGAGTATTGACACAGAACCTTTATTGGTGGACACACTTAATGTCTTCCACCCTCTTTCACACTAAGTCACAACTTAAGTGTTTCAATAGAAAAAAGGCAAAATGGTTTGTTTAAAATCTGACCTTCAAGATTTTCAATTCTTTCAATGTTGTTCAAAGCTACATTTAAATATTCCAGCTTCTTTAGTTTCCCCACATTTTCTGTAACAAAACATACATCTGTTATTTCAGTTCTCTTTGCTGGAAAGGGCATTATCATTTTACTTGCTCACTTCAGTGAAATAGTAAAGCAGAAAAATAAGAAGGACAAATCAGAATATGTATCAGATTACAGGGCATTAATATTTTAATATTAATAAAAAGACAAACCCCAAAATATTCTCTAAAACCAGAATTGAAAATAAAAATGTAAAAAGAAATAAGGAAGGCTATAAAGACATTTTTTATCACAAATCCATTAAATGTGCATATAATACAAAAGAACTAGCCAAAAGTGCATGGTGGAACATTCCATCTCATGAAACTCAGAAAGTGACACTGTCCTGCGTGACATCCTTGTCTCTAAATTGAAGAGACAAGGATTGGATGGATGGACCCTCATTGCATAAGCAACTGGCCAAATAGTCAAAAAGAGTTGTGGTCAGCAGCTCAGGAGAGCAGTGATGAGTGGCATTCCTCAGGGGTTGGTGTTGGGACCAGCACTGTTTAACATCTTTGCTGGCAACATGGACAGTGGGATCGAGTGCACCCTCAGCAAGTTTGCCAATGACACTGAGCTGTGTAGTGGGTCAACAGGCTGGAGGGAAGGGACCTGGACAGGCTGGAGAGGTGGGACTGTGCTAACCTCATGATGTTCAACAAGGTCAAGTGCAAGGACCTGCACATGGGTCAAGGCAATACCAAGCACAAATGCAGGCTGGGCAATGAGTGGATTGAGAGCAGCCTGAGGAGAAGGACTTGGGGGTATGAGTGGATGGCAAACCGACTATGAGCCAGCACTGTGCACCTGCAGCCCAGAAAGCCAACAATATCCTGGGCTTCATCAAGACCAGTGTGGCCAGCAGGTCGAGGGAGAGGATTCTCCCCCTCTACTCTGCTCTTGTGAGACCCCACCTGCAGTGCTGTGTCCAGCTCTGGGGCCCGAAACACAAGGACATGGACCTCAAGCAGGTCCAGAGGAGGCCATGAAAATGATCAGGGGGCTGGGGCACCTCCCCTGTGAGGACAGGCTGAGAGAGTTGGGGATGTTCAGCCTGGAGAAGAGAAGGCTCTGGGGAGACCTTATAGCCGCCTTCCAGTACCTAAAAGGGATCTACATAAAAGATGAGGAGGGACTCTTTATCAGGGAGTGTAGGGATAGGGTGAGGGGTAATGGTTTTAAACTGAAAGAGGGTAGATTTAGATTAGATATAAGGATGATATTCTTCACTGTGAGGGTGGTGAGACACTGGCACAGGTTGTCCAGAGAAGTTGTTGCTGCCCCCTCCCTGGCAGTGTTCAAGGCCAGGTTGGATGGGACTTTGGGCAACCGGGGCTAGTGGAAGGTGTCCATGGCAGGGGGGGTTGGAACTAGATGATCATTAAGGTCCCTTCCAACTAAAATACTTTATGATTCTATGATTATATGAAAGGATCAAGCCATACTTAATCAAGCTTTATAAAATTAGTTTTATGCTCACTTATATAGAAACATTGGTTTCTTCAGTATACATTTAATTTTTAAAGATCTTTTATCTACAGGATTAATAAAAATGTCCTCCTGTCCTCCATTTTTAAAAATTTTGCAAATAAGGATTTATATGGCTTCAGTATGAACAAAACAAAACCATACACATGTAGTATTTTCATCATGAACTATTGAAATTAGCAGGTTCACAATGCATGGGGTTGTGTTGGAACAGGTAGCATTTCCTCCTTTGAATACAGAAAGGGGGTAAAGAGGGAATAGGATAGCAATGATCTTCACCAGACCCAAGTGTCTGGAAGACGCAAACACCACTTGAGATACATGACACACAGGTCAGAGACATAAAATTGAGGTAAGATACATAGTGTAGCTCGTGTCACAGTTCATCAGTTTCTCCCCAATCACCAGATGTTTTGATGATCTGACTGGAAATTCTATCCAATGAAGTCACAAAGTTTACCTCAAACTCTAATTCACAAGCCACACTGATTAACTGCTGCACAAACTGTCCCTGCTGAGACAAAGAAGTTCAAGCAGAGGGAGCTTCATCTGCCCAACACTGATCATGTCTATAGCTGAGTTAGTTGCCTAGGCTCTTCTATAATCAATAAAGAGAAATAGGCTCTTCAAGGTGCAGTTTGTCTTCTCATAAATTGGCTGTCTAGAACCGGTGGACCAAATCATGCTCAAATATATGCCTTTTCTTCATCACTGGTTACAAAGGGAGGCTACAGTAACTGTCTCAGACGTAGATGTCTAAAAGTTTGGTGACATGAATCCTACCACTTAGTTTACCAAGACCTCAGAGAGATGTTTTCTTCATAATTCACAAACAGATGATGAAATTAATTTCCCAGCAAGGACTTAGACAGCTTAAGTTGGCTGTTCATTTTTCTTACAATATTTCTGCAACAGCAGTAACACATAAAGATGTGAGAGAGACAAGTGTTGAAGCCAATAGTATCTTGTGGGTTTTTTTCCTTTTATAGAAAAGAAACGAACCAGGACTCATCCATACAGTGGATGCCTTACAACTTGCTGTCTGATTAGTAGGCAAGTCTGATCTTGAGGGCTGCATAAATGTTTTCTTTAAGAAGAGAAAAGACACATCCCTGTGGAGTCAATATAAACTGTTACGCTAGGATATTTTGAAGTGTGCTTGGAACTGCTGTGTGCTCCACCTGAACAGGTTGGTATCCACTAGGAAGAATTAATTTTCAAATTCAGTACTTTGTAACACAACCCCTACTGGCAACCCTTTTGATCACTACTTATATAGTGACTTGTTTGTTTGTTTGTTTGTTTGTTTTCTCATTTGTTACTAAGGCATTACCTTGGAAAGCTGTTACATTATTCAAGAATATATCAAGTAGGAAGTTGCATACTTTTCCAACTCCTAGAGTTAAATTAAGTTAACATAAAAATTGAATGTCTCAGAAAGATTGCTGAAAAAAATCTTGTGTCCAAAAAGCAATAATCTAAATGGTAATATGATACACTATACTAACCTAAAGGAGGTACGAATGTTGACAAAAGAATGAGTTGAAGTCTTGTGCCTTATCAAGGACACAGTAACAGAGAGGAAAACAATTTATTTCAGTCCCATTTTTGATGGGGCTGAGAAGTTTCAAAAATTTTATTCTCTCTGAAATTCCTAGACTCTAAGAAACGCAGATGTTATCAGTACAGTTTCCTGATGAGCCTCTCCAGAGAATTTAAAGCCTTTGCCTACAAGTCCCGAGAACAGAATTTCACCCTAAAAATTTAGACTTTTTTCTTCCTCTTAAGGCACTTAAAAGAAATATGCTAATATAACTCCTGAGCACTTCTGACTCTCCATTCTTCATCTACACACCATCTGTAAAGTCTAAGCTTTTCCAGCCCAGAGCCTGATGTCATATCTTCCTGTAGGGGGTCTAGCAAACATGGGAACTTGTACCACAAAACACAGACCATATGAAATGGTATCTTCTCCTGTGGCGCAGGAAGACCATTGAGACTTCACTGTAAGAAGTTGTCTTTATGCGGAAAAGCAAGCATTTTTATCTGAATGAAAGATATTTCAATGTAAACAAAAAATTCCATTTGTATAAAAACTGAATTTAAAAATAAGCCTGAAGAGAACTAGTCCTATGACATCACAGTCCATGGTATATGCTAAACTGTTCTTTCTATTTGCTAGAAAGGCAAGATATTTAAGTTATATCTTGATTTTTGAGATTTTAATCTAAAAAAGCTGTTCCATACTTATATTTTAGTGACTTGTATCTCAGTACTATCTTTTTCACTTAAAATTTATATTGAAAATTTATGAGCTTCTTAGAAATTTACTAAAGAGACAGGAAAGGAACTCTTGTAGAAGGAGATACACAAAGAACTTTTCTGTAGTTACTGGCTCTACATTCCCTTAAAGTATAACACAACAGATACTTTTTCCTGATTTCAAAATTATGCATGTAAATCTATTTTAAAAGATACATGTCCAGAAAACACTTACCAATTTTTGGAATTAGATTATTCTGAAGATAGAGAATTTTTAAATCTCGACACCATTTGTCAAGATATTCTAATTTTTCGATTTCTTGCTGATGTAAAGAGATTTCTTCCAGTGAAAAAATTTCACAGTTGTTATGTTCTGCACGTCTTCTAACAAGATCTTCTGTGACTGAAAGAAACATTACATGCCATATTTCCCTTTAGTCATTTTCTGCCATCTCACTTATGAACAACTTATAAAAGCATTAGAATCTTTTGTTTCACCATACCAAATAGATATCTGGTAGGATATCTACAAAAATAAAATCTGCTAGAAAAGACATCAAGTACAAAGTAACTTCACCCCACTCTGCCACAGTAAACATAATTTGTGAAACACACACGTCACCTGTAACATTTAGAAAAATCCATGGGAAACCTGCAGTCTTCCATAAGAGTGTGATACAACCCTTGCAGAAATTAATCCAGCATCCACTATTTTCAGCATAGCTCCGTTTGAAGCTTGATTCATGTAGACAAGCAACAGAGTTTGTTTTTTTTTAATTTTCTGATGCCAGGTGTTCAGATCACAGATAGCGGGGGCAAGGAAGTAAACTACCTACAGTGTGTCATCATATTCTTCTGCCAACTCAGTGTAAACAGAAATAAGCAGGATAAATGTTGGAAGTGGGCAGATATTTTTTACTTTTTTCATTCTTGAGGCAAAGCCATAGCTAATTCATGCTTATAAATGTTCATATTAGAGTGAAATTTAATCCTGAGTATTTCTTAGGCATTACCAGCTCATTAGCAGCCACCAAAGGCGTTTCAGTGGCCGAAAAACCCAGAGATCCAGGTTCAGAGTTTATCATGTAGTAATATTTAATGCCAGGCAATCATTCAAACAGTGAAAAGGCTCTGCATAATGACGGTAAAGAAATTCTATGAGAACTAGGGCTCACTCTTGAGCTAGATGTTATTACTTTGTTTCCAGCCCACTGCACCAAAAAAGCACTAGCATTTTCCTCTCCTTCACAAGCAGTGAACTACAGTGAAGTGCTGATTAAAAAAATAGGGTTCTATCAAATGAGCATAGGTATTTTCATGATTGTTAATGCCAAAAAAAGACTTAGCAAGCCTTTAAAAAAGACTGAAGAAAAAGAAGAAAAAATTAAAAAGTGAAAACACATTGTTCCTACCATGCATTAATTAAAAGCATTCTTTCATTGCTTCTCTGTCTCAGGGAGGTTTTGTGCGATCATTCAGGTTTTTTTAGTGGTCCTGGAATGGCTGCACACATTCACACGGACTGGTCTGCATAAACTATGTACTCATACCGCCCAAACTCACATGTGTCAGTGCAGCTCCTCTATCTACAGCCTTTGGGAAAGGGGTGAAACTGCTTTTCAGGTATTTTATTACTTACAGATGACCAGAGTTAACTCTCCTTTCTGTTCAACAGTTTCATCTGACATGATTTACAGAATTATATAATGGTGATGCTGATATTGATGTAATAGGGGATGCTGTCTGCACATAAAACATATTGGGAAAGGTGTCTTTTCCTTTTTTAATCATGTTGGGAATGTTTGCTGTATCTAAACAATCATCTTCCCTTCAACAGCCCATTAATTAAACAAGATTAAATTAACAGAGAAAAAAAATGGCAATAAGCATGACTAAATATTTTAGTCTTCACAGAAAGTATGAAAAGCACTGTCATTTCTAATAAGTTACTTGGCAAATCTGCTGGAAATTTAAAAATAAAAAAAAAAAAAAAGGCTACTAATGTGTTTGGTGACAAATCTTTCAATGTTGGTAATTCCAGTGCAAACAGGTATTTCTGAGCAAGAAAACAATATTCCATGATCTGTGTACATACACACTGGAGAAAGCATTATGCTCTTTAAACTACTCCTGAGACAGTTTTATTACAGCCAGATTTCCCTTTGCTGATGAAAAGAAAATTGAAGTGATTGTTGCAGTGATTATGCAAAAATGACCACTTTTAGCACCAGATGGTTTGCAAAGCAGAGAAAATCATTCACAATACAAGTTACAGTGGCCTGTTTTGGGGATCTGCTGTAGGGAACTGAGTGAATATCTGACATTTTGTATGCCATCTATCTAGTTCATTTAAGAGGAATGAGGAAAACAAACTTGCAAGAGAAAACAACAAATTTTAAATAAAAGCTTTCCCAAGACACTGACAAAACATATTGCAATATTACTTCTCACTGAAAATTTAATTAACCACAATATCTGATGTGCGCAGTAACATGAGAATGGACCGGTGATGTGAGAGATCATAGCAGCTCACATGTTCCCATGAACACTGGAGGAAAGAGGGGATGGCATCAATCAACTGGAGACAACAGATCTTGAGGATCTAACAACCAGGCTTCCAACAATTACACGTGTTACTCAGAAAAGGATCAGATACGAAAGAAAGCATTAAATAAATTGAAAGAATAAGCAGGTGGACAGCTGCAGATATATCAAGAAACAGTGGGGGAACCTGTGTTTCAGAAAAGCGAAGTGTTCAACCATTATTTTAAGACTCAAATTTGTACCACGCTGTTCAGGAGATAAAGCCATTCTCCCTAAGGCAGTTCCTGCTCAAAGTGGACATATGCCAGCTTCATGCAGAGAGAAGGAGCTCTTTTCCAAAGCACTATTTTAGCCCAGCAAGAGACTGGCAGTCCAGTGACAGTGTACAATCAAAATAGATTACAAGGAACATCACAGATGAAGGGAATTCCTCAGAAGCTCTTTTCTTGAGTGATATGAATGAGCACTCAGTCTTTTTGGTCATACTGCTTTACCTCTAAAAGATTGTGGATTCATAAATAATTGTATGGTGTATTTTAACCTCATTCAGAGTTTTTTTTATGTCTGATAAAGTGTCTGCACTGGCTACTTCTACCTAAACAAAAAAAAAATATCACTTGAAGTTGAAAATGTGTAACTGCAGCGCAAGGACAGCCCTGGCAGGTGTAGGCCCAGACATAAGCCCATCAAGCATCTCCCCTTGCAGGGGGCTGCCCCCCACCCAGCTGGGCCCCCGCATGGGTCACCCCACTGCTTCGAGAGGCAAGGGCACCCCTGTGCTGCACTTAGTGGAATTAAAACGGGTTGTTATTACCAGGGAGAAGAGAAACCAGATATTCCAGCCGGGTGAGGAGCGCAAGGGAGGCGGGAAGGGAGAGGGGCTGCCAGGGGAGTATCGGGATGGCGGGGAAGGGGAGCAAGTGTGGGAGAGGGATCATGGTGGCCAGAGAGGGGGGCACGTCCTGGAGAGGAGGGAGGGAGCCCGGGGGAGGGGAAGAAAGCGTCTCTCGGCGACACTCACTCCGCACCATGGCCGCCCTCAGCTTCCCGCCGCCGCCGTTCCCGGACGCCGCGGCGCTGCCATGGCAACGCGGCCGGGCGGGAGGCGGCGGCGGGCGCTGCTGTGGGCCGGCCGCCCTCCCCCGGGGCTCCCCCGGGCCCCCCCGGGCCTCCGCCGCCCGGCAGGGTTGGTGCTTTCTCTGGACCCGCTTTGACGTGCCTTTATGCCGGAGCAGCCCGCAGCGCTGGCGAGGCTGCCCAAGAAGCAAAATGGCGCCCGTCGTGAAACGAAGGAATTCGCTCAGCAGTCAGAATCCAACAGAACCGTCGAGCAGATATTCCTCATTAGCAGCGCGGGGATTCTCCATCATAGGAGCTCCCCCGAACTAGCAAGGGACATCAGTTTATATACACACAAATCATACATATTCATTAGATTTCCTGGAAAGGGTTGTCTTACGATAATAAATTCCTGGAATTCATTTACATCGTCCGACTATCCATAGTAAAAATAGAGTGAGGGTTTTCGGTGGTCGAGGGAAGAAGTACGTGGTCTTCTTCACAGTGTCAGCCCTTTCTAAAGCATGGCTGTGAGGTAAAGCCCAGGTGTCTTCTTCCTAAATTGGTGAGATCATCCTCCCTAGATTGTACCTCTGTGCCCTTTTGTTCAAGTTCCCCCTTACCTCAGTTTGCCCAAGTGCCCGTCGAAGGCTGCCATCAGTGGGTTACAGAGGAAGCGATTAACTTTTGTATAGACAGACAAAGAGGCCTAGGGAAAACAGCTGAGGAGTCCTTGGGAAACAAACAAAAGAAAAATTTCATGCATCACAGTTCAGTCTTAATCAGACATTCATGGGTTTGAGGCCTTTCAGTATAATCCACGAGGAAGATTTCTGCTACTCTGGCTGCACCTGACCCCTTTCTACGGCTGAGCAATGCTATATGAAATGACTCTTCCTCAGGCATATATCATTTGTCTATCCTTTACACAATACTTTTGTCCTCCTGCATGTTCATTAACTAGTTTGCCTAATGAATTTTGGGCAGAAAGCATGTTTTCTATTGTCTGTGGAAGCCACCTGTTGCTGTGATTAACACAGAATCGCAGAATTGTTTAGGCTGGGAAGAACCTTTAAGATGATCAAGTCCAACCATAAACCTAACACTGCCAAGCCCACCACTAAACCATGTCCCTAAGCACCACATCTACACGTCTTTTAAATGCCTCCACAGATGGTGGCTCCACCACTTCCCTGGGCAGCCTGTGCTTAACAATCCTTTCAGTGAAGAAATTTTTCCTAATACCCAAACTAAGCCTCCCCTGGCACCACTTGAGGCCATTTCCTCTTGTCCTACTAGTCATTACTTGTGAGAAGAGACCAACACCCACCTCACTACAGCCTTTTTCAGGTAGTTGTACAGAGCTATAAGGTCTCCCTGAGCCTCCTCTTCTCCAGACTCAACCCCCCCAGTTCCCTCAGCCGCTCCTCATATGACCTGTGCTCCAGACCCTGCACCAGCTCCGTTGCCCTTCTCTGGACACGCTCGAGTCATTCAATGTCCTTTTTGTAGTGAGGGGCCCAAAACTGAACACAGGAGTGAAGAGGCGGCCTCACCAGTGCCGAGTACAGGGGTCAGATCCCTTCCCTGTCCCTGCTGGCCACGCTAGTGCTGACACAAGCCAGGATGCCATTGGCCTTTTTGGCCACCAGAGCACACTGCTGGCTCCTGTTCAGCCGGCTGCTGACAAACACCCCCAGGTCTTTTCGAGGACACTTCCTCACAGGGAACACTCCTGTCCTCTACCTTTTACCTGGGAAATTCTCCCAGCAGGTTGCTGCCTCAAGATATCTCTTATCACTATATTTAACTCAGATCACATCAAACAACAGTCTGAAATTTGTCATGCTGTGGACACAGAGTTATGCCCTCCTGCAGGTTTCTGTGGACTCTCTCCTGCCATTACCATACTATAACTTCACTCTCAGTGAAGTTACTTTCTAACAAAGATAATGAGTTAGAGTTACGACAGCTACAGAAATTCTCATGTCTGACATTTTCTGTTTTGGAGTTAATATAACGCTGTAGCATTGCTTCACATAGTTGATTAAACAGGTTCCAAACTGGCAAAGTTATGGCACACTAAACCTCCAAGAAACTGGATGGGACTACGTGTTTCAAGCCATCGCTGATGAGCTTTATGGAGTCCTTCATCTAATCCTGACCTGCTGACCACCAGTTTGAGTTCAGTTGATATATGAAATGTTAAGAAATTTAGCACATAACTAGTAAGATGGTTGTAGTAGGCCTAAGAGTTGTCTGTTTAAGCTAAGGAGTTTCTGAGCTGTAGGAACAAAGAAAGAAACTCACATAAACATAGATAAAGGCCCCAAGGACAGAAGATGTGGAACCATGGTGACAGAAGATAATGTGCATTGTATGACCCAAAGGATTAGGCCCAGCCCCTGGCAACAGAAGATAACGGACATCCCACTTCAGATAAGGTGGGCGACGAAGGATTTAGTCAGAGGGGTCCGGCTTTTAGGGGCTGGCGATGTCAAAATTGAGGAAAAGGTGACGAGGAAGACTACTGGCCTTCCTCCTGAAGACCCCCAAAGACCACCACCTGGAGGCAACGCGCAGGCGCAAGAGTGACATGATTGTTTTAAAACTGCTGATAAAGTTTTTTGGTCTAACCACGCCTTAATAGTAAATGTGTATGTTTGTGTTGTACAATCCTATGAATATGTATAAGGTACCTGCATTCTAAGTGGTAAATCTAAGGGGCTTGGTGTGCACGCTTGTGGAGGAGCAATCCCCCATGCACCCAGCACTGCAATAAAGAATGCCTGCTTTCTAAAGCTCTGATTCTGAGTCTTAGAGAGTTTTGACTTGACCGGCTTTTCAGTATCACAGTCCAATTCAGCAGGGGAGAAGTAGTCTGATCTAATGTAGATTTGATCACAAGATAATGAATTGGGGTTTCTTTAATACTTAAACTCTTATTTTCTTCTTTGTAAGTTCATATATCTTGTTCATTGCCATGTCATGCCTCGATCACAAACTTGTAGCAGCCCTCATCAATGACTCCAAAACTTCAGTTGCAGAACACAAACTAGCACAATTGTCATTGGATCAAAGTGGAAAGTCAGTATGTATTTCATACCTCTTTGCTAACACAGATAGTCATTAAACTAAAGGTCTAATCAAACCTAATGCTCATCTTCTACTAACAGGAAATTCACATATAAGTTTAAATGAGGCTGTAGGATTTTTTTTAAATGATCAAATTAATTTATTAAGACATTTCCCTGTGATGTAATACATGGAACAACTCACAGCCACTCTGCAACTTTCTAATTGTAGTGCTATTATTTAGAGGATAGGAGAAAGGAAGTGTCATCGAGTTAAAGCTACTAAGATTTGTGGAGATAATGTGACACAAGGGAGCAGAAGTAGTTTATACAGTTTAGTTTAACTCTGTAGTACTTGTCCTGCTCTGTCTGAGTGAGTAAGTAACAAATCCACGCTGAGACAGGGATGTTTACACAGCTGGTTGGCCGGCACCACCATGTGGCCCAAGGCATCTCCACAGAGCCACTGAGATTAAAGGGCCACTGGTGAGGCCTTCCCCTACCTACCCATTTATTTCATATTAAATTGCAGACCCCTTCAAATAATGACATTTAGAGCTGCACCTTTTCCTAGGACTATTATTTTTTGTACTTCAGAGCATAGCTAATAATCAGTGTAATCATGTTCAAGAAAAAGAAGAAAAAAAATCACGTTCTTGCTGTGTCCAGTATTTCAAAAACTATGTCTACATTGTACTACACAGAAATATTATTTCATTATGCTAAAAGCATGGTGTTTTTTAATTGCATTTGCAGAGATTTTATACGATAGTTCTGAAGAAAGAAAAATAAAATCCACAATTAAATAAATTGCTGTATACTAAGGTGTGGTGGGCTCACCTTGGCTACCTGCCAAGTGTCCACCCAGCTGCTCTCTCACTCCCCCTCCTCAACATGACAGAGCGAGAAAATATGATGAAAATCTCATGGATTGAGACAGGGAGTTCACACACCAATTACCTTCATGGGCAAAATACACTTGACTTGGGGAAATTAATTTAATTTACTGCCAATTAGAGCACAATAATGAGCAATAATAACAAATCTAAGAACACCTTCCCTCCACCACTCCCTTCTTCCTGGTTCAACTTCATTCCAAACTCTTGTACTTGTAAATTCTGATTTAAACCACAGTTTGTTATAATCAATATATATGTAGGTCCTGGTTTGCCAAATGTACTTAAGCTGTAGGACTACTTGTCTGAGCAAGTAGCTTCTCAATTGTGATGAGCATAAAAGAGGTATTCTCTGAATGCCAGTGACTAAAAAGCTCTTAGAGTGTATTTGTTTTCCTCCTGTGAAAAGCAGCTTTGTTTATGACTCAGGACTAAACTATTTATTCAGGAAGGCAGAAAGCCGTATTTAGGAGCACGCACTTGCAACATGCTAGTCCTAACCTGGTAGCCTGGTACACATCAGCAAAGCTAGATGCTGAAGTAGGATAATCACACTGGTTTCTTGTCCTTCAAACTGCAGGCTCTTCAGAATGAGCCTTATAATCCATGACCTTGATTTTACTGGGAATAATGACATACTGACAAAGTGTAATACACCATCCTTGAGCATCAATGGTGTTGTGCTAAAGCTCTTGGATGCCCAAAATCTCAGGTTATCATTGCAGTGTGGCTCTCCAAGTTGTGCCTTGTTGTTTCTAACTTCCAATATATGCAATTCAAAGGCTAAGAGGTCTGGCAGATTGTCTTGTTGCCCTTGGAATACACTGAACTCCTGAACCCTGACACAGTTTCAGAATCAACGGTATCCTTTTGAGCTTCACTTTCACCACATAAAAATTCAGATAAACCCAAATGTTTTTATTCTTTGCAGATTTTTATACTTTATATGCTTGGAAGAATTTTCTGCTGTGTAAATTTGAAAGAATGAAACCTGATAAATCCAGCACATCATACACACATGCTTTCAGCATGCAGACCTATATGTGAGCTGCTCTTACAATATACTTCATTGAACAAAACGTTTTCAGCCCTTACATCAACACAATGTATGTATACAGATTTGATGTAACTTACAGGTATGATGTTGTACAACTTCTCAAGAGACTTATACATAAATTTATTTTCAAATTAAATACACATTTTGTATTTACATACATTGACCTTATTGTGTTCATTATTTTCATGGTTATTTTTCACTCAAATTATGTACTAAGAGCTTTACATAGCACAAGCCCAAATTCTTAACTTGAAGCAGTGTACATGACAGAGATAATGTAATGAGCCACATTACAAACAGGAGAATGGAGCTGAGAAAGAAGGAAAAAGGTCCTATCTGGTATGCCTCCCCTGAAGAAATTAGCTTTACTGCTTTAATACATTAAAAGTTTATTTGTTAAATGCATAAAACAATTCAATATAAAATATATTTCTGTCGTGACAAAAAAATAAGTTTTATAGCATTATTATTACAGTGCATCAGAAGTATTTTGAATATGTGTTCACTCTGTTAGTATATACTCAGGTAATGTGCTGCAGACCCAGCAAATGGATATCCATGGACAAATCTTAGCTCTTAAAATGCTGCAGATCAGAATCTTAGCTGGTGGAGATCAGTCGATTGATACCCACTTAGAAACTGAACCTATGTCTTTCTATTTATTTCCTATTACATTATTATTATTGGTTTGGGTTTCACTGTTATTGTTGTTGCTGTTGTTATTATTATTATTATAGTCTATGGTGCTAATAGTTACTTAGTAACTGTAACAAAATTAGGCTTTCATGTTCACACCAAAGTACCAAAAAATCTTGTCCTAAAGAGCACACAATCTAGCTCACAAATAACAAATTAATTGAAATACATGCAATTCCTAATAATAATCCTCAGTACTGACAACACCCTCAAATACAGGAAGAAATGCAAACAGGAACAACTTTACTGAAAAGTAAATGCCAGACATAAGGAAAAAAAAAGGGCAGCATAAGAAACCATAAAAAGTAAATAATGTAAAATGAAGTAACAGTTTTGCTCAGTGTATATTAAAATGAACAGAAGTTTACAAATCACTGCAGCTATTTCACAAAAAAAATACATTGAGGAGCAGATTCTGCAGAACTGGACTAAATGACCATACCTATATTCTGTACCAGTATGGTTTATTCCGTAACATTTTAATAAAAAATGTTAATCTTCGTAGGGTTTGGCTTCTCTGAGTAATGCTTTCAGGATAAATACAAAACAGACTTTCTCACAGACTAGGAACACTGTAAACTAAGGGATGCCATAAATATTATTATTGTGCTTGCTACCGTTCCTTTCAACATGAACATTCCTGCTATAAAGCACTACATGATATATACTCAAGAATGACCCTGAAATTCAGCTGAAGACAGCAAGAACTAAGAGTATAAGACAAGTTGTAATGATAAAAAAATAATAGTAACGAACAGAATGAGATAATGCACAAGGGTTATAAATCTATATAATGAAATTCTTCTTTCATTCTCTTTTTCTAAATATATTGAAGTGGAGTAACTGTAATCACTGAGGACAGAAACGTAATAAAATTCTAGATGTTTTCTCTGTTTGTAGATGTGCTAGTTAATCATTAATCAACAAGTGGTTTTACTTTGCTACAATTCCATTTCACAATTATTCTAGGCTTGATTCTCCAGTTAACGGAAGCTGCAAATACTAATTACCTCTGAAAGTCTGAATTTAAATACTTAGGTTAGAAAATGTCTTCAATTTTTTTGTCAGACGGATTCTGGCTTAAACTTTTAATCCAATGGGATTGAACATAACATATTACTGTGCCTCTTTTCAAAGAAACAATACCAGGTTTCCTTTTATGTCCATTGGAATATATGGAAGGCAACTACCAAAGCTCACCAGTCTGGTAATTGAATAGAACTTTGTTAATTCAACATTAATGAATATCATGGAGGGCAGATTTTAACAGATTCCAAGCATCTTATTTTCAGCCCTCAAACTCCAATTGCCAAATTGTTCCAGAACTTCCTTCTCTCCAGATCACACCAATTCCAATTTCCAGTTTATATTTATTCAAAGACAGATTATAGAAATTCATTTTAGAACAAATTTCTGGCAAGCTGAATCAGCTTTTTCTTCACCAGTTTACAGTGAACTCAGGCTTTTCTAGTTTTCAGCATAATCACTTCAATGACTGCAGGGTAATTGCAATCTTAGACTTTTCTCTCGGTATAGGATTTCATTTTCCAGATTATTTTTCCTGGAGGTTATTTAAACCCTAAAGAGCTTTCTTTATAATCCTTTAGTTTAAAGAATGCATTTAGTAATGGACCTATTACAAGTAGCAATAAAATAGGTAACAAAATATTTGTAGATATTACACAATGATGTTCACTCTCAGTTGTCTCCATAGTTAAAATAAAGAAAGAAGCAGAATTATTTCATACAAACAAAATTATTCAAGTGTATTAACTACAAGTAAATATGAGGATAAGTATTAGAACTACTATTATAGTTACATAATACATCAGTTTTATGAAGAAGAACATCCTATTTTTGCCATTTACTGAACCTGGTCTTGTAAGATCAGATGGTCTGCATTCATATAAAGTCCATTTAATGGACTGGTCAAAATTAAATTACTATGCAAAATTGGTAATTTGGGTGAAATTTCCCTCTCAGCTCTTAACGCTGAGCTGTTGATGTTTATCTTCAAAATATAACCATCGTATATTTACACTTTGAAAAAGAAATGTACATTTGAACTTAACTGCAAGTACTCTATTCCTCATTGCATCACTTGTTCAGAATTTTGATGCTAGAAATACATCTATAACTTGCTTGAGTTTGGTTTGGACATAGATTTGGACAGACAGTGGTGTTTCAGTTTTGTCGATTCTTTCTTCCACCAGAACCTTTCGTTTGTGCGCTTTTGCTGCAGAGTTTTCAAACCCCTGATATTCTGCCTGCCAGCCTGATTGTACCCCATGGGCAGACCCAGCCCTTCCGCAGGCAGCATTTCATGTCTGATTTACCAGCTGGGGCTGTGCTAGCTCTGCTTTTAGCACAACAGGGGACAAGCAGACTAGAAGCAGCACTAGTTATGGATTGATTTAATGGGCAATAGAGTCCTCACACATCATCATTGTTTTGTTGCACGGGAAGATGAAATCCATGCTGTCCTAGATAAAGTGGCATAGAGGGAGATATTTTAAGAAGCAGATTATTAAAAGCCTGGAGTCACAAGATAACAGGTTTTGGTTACCCACAGATTGTATGTGTAATTTAGTCTCTGTTGTAGCAAAGATCCAAGCTGAAAAATAGGGCTCAGTGTTTCCAAAGTAAATAACCTGCAGGTCTTGTATTTTTGTAAGGGAATCCAGGTAATTCAGATTCATCACTGCTTCTCCACATCCTAATTCCTGGTTTTCTGAGGAGTGCTTTCCTTCCAATAATATTTATTTCTTCCTTTCTTCTTTTTTCATAATGCACACACAGGAGACAATAAAGCTTCTGAAATATGTGGGGACCACTATCCAAATCCATTATCTCTGAAAGCATGTTGTTACAAAAAATTGACATATAAAGTATGGGAAGACATAATTTTTTAATTAAAAAAAATGTTTTCATGTGGATTACAAAACACTTTTAACCATCAATTTATTATCAAAATGTTTGTGGGACCCCATGCCTACATAGCATTTAACTGACATAAGAGACTAGAGGTACAGCAATTGTTTCAGATGACTGCTTTCAGATGGTCACCAAGAAGTATTGCCTCACTCTCAGTTTGACCAGAATAAATATAAAGAATTACATTTTGAAGGAAGAATACTAATAAGTCTGTAATTATTTTTTTTTTTTCCACAGGAACATGTGTAACAATGGCCATAAGGAGGCATCAAGTAGTTTGATCTAAGGAAAATAAATTTGAGGAGGAAGAAAAATGAAAACTGTTAGTGAACTGATTTTGAAATATAGAGGTAAACTACTCTGCTTTGAAGTTTCTACAAAAGGCAAGAGACAAGCTTGTTTTGAAATGCTGGATGTCCTGTCTCTCAGTACCCTGTGCCAGTCTGTATTTAGTTAGATTCTCCATCCTGTAGTACCTGCTTTGATTAATAATGATACTGGCTTTCAAAATCAGACAACTTTAAAGTTCTGGTGTGCAGCCCTTACATAAACAGGCTGTAAGAAGTGCCCTATCTAGCGTCCACTGCTTGGCCCACTGGATCAATAGGATGTATTTTTCATCATAGGCTTTAGTAAGTCTGCAAAGTGATCAAATGCCAGAATATTATTCTAAAATGCTCAGTTTGAACATCCTCTTTCTGAGGACTGACAAAGGTTTCCCAAGTTGTGTCTGCAGCTGTGCAGATGCCTTTAGATTTCAGAAGCTGAACTGCACTCATCCAGCAATCTGATGAACAAGGCTGTTTTATCCACACTGTAAGGAATGCAAACCCTGGCACAGCTCCACTTAGTTCCTTCTTTTCATTTTTATCTTTTCAAAGTAAAGAGATAAAGGAAATAACAGAGTCAGGACTGGGATGGCCAGCTCCAAGTACAAATAAATCAGTGCTCTTGTTTTAAAGGTCCTGAGCTGCACCATAACTTAGAAATGCTTGGTAAACAGAAACTGGAGACTGAGGATGAGGCTTGACCGAAAAAAGAATAAGGAAGAAAAGAATCTGTAAATGTCTTCCAGATATTCTGGACTAATACACGTTGATCCTGCTTCACTCCTTCTCAGTAGAGTGATACCAAGTTAGGGCAGTACAGCACCTGGCACTACCTTTCAGTTTAAACTTGGAAAAAGGAGGACTTGCTTTGCCTGTTACTGAAAAACATGTTTTCTCTGTGCTGAAGCACAGCAGTTGTTTAACAGCTTACACTCTTTAGCAACTGTTGTCAAACAATAAAAAATATTTCACCCAAATAAATTCGAAGAAGAGTTTTAGAGAGCAAAGTGGAGTAATTTGCAGTGGAAACTGGAAAGGGTCCTGCAGTTAAACATTTTTAATGAAAAGTCCAGGGAACCTTTCTGGCATACTTGAACCTGTTTTCTAACATGGGTCACCCCAAATGTAGAGGAATTCTTTGTAAATTTAAACATATACTCACCAGTTACTCTTCTTTCCGATTATTTCCTGGGGGGGAGAAAAATAAAGCATACATTTTTGTATGTCTTGATTTAAACTACAGTTTGTTATAGTGACTATATATGCAGGTTGTGATTTGCCAAATTTCGTTAAGCTGTAGGATTACCTGTTTGAGCAGGTAACTTCTCACTTGTGAGGAGCATAAAAGAGGTATTCGCTGAATGCCAGTGACTAAAGAGCTCTTAGAGTGTATTTGTTTTCCTCTTGTGAAGAACAGCTTTATTTATGACTCAGGACTAAACTATTCAGGAAGTCAGAAAGCCCTATTTTGGAGCATGCACTTGAAACACGCTAGTCCTAACCTAACGGTGTTGTCTTTGTAGGGAATAATGACTTAATAACAAACTGTAACATATCATCCTTGAGCATCAATGGTGTTGTGCTAAAGCCCTTTGATGCTCAAAATCTCAGGTTATCATTGCAGTGTGGCTCTCCAAGTTGTGCCTTGTTGTTTCTAACTTCCAATATATGCAATTCAAAGGCTAAGAGGTCTGCCAGACTGTCTTGTTGCCCTTGGAATACACTGAACTCCTGAACCCTGACACAATTTCAGAATCAACAGTATCCTTTTGAGCTTCACTTTCACCACATAAAAATTCAGATAAACCCAAATGTTTTTATTTTTAGCAGATTTTAGATTGTATATGCTTAAAATAATTTTTTGCTGTGTAAGAAGTGAAAGAATAATTCACAAATCCAGCATATAAGTACATGCTTTCAGCATGGAGGCCTATGTATGAGCTTGCTCTAAAGATACAATTCAGACCTTTTGTATATGTAAGTCTTCTTCTCCAGAAGGATTTAGAAGCTACATCTCTGTGGAAAACTTTGAAATAAAGCAGTCAGAAACAGCAACATCAGCACCTTAAATCAGTTCCTCAGACTAATTTAATACTTCCTGCTAAGACATTTATCAGACCACATTATAAGCCAAAGGCAAAGCTCTGTCCTGAACTTAATGGTGCATTGGGTTAGTGGGGCCAAATCATATCAATTCTGTAGTCCCTGGAAGGTGGTAATGTGGCAAGCAGCATAGTTAACTGTTTTCATTTTTTTCAGACAAAAATAAAGGCTTGTTTGGCCTGGGGTTGGACTTCCGTGCAAGGCTTGAAAGCACACCTCTGGATTCATAAGTTACTAACCTTGCTCTGTATCTGCATCTTCATGTTATGGCGTATTAGGTGTATCTTCCTTTTCAGCTAACAAATATGTGTTACAACATATATTGCACATTATGAAAAGGCAGGTTTTCAAAATAAACGCAGTTTCTATGAATAAAAATCAATAACAGGAAAAGCCAAATCCTCCATCAGTAACTTCAGATCATGTCTTCTATCCTTTGACAGGAAAACAACAGAAGGAATCTCTCCTACCTCTTCTTAATATAAAATTTCTAAATTCCTCTATTCATTACATGATGCTGGAGTCACTTACCAAAACTTAGCTGTTTTGAAAGATGTGTCAAGACTGAAGGAAGATGACACAGCAGCATCTTGGGACAAAAGAACTGTGAAATTTAAATGCAATGTCCTGTAACTGATTGAAAGTTACATTCTGTCCCCATATTGCTCTTGTTAGCATCAGTAAGAGCCATGGATGTACATCCAAGGATGTATTTAATCCTCAGAAGTGACTTAGTAAAATATTGTGTGTTGAATATAAAGAAAGTCTGTACTTACAAACTAAAATTATCAGCAACAACGTGGCAGACAATCCTCCCAGAAAGTATCTGAGAACATAACAATACCCATAAACGTTAAAAAAAAAAAAAAATAAAAGGATGCATATTGAGTTAATAGACATGTAGCCTGGATGGGAGGAGGAGAGTAGGTTCTTGCAGATGAACCCTCTGAACTCTGATACGTGAACTGCAGTTTGAAATTTAATTTGAAAATTAATTACTTAATCTACTGAGGATAATTTCCTATAAAGAAAGACCTCAGCATTTCCAGACTGAGTGAAACACCCATACTGGTCACTTAGAAAGACATGGATCCATTCTGATTTTACTCAGCCCTTCAAAACCCCTGTCCAAGCACACCTGACAAAGTAGTTTTCATATTTGCATACATATTTCCTATTGTTGTGCATATCTGTATATCTTGGATATCTGCCTACATCAACTATCATGTGAAAAAATATTAAAAGTTATATCTAACTGTGAAAATGTGACCCTTAATTTATGTTTTATTCACCAACTGAAATGGAGTAAGTATTAATATCAGAAACAACACATTAAAAAAAAAAATTACCTTGTACATATTGAAATGATTAAACATGCGATCAGTGCAACCATCTGAGAAAGGACATTTTGCACTGTCCTGGATTCTAAAACAAAAATAAGGAAAATAATTTTAATGAGTTTTCAGGAAAGTAAATATATGACAGGAGGTGTTTGCAAAGACTACCTTCAGCCTGTGAGGCCAGTCTCTTCAGTTTCTTTTTAAGAGAATTTGCCTAGAATGATTCCAAGCGTAAACCTAATTTTTATGCCCTGGTTGTCTCTAGGAGCCTTTCTCCCCCACAGCCATAGCGACACGGTGCCTTCCATGCTCTCAGAAAACAAGCCTTTCTGAATAATTGCCTGTTTCAGTTTTTGTTCCCCTGCCCTTTCCTCCATTTCCTCTTCACTTCACTTTTTTCTTTTTCTATTTATCGCTGAAACTAGGAGAGGAAAAGATGGGACCAGGGAGAAGTAAGCAAGTAAATACCAATTTCAAGACTCTAAAAATGAGGCATATCAGAATAACAATGTAACATACAATGTAACATACCTGCATTGCTCAAAGTCTCTCCATTTGCATTTATCATACATGGAGAGCAGGATTTTGAAGCACAGAATGGTTTCTCAGGCAGAAGAAACTCGTCATCTTTGGTGAGAGGGGCTCCATTACATACTGGAGTTTGCCTTTGTGGCACATGACTATTATATTCAGAAAAAAAGTCAGAATCACCTACAAAAAATGCATGCATAACTGAGATTGCACAAAAGAAGAGCTTTGAGACTTTGCATTGATTAATTTTTTTTGGGGGGAGGGATGTTAATTACTTAGTCACAGGGAGGTTTCCAAATTGCTCAGGTTAGGGAATTGGCAGGTTCAATGTATGCAGGAGAAAATATGCAGAGTAAAGACAAAACTGCACAGAGCATAATACAATGAAGTTACTAAAACACCCAAGTGAAGGGAGACAATGCCAGATATTAACGACACCAGTATGAATATCACTGGTCATGACTTCAGATTCAAATTCAGTCTAAAAATGCGGTTTTGGCACAAATGTCTTTGTGGACTCATACTCTTGTTTTAATGCCAAGAGAATTCACCATTTACAATTCTGTAACCTGCAAACCTTTTACCTGCACATCTTGGCAGACAACTCCTGCAAAACCTATAGAAAGAGATACCCTCTAAATATAGACTGTAATGTTGTAGCTTGATTACTTGGTACCTGTCAGGGCTTACCAGTATCACTCTGACTGGCTTCTAGTTTATTGCATCCATCAGGCCAAGGATCATCTACATGGGAGGAATCCATATTGCTGCTGGGCCATGAACTGGAGGTGCTGAGATTGAACAAGCTGGCCAGAGAGCGACGGATTTTCTTCCTTCGCCTGAATACGCTAGAAAGAACAGACACGTTGTCAAGGAATAGACTTAATTATTCTTGTTGAGCTGGGACATAGTTCTAAAGCTTGCAAGACTGACATGAAAGAACCAGGTTTTGGGTGCTGTTCCTAGCTCTGTTCTTGACCCTGGGTATGTCACCAGGAACGAGTGCTTCACCCTGCAATAATGTCAGGGAATGTATTAGCAGCATGGCAGTATCTCATGCTGTTGTGATACTGGATATTGTGCTACCAGATGATACAACAGTTATTGGGCTCTGATACTGCTCTGAGTGGTCTCATGCTACCCATGAGTATCACCCTACCATACCCCATTTTGTGCAGCTTGAATCCACTGTATTTCAACTTTTTTTAACTACATATTATATACCTTCTTAAACAGGTGTTCTGAAATCAAGAGAGATTTTTCCCCGAGTAAGAATTCCAGGACCATACATTTTTTATTTGTATATATATATGAGTTATACATATATGAGTTATATATATACACACAATTTTTTCTTATTTGGTATCATGGTAATACCCCATTGGCTCTCCTTTTTCTTTATTGGACACAACTGCAATTATAGCAACAACTGTGTATTGAAGAGCTTTTGAGTAGCAAGATTAGACATGACTGAAAATCAAGCTATTTCAATCACTGCACTCTCTAAACTAAATCAATTGAGATGTTCTCATTAGGAAGCAATGCTGATCTTATGCCAAGCAAAATGTAGACAGCCACACAGATACCTCCAGGTAAGTCCAGAGATGTGGAGGCAATTGCCAACATTGAGTAAAATCTGCATATAGTTCACTTACCGAACCAAATTCTCTTTATATGTAACAGTTGTCTGAGATGGTGTCAGTGTGATGTTGCCCTCTTCATCAGTCAGAAAACTGTCTTCTGTCAAAACGTAATAACCATTAGAAAGCAGTCGAGGGCTGTGGCGACATGGGGAAAGGGAGCCTGTCAGAGGACTTGTGGAACAACACTCATAGGCAGGGTCATCATCCAAAAAGGCACAAGCGTAACTGAAAAGGAGAAATGAAACCCTTTAAGTCAGGGAATGTCTAGACAGAGCAAACCCATGATTTAATAATAGTTAATTTAAATTACCAGCTGATGGGAGCTAGTAATGATATAGAGCTAAAATATGTGGATATAATGGTATTACTTCCGGACCTAGGGGGTTTCAGCCAGCTAGAGTGTGCCTACATCACACTTTCCAGAGCGTCAGATTACAGGGGGGCTTCATTCCAGGTGGAGCATTTCATGAATGCATGGAGCCAGCTTGAGCTGAGAAGTGCAGGGTGTCTTCCTGTGGCAGTTCTCTTGGCAAAAGAGTCCTGCCACATCTACACCTACCTGGAGCTGTCAGAGGTATTCCACTGTTTTGCTTCTCTGAGTTACTCTAAATGGTGCAAGCGTGAGCGCCTCTGAACTAGGCAAGATTTATTTGCTTTTTATAACCCAGCCACACTTAATGCAGATTCCAGTATTTAAAGGGTGGCTACAAAGAAGATGAAGACTCCCTTTTTACAGGGAGTCACATAGAAAAGACAAGGGGTAATGGGTACAAGTTACTCTTGGGGAGATTCTGATTGGACACAGGAGGAAAATTTTTTACAATGAGAACAATCAGCCACTGGAATAATGTCTCCAGGGAAATGATGGATTCCCCAACACTGGACACTTTTAAGATTCATCTGGACAGGGTGCTGGTCCATCTTGTCTAGACAGTGATTTTGATAAGGCAGGTTGGACCAGATGATTCATGAGATCCCTTCCAATCTGCTATTCGATGATCCTATGATTCTATGATAATATTTAAGGATACATGACTTCTAATTCTTACAAATCCTAGAATACCATGCTGCTAGAACAACATAGGTTAAAGTCTACACATAGTGACAACTCCATCCAGAACTGAAATACAACTGATTTTGAGATGAAATATAGCACAGAAAAATACACTACGTGGTATTTAAAACAGAAGTGAGTAGTGACAGAGGTGAAAGAATCTAAATGCTGTAGACATTTTACTTAGCTCAGGTAAAATTGGATTCATGTTTAGCCCTTTCTCCTCAATCCCTTTGAGATCCAAGTGGCCACTCAGTGACATCCATGGAAAGAAATAAGAAAATGGATTGATTCAGAGGCTGATGTGGTTTCAGAAGCGGGTTTAACTATCGCATATGGCATGTCACAGAGGGATACCATAATTTCAGTGGAGGGAGAAGCAGGTGGAACAGATACTCCAAAACCTTGTAATGGCAATGCCAGTGCTTCCAATCTCCACAGCAGTATTTCCAAACTTCCATTTAAAACAGTAATTAAATTAGTATCAATTCTAACTGGCCTCAAAGGGATTTTACAAAATCTTCAACAAAATAAAAATAAAATTAAACAAATAGAATTTTCCTCAGTACCTTGGAAAAATACATTGTGAGAGGCTGTGTCTGTGTTCTCCATTAAATGCTGTTGAACCTGCAGAGGCAAAGGCCAAATAAGGATTTATCATATCCACTGACTGCTCAGTTGACAGGTTTTCACTGACAGGTGCCTTGTGCATATCAAAAATATCACAAAAGAAGCTAAAAAATAAAATGAAATTAGGGAGAGATTAAAGGAGATAAAACAAATGAAAGAATGGGGGAAATACCTAGTGTTTATAGCAAAGTTATTTCAACCAGGAAAACACAAAATCAAAGCCAGTCATAATCAGATATTTGTACCCTGCACAGCTTACAACCTTGAGAGAAATAATTATGGACACAAATGCAATATCTGCAGTAATTTTAATGGTGCTTTCCCAGAATTCTGCTTCATGACAAAGATAGTACATGTACTGACAATAGTTTCAGAGTAGAATAGGAGTGCCACCATTAGCATTACCATATATTTTTCAGATTAAAATTGTGGACGTAGCACAACAGGCATAGGGACAGTGAAAGTGTCAAAGATTTGACAATATTGTGGCAGGAGACTAAGGAAATAGGATTTGTCTGGATTACCATGGCTCAAGTCTGCAAAGTGCTGCCAGATGTTCAGCATCTGACAGAACCAATCTTACAAAATATGAGCAATGGCTATCCATAGGGATAATTTATATCTGTTATTACATGGAAAGATAAAATATATGATCTCTCCCTATATTACCCTGCCTCTCCTGTGTCTTTAGAGCATCGTGCTCACAACAATTAGTAAATGCCCATCATTCACCCATGAGAGGAGATAGGTCTAAGAGAATTAATTTTTAATGTTCAGTTATGAGCATAGGCAAAGAAAAGACATGAAGGTCAGTGTTTCTATTCTGGTAATCTTGTTTACCCTGATGTGGAGTTCAGTTGTCAGTCACAGCCTGGATGTGAAGACTGACTGAGCATTGGGACCAGGCAGGGTCACCAAAGAAGGGAAGTAAAACCTTCCAAGATAATTTTTACAAATCAGTCCTATCACCCTACTCCCATACATACTGTTCCTCCTACACTTTGGAAAAAAAAAAAAAATCACTATAGCAGGAGAAAATTATGCTCTAACCCTTGCAAAAACAACTGAGGAGACAATTGGAAGAAACTTGGTGGAGATACGAAGAGATCAAGTAGCAAAAGTCAGAATGTCATGCAGCAAGTTGTACCAAAAGTGAGAGCAGTGGTTTATTTCATAGCCTGACATGTTGTAGACCTATTTTTTTCATATACATTTAGCTCCTGAAATTATTTCTCTTATATAAGGCAAAATAATGATTTTTAATCGTGCAAAAATATTATACTCAAACCCAAGAAATTAATCCAAACTCTAAAAAAAATACAGGAAGAACTTGACAGGTGGTTTGTAGGTCTGGATATAAACTAAAACCTACAAAATCCCAAATCTTATCAGTCAAACAAAATCCCCTCCACAACAGAATTTTTTAATCAAAATCTCTAGTGAATGTGCACAAATTTACATGTGATATTTCATACATCTTGAAAAGGACTGTTTCATACACCCTGGGATAACAGCTAATATAGATTAACTTTAAAAGGGTTTAAAAAGAAACAGGACTATATTTTATTTTGTCTTGTTTGAAAATTAGGATGTGTAAAATAGTATCATCAATATATATATTATTAGTTATAACATATATTTGTTTAGGCAAAAGTGATTGATTCTAGAGCAAATTTGTTTGAAAATGGATGGAGAAGTATACCTCAGCATCAATTATACTACTGAAACCCATAATACAGTTGTATTGCAAGTGATTTTCTCGGTTACGATAATATAAAGTAGCAACCACTAAACCCAATAACTTTTAAGAAGAGCTTTTTACATATGAGTAGTTCTTTTGCTAAGAAGTGTTGACACACACTGATCAAAGTTGCAGAACAAACCACAGTCCTTCCTTTACTAATTTGAATTGTCTTATAAATTTGCAAGATATGTCTCTGCAGGACACTTGCATATCTGCCACCCTCTGCAGAAATAAAATTTAAGGTAAAATAGAATATGTACATACATTTATAAAAGAAAGAGATATATACATATACAAATACATTACTGGGGAGGAGATGACTTTTTCTCTTTTGAAGAACCATTAATAAATAGTTGCAGTTTTCTTTCAAACTATTTTAAGTAATAACACCAAGCTTCTGTAAACAGTCATAGAACAGGCAGTCCAATGGATTTTTTTGCTGAAAATTTTTGTCTCATACATTAATGAAGAGGGTTCCTGAAAATCATAATTCAATCAATGCTGGAGAAAGCATGGAAACATCATGTTGTTGACAATACTGAACAGTGTTCTGCTTTCACTTAATATTCAGTCCCATTTCTTGGCTATTAATAGAATGAGAAGCTATAGTAACAATATAAGCAAGCCAAAACAGAGCATCTCAACCACCACTGTACAGTGAATCAGTAGTATGACATCTATCATCCACAAAATGAGCATCAATATGGAACCTTTAAACTATGATATGAGAAAATACCAACAGCTTTAAGAAATCTCATTAGAAGTGAATCTGAGGTGAATGAAGCAATATTTTATGTCAAGAATTAAAGTTTAAGGCAACAACCCCACTTGAATTTCAAAACACCCAAAAGCCTATGTTGCAACAGAAATAAAAAGTCATTGTCCAAAACAGTTAGTTTTAATTACCTTTCCCTCAAAAATGAAATTAATCTTTAAGCCAATGATGCCATCAGTCGGTAGCCAGCAATCCCCTGTCCATGTTTATATTCTAAACATTAATATGTACTAAAATATAGTGCTAACTATTAAAATAGCTAAAGCCCAGGCAACCGGTTTTATTCTATTGTACCTACCAAATTAAGTGTCTACAAAGGTAGTTTTATTTGTTCACACATATCAGTGATTTTTGAAGCACAGTCTAGCCTTTTCTCCCTGCAGGTAATGATAACAACTTTCACAAAAATACAAAACTTCCTGAAGAGTAATACAGAAATGAATTCAAAGGTTAGTTATTCCTCAGCTGACAGATAGATGAAGAGATAAAAAGGTGTAAAATCTTCCAAACCTGGAAAATCCATTTCACTTTTAACACATGTATGCAAAAAAGTTTCCAATCATCAACACGAGAGCCTCTGAGATGATAAGTGGAGGGTGCTCCTTCTGCAGCTTCCTGGAAGAGATTAGTCCTGGGTCTTCGGAAAGGCAGGTCTATGAAGTCCTCTGTTTCCTTTTGAAAACAGCCTGTGCAATCAGCGGCACAGAGGCAGAATGAGGTCATGCTTCCTGTAAAGTAGCCTCACATCACAAGCATTCATTTTGAAGAGCAAATTGAAGATTAAGATTAGCCCAGTGAACACTCTTGCAGGCTGCTGCAAAAGAGAAGATACACTATAAATACCATTTTGCTCCGGTGATGATATGGGGAACAAGGGCAGATCCTTTCCTCATAAAAACAAGTGACACGGGTTTTTGTTTCAGCTTTACTTTTCTGCTTCAGTCAGAAAACATTTAACATGGTATGTCCAGATCCCTCCATTTATTGAAATACTTGTAAGCTTGATGGGCTTTCACGTAGGAAAATGATCCAGCTACTAAAAAAAAAAAATCTGTGTATAGTAACAAGACATTTTGCAAAAGCACTATTATACAGAAGATGCATTTGGTGAGAGTTCAGAGTTGTTTTAAGTTTCATGGTCAAAAACATTACTGAAGATATATATCATGCATTGTTAAGATAAATCCCCTTGAAAGGAGAAAGGAACAAAGCCATTTGTAAATTTATTCACTGTTCCACTCTATGTGTTTTATACTATGCAAGCTATCAATTCATCATACCTTTAAGTATACAAAAATAAAGTCAAATCCATGTAAGACAAATGAAGCCTGAACAAGATGTCCTGGCAATCAAGATGATTTGATTGTAGAACTATTATACACAAAAGCACTATAAATCAGCTGCTTGACACTGAAGAATTATACAACCTTAGGGAGCAAAACTTCATCTTCAGACAAATAGATAAAATATGCTAGTAGGTATCTCTCCTGATGTCTGTATATATCACTGACAAAAAGAAAGTATAAATCTAGTAAAATATGATTGATTTGATTTAATGAGAGTATTTTTCCCTGGAGTAGGAAAAATACTTCCACTGACAACAAAAGAATGTGAAATTCTCACCTTACTGAAAATGAAACGAAAATAGGAATTAGACAATTAGGATGTTACAAAAGAGCTTTTGTTTGGGAGCTAAACTAAACTGAAAATTTTAAGGTCCTTTTGCTCAAACGTGAAAACACGGGGCCATGTTCATTCTTCACATCGCTTCTTTTCATTTAGTGCAATTATGCCAATGAGGAAATTTAGTCCAACATTATTTTCATGGATGCATGGACTTCATCACAGAAGGATTTCCCTGGCCACCCTGTCTCTCTACAGGCAACAGACATAAATTCCCAATGGTCTTTAAAACTAGGTCAGCTACTGAAGAATTTCTATACACACATTAATTTACTTCTTGGGAATATTTTGGGTTTCTTTTCATATTCTTCTCAACAGGAAGCAGTTAATTCTGAGCTTGGACTGCTTTTTTTAAGGACATTGCTGTTTCATGTTTGTCTGTGTAGTTAAAATATATTGTGTCTATATCATATTTAGACTTAGAGGTGTTTTCTTTTTTAATCACTAACATTCATATCTGAAACTCACTGTTCCACAAGCTTTTGATGCATAAACTTTGTGCATTAGTGAATATTTTATAAGTAGGTTCTAGCTTATAGTTTGTACACACAAACACTCACACAAAGATTTATATACAGCTTTTTGCTGTTGCCCTTCCTGTTGCTCCTCAAAGTACTCACCCTGCCCCAAACCCTATCTCAACTGTCAGACTTCAAATTCAAGGAAATGAATACACCAATCAGCTTGCTGTGCAGTAGTTTTATGCCTGTTGCACACATTACAAGTTCAACCCACAAAAGGAAGGAAACGAGAAATTAAAATACCATGTATCTTTCTACTCTTCTCCCGGGCTTACTCTACTTTCCACAACGCTACAAATAAAGGAGAGAGCATATTGCCAGTGGAAATCATGTTGTGCTGGGTCTGACAGTCCAAGAGAGGGGAGGCTGGCGCAGCTCCATACCTGAGGTTCCACCAGCATGGAGCCTGAGCACGTATAGCCAGTAGGCACACACACTCAGAGCACGTGTATACACCATATATATAAATACATACACAACTGGCAGAGACACGGAGCACTCACACGGACGGTATCCTTCTCACTTCTCTGGCTGAACAGGACAAAGGTACACTAGTGGGAATATACAGATACATACACATCTGTACATGCTGGACCCCTCCAGCAGCTGGGCTCAGACACTCTAGTCTGCCCAGTAGGTGCTCATGGATCTCAGCCTCCCCAGTGGCTGGCACTGGACATATGACCCCGAGGCATCAGCCCCACTTCACTTGCTGGTACAGACCATCACACACACACACACACACACACACACACACACACACACTCACATTGCTGGCCAGCATGCCCCTGGTCCTCAGCAGCCCACTCTCATGGCATCACCCTTAGAGACACACTTGGCCATAATGTGTCCCATGTCCCCAGGCAGCAACACTTTTCAGTCCCAAAGCTGCTCTGGTGTTGACTTATCTGAGTGGGTTTCCTTCTGCTGTTGTCTCTCTGTGCTCCTTTGTGGGTGTGCAGATGAGCTTTTAGCACATATTACACCATAATTCCACCATCGCAGCAACCCACTGAAACTCACTGTAGTGCACTATTATGCTAAACACACAATTTTCAGAAAAGGTATTTTGCCTCCTCGAGTGAATTGAGTGGCCATGGTGGAGGGAGTAGAGTACTTATTGACCGAATGCAATCAAGAGTTATTTGATGCTTCTGTAATTCTCTTTGAACCACTTGGAAAGCTCACAGCCTTTAGCTTTTCTGCCAGCTTCAGTGACCATCAAATCAGGCCATTTGTCCCAAATCACAGCTCTTTGCTAATGCTGTTTATATAGTACTCAACAAGTAAAAAAATATTCTGAGATATCTGAAAATTAATTAAAACATTCAAAAAACTAGCAGGGGAAGGGTTGATTGTGAGAATCTCGGAGCAGCCATACCGGGCCAAACTGGAGGTCTATGAAACTCTTCCTGCCTGCAGTCTTGCTGCAGGGAAAACTAGGGATCATTTTAACTCACCTTTGTGAGTGATAACTTTTAAAGTTAAGTCCATCCCTTTATGCAGCAGAACCACTTAGTGATGTTTGAGGTACCCTGGTCATTAAAAAAAAAATTCTTACACATCCAGACATTTTATTTCAAATTTAAAAGAAAGCTGATCCTGCATAAAGTTACCATTTCATTGCAGTTGACACATCATATATGATTTTAATAACCTTATCATGTCAGCGGTATGAACAAAGATTAATTTGCTTTAAAAGGGGAACAAATTAATTTTTGATATTATCAGATGGAAATCCCACTCCAAGCTATCAAACTCTTTCTTAGTTTCAGGCTTGATTTTTTTTTTTTTTTCCCAAATTCATTATTTTAGCTTAATTGCTCCTGCAATTAACATCAAAGGGCATTTCTGTTTTGTATGGTGGAGTGCAATGCATAAACCTGTAAAACTCAGAATTAGCCCTAAGCTTTGATTCATGGAAGAAAAGACTCTACAGCTCAAATAGAGTTATACAGTGGGTGTGTTTACTCTGGCCGGGGTGCAAGGGGATTTCTCCACAAAGCTTGCACACCCATCGCACATTTTACCAAAACTTAGAGAGTGTGGATATCCATATTCATTGGGTCACATAACACAAACATACATATATATGAGTAAGGCTCGGTTAGTTCGAAAGAATAGTGTCAGCAGTTTATGTTCTCTTTGCACCTGCACATTGCCTCCTGGTGGTCGTCTTCGGGGGTTTTGGGGAGGAAGGCTCGTAGTCTTTCTCACCCTGTTTTTTCCACGGAGCATGCACAGATTTCTCTTGGCCAATTTCTTCAATAACAAAAGTGTTTTTCAGCCTGTTTATTTTTCTATCTTATCTAAGAGAACCAATAGAACTTCTACCATTCGTCTATGACTATCTCTACTCATTAGCAAAATTCCAACTAGTTAGAGCCAGCCACCTGTTCCTCAAGGACAAAGCATAATATTTTGCTGAACACTGTAGCCCCCGGTAGATTTTCACAGTGAACTGCTTTGTTTTGATGAACACTGTAGTCCTTGGTAAAATTTCACAGAACAGTCTGGGCAAGCAGGATTCTTAACAATATTAAAAAACCACTATAAGTAAGTAAATAAGTTGCTAAACAGTTTTCTATAAGTAAATAAGTAAATAAATCTTAAAACAAGTAATCATTTCTCTGTATCAGCTTGCTGATGCATCCACACTCCCTGGATCTCAACAAGATTTTACCTGCAGTCATGCTATGTCAGCTACCTCTGTCTCATACCACACACACAGTCCAGAGAGACAAAAAGTGCTTAGAAAGAATCTAAAGCAAGCAGACCTGTGATACACAATGATACTTCTCTGTGCAGAGCCATGACCAGTCTGTGTTGCTATTTATGTTTGAGAATGCGGTGAAAACTCATCTATGCAAATATTTTGAATGTAGCTTTAACTTCTCTGATCTGCCCAGTTGTAACAGAATCCAGGGCTGTTCTGATGAACTCAGGGATTGGGGGCAGTAATTTGTATCCCGTAAGGTTGAGATTTTAAGTGTGGCATCTGAAGGGATTCTACTTCCTAAAAGTATGTCTGATGTAAACGAGTTTGAAAAAATATAAGGCTACACAAGGTTCCTGTCAGGAACTTCTCTTTCAAATGAGAAGAACTGTACAAAAAAGAACAATTGCCTAGTGTATAAGATATTAAGATATGACCACATGCACTACTCTGTTACCTGTGCAACTGCAGCACATACCTTGAAATTTTTCACCCTTTACTCATGTTATTTCCTCTTTGATTATATGGTATCAGAAGAAAAATTGGTTGGTATATAACTTGATGTAAACATGGGAATATGCTTGAGAGGAATTTTGTACAAGGTCACAACAAAATACAAGAGCAGTGGAAAAGCGTACATGGGGAAGAGAAGTGCATCCATTGGAATCTGCAACTCCCCTAGTTTGCATCCAAAAATACCGCTCCTTCAAAAACTATTTTATCACAGAAAGAAAACAAAAGGAAAAGGCCAATACTCAGATCCATCACTCAAGGCAGAATTTAGTCGAGGTCCCTGAGACCTTGGGCGGGTCCTCATTAGAGTCCTTTGTAAACTTGCTCATAAGAAGATCTGTTACTGAACAAGAAGGTAGGAAAAGCAACAAAAAACACATCTAAGCTAACACCGTCTGACTTAATTTTATTAAGGATTACAAAAGCTTATGAATTACCACTCTACACTGCCTGCAGTGACTAGAAGCAGCCAGGGTAGAGCAAGCTGTTGGCCAGTTGTGCTCTAGCAGCATCTTATTTGCAGACAATAGAAATACTTAATGCACTGATCACTGGTCTGAATGGAGAATGCGCGGGAATGGGGCTTGAGGTGGCAGAGGAAGCGCGGTATGACTGGTGTGTGTTCAGGGTGCCTAGGCTAGCAGGTCATCAAGCTTCCAGCACAAATCTACATGCAGCATCTTAGGACACCCAGACTGAGAGGGAAAGGACAGAGACTAAACCAGGTAGGACAGTATGGGAAGACTGATCACTCTCAGTTCTAAAGGGTATGAAAGGGCATGTCTAAACTCACCACAATGTGGTCAACCTAGGAAGAACCAATAAGACATGGTGAAGACTCGATTGCCCTCATTCCTTGTCTTCCCTGTTCACCAGAGTTAATGCTGGACAGGCCACCTGTATAATAGCATCTTCGTGGCTGAAAGCTAAACAGGCCACCTAGATACACACAGATTTAGGGTACCGGCTAGGTGCTCTAACTAGATACGTAAAACCTGAATTTTTGGTTGGGAGTCTCCTTGTTACATTATGAGTCCCAAAATGAAAATTAATGTTCATCTGGAGGTGGTGATGATCAGTGTACCCGTGACCCTGGATGGTTTCTGTGACAGTTGTGATGTGATCTGCATCGACCACTGGTGGAGGGTCTTGTACTGATGTGCAGTGAAGACTTTTGCACAACATATAAATCTAAAGGACCGTAGTACACCTTATATAGAATGAAAATCTATAGTTGAGAAGGTGTTAGTACTGCTGGTTCCTGAGACAAATGGCACTGGCAAAATACTGATGATACTGATGTCATGGTCCTTTCTATAATAAATCATACTGATTGATGCATAAATGAAGACAAATAACAATTGACAATGATATTCTAATAACATCCTTTAAAATGCCTGTCTTCCATGCTGTTTTACATAGCACCCTTATCAGTTGTCTCTCTATTTGTATGTAAATAACCACTGTAGTCTGACAGTGACCAAGTTTTTTTTCTGCCTGCATGCCAGTATTTTTGTGAAGCTTGTACTGAGAATCTGCAGGCCTTTCTGGAACTGTTTGCAATTTTTCCAGCTATGCCTGTGCCATACTGACTTGTTGCATTTCCAGCTGGATTCATACTGAGCTCCTGGACTAATTCAACTGCTAGGAAGAGGAAAAGGCGCAGGAAGCTTTGTTATCCAGTGAAGGATCACAGCAGACTAGAAGCAGAGTGGTTTTATGGCTTGGATGCTATCCAGCATTGCCTAAAGATCAAGGATTTGAATGTGGCCTACAAGGCAGTTGAGGACGGAGGCCAGAACTCTGATAGGCTTCCAGGAACCTGTCCATGCAATGCCAGCACAGACCCAATGGCCAAGTATCAAGAAACAAGTGACTCCTCTCATAAAGAATTGCTTTGCAAGCACTTTACAGGCAGGGTTGGACACTAAAGGCTAATCTCTTAATCGACAACCATTCTTCAGCCCCTGAGGACACCTCAGTTTTCACAGGACCACAAAGGAGGCAGGAAAATACCGCATTAGTTTTACAAAGTGATTCGTATTGCCTGCGGCAGATGCGAGGCATGCTTTTTCATTCTCACTGCTGGACTCCAACAGGTTGGACAGATGTGAGTTTTGGAGCTCTGTTTTCCTTCAGCCCAAGTTGCAAATTCTCTCAACACATTATTATTGGCAACCTGACTACAAAACTGTCCTTGCTAAACTGCATGTTTTGCAATGATTTGCCTCTTAGTCTCTCCTTTCCTCTTACAGTACTCCCCAATATTATTATGACTATTATTATGACTGCGATAAACATCCTGCTGCTGGGTGCTCAAGCGGTGACTCCAACACAGTCGTTGTCTTGGCAGGACATTCCTTCTGTCCCTTTCCCTTACCCACCCTGATCTCAGCTCTCAAAAACGGCAGAACATGAAAAACTTACCCCTGGGATATGTTTGTGAGTCAAGTGCTCTGTTGATCCACCATAAAGTATATGCTGAGTTTCAATCTCACAGAGAAATAATCTAGGAAATCAGTGCACAATCAGAGCAGGTATTAGCACAGCTTTTGTTCAGTACTGTTCTCATCAAGGTTTTAAAAGAAACTTCAGTAAAATATTTACTGATGTGTGTCCCAATCTACAGAACCTCTCCTAAAACCAAAACACAATCCAAGACATATGGCTGCAATATGTAAGGCAGAAGTAAGTAAGCAACACATTGCACAGCACTGTTTCTGAGGCAAAAACACAATTAAGTCTCAAGAGGTCTAACATTCATTGCAAAACAATATTCATAGCACAGTGAATGTTGAGTATGCCCCCAAGAAATATCAAATGGATGCATAGAAAGTGGTTTAACCAGACTGTAACATGGCACAGCAGAGCCGCCGTCATCGAGAACGGATAGCTGCTCCCTTCCAGCCATGCAGAGCATCAGGAGATATCACTCTGGTAAGCAGTAACTTCAACTGCCTCACAGGATTTCCTTTAACTTCCATCAACAGCCAGCGTTTGCTCTTTCTTCTCTTCCTTTGAATAGATCTGGGACTCTTTCACTAATGTTGGAACTACCTGTATAAATGCAAATTTCATTACCCAGCTGGCCTTAGCAGGTCTCACTCCTTATCATCCTCATCTTACCATACTTCACCCTGACAATACTGCCAGTAGAGAACCTTACTTCTGGTTTATAGATTCATGTCACCTCTGCAATAAACAGTGAAACACAGTACTGTGGTTGCAATACCTGTCTGCAAACATCCAGCTCTCCAGGAGAAACCATTTATCGACTTTAAGGCATTCTGCAAAGAACTAGTGAGCGGTTGAGTAAAAAAATGTCAAAACTGGAAAAGACTGGGGTTGGTGTCCCAAACCCATGGAGTTAGTTTTGTTTGGTGTCCATGGCAATGAGTGTTAGCTACCTTCTTTTCCCATACAAGGCCAGATGCTCCAAAATTCATCCACTTTAGGATATTTTCCAGCATCTGGAAAATTTAGGGCTTTAAAAGTAAAAGAGAAGTGTTTGGTGAGATAGTGGAAATCTTCATAAAATGACGGAGGAATTTCTGGAGGGGAGGGAGTTTCTAGGATGAAAGAAAATGAAGGGCAGAGAAACTGAAGAGGAGTACACAGCAACTGATTCCAGACAGGGTGTCAAAATGGCCGAAGGAAGTGGCAGGAAAAGGACAGAGGATGACAGAGCAGAGCCAGGCTGTGACCAAGCAGCCTACACAGATGATAGAGCCAGGCAGAGGCACTGCTACATGTTTGCTAGGCTGGGGCTGTGCAGACACTGTTTAAATACAAGCACCAGCAGTCACTTTAAATATGTCTTCCTCCTATGATAAAGGTAAAAAACAAAGATGAAGTTTTATTCTGTTGACTGTCACCTCGTGATTGCAATATCTGACATTTAAAGTAGTTCTTTTATGGACCAATCCAATCACCCACAAGTAAAAATAAATTGCAAAATAAACAAACTGATGTCTGGGCCTCCCACCATAATATCTTTTTTTCCCAGGTGTTTGATCATTCTCCCAGATCCTTCCTGAACCCTTCCAGTTTTTGGATGGCTTTTCTGAACAGTAAGTTATTTTAATAACAACGTACTGGTGCCAAGTGCAGAGATAATGTCACCTCTCTACTCCTACTCAGTATTTCCATGTGCATGTGCTTTGCAAAGACTGCATTAGTCTTTTCAGCATCAACAGCACATCATGAGCTCATGCTCAGCTGATTATGAAATCTTCTCTTCCCCCTCCAAGTCTTTGTGAGTCACTGACTGGCAAGAGAAAATCTCCTATCCAGTTTGGTTTCCAATATATGGTCTGTATAATATCCACAATGCTAAAGACATGCTTCGTGACAAGATTAAACACCAAATTTTGTGAAGAACAAAAGTAATGAAATCTCCTTTCCTGCATCTCTGCCTTGTGATGGTCTGGTGTCTGAAGGAGAATAAGCACTGAGCCTTTCTATTTTGGAGAGGTCGATGCAGTTGCTCTTCCCTGCCCAGTTGAGCCTTTTAACAGAACAGGTTGGGATCACGTGTTGAGACTTCAGTCTCTGTCAAGCTTGAGGTAAGGCAGAAGTTTTAGAAGCAAGTGGAGAAAGGGAAAATGTAAGGTAGACTGCAATGCAGCCATGTAAGCGCTGTTTTCCAAGGAGACTAGACTAAATATCAGAGACATTTTTGTGCTAAACGAATAAAAAAAGGTCTTGGCCAAAGTTGCTCTTCACTGGCTTCATGGTGGAACATAGTAGCTGAAATGGGGTCCTGGGTCATGTGCAGGGTGAGGGAGGCACTGGGGTAGGCAGGTCAGGCCCAGTAAAGGCTGTGGGTGACCTCAGGGGTACAGCAGGGCAGGGGTGGGTGTATCTGAGATGGCAACAAAGAAATGGGGACACTGCCTGGGGCTCCTTGATTTCCTAACTATTCTGATAATAGTGCAATGAAATGTTGCCCCATACTGCTGGACCACAAGTGGACTTCTGCTGGTCTGAAGGCAGTGTTGTAGGAGTCACACGTAGCTCCCTGCGTTGGGGTGTCCCTTCCTCCAAGTCTGTCATTTGGGTTCCCACTTGTCATTGTGCCCCTGTTCTACTCTGAACTTGAGCAAATGAGCCTTTGATGGGCTGATGGCTCCTGGGAGCTGCTGGGGCACAGTGTTATTTGGGCTCCCTCTTCTACTGTTGTGTCTCTGTGCTCCTTTGTGGGTGCGCAGATGAGCTTTAAGCCCATATTACTGAATACCTGGGGCTTGCTGTGCCTCTGCAGTCTGTCGTCAGCTCTACCTCCCTCTCCTGACAGACTCAGCAGTGAGGTGATGCTCAAGGTGCCACACACTGCTCTGAGTCTTTCTCGTACCACAGCATAACCCAGCCAGCCTCCAGCAGACAGCAAAGTATGACTCAACAACCCACATGTACCCAGCCCCATCCTTGCTACTTTTATCTTTCCCTCATCTCCCTCTCCTTGGACAGAAGCACCCTCACTTTTCTAACATCATCTTGATGCTGCACATTCATTGCCACTTGGAGACGTCTCATTGCCAACACAACCTTCACCATCATGTAACAAACCTTCTAAACAAAAGCCCGCATCAAAACTACACTCAGGGTAGTAAAAGCTGGAGAATTCAAATGAATACAATAACAACTTTCTTTACTAAAGAGAGAAAAAGCTATTTTTTTTTCTTTTTTCCTTTGTTTTTCTTCAAGCCTCCTTCCTCCTTCAGTCTCTCCTGCTTGCCACCACCATCCAGAAAATAGGACCAGGGGAAAATCAAAGAAGGAGTAAAAAAATCCCATAGCAAATAAGCAGTCTAAAATATTCCACTGCACAGTCTCCCTATAAAGACTCTTCAAGTAGGAGGCAGCCTCAGAGGGCCTAACCAAAGTGGATGTGTTGACCTCGGACAACAGCCAAACACCCACACATCTCACTCCCCCCACAGTGGGGTGGTGGACAGAATAGGAAGAACAAAAGTGAGAATGTTTTTAGATCCAGATAAGGGCAGTTTAGTAAGTGAAGGAAAACAAAAACCGTCCTAAACCAAAAAATCCAACCCCCTGTGAGAGACGGAAACGTCACATGACTGTCTCAAAGCTTGCTTGTGTCTGTGCAAACCTCCAAGAGAAGCTGCTGCGGCCTGTGGATCGGTCTGGGGGATGCTGCCCAGAGAAGCGGGAGTGTATTGAAGGATGCACCCCCCCCACTTCCTTGCGGTTGCATCGTCCAGACTCTTTACATAAGCCTCAAAGGGGCAGACATGGACTGAGCTGGCCCCATCCTGGAGCCGTTTGTGGCTCTATTGTGCAGGCCAGACCCCATGCATGCATTGCCAATGAACTGATAAGAGGCAAACGTTCATGCCCCGAAGCCAGATGCGACAAAACCTGTTGGACCAGAGAAAAAAAAAATAAAGGTGGGCAGATATGCTAATCAGCAGATACTGAACTTAAAAAGGCAGCAGAAAATTTTGCTCAGTGTGCATCCACCACCGAAGCCAGATCCGTGTGCACCCACCGCCGAAGAACTGCAGACTGAGGACCAATGGGACGCCGCAGGATCCGTGGTGGTGACTATTCTTGCAGCCCCATCCTGCATGCTTGCTTTATTTCTCTTTTCCTTCCATTCTGTCCTATCGCTACTCCTCTTCACCTTTCTAATAATAAAAACCTGTTTGGGGTATACGGCATTTAACCTTGTTTGTGTCTTAATCTCGCTCTTGGGATCCTATTGAAAGGTCCCTCGACATTGGATCGGGACGGCCCCAAAACCCCCCAAGCAATGCAAAGGCAATCACTCACCACCTCCCACCAGCAGACCCATGCCCACCCAGCCAGTCTCCGAGCAACAGGCAACCCCATCATTCTTCTTCCTCTGCCCCAGGTTTTCTTGCTGAGGTTGAAGTTTTATGGCATGGAATATCCCTCCGGCCAGTTCTCGTCAAATACCCTGGCTGTGTCCCCTCCCATTCTCTTGTCCACCCCCAGTCTACTTGCTGGGGGGGCTGAGCAGAAAAAAAAAAAAAAAAGGCAAGCCTTGATGCTGTGCAAGTGTTGTTTGGAATAGCCAACACACTGGCGTGTTATCAACACTTTTAGCTGCAAATACAAAACATGGCACCATTATGGACAGCTATGAAGAAAGTTAACTCCATCCCAGCCAGACCCAGTACAATCTCCACCCCTTGTTCCACACCATTTGTACCATACTCAGGTCCTGCACTCTCAAATACATCCCCATCAATCATGACCTTGTTCCTTGTCCTTTGACATACACAAACATCATTCCCTCAGTCTGCAGGACATTCCCCAAATGTCCATATAAGTCAAATCAATTCATTTGGTCCATAACTTAAGCTCCACACAGCAGCTTTCCACATCAGATGGTTTCGCACAGCACACAGGATCCCTGGGTAAACAGAGCATATTGTATTTCACTTTCTGCTAATTTATTATACTCTTAAGCCTCAGCCACCTCCTCAGGTGATGCTCTGAAATATTTTTTCCTGGCCAAACTGTGATCTCTTTCAGGATTATTGGGCTGTGGGGGTGTTTTCCCCATTTGAGTCCAATGCATGATCAGTACTACCCACTTACTCCCCATAGCATTGGTTGCAAAAGGTATAGAGGGGACCCCTTCCTATGAACATCTAGTGCAGCACAAACATCTCAGACTCTTAATACCCTCAGCTTCAGAACCCTAGAGGTTGACTTCAGGTCTCTCCAAGTGTTTTCTGCCAGGTCCTCCCCAGCTACAGAGCAGAGCATCTTTCTCACAGCTGTTCCTGTCTTAACAGGCCCAAGGGCTACCACATAAGCTATGTCCTGTTTGTCCTGCTGCTGTTTAAGGACTGTGTTGTGTTGACCCTGGCTAGACACCAGGTGCCTACCAAAGCTGCTCTATCACTCCCCTCCTCAGCTGGACAGGAGAGAGAGAAAATATAATTAAGGCTCATGGGTCAAGATAAAGACAGGGAGAGATCATTCACCATTACTGTCATGGGCAAAAACCAGACTCAACTTTGGGAAAAATGAATTTAGTTTATTGCCAATCAAAAGTCAGAGTAGGGTAACAAGAAATAAAACCAAATCTTAAAACACCTTTCCTGCACCCCTTCCTTCTTCCCAGGCTCAACTTCACTCCTGTCTTTCTATATCTCTTCCGTGAGCGGTGCAAGGGGACAAGGAATGGGGGTTGTATTGTACTGTTGTATCCTTATTGTTGTCACGCATTGTTTCTGCTGCTCCTTCCTTCCAGGGTGGGGTTCCCTGATCCAGGAGACAGGCCCCCACAGACTTATCCAATATGAGTCTCTCCCACAGGGTGCAGTCTCTCAGGCACAGGCTGCTCCAGCGTGGGACCCCACGGGGTCACAGGTCCTGCCAGGAGCCTGCTCCAGCGTGGGCTTCCCACGGGGTCACAGCCTCCTTCGGGCATCCCCCTGCTCCGGCGTGGGGTCCCCCCCGGGCTGCAGGTGGGTCTCTGCTCCCCCATGGAGCTCCATGGGTGCAGGGCACAGCTGCCTCACCACGGGCTGCACCGCGGGCTGCAGGGGAACCTCTGCTCTGTGCCTGGAGCACCTCCTGCCCCCCTTCCTCACTGGCCTTGGGGTCTGGGGAGTTGTTTCTATCACATATTCTCACTCCTCTCTCCAGCTGCTGCTGCTCAGCAGTTTTTTCCCCTTCTTAAATATGTTATCCCAGAGGCGCTACCACCATCGCTGATGGGCTTGGCCTTGGCCAGCAGTGGATCCATTTTGGAGCCGGTTGGCGTTGGCTCTGTTGTACATGGTGGATGCTTCTGGCAGCTTCTCACAGAAGTCACTCCTGTATCCCCTCCACCACTAAAACCTTGCCTTGCAAACCCAAGAAAAAATTCTTTCAGGTCACTTGATAGAGGACTCACAAGCTGAGTGTGACCCAGAATGTGCAGTGTCCAGAAACCCACTATGGCTAGGAAGGCTTGCATTTCTTTTTTGTTAGCTGGTGGAAATGAGTGTTATCTCACTGATTACATCCATGGGGATGTGATGATGCTGATTGTACCATTACAAGAAGGTTGGAAACATCTACCCTGAAGAAGAAGAGGAGGAAGGTCTCCGTAAGATGGTTCCCAGAGTACTAGGATGGCAGCAACACAAGGGCCAAATGCTAGACTTGGCTCAAGGCCAGTGTTTTATCATACGTCTCCCAGGCAAAGCAAACCACAGTGATAAGCAGCACAGTAAACAGCAAGAGCCGACAGCAGCCGTTAGGAAGCTCTGGAGTTTAATGTGCAGCAAGGATGGGAGCAAGTAATTCAGCATTGGGACCAGCAACAGCTGAGCAGCTGTAACAGCTCTAAATCCAGCCTAGCACACCGTGACCCAATCTGTCACCATCTCCAGCCCCACGCTGGGCACCGAAAGGGACGGCAGTGGGTTGGCCCCACCAGCAGCCAGGCGCCCACCAGCCGCTCACTCACCCACTGCTCCCAGCGGGGTGGGGGCAGATCGGGGAGAAGAAAAGCGAGAAAATCCGTGGGCTGAGATAAAGCTGGTTTCACGGTTAAAGGAGGAAGGTTAAACGCAGGCCGCGATGGGGCCGCTGCTCTCCGCCTCCCAACAGCGGACTGCTGCCCGGCCGGCGGCTGGCCACGGCCACCTCAGCGGACACCCGCACCCCCTTCTCCCTCTCCCCTATTTCCATGGCTGAGGCGGTGCGTGGCGGCAGCGGGGGGAGCCGTGAGCTGTGCCAGCCCCGCTCAGCGACCGGGTCACCGGCGCGGCCCCGGCCCGGGCGGGCTGCCCGGCGCTGCCAGTCAGGGCGCCGCGCATGCGCACGGCCGCCGCTCTTTGTCTCCCTCGCTACACTCCCCGCACCCCCCAGCGTCACGCGGCGGCGGCTCCGCAGTCACGTGGCGGGGGCGGTGGCATGGCGGCGCCGAGCCGCGCCTCGCGGGCTCGTCGCGGGGTGGTGACGCGGCGGCGGGGCGCGCGGAGGATGGGGCTGTGAGGGCGGCCGCCGCGCCGGACACCCCGCGCCGCGCCGAGCGGGAGCAGCGGGCGCCGCGCCGGTGCTGCGGGCCGCCACAGGCCCCGCCGCTGCCTTGCGAGTCGGAGGAGGCGGTAAGGAGCGCGGGGAGGGCGCGGGCGGCGGGGCGGGCGGCCTCGGGCGATGCCCCCCCCCCTCCCCCCCCCCCACTCCGGGCGGGCCCGGCGGGGCGCCGGCGCCCCCCTTACGGCGTCCGGGCCTGACGGGGCGGCGCCCGCGGCCCTCCCCGCTCTGGGCCCGGGCCACGGCCGGGGGTGGGGGTCCGACGGGCCGCGGCCACTGGTGTCCTCCCCTGGGCCTGCGGGAACGCTGAGCCCCCGCCGGCCGGGGGCCCTCCCGCGCTCCGAGCCCGGCTGCGGTGGACCTCTTTGTGTCCTCCGCGCTCGGGGAGCGGCAGTGGGCTTCCTCGGGTCGGCCGCCGCCTCCGAGGCAGTGCCCCGGATCGCGCACCCAGCGTTGGCAGGGGAGCCCCCCCGCCCCTTAAAATCTGGTGTGCCGATGTCGCTTCTCTCGCGGTCCGGACCGAGGAGGCTCCGGCCCTGCAGCTTGGCACCCTTGCTCTTCGGTAGGCATGGAGCAGGCGCCTGCGGCCCCGACGGCAAGCCACTCTGCGCTTCGGGGCGATGAAGGTAGTACATCAGAAAGTCACGGTAACAGCGGTAGTAGTCGGACAGAGAAGTGGGATTTTTTTGAGAGTGACGGAGTTAGCAAAAAAGCGTTAAAAGGCACTTGTGAATGGAACTTGTTTAGTGCTATGAATGAGACTCGAGAGCGCATAGCAATGCTGAAGATGGATTTTTTGTTTCTTTTTAGTTTGGCTAGTTTCATCTTACCTGTCCTTTAGGCCCTGTTTCTCTTTAAATTTCTATTGGTAATGTAAGCTTTTCTTGGTTTTGATCTTTTCTAACAAACATTGACTAGGTAACTCTTAAAATTACACTCCAGAAGAACGTCAAGGAATTACAGTGTAGTACAGCTCCAGAAATGAGCCCCAGCTTTTGTTTTTTTTTTGACTTAAGGTTGATGACTGTTTTTTGTGGAAGAGGAAGAAAACTGAATAAAACTGTGTGAATATTGTTTAATGCCTTCCTTGGGCCTTGACTATACTTCTGAAAACTAAGCAGTTAATGGGAAGTCTGGATAGAAATTTCACATCTTTTTCCACTCTCTGGAATATATTTGCTGTCAGTTACGCATTTGAGACAACATTATGTGTTTTAATGTGACTTTTTTTTTTTTTTTCCTCCAAAGGTAGTGAAAAAGAAGATACCAAGATGAGTAAAAAGCCTCCAAATCGTCCTGGAATCACATTTGAGATTGGTGCTCGTTTGGAGGCACTGGACTATTTACAAAAATGGTATGAAGACATTTACAGTCTTTGCTGAGAGCATAATTATTTGTGTATATTGTATATTTTTATGTCTAATTATAAAACTTAGCACACCTATTAACTGACTGCTTCACGTGTGAGCTTTGTGAATTTCCATGTAATAAGTCTGTTAAGACTGTTAGTTTTTAGGAAAACATTCTCTCTTCAGAAATCAAACTAAACTCCTCTACAGTTTTCCTTTGTTTGCTTTTAGTTGCTTGTGCAAGCTGTGGTAAGCAAAGAGCATTTCCAGAGTGCTGTGGAATGCAGTGTCATGTGCGAGATGACAGTGTTAATGTGGCAAACTTCTGTGACTAAAGACTTCTTTTGTTTTAGTTTGAAGGCATGCAAGTGAATTTGTTTTGTATTCAGTTATCACAATTCATAGGTTCATAAAACTGACTTTAAAAAACCCAACACGTTCTTAATAGGAGTTCATGGAATGGCAAGTACAATTGTATTTGTATCAAACAGCTGGAGGAATGAAGTGCTTAAAGCTGTGACTCTGCACCACCCAGTCATATTGTATGTAAGTCAAGGCTGTAAAATGTAAATTTGTGGGCACAAGGACCATGCTACACAGCAGGTGTATTGTGGAAGGAGCTATTTTAAAATGTTAGTCAAAATTTTATTAATGCAGATGGGCTGATTTCATTATGTATGCTGGCCATGCTATTTCAGTTTGAAAAATCCCTGGGTTTGTTAAAGTAGAAGACAGGAAGCTGATAATTCTACGCAGATTTTTTTTCTTAGCTGCTCTCTGATTAATTAGGACTGGGAAATGTAGAGGCCTCTACCAGCTTTTCTGTTGCATTCCTGGAGAGTGAAGTACATTCATGTAAATTGCTGCTGCTGACTCCCAGTTATGTGAAAGAGAAGTCTGTGTATTATTTACATGTTTACTCCAGTAGTTAAATGCTCTGTATAAAAAGTTGGGTTAAATGTTTATCTGTAGAGCTTTGCTTGTAATTATAGTAGAAGTGTTTGCTTTAATAAATAGTCTCTAAAATATGGTTTAGAGAACAGTTCTTGTTCTTATCTGTTGCTGTAGAGTGGGTTTCCAACATACTGATTCTATAACTGAATGCCAAGATCATGAAACTGTCTGAATAGTGCTATAAATATAAAATAATTTTAATAAAACGTTTTATAGCACCTGTGACTAGAGATAATAGGTTAATGTAACTAGATAACAAAAGTTAATATGTAAAAATAGCTTTAGCTTAATTGTGTATATATAAAAAAACCAAGTCACTGAATATCCAGTGTATAGTTTCCATGAGATCTGCCCAGCCCTTTCACAGGAAAGGATTGCATGTCAGTTCTGGACTACTTGTCTGGGTGGTCTGCAGCTGAGTTGCTTGGTATTTTCAGGCAGAATAGAATTTATCCTGAACTTTCTAGGAACTGATTCATCATCTGAACCATCAGGTAGAAGAGGTCAAGTTTTGTGGTGCCATATACAGGAGCAGAAAGTTAATACTAAAACTTTGCAGTTACAGCAACAGTGAAAAGAGGACTCTTAATTCAAATGAAATAGTATTCATGTACATAACCAAAGAGCGTGTTAGAGAAAGCCTACTGTGGTGTTGTTATTAGGGTGACACGGGCTGGAAAAATATAGTCTATGTGACTGGGGTTTTTTTCTTAGGTTTCTGTTGCATAAGAGGATGGTGGATGTTTTTTAAATTCTATATATAAGCTGTGTGCAGTCCTCTCATCTGGATGCAGAAATACATACTTCAAAGAAAATAAAGTTGCTGAACTTACATGAAATCTCTTTATATTTTTTAACAGAACCAAAATTGGAGAGCAGTAGTATTGCTTAGCTCAGTCTTTCTACAAGTGACAAATTGAGAACACTTGCTGAAAAATAGCCTTTGAAAGGGTTTAGTTTTTTTTTTCTGAAAGGCTGCTGTCATTTAAAGATCTAGTGTTCATGACCATTTAAAATGTTAATCAAGAAATGCTTCTAAAGGACGGGAGAAAATATAGTAAAGTATGGTTTTGCTTTCTGAGGCACTTCTACAGATCTTAAGTTTTAATCTTTGTAGTAGTTGCTGAAATTCATCTCATGGAATCTGGTGTTCTGTTTGAAATCTGTAAACCTTGGAGAGGGTGTTGCGTACCTTGACTATTTATTGTTTATAAACCTCATACTTTTAAATGAGGAAGTTTTGCAGACAGTGTTTGGGTCACTGGTATCATTTGGCATGTACATTTACTGAGCAGAAAATATCTGGTCAAACTAATCAACAAAAGCTATCAATGAGTGTGTTTATTTGCTTTATTGTGGAGGTAGCTGCAATTGCTTCTTTATCAAGTGCAACCATACACTGTTGCAGTGGAGGTCATCTGACAATGAATTTGTACCACTTGTTAAATTTAAATTCACTAAAGCAAACCTATGAAATGCGGCTCCAATCAAAATCAAAGTGATCATCTCTCAGCAAGATAATAAGTGAGATGGGATTGACTGATAATAGAAAATTGTGGAATACAGATGACATGATCAGGGGACTGGAGTGTATGACTTGTGAAGAAAGGGTGGGGAAACAGGACTTGTTTAGCTTGGGGAAGGCTTCAGGACACCCACTAGCAGCCTTCCAATACCTACAGGCATGTAATCAAGAAGTCTCAGCCAAGCTCTCCGCGGTAGTGTGTGCTTTGAGGACAAGAGACAACAGGCACATACTGAAACAAGAGAGATTCAGGATGGGTACAAGAAGATTCTCCCCAGGGGAACATCAGCCAGTGGATCAGGTTGCCCAGAGAGTTAGTGGAGTCTCCAACATTGGAGGTTTTCAAGACTGAGCTGGGTAAAACTCTGGAAACCCTGGTCTGACCCCATAGCTGACCCTGCTTTGAGTGGGAGGTTGGACGAGAGCCTTTCTGAGGTCCCTTACAACTTGAATTATTCTATGATCTCATACAAAAACTGATATATGTTTACACCCCCCTGTGCCTCTCACTGATAAAACAAATGAAACATCAGTAAAATGGCACACATTTGCAAGTACATGCCCATGTGTAAGACTAGTTCTTAAGCTGTTAGCTCCTGCAAGTAGGACACAGTCTCTGCAAAGTTGATGTATTTGAAGATGCATCTCCTTTTTTTTCCAGTTTCCTTGTGTCTTTTGTAGCTCTAGGTCTCTACTGGTTGTCCTGTAAGTGTCAGATACTGCTTTGAAAAACACAACCCTGTTGTTTTGCTGAGACTTTATTGATCTGCTTAATCTGAGTCTTTATTGATATGTTTGATCTAAACTAAAAGTTAGGTAATGAAGGAAGTACAGATAACATGGCCCTTGTTACAGTTCCGGAATGGAAACAGCTCACTAATACAGGTTAGTTATTAGAATAACAGCACTTTGACTTGGTGTATTTGATTGCCTGGATGGATTTTTTTTTTCTCCAGTATGCAGGAAGTCTTTTCATTGTAAGGCTTTTAGAAATCTTAAGCAAGGACTGTTGTTTTCAGTTGACTGGGTTACCCAACAGCCAGGTGTTTGAAAGGACTGAAGACACTGCTTTATATTTATATAATACAATATATATAATAAAAAAATGGGAAATTATAAATAGGTGTTTGCAGATTTTACAGATACCAGCAGACTACTTGTGGAGAAGTCAGAATGGAAGCTATTTGGTCCTATGTACTCTACGAAGTAGAAGGAAAGACTTTTCGTACCATTATTGTGAAGGCGGGGAGTATATGTCTGTTTTTAGACTTTGTAAGTGCAAACTTGGGGGCAAATTTACTAACTTTTTTCTTTTTTTTTTTTTTTTTACTGTTTGAAATAACTTGTTTCATCTCACAGGGCAGTTCACCATTTTTTGGTCACTTTTGAAGGGTCGAAAGGAAAATGATGATGTAAAAATGGAAAATACTGTCCATGTGGTCTTTAATATGTGTTGACTACACTGAGGAAAATGTTGTTTAGTTTTTTCTTTTACACTGTCAAGAAATGAAAACTGGAAGTTTCCCATTAGTTTTTCCTATAGGAGCGTTACTGTTGCCTGATCAGTGCTTCATAGTGTAAATTTTCTATGCCATATTAAATTTTGCAGCTTTACAAAAGCATTGCTTAATTCTTATGGGTTGGAATCACTGGACCTGAGAATGGAGAGCATGCAGTATGTAAACTGGGCAGATACCATCAGCTGACGATGGTTTTCTTTTTCTGTCTTTAAAAAACAGAACAAACCCCCCTGAACTTTGGATGAGACTTTATTTGGGATTATTAAATGCTATTTCCACCATACTATTAAAAAAACACACCCAAAATTTGCAGGTTATTGTTCCTTTTCACAAAAAGAACACTTTCATTGTTGAACTAGAGTGTGGTGGTCTGATTTGGGATGTTTTTCAGTGAAAAGTAAAGAGGAGTAAAGTAGTAAAGAGAAAAGTAAAGAGTAAAGTTTTTCCTCAGTTTTTTAGAGTGTATTTTTCTCGTTCGTGCTGAACAAAATCTATTTGTATACCAAATTCATTCTGATTCCTTAGTGTGGAGTGCTTGCTAGGGGCAGATGAGGAGAGTTAACCTGACTGGAAGGCAGGTTGAGCCTTAGACATCATTGCACTTTGGCACTGTAAATAATGATGTTTGTATTCTCCCCTGTAGTACTTTGTAATGCCTGCTTGTAGCTTTGCGATGGAAGGAACTTCTACATAAAATTTCTCGTGTCTATGAGATGTAACCACCTACATATTAATCTTTTTGTAGAATAAATATAGACATTGCTTTTAATCATAGTAAAAGCTTTCCTGTACGCATTGTTGCTAGAATTCTTTAAAAAGGCAGATTAAAAAATTTATGTTGCCATTTTATCTTTTATTAGCAGGAAATGCATACTTGCCTTTGAAATATTTGTATAATTTTGCAATTTATTAAATTGATTATTTTCAGTAAAAGTACGAGAACTGTATCACCAAAAAAATGTTTCTGTGCAGCATAAAATTTGCAATAGTAAATTCTGCAATACATGTGCTCTGCTCTTTTCCACTGTGGGATCAGTATTGTGAAATATTACTGTTTATACATATTTGTGGCACATCGTGTGACTAAATTTAGTGGGTATTGAGGATAATAGCTTGTTGCTAAATCCATACAGAGTTATTTTTAGGTTGTCTAATAACCAATTGTACGTAGCTTGGGTGGTTCGGAGATTTGCTAAATCTTGTATCTCTGAGGACTGGAGTTAAATGCAGGTTTTGGCTCTATTCATCTTGCAACCACTCTCTTAACACACACTGAAGAAACATAAATTATTGAAATAAAGCCATTATGTGATGATATGATTATTATAAGATTTAACTGTGCAAAACCAGTATTATGGACTTTGATGCAGAGCTGATAGTGGCATTTTAAAAATACTTTGATAGCAGAAATTGCATTTATCAAAGAGAAATTAGCCAGTAAATATCTGGTGCTGTGTTTCATCTGTTGAGTGATCCCTAATGAGACTTAATATTTTGCATACCTTATTAACTGTTTCTATCTTTGCTTTTTTTTCCTTCCCTATTGAAGAAATATTCCATATTTCTTCCATATGCCTTGACTCTTGACTTGCTGAATTTCCTTAAAACTATCTTCATGTCTCTAAATGATACTCATTATTTTACTTCCCCCTCTTACTCAGATTTCTCTTTCCAGGACAGTGTACCATAGTTTGTCAGGTTATCCCTTCTGTTGTCTTCTACACACAGTGCTTGGAATGGTGACTTTGCTGATGATGACCAGTGAAAGCTACCAGCCATAAAAGCAATAAAAATGTAGGAAGGGAACTACTATAGTGTAGTGCCATAATGGGAGCAGAGTATTTGCCTTGTAAATGCATTGGAAAAGGAGCATTCTGCCTTTTGGCCGATGGTCCCTGGATTTTGTGAAATAACCACAGTTTTGCATCACTACCTGGCTGGTATGTGATAAACCTGAAATTTCCAAGTGTAGTGGGAAAAAACCACCATCATTCTTGTCTTGCATTTCATTACTGCAGCTTCAGTGCGTGTGCACAAGCTCTCATTTTTGATTGCTATGAAGTGATCTTCCTGTCCTCTTGCTTTTCTGGTATTTTTCCTCCCTTCCCTCTGTTAAATGCTTTCCGTGTCATCCTTTACTTCTGTTCAAAACCCTTTTAGGTAAGTCCTTACTCAGACATTTGCTGTAGTAACAGTAACTTTATTTTTTCTTCTGCTTTGCTACTCTTCCTGCTTATTCTGACACTTAGTGTCTAGTTGTAAGAAGTCTGAAATTGGAACACTTGGGAAGATGAAAAAGCTAGTAAGAAATCTTATAATAAAATTCCTAAATGTAGCAGCATGTGGACTTAAGAAAAAAGCATCATCAGAGGCAGGGCTTAGGAAAACCATCTCTTGGCTGACTTTCTTGAAGCCTTGTTCAAAGTTAAGCCAGCATGCTGACGGTGGGATTCAAGTTTTGACCTAGGAGTTTTACTTTCTGTTTTGATACAATTTATCTTCACTGTTCTTGTTAGGTTGTTGCTGTCAGTCTACTTGAGAGGGGAGAGTTGACCTTGTTGCTCCTTTGAGAGAAGTCCCATGGATTTCTTCTGTCTTGAAAAGGATTTTGTTAGTAGGGTGGCAGATGAGAGCCCACAGTTTGAGACTAAGATTTGTTTGGCTTGTTTTTAAGTTCAGTGAGAAGAAATTGCGAACTTAATGGCTATGAAAGTTTTGCATTTATGAAGTGTATGGATGAGAAATGCAAGAAGAGGTTGGACTGTCTGTGCATTCCAATGCAAGGGTGAAATGTGACTGAAGTAGTTACCTAGAAAATCAGAGTTTTTCCCATTCAGCAACTCCTGAGATATTTAGATGTTGGGAAGCTGTATGCATCACTGCAGCTGAAGAAATAAGACTGGAGAAATGAAGGAGCAAATTCAGATTGACACGTTTTTGTTTTAGGGCCCTGTTCTAGTCACCAGGAAATAAGGAAAGCTTGTACTTCCTTATTTGTGTTAAAGGCTCCTTTATCAGCACTGTCAGTATTTTGGAGAGAAAGTATTCGAAATGGAAAATGTTGACAGGGTTCCTGTATATGTCAATTGCATTTCTAGCTGATGAAATTTTCAGTCAGACTGGAAATTGGTTGCTCAATCTCTGCACTCTTTACTACTGCTCCACAGTAACACTTTGTTAGAAAAACGGGTCACCTCTTAGTGAAAGACTGCCATCCTTTTGCTGTGGTCTTTCTTTCCAATATACATTTTGTTAACTTTAGACCTAATATAAACTCTGGAGAAAATTTGATGATCAAATTAACTTTTTTTAGGAGATTCTTTGCACTTTTGAATTAATTTCAATACTTCTGTGAAGGGCAGAAGGAGCTGAATTCTGCCTCATTCCAATTTTCTCTGCATTTCATACAGTGGAAATAATGCAATCTAATAATTTTGGTGGTGGAAGTAGTGTGACAAAACCAATTTGTGCCTTGCTCCCCTACTACAATTTTGTGAAATACATCACTTCAGTAAACAGAAATAGTAAGACTTAACAATAATTGCTGAAGTTCAAGAAATTTTCTACTTTTTCCCTACAAATGTAATCTCAACCTTATTGATTCTTCAACTACATCTATGCCATACCAAATATTAGATGCCTGAGACTTGATCTGGTTGCAGTTCAGTCCTGATTAGTTCTACTGAGCACATACAGTGTTTGCTGAGAGTAAAATCTATGTGTTAAGACTGATGTATTTATTTTACTGCTTGTAGAGTTAGATGACTACTAGAAGTTACTATAAATGAAATTTAGTGGTAGTGAAATCATGGAAGTTGATTTACTATAATTAGTAAACGGCTTAGATTAAATAAGAATGTTATGTTGACTTCTGGGTTCGATTAGTTGCTTGGATTTGTCTGGAATCAAAGGTATAGTTTGTTGAAGCATTTAATATGAAAGTAACAAAGGTACTCCTAAAAATACTTTGTATCCATTCTATTCCCAAGCAAACAAAAACTTAAAAGGATTTTGCTTTAGATAAAACACTGGTTTTAAAACAGATAAGCACTAACTTCTAATGTCAGTTTCAGGCAGTTTTGGTCTGAGAGTCTCAGGTTTAAATTTGTGTATAAGCATCTGACTAGGATGAAGCTGATGACACTGATGTGTATAGATAGCTCTTAAATGAAATGTTACCCCACTATTAACTTATAACTTAAATCTTTTTCAGTCTCAGATATTTCTCAATACAAGGTGTTAATGTAACTTTCTGAATGGTCATGTAAGCACTGTTGTATGCCAAAACAACTACAACCTTTGAAAAAGCTTTGAGATGTATCAGTTTATGTTTATCATTCAAGGTATCCATCTCGTATTGAGAAGATAGATTATGAAGAGGGGAAGATGTTGGTCCATTTTGAACGCTGGAGTCATCGCTATGATGAATGGATTTACTGGGACAGCAATAGGTTGCGACCCTTGGAGCGACCAGCATTAAGGAAAGAAGGGCTTAAAGATGACGAAGAATTTGTTGTAAGTGGCACATTTATTTTTGTCCTTGACTTTTTTTTGTAAACTGTCTTGTTTTCTTACATTAAATCTCTCTGGCACATGACTAATTCTTTTTAGGAAAAAAATCAAAATTATTAATATTAATAACTAAATTTGTATAAAATAGGATTTTAAACCTGGAGAAGAAGTCCTAGCTCGTTGGACAGACTGTCGATACTACCCTGCAAAGATTGAAGCAATTAATAAAGAGGGTATGTATTCATGTATGGTCCATTGGTAAGGATGATTTGCATAAGCTATGCTGTTACCTGTAGTCTGCTTAAAAAAGTGACATGTGTATAAAGTTTCCTTGCTACCTCAATATTAAGTGAAAATGTTTCTATTATATCAAAATTAGTAAGACGTTCTTTTGTCTGTGTGAAATTAGAAAATTGGATTTTTCTCCTGGAGGACAAAATGCTTAATTTCCTCAGTGATGAAAAGTATATCCTGTGCACAGTGTTATGAATATTTTGTACTATTGTTAATTTGGATTAATGATATATTGAAAATTTTGTAATTGCTTTAGGAATGGTAGATCTCTTTAAAGTTTTGTTTATTGAAGAAAAAACATGGAAATGGGGAAATAAAGGAACACCTTAGATGCAATACTTTGCAATGGGGTGATATTTCTAATGAAGATAAGTAGAAGCTGAAGCTTTTACTGTAGTTTAAATCAAACAAGGATTTGGTTGTGAATTGACTTGTTTTCCTATTGTGACAACTTAAAGATGACATAATTTTTTCAGTGAATTATGAGCAAAAGTGACATGGTGGCATAAACATGCATGAAATTGTCCAGATGGACAAAGAGCAACAGTATAAAAGCAGGGTTTCATTGAGGCTGTCATTTTTTCTTAAAATTCCTTGGTTTTACTAGGTAAGACCTGGTTACTTTGTTCATACAGCCTACAAAACATTTTGCTAAAGCTTTCATGGTAACAAGGTGTATTTGTTTCTTAACTACTCATAGTGATTTCTTCAATCCTTTTCTAGGAACATTCACAGTACAGTTCTATGATGGTGTTATTCGATGTCTTAAGAGGATGCATATCAAATCTATGCCAGAGGATGCAAAAGGGCAGGTAAGAATACTTTAGGTATCTCTAGGTTTTTTAGGTTTTTAGGTCTATCTTTAGGTTTTATATAGATGTTTTTTAGTATCTTGAGATAGTAAAAATGTCATCTAGCACAACTAGTTTTAGATTATAGTCTTTATTCTAGGTCCTGCACTGCCTTGCTTCACCAGTTTTATGGATGATGCCCCAGAGTGTGCTGCACAAGTAGTCTTGCCTCTATCTGAAATGCCTAGCTGCTGTACACTCCATTGCCGACTAATCTGTACCCAGAGTTTTGTCTTCAGAGTTTACAAACCCAGAGTCACCCAGAGACTTTTTCCTCTGGTGTTCTTTCAGGAGAAAGATTTAGCTTGTCAGTAGTCTGTGCTGCTGATTTCTATTTATTTATTCTTCCCCACCCTTCACCCCATCTCTTTTGTTTGCTGCCATGGTAGCTTTTTGCCCACATGTTCTTATTAACATGACTGTTCTGTGGGGGTTTTCTCCCCTGTACCAGAACTTCTGGGGATGTGGACAGATAAACATTGCTTTCCCTGATAATGTTCAGTTGCTGTTAAGAGAGATGCTGGGTAGAAGTTGAGGCAGGCTCTATAATAGAGGACACGATTTAGTCACTAGGCATATCTTTAATTGAAAAAGGGAAACAATATTGAAAGCTGTTACATGACTTCAGTGGAAATGCCATTGCATTTATCTTGCATGGTAACTGTATTTTCATAGTTAATGAATGAGAAATTACTCCACTGAAACTATTGAGACTCAGAGACAAGAAATGTGAAAAAAACCTGCTCTTATTTGCTCTCAGTCTTCTTCAGAGTACACCGTCCAAGTTGGCAAATAAAATTCAGGTATTTCATAATCAGTGTTGTAACCACCCATATTGTGACAAGGACAGATAGATAAGTGAATTGGCTTGAAAACTTTTCTATATGCTGGCCTCCAGGTTATGGGTAACTGTATACTAGTGTTGATCATCTATGCAAAGGTGTTTCCTTAAACAGATTAAACTGAAATCTGTACTCACACTAACACTGGCTTCTTACTGCAGTCTTACAATAACTCTATGAACCAATATATAATATTTCAAACAATACTTAGAGTATCACAGTGAATTAGGAAGCTAGAGTATTTAATTTTACTTCATAAAAAGGAAAACTTGTGTAATGTGGTTGTAGCTGAACTGAAATAGCCCTTCTGTGACAATGAAGAAGTCCCTTACTCTGTCCTGTGCTGTTTCTGAGGAGCTATGTTGTTTCTAATTTGAGTTACTACTCTTAGGCTACAGGCATTTTAATCTTTAAAAAAAAAATAGTAAATCCATTTCTTAGCAACCATTTTGACATCCAGACATGCTTGGTGACAGTCTAGCTCATCTATTATTTCTAAGTTTCCTCAGTAGTTAAGAGTTATGGTGTCAGTCTCATGCATCTCAGAGGCTGGATGTAGGTGGCTTCAGTGGAGCCTTGAGAAAGAATAAGGGGGCCAAATTTATCCTTTCTGAGATGGATTTACAATTTTTAAGTTGTCTTGCAACAAGAACAATAATTATGCTTTGTATAATGCTAAATGATACCAGTTGTAGCATTTAATTTTGCAAAAGTAGAGATAGGCATGAATTTGTGTAGCTCTCAAAGACAAAGACACTTTTTTATGCAATATCTACATCATTATGCTATGGCAAAATGTTTGTTTTGCAAAATATTTTTGTGGTATTTAAAAATAAAAATATGATTTAAGGTTTGGTTTAAAAATCAGTTATCTGAAACTGGGCTTTGTCTAAGCCTAGAACTCAAATGGATGATTTTGCTTTTTTTGCATTATTTATTTTAGAGGACATTTAGTGAAAATTATGTAAAGCTTAAAAAAATGCCAAGAGTATACCTTGATTTGAAAAATAGAGGAGTTGGCAGATCCAACACTTCATGCTTAATTTCAAGCTATGACTTGGGGTTTTTTTGTTGTTCCAAAGAAAAACATACATTTCAAGAGATGAGTGTAGGCTTAAGATACCTCAAGTTCTAGTGCATTAGCAAATTTAACAAATGTAAGATCTGTTTGGAAGGTGTATGCTAAGCATGCAGAATTTGAATTACATGGAGAAACAGAGATCTAGACTAGTTAATTCTTTGATTTGAGCTTAGCGTGTTTTAAAGGAAGAGATTGTAAACACTGTTAATACTCAAACTATTTCTGAGTTGCATCAGAAGTGTTTTATTAAAACTAAGCTGTGAGGGTGGAAAGGCAAAATTTTTGGAGTGGAAAATATTTGTGTGGCTCAATGCAATGAGACTACAGGTTAGGTTGCTCTGCAGATAAGCGCAAATTAATGAAATCACACAGAAACGTGGCTAATGTAGTACAGAGAGAAAATTTTAAAAAGATGGGGATATTGACTGCCCTTGTGAGAGCACATATGAAGTATTTGGATAACTTACTTTTTCTGTTTCATGTTTTTTGTTTTATCTTTGATGTAATTAGGCGCGCGAGAGGGAGCAGATAGCGCCGGAGCTGAGATTAGTGACGGAAATCGAACCAAAAGAAGTGAGTTTTGAGGAGGGTTTTGAAGGAGAGGGAGGGGACTTGGCACACAGGAAGAGGAAGCTGAGGAAAAAGCATGGATTTGCGATTGGGACAGAGGAAAAAAAGAAGATGTGACAGGAGACAATGTGAGCCAAGATGTAGGTGGGGCAGACTGTTTAGAATTGAAAGGTGAGGATAAGGAATCCAGTCCTGATAGCGAATCAGCCAGTTAATAGATTGATGATGATTTATGTATGTGTATGTATGAATGCATGGGAGTTGGGAGTTGTGATGTGTCAGGAGAGGAAAAGCAGCTGAATCTTTAGTACCGTAGAGAAGCAAAAAGGTGGTGCTTGTAGGCAGGTGAAGGGAGAACAATGTGTGTGTGAATTCTGCCATTGGTGCAAGGGTGGATTTTAGAAATTATTCTGGTTTTGCCTTCCTACTGTTGCAGGTTTAAGGGTTATGCAAAGGAATGTTTTAAAATACAAGTGTTTTAGCTAATTGATCTGTAAGGCTGTTGGGTAGTTTCTACTAATGTATTTCTTTATCGTGCAATTTCCTGTGCTTTGATTTAGTGAATCTAATTAGCATAACGACAGTTTTCCTCAGTAGTGGTAATGTTTGTCTTGTACCTACAGTGTCCCATTACTTTTCTCCTGTCAATTTTCTCAGCTTACTTGAAAGATGAATTTTAGTAACAATAAAAAAAAAAGGAATACACTTTTATTTTCAAAATTATATATGTAAATGAGAAACTCACTGGGGTGAGATACTGTGGGAAGTGGGAAATTAGGATCAATAGTGCATAGTAACTGATGCAGAGATAGGAAACCACAGCCAATAGAGGGACAATGTCAGCACACAAGGGAGAAGTAGGGAAAACTTACAGGAGGATTTTGCTTTTACTTTATTCATTTCTAATTTGTTCATATTTGGACCCTTGGCTTTGTGTATACTGAATGCTCTGGGGAAATGTCCTGCTATTAAAGATTTACAACTAGTTTCTGTGATATCTATGATATTTAGTGTCCTGGTACTATGGCTGACAGAGTAGATATCTTATAGTGACTCTGAGACAGACTTCAGAATTCATTGTGCTTTAGGCTTCCATTGTTATTCTCCCATTTGTTTTCTTAAATTTTTCTATAGGAAAAGGCACAAACATACCTTTTTGAAGGAGGAGTTCCTGTGCTGTTCAAAAGAAATATAGTCATAGTATCTTAGATGCTAAATAGTTCTTACACATCAGGAACTGTGCAGCTGAGCAGCCAATCAGCAGGAGTTCAAGGTTAAAAAGCAGGAATTAACTGTGTCACTTTAGTGCCTATATGTTTACTCTGGAGCCAAAATAAAAATGGACCCACAGACCAATCCAGAATCACAATTCTTGAGGTTGGAATGGATTTTTTGAGATAATCTTGTCCACCCTTCAACCCTGCTCAACATTCTCTTCACTGAGTTTAAATTTACATGTTGATCTAGGAAAAAAGGTATAACTACCACCATAATTAATGTCTCTCTGCTGTGGCTTCTGAATGTTTAACCTTTGTTTGCTTCATTGTTATGTGTCCTGCTACCTGTTGTAAGCTCCATGTCTTAAGGAAAGTATCCAAACAATGAAATAAAATGCAAACAAAAAACCTGTTCATGTTGCACTGGAACAGTTATCATTAGAACAGGATACTTGGTTCAGTGTAGTCCTTGAAGCTTGATATTTTCTGAAAGCTTCTGATTTCAGGGTGCTTAGCTTCACTGAAAATTAAAATGCTGTTTAGAAGCTGTTTTGATGCAGGCTGCGCTTCCTTTGCTTCCCATTTTTATCGTAAGATCCAACCTCCAGCCATGTTACTGATCCTCTTCATCCCTTGGCCAGGGTACAGTGTAAGACTTCTACTCTCAGGTCTCCTAACTCCTCACCAGCACAAATAGCTCAATCCTTTTTTTGTCCTGCTGGATGGGCAAGGCTCTGGATGGACTGGAGCTAATGTGTGTGCTCGTTTTGGCTGGCCAAAAAAGAGGTATGTGTGTTTTTGATTGACTATGCAGCTGGCAGTTAGACACGCTGTTTGTGGCTGGCATGTCACCAAATGGCTTTGGTAGTTGCCTGTTGTGTAAGCATTGCCAAAGCGCTTCCAAACTTTGCTGCTGCTAGCTAGATGTGAGTGTATGCATCTTCATTTACAGTTTGGACATGGAACACTTTTATCTTAGAAGAATCAAAACTGCTGGTGTTTCTAAGTACATAGCTTGATGCGAAGTAGAAGCATAACCTTTGTAAAGCAGTGATTTAAAAGTATTGAGCTATGGAGGAGGAAAAGCATAATACAAGGAAAAGTAATGCTTTGTATTTTGTGTTATGCTTTTCTTGTACATCAACAAAGGCAGAGAAACCCTCAGTAGAACAGAAATTTTTAAGACATACAGTACTTAACAAGTGGGAAAAAGTTTCACTGAAACAAGATGTATAAAATAAAGATATTTTAGGTACCTCGTATGGTAATATACCAAGAAGGAAACAGCTCAGAGTAAAATCTATTTTGTCTACAGCTGGGGGGGGGGGGAATTACTATTTGTTAAGCAGTCATGTGAAACTAGACAAAAAATAGTCTTTATCATACTTTTTTTTAATGCAGTAGTACAAGTCTGCAAATACTCTCATAGCCAAATTGCCATGTAGTAAATTAATTATTGTTCAAAACACTCAATGCTTAATTCTTACTGGTGGAGGATAAACATTACTATTGTTTTTTATATCACATATTATCCATGGAAAAAAATCTGTACCTTGATGTTATAGGAAATTTTTAAAAAACTTCAGTGAAAAGGATCAAGTTAAAATTTTTTGCAGTCAGATCGATCCCTGACACTCAGGAGACATAATGCATGAGTCTGGTTGCTCCAAACTAGTGGAAAGAGTTTAGCTCAGTCTTGGAAGTATTGGGGCACCCTATAAGTCAATGGAGAGAAATTGGCTTTGTCTACATGCCAAAAAGTAGATTAATTTGGGCGGTATGATCTGATTTTTACTCCTCAGATGTTTCTGTATGGTCAAATAGGCCATGGTACAAAATGGCACTTTTATGACTTTAAATGTGGATCGTGAAATTCAGCCATCTTATAGAGCACTTAATTAAAATTATTGAATGAAACTTGTAATATGTAATACAAAAAGAGTGTTATCTGTACTTACTCTAGAAACAAGATATAATTGCTTAAGAGTTATCCCTGCTTTATCAATTTTAATTCAGGAAGAACTTTGCCCAACTTTGCAGCTGGCTGGACCATGCTTTGAGTTGATTGTAGTTTTGAATAATAGTTAAATTTGAGCAACAATGGAATTGGTGTATTTCACAGCCAGAAGGGTAAGAAACAAGTCAGTGTTCTGGGTTTGGGAGCTCCTGGGTTTCTATAGCGATGATACGTACAATAGGTAGCAGGGAATGTGTGCAGCCAGAATATTATACACTGTTTTTTGAAGATGTTTTCTTTTTGCTTTTTATCCATGTGGCATACTGATAATGATTCAAGTTTTAGGCAATTTGGGAAACTCATTTTACCACTTTTTGAGTAGTAGCCATAAAAATAAATTCAACTGCTGTTGAACATTTCTAGATGAAGTTTCACTGGGTTTATAAGTATTTTCTGTTTGAGTCTCCAGCACTTTTTTAATACTTACTTACCATTTTTTCCTTTTTGGAGGACTGGATAGCTTTGGTCAAAGCTGCTGCTGCAGCAGCAGCCAAGAACAAAGCAGGAAGTAAACCTAGAACCAGCGCAAACAGCAATAAAGATAAAGAGGACAGAAAATGGCTAAAAGTTCCTTCAAAAAAGGAAGAAACATCAACCTCTACAATCATGCAGGAAGTCCAAAAAAAGGAAGAGGAGCCTACATCTAGTGACACATTTGGTAAAAACAAATTCTATAAAAGAGAAAATAGGTTCTTTTGTAATGCTGAAGTAGAATACTTTGTTAATTTTGCAATTAAGTAATAGCTGGTATTTCTAGAGGAGGAGGTCTCATTTGCTATTATAATAACTTTATGATACATGACATTAATCAGTTCAGAACCAATTTTTTATCAGATGAATCTCGTTAAGTCAGCATTTACTTGTACAAAACTTCTAACAAGAGTAAAACATACATTTTTTTTTTTTTTTCAACGACTTCATTGTATGCTTTGGTTCATATTCCTGCATCATCTGTTATCTGTGAGATGATCCCTGATCTTGTTCTAAGAAAAAAAAAAAAATCAGTATGGATGATATATTCATATTCAGGGATGTTTGAAACTATTTCTGGGTTTATAAAAATTTTTTAATTTTAATAGTCTTTAATACTGATTTCTCATAATATTGAGTAAAAATTACAAATTTTGAAGTAATTGCATCTAGTACTTCAATGTGTAATATTAAATCTTCAGAATGTCATTTTCATCCTCAATAGAATTTGAAAGTTTCTTTACTGCAGTATTCTAATAACAGTTCTAGAATAATTAAATATTTTGGGTAGTTTTATGTATTCATGAAATGTGAGTTTATTAGATTTCTCTTCTGTTTAAAAGTAGGATTTCCTGTAGTGGATGTTCCAAAGATGACCTTTGTGCAGGCAGAGAGCACATTATCACACAAGAGGAAAAGTAATCTAGGCAACTCATTTCAGGCAAAGAGAGCTCGTCTTAACAAGATCACTGGTAAAGTACTCTTTTGTTGATAACGATTTTCCTGTTTAATATAGTGAAATCTACATGCTTATATATAAGGTACTAATGTAGATTGATTAAAAGCAGATTCATGAGGCAGATACTCACTACAGTCTTTTACTAGTTTGGAACTTTTAAAGGAGTCTATAAATGGTAATAAAATGTGCCTTGTTCATAAATTTGGAGAATGGTCTCAGATATGTCTTGGTCTTTTAGATTTTTAGGAAGATAGCCATCCTGAACTGATCAATTTATTGAGTACTTTTTAACTCCAGCTGCACAATTTTCCCCATTATCAGGTGAATTTGGGGTTTGTACACTTCTTAACATGGTCATGAGTTACATACCACCACCACTAATAAATAAAAGCTTTTAACTGTGGAAAAACTTAAGTAGTTTTTCATAAAGTAAAACTATTGCTGAGAAGAGTTTACAGTATGTCACTTAAAAGTATGCAAGCCCAGCTACAAATTGAAGCAGTGAAGATCTGAAATGTTTTTTTTTCAGCGTGTATGCATTCATTCCCTACACTTAACTACTCAAAGGTATTAATGGAAAACAAGTATATAGCTATAGAATACATCTTATACAACAGGAAATAGAATAATAGATAATTGGTCATCTTTAAAAGCTGAAAAAAATAATTTTATTCCAAAAGTTAATAAAAGTTTGCTTAATTGTAAAAAAAATTATTTCAGTTTGGATCCCTCCTCCCCCATGCCTCTTAAAAGCAAATTGTGATGCCATCAGTGATCCTGTCAGTATTTAGAATCAGGTAATATGTTTGTACCTGTGCTGGGAAAGTATCAGATGCATTTAAAAAGCTGGGTGGAAAGAAGGTGTGAAGTCTTCCCTCTTAACAGCGGCGCCCTTGGCAGACGGTATGATAGAAATGCATTCCACTCACTATTCTAGTAATTAATATTTTGTGAGAAGTCTGGCAAACTTTTCTATGCTACAGGTGAGAGGAGTATTGTTCTTTTTTTTTTTTGGTAATAGATAGGGTATGGTCATTCATAAAAAAAAAATCTTACTTGTTTCTTCTGTAAGATAAATATAAACTGCATGATGAGTTTTTTTCAGACTTGTTTTGGCTGCTCCAGCCTTTCATAGGTGACCAATGGAGGATGTTTAGTCAGTTTTCTTATGAGTGTGGTTCCATTTCAGTCTCTCAGTCAGTACTTGAATCTAAAGGAGAAACTAAATGAAATGGGCCAGTATAAAACATGGTATTGAAGGAAGTAGTCTTTAGGAAAACGTATCTCTGTCTCCAGGATTTTCTTTCCTGGAAGGCTTCTTATTTGGTACCAAGTTTAGTTAACAAATGTCACTTCTACTCTCCTCTGTCCATAGTGCATACACCCTCAGTTAATTTCCAATTTAATTGTTGCCATGAGCAGTAGAAGTATAAGATATATATACTAGTGATACATACAGGGCTTACAGAGCCCTGTTAATTTTTTTTCTAATAGTAGCTAGTAGCAGAAGATACCTAAACCAGCTGAAAAACCTGTAGCTTAGAAATTGTTTTTCTGTGTTTGTGGATAGATTCTTCTTTCCTGAGGGGCTTTATAAGAATAATAGCAGTTGGACAGGCTCATATAGACTGAACTGAATAATCAGAAAACATAATATTGCAGCCACTGACTTCATTACCATTCAAAAACAGTATGTCTCTGTCTCCATGAAAGCGTACTCCACTAGCAGAGAATGTTACCTTTCAGTGAAACTGAATTAATCCTTTAATTACAAGGTGAAATTTGTCATGCTTGGTAGTTACTTTGTGTGGCTGTTCTCAAATTAACACACTTCTGTAACCCCTACTGTAGTAGGGTTTTTTTATTGATGCATATAATGGAGTATTTTGAATGTGTAACTGCTGATGATCAAACTTTCTGTTGCTACATGCTTATTTCTTATGCTTGAGATGCTTCTAAATTGTCACTTTTGTCCCCAGCGTGAGCTTTTAAATCTGAAGAGAGGTTGGGAATCATAAAGCATTGTAGCTATTAGGAAAACGTTAATTTACCAAGTGTCTTCTGGCTGTATTGGGGAAATAGAGCAAATAATGTGGTTCTAGGAGGCTGTCTGAAGAGAACTGTTCTCTGGATTTCAATTCAGCATTCAGTATTTGTTACAGATTGTCTGCCACAAGGGCCACAGCTGCATCTGGTATTATTTGCTCACCACTTAACAAAATGAAGTTGCTTCCTTTGCCCCTTACTCTTCTGCTACTGCCACTGGGGGAAATTACATTTCCTGAATGTTAAGGATGTCTCCTGCTGAGCATGTATTAATGTCTTCTTCCAGTTAGTTCTTGCCTCTGGAATGCTTGCTTCCACATCTCCCGCTGTAGTATTGATTCCTAAAAGAATATAGGCAACGTTGGCAGCAAGCTTACAGAACAAAACACTTCTGGTTCTCTATGCACCCCATCCTTTTAATTTATTATGTGCTATTACTGACAAAGGATGGTGAACAACCTGCAGTCTTGCTGCTGTAGTAACTTGTGGAGCTGTTTTGTCTTTCTGCAGACATGGTGATTGGTTAGAAAGATACTTAATGAGGTAGAGAAAAAGGAAATAAGAAGGGTTATATACTACTCACAGGTCTGACAGTCTATGTTCATTTTGTGACTTGACTTTCTGAGCATCTAGCTAGAAAGAAGAAACATAGAATCATAGAATGGTTTGGGTTGGAAGGGACCTTAAAGATGATCTAGTTCCACCCCCCTGCCATGGTCAGGGACACCTTCCACTAGCCCAGGTTGCCCAAAGCCCCGTCCAACCTGGCCTGGAACACTGCCAGGGAGGGGGCAGCCACAGCTTCTCTGGGTAAGCTGTGGTTTGTGGAACCACAAAACCTGCCTTATAGGCTATAGCTTGTTTGATATTTAAAACTCCACTTAATTTTGAAAACTATTTTGTTTTTCATTTTACACCATGATTGTCAATATAAAGAACACTGTTAACTTTGCAACTTGATTTAAACAGGATAATTTGAGTGGCTAATGTTTATTTAGGTCCATGAAACCTAAATCTTTTATGAAGCCTAATGCAGAGTTAAAATCTTACATGATAATTTTATTTGTATTAATATAATAGGTCTAAGTAAGTTTCTGCCTTTCCGTTAACCTATTTATCTATAAAATCAATTAGTTTACACTTCTTGTTATGGACATGGTGTTCTGAAAAAGGTTATTTAAAACGTAACTACTTTTCAGTAAACTGAAGCATAATTTAATCTAAAAAAAAGAGTAAATGAAGAAAAGCACCTAGTAGTATTTATTGTGTAGAGCTGAAATGTGATAGTTTTCTAGCAAAATACCACACAGTTTTTTGTGTGCCTGTTTTTGCCTTTTTTTAAATGTCCTGAAACACTTCCTGAGAGACCAGGCTTTGTTAATTTGTAATTTCTTGGGCATTTTGCACTGTGAATTAATTTTGAGCATATCTAGTTTTTCATGGAATGCAACAGGAATTTTCTGTGGATTAGTCAGCTCAAGTTATTTCTGAGGGCTTAAACTCTCCACCCCCAATACTGATACTTACTGGGATTATAATAGTAATTTTTATTCAGATTTCTGGTTTTCAGGTTTTATCAGTTCTGCTTTGTCTTAGGGTGTAGATCTTTTCTTTATCTGCATACTTAGGTAATTAAAGTTACTGTGTGAAGTAGAACTGAAGCTATTGCTATATGCTTAGCCAGCCAAAAGTTTTCTCATATTTATATTTCCTTGTCTTTTACAGATTTTTTTTTTTTTTTGGTAGTCAGTAGTGATATTGTATATGAGTTCATGAATGAAGTGACATATTCTGAGGTATTTGTTCCCCATAGGGTCTTGTTATTGAGGTAATTTGGGAGCTCCACTTCTGAGAATATTGACTTGGAAATTAAATCCCTTGTTCTATTTTGTCTAAAGAAAATTTGCATGTGTTAAAGTAGTAGTAATAAAAATTCTGATGGGAATTTCTTAAAGACTAGAAATGGGAGAGAGAGAAAAGGTTTGTAAATAATTTTGATCTCTTAAAATGTACTTAAGTATCGAGGGCTTGGTGTTAAAGCCCAAGTGCTTGGGCTTTAGAAGGATGCTGAGACATTATTTTACAATTGTTAATTTGATTCTCATCTTGAAATGTCAGAGAGGTATCTCTTGTGAAATGACACCATCGTGGGAATGTCCTTTAATTTTCTGTTTCTTCTAATTTAAAGTGGTCTGCTTTGTGTGGAGCTGTTTCAGAGGGTTTTATGTTGTAGATACAAGCAGTTAATATTTCTTGTCTCACTGTTTTGCTTTGTTTTCCACAAATTCTTGTTGCAAGCCACTTCTGAGTAAAAATCTCTGCAACTTTTCTCCTAAGGTTTATTGGCATCCAAAGCTGTTGTTGCGGATGGTGCTGAAAAAAAGGAAGGCAACAAAGAAACAGCTCCAGTCCTGGAGCAGGTATGAAATGGTAGAGTTTGATTCTTTTGCAAGGTTCCCACTGGAGTGTGCCATGGAGATGTAGTACCTACAACATAAAAATTTGCCCCTTCAGATTTAACAGGGAACTGAAAATTGATCTTATGTTTACATTTCTGGCAGAGCCAGAAGTATGGAATTTAATTGTCTCTAAATAGTGTTGACTTGAATTTCAGTAATGAGCTTTTGTGTTAGAAAACTAACAGAAAACAAAGAAAAATGAAGTCTCCGTGCAACAAATATGAGGAGACCAGTGTCCCAAGGTCCAGTTTTATAGCTGGAACCATGACCGTGACTGGCTTAGGAAAAGGCCCTTACACAAATTTAATTTGTGTTTGAAACAGGGTTTTTGACATCACTTAGAACTTCTTTTAAAAGAAGTTTCTTTTATATTGTAAGAATTTGGTGTTGTAGGCTTGTACGTGTTTTATGAACCGCTCAATGAGCCATACATTTTGCAAGGGTGTGTATTTTAATAAATACAAAAAAGAAACTTTTAAATAATGTTAAGGGTCTGATTTTTAAACCTGCGTGTTTGCAGGACCTGAAGGCTGCCATTTTATCTTTGGCTTATTCCACTGTGTTCAGGCATTGCTTGACTCCGAGTTGTGCATTATCTTGCATATTAAAAGGGCTGAATGCCTAAGCATGGTAAAGCAAGCTAAGGATGAACAGTAGTCTTGATTCAGGACATCTGTTTTCAAATGACTTAAATCAGAGCCTTAATGTAGTTTTAATACAGCTTTTTTGTATTCATTTTCATTCTTCTTTAACAGCAGCATTTGAATAAAATAGCCTTGCTGCCCACAATTCTTAAAAGAGCACTTCTGTTCTCAAGCCCCGGCACACTCTACAAACAGTCCCTACCCCAAACTTTATTTGATATTTTGGTTGTACTGGTTCTTTAGAGCTGATATATAATTGCATTGCTGTGGTTTTTCCATTGACGCTGCATTGGATGCGAGTTTTGTCAATGGAACATGATTTTCTGTTTTTAATGCTGTCACGGTAACGGCAGACTGAGCCACTATGGTGTCAATGCATTGACCGATATTTTGCATAAAGGTTTACAATGTATTGACATGACATTCCATTTCTCAAATTTTTGCATATTAAAGATGCTATGATTTTATTGCTACTGTGTGTGATATTTTCAATGTGCAAAAAACTGTGAAATGGCTTACAGCATGCTGTTTTTGGAAGAATCATTACAATGTAAATCTTATCATGCAGAATCCCATTATGGTGAATGGGACTTTGTGGTTTACATAGACTGTGTATGCAACAGTATAAACTACAGTGCATATTTACTAAAACCTTTTTGTTACTTCTTAGACTTAGTAACTCGGCTGTTTCTGTTTTATTGATTAGATACAAAAAAAAGATGTCTCTGTCATTGTTTACATGCTAATGGTCTGAAAAACCTCATTTTTGGAAATACTAGTTAAGCTCCTTTAAAGAGGCATCTAAAATCCCAAATTGTTCTGTTCCTTTGCTTCTAACTAAAACCAGAAACCTCACAAACATTTAAACGATCAGCTGTGGGGAGGAAAATTTTTGAGCTTAAAGCTTTTTTCACCAAGTTCCTGCCCAAACTCAAATTAAAATGGCCGAGTTGTAAAACTCCCCCAAAGCTTTTCCAATAGCAAAGCTGACATTCCTTAGAGGTTTTGTCTGCTACTGCTATAAATTGAATGGATAAAATATCTTGTAGGTTTTTTAATAATGTAATACAGAACCTGGTAGAAGTATTCAGGCCAATAGCCGAAAACTGACTTTGTTGATGGAAGTTTATTTTATTTATATTTATATATTTTTAGTTTACAGTTGTCTTAAACCCAAAACCTCAAACGATTAGTTGCACATACAGTAGTTTATTTAACTGTATTAGGGTATGTCATGTTATATTTCCTTTTGACCAAGACCTGATTAGATGAATAACATTAATTCATTGAGGTTTTTAATGTTAATTTGTCCTGTTAAGAGGTTAAGCACCTTATCAAAATATTAATTTAATTTTTTTAATCTTGTTTAAATAACTTTGTAATTTGAAAGTAATGGATGCTGTAGTAATGTCTTTCACATCTGTGAAGATGAACAATAAAATTGTTTATTTACAAGTTACGACTCTAATTAATTTCTGGTAATACCTCTCATAACCAGCATAGGTATACTCTACAGTTCATGGAATATTTGTTTAAATGAATAAACTGCACTTAGTACATGTGTAATTGAGTTATTCAAGGTAGAACTGGTGTCTGCTGAGTGGGATGTTTTGCACCGGATCTTTACATGATACTTCCAGCAAGCTATTCATGTAGCATTCAGGGGTGCCCTTTTACAAACACAGAATGTGCACTTGTGTTTTTTTGTTTTTCTTTTTTTTTTCCTCTCTTGGAACATGAAAAGTTCCAGTGGAAAATAAAATTATGATTTATAACAAAACCCCAAAATACCCTCAAATCATCAGAGATGTGACGTTTTTAGTTTGGATAAAGTGGTGCACACATTCTAGAAATAGCTTTTGACTTTGTTATGGTTTTATTAGATGGTACTATGCTGTGTGATGTAACTGGGGCAAGAAAGGGGACAGGTTTAAGAAATAACGTTCATATATTGTAGTTTGCCATTGTTGGGCAAGTTGTAACACATGCACAGTTTATTCAGTAAAGTAGGAAGAACTTCCAGTTCAAAATCTAAAATGCTGATGTCTGTCAATGCATGCTAACTGTCTAAAAATAATACTTCAGTATGTGTGTTAAGAAGGATGAAAATTGATGAAATTGGAAAGCTGCATTATATGTTGATTTTTTCTTTTTTTCTTCAGAAACTGTTTTAACTCTATCTGCTCATTTTTCCCCAACAGTTAGCAATCTATTTAACCCTGTGGTGCTAGAAGTTGTGATTTCTTCATGTATTTGCACAAACATATAATGTGGTGAAATCCAGACTCCCAGCACTGAAAGGGGTTGTGTGAGAGTGTGTTCAGCACTTGGAAACTTTATTGTTTTCAGACATTCCTTAAAGGAGCATTATCAACTTTTTCAGGTTCTTATCTAAAAATGAAATTTGTGTTAAAGTTTTCCTGAGGAAATCTTTAAACTCTTTTTTTGCTCTGGTCAGGGAAATGACTGTGAAGGAAAAATTTTGGCAACTGTTTTTAGAACTGCAGTCATTCTGAGCAAGGATTGCCTGTTCATTGCAGTGCAAAAGCCTGTCAGAGTTCAAGTGGTGTCTGGACGATGATCTTAGTCATATGGTTTAATTGCTATTCCTCGCAGGACTGCCTAATGAGTTGGCCTCAGTAATCCTTATGGGTCCATTCCAACTTGAGATATGCTAGGATTGTACATCAGTGTACATATTCTGGCTTGTAACAAGTGTCCTCCAAGTTATACTCTGAGACAGCAGTGACAGTCCTGGTCTACTGAAGATGAAAGAGACAGAAAATAAGACTTTGGTGAATTTTTAAAATGAGAATGGAGTTAAAATGTTTTGGTTTTGGGCCTTCTGCAGGTATTTCAAATAGTAAGAAATTAGGGTGTTCTGAAAACTGAAAATGATTGATAGTGCTCCTTTAAAGAAAAAGTTCAATGTGATGCATTTAAATAGTTTTAATTTGTACTGAAAATAATGTTGCTTTAGAATGTGTTTTGAATACTAAAATTGCTTTTAAAAAGATCAAAATAGAATACAAGAACTACAGCGAAGAAACTGAAATAAAAGTATCAATTTTTTATTATTTATTCAGGAGATTTCACCTAAACCACAAAGTCAGAAAAAAAATGAAGCTGATATTAGCAGTTCTGCCAACATTCAGAAACCTGCACTGTTATCCTCAACTTTGTCTTCAGGAAAGGCTCGCAGCAAGAAATGCAAACAAGAATCTGGAGATTCTTCTGGGTGTATAAAGCCCCCTAAATCACCACTTTCCCCAGAATTAATACAAGTCGAGGATTTGACGCTGGTCTCTCAGCTTCCTTCTTCTGTGATAAATAAAACTAGTGAGCACAGACATTTTAAAAAAAATACCGTAATTACTTACAAGAGATATACAGAAATTTTTTTGGTTGTAAATGGCTATTGCTTTTAAAAATGAATCTGCTTTAAATAAAAGGTCCAAGCGGGAGAATTAGAGGTAGTTCAGTATTTTAAAAGTCAAGTTGCATAATAAGGCATATGAATTACTCTACTGGAAATAATACATTTAAATAATACATTTATATTTATAGAGTCATGGCTTTTAATGGTTGACTTTCCCTCCAGCTTAAATCTCCATGTTAGTACTACCAGGGATACAGGAAAAATCAAACCTCTCTTCTGAAGGGGCCTGATTCATTAAAAAGAAAAGACGTACACCTTGGTTGTGGACCTTACCTTCTCTGAGAAATTCCGCCTTCAGCAGGCTGATGTGCTGTACCTGTTGGCTGTGGCATTCTTCACCTTATGTGATATTTCGTCCAAATATGATGTGAAAGAGAAGATGGGTTCAAGATCTGTGGTGGGGAAATACAAAAAAATCGGGTTTCTTTGTCTCAGTAAAATACTATAGATGTTCAGCTTCTTAAAATGTAACTGATTTGCAAAGGACTAAAATATTGATTATCGGAAGAACAGGGAAAGGTTTATGCTGCATCCTCGAATATGCTATTTTTTATGAATATTAAAATATTTCTACGATTTTTTTGAGAGTACATTAGGTTCTTAGTTTGTTGCCTGAAGAACATTAAATGATGAAGCCAAGAGTTAAAATAAATGTGGGTGCCAGTAAGTCAAAAGCTACATTTTTGTTTCACCTTTAGAATAGTGGTTGAGGATGGAAGACTAAACCTGCATTGCGTGTTCCTCTTAACCTTGCTTTGATACTTTCCCTTGGGAGATAAGTTTCTTTTAATCTTTTCTCACAGATAACTTTAAATGAATGGGAGAGGGAGGGTTGCAAATTCAGCTGTCTCTATTTATTCAGGTCACATTGGTATAAATTGTATTTTGTCCCTACAAAATACTAGCTGTCATCTATATTATAATACACCTTCCCTCCCCTAAACTAATGGTAAGTAGTTTTCCTTGAGCATGTTTGTATTATGGATTAAGTCAGACTTTTCTGTAGCAACATTTTAAAAATTAGCTAATTTAGAAGTTGGTTACTTAATAGCTTAGATATTGTTAGTGCTGTCTTTTAATCTTTGGCTTCTGAATCTTTACCACCTCTAATGGAAATTTCAGTTTGATGTCTTTATTTTTAAATCTGTACATATTTTACTCCAAAAACTACTTCAGGAGAGAACAGTGATTTACAGTGTAATAGTGACTTAAATGTTTTTCTAAAGCAAAAGTTTGTGAAGCTAGGCAAAATTGGAGAATTGTAGCGGAGTCTAGGTTTTTTGTTTTTAATGAATCAGGCCTATATTAACCTATATCAATCCTCCCCCCCTTTTTATTTTAAATAGAAAGTTCTTGAGCCTTCTTACTGTGCCATGCATTGGCAGTGTGCATTTGAAATACAGTTGGGGTATTGATATCAGGTTAGCAGAAGACAGGAGGTGGGATATAAAAATAATCACTGCTTTTGATTTTTTAAAGTTGTATGTTAACACTATCCATTACTTTTTAGATCTTTAACTGTGATCATTTGTTCTGTTTACTGTTAAATCCTATTGCCCCCTTCCATTATAAGTAGCCTACTCTCCTGGGTTATATGGGGTTTGTTTATTGTAAATACACTGTTTGCCTAAAACAGCCTTTATCAGCGGGGAAGTAGGTGCCCTAATAATGTATAATAAGCAAAAAGCAGAATCATGTCTTGAGCATAACTCTACTTTTTTTTTTTTTTTTTGCTCCTGGTAGTCACAGTTTTTAATTACTTTTACCAGTTCTGCTGTGATTACCAGCTTTGCAAATAAGAGCTATTTAAATCACTCCCCATCTTTAGATCTCAAATACTGCGGTAAGATTATGGTATATCTCTCTGCTTCATGAACATTGAAAGATCTCTTTTTAGGTCCATCACAGCCAGTGAATTCCCCTAGATCCTACAAACATAGTCAACGGAGAAGAAGATCACAGCGTTTAGCCACTTGCTCCTTGCCTGATGATTCTGTAGAAAAAGTTTCTTCTCCCTCTTCAGTTACTGATGGAAATGTGTTCTCCATCAGTGGTCAAAACCAACAGTCATCAAAATTGGAGGGTAATGTATCTTAATCTAATAAAGAACTGCCCAAGAGAAATTGAATCATAAAAATTAGACCTTTCACCGTTTTCATCTAATGGATATTTTGACTTATTGTAGCTAAAGCTGTATGCTGTTCCTATGTTTTGTAGTGCTGCAATCCAAACTGTTGTTTGTTGGACCTATGTATCTTTTTTTAATATTACATTTTTTCTTTTATGTAGTACCTGATGTTGCTCATATGTCACTTGAGAAGCGTGGACCATGTCTCCCTCTTGATTTAAGCCGTAGTTCGGAAGTTACAGCACCATTATCCACAGAATCCACTTTCCGTAATGAATATCCCAGTAAAGACAAGGAAGATATTCAGATGATTACATATCTTTCTTCCAAAGCAGTAACTGATGGAAGAGTAGCTACAACAGCGTCAGGTAAAGAGATTCAGTATACAACCAGTTAGGTTTATAGTTGTAGGGTTAAAATGTATGTATATTCAGTCGCACAGAAAGAGGGGATATTTTTTTGTTTCTTCCCCCCCCCCCCCCCCCCCCCCCCCCTTCTGCACATTCACACACCTGCCACTCTTTCTGGGGTCCATCCATCTGCATATTCTTTGTCTTCCACTGGCTTTGAGCTGCATTAGCACTTTTTTCGAACACACTTTAAGGAGGATCTGAGTATGGAATATAAAAAGCAGTATTTATTTCAAAAATATATTGGTAAAACTTGTAAAAATAATTCAAGGTTGTTTACTAACATACTAATATATACTAAATCTAGATGTACTCATTTATCTTGTGACTTCAGCTTTAAAACTCAGTAGTGTTTTCATAGACAGTCAGCACTCCTCTACCTTTGCTTTTGTGTGCAGTGGAAATTTTGTCATTTGCTTGCTACGAAATGTTACTTGAAAATATTTCTGAAAAATCCTCTAAAACTTCTATAGACTCGGTTCACCCTCACAAAGTTAGCAGAGAGCCCAGTACTGGAACTCTGTGCTGCCTCAGTTTGTAGCAGTTGCTGGCTACTGTGGTTTAAGGGAATCACTTGGGTAGAGGCAGTTAAGAGATTTGGGGAATGGTTTACATAGTGATTTGCAGATCCTACAAGTGTTGGGTTTTTTCATCCAGTGTACAATAGGTGTCCATACACTTTTTTCATAAGTTTCTTATGTGGATGAGTATTGTACCTTTTTTAATTGGCTTCCAAGAAAGAATACTCTCTCAAGCCTTTTTTTTTTTTTTTTTTTTCCCCTTAAATGAGAAAATTGTTCAACAAAATAAGAGGAGGAAAAAAAATTACTGTATTCTGCTGGGAAAGTTTTTGGTAAATGTTATCAATAGTAACAGAGGACAATGTGACCTAAAGTATAGAATTATGGCACTCAAACTATAATTAGTCTTGTTTGGGGGTTGAGAAATAACTTTGCATTAAGATGTTGTTACAGCTAAAGTGCTTAATAGGTCAGTGAGCCATTTTGTTTGGTATGTACAGCCCCTTCTTGGGTTTCTGCCCACACATGCTCCCACTGAAAGTATAAGATGATTGCTTCATCGAGTTGTAGCATGGCTATTTAACCTGATGTAGCAAAAGCTGTGTAGGATTCTTGGATCAATATTGCATTGTTTAAAATAGATGATTATAATTATCCTTTCTCTCTCAAAACAATAAATCTCTTAATCTCTTAAACTAATTTGTCAAAATAAGGACTATGGAATTTCTAATGAGCTGCCACTTAAGCTTTTAAAAATACTACTTAGTTTCTCAAGTGAAACCACGTGACAGTCTTCATTTGCCTTTAATTACATTGCATAGCAGTAGAATTCCAGATTCCTGGGAAAATTCTGTAAAAGTCCTTTTACCTCATGTCTTCTGCCACTAAGAGAGGTACTTTTGGGAGTTGTAAATTTGCCCACTCAGAGAACAAGATCATAAAAGAAACTAACAGCTTCCAACTACCATCTGTTTCATGCTTATTAGAACTCACTTCAGTTACTAGGATTTTAACTTCTGGCTTTTCTGATACACTTTCTGGATCATTTAATGTGTAGTTAGTAATGCTGATGGGTATTTTTGTTGCCTGCTTCTGTCATGGAACTGGCTTGGAGTCTGAGTGAGCTTCTTCTAGACCCAGCATCCATGAGTATACTTCTACCTGTTTGTTTGTTGAGCTGGGTCTTGGTCTTGGCCACAGCTGAGTCTAGTTAAAGAAATAACATGTTTCCTTTATAGCCACCTTTATGACTCAAAAATATCTGACATGTACACACACTTTGTCAGGAGAAACCATTCCCTGACAAATTTATCTGGTATTACTACTTGTGTCCAGAATGGGAAGATGGAAGCACTTGCAGCCTATGCCGGAAGATACAGTTTATACTGTATTTGAAGCTTAATGGAGCTTTTTTTTTGACCTACATAATTTTACGACTCATAAGGTCTCAAGGTACTGATTTGCCAGCTACCTTTTTGTCTTCTGGGCTTTTGCCTTCCAGGCAGACCTGTGTTTTGTTCCTAATTCTTATGTATTACAGTTTTTCTCCATGTAATAGAACTCTCTGCCTCGAGCAGTATAAGATGCGTGGGCTGAAAGACTAATCTAAGCAGTTTGATATCTAATTTGGAGATAGATTTCTTGGGAGGTTTTGGAGCTGGCTGCCTCTGCTAGTAGTATCTCTAGGACTCTAACTGAAGTCCTTACATCTTTTAGGTTCATCTCAGGCTTCTAACTCTGAAACTCATTTGTCTCTGATCTTTCTCATACTCTTAGAAGAAAAAAGAAAAGTAGGTTTTTAAGTTCAGGTTTGAAACCTCTGAAGATACCCTACGTTGTTGAATAATATTTTGTTTGTTCTCTGCTTTAGGAGGCGTCTTTATACTTTTGAAATAGTACAGGTTCTCCAGTCATGTTACTTAAGGACACATAACTATACCAAATTATTGTATGCTTCAGGAGAGTGAAAAGAATCCACACTATCACCAAGTTTCCTTTTCTAATTAACCTTTTTAAACAATGGCAAGCTGATATATAAAGGAGAGATGCCCAAAGCCTTCCTTTCTCATTCCTGTCAATGCTTGAAATTATTGAGAAGTTAATTTCCCTTATGCAGGAACATCTGCCAGCCTAAGTGCAATTTGATATATTGCATTGTTTAGTTTATGCATTGTGACTCTGTAGATTACAATTGAGAATGCTGGTGTAAAATCCAGACTACTCTGTAATTGTCTGCTTTTTTTAATCTTAAAGAACTATTTTAAATCTACGTCCTTTTATGATACATCTGCTGTTTAGATTTTTATGGACATGGTCTGGACAGATCTGGTTCTAGATTTTGCCAACACTGTAATTTGCTAAATTCACTTAAGTTGGACCTGCTGGCTTTGTAATCATTGAATTAGATAACTGTAGATAGTTTCAGAAATTACAGAAGTAACAGAAGTGTTTAGCCTGAAACAGACTATTACAATTGACGACTCTTCCATAAAAGAGATGTACTGGTTTAGATTCAGAGATGCCGTTTGTGGCTTTGGAAGTTTAGACTTCTGGTAGGGACTATCAGTTGAGTCAGCTGAAAAAATAATTTTGCATTGTTAAAAATGATGCATTTTAATGACCGCTTTGAAAAACACCAGGTTAGCAACTTTTTAATAAGAGGGGAAGGGATGAGGTGCACTGAAGTGCAGAAACATGAATGGTAACTCATAGTATCGACATGTAGATTCCTTCTCAAAATCATGGCTCAAAATGAACAGTATGTTATTTCATAGAGACAGCACAAAAGTACTGTGATCAATTCTGTCAGTCCGCAGGCTACATGGAACGACTGTGCACTTTGGTAGACACCGATACACTACCAGTTAATTACTGAACAGAGGTATTGCTTTGCTGAAACTGGTGCATGGACCTACTTGCAATCACCTGATACTGAACATAACTAAGAATCCTCCTTTTCAGTTGTCAGACTGCTTAAAATGCAGATAAATGGCCTTTTTGTCAGTTAGCCTTCCATAGGCTAAATATGCAGTCAGTCTAAATACATGCAAAATGCTGTAGTTTTCCAGTTCTGACTACATGAAGTTCAGATCTTCCTGCAATTATAGTTTTCTTTAAATTGGTCATAATTTTCTTGGTTTCTGTAACTCTACACCATTTTTTTAGTTTAACTGTTACGTATTGAGCAAACATAATTTCAGCAAGTAACCTGGGGTTTAAAATTTAAGTAAAAGTAAAATTAAAAAATTACACTTACTAATATAACTATTATTTATAATAATAATATAATATCATTAGCTGTTATTTCCTGTCCTAGCTCAGTCTAGATGATTTTGCTAGTAAGATAATTAAGTTAACTATATGAAAGACATTTTCACTTACGCTAAAAGAAAAAACATTGTATACTCTTACATAATTCTACTGATGTTTACTGCAGCAGGAACAATACAATGGCTGGTGTACAAAATTTTCAGAAAAACAAGATTAATCTCTTTTTAATAAACCTGCCATTGTTAGTAATCACCCTGCTTCTAAGAGGTGTCTAGACTCTAGTGCACTAAAGCTCTTGTTACTTTGGAGCTGTTTTACTCTGAACATCTATTGATAGCCAGGTTTGCTCCCTAATTTGAATGTCTGCCATTCTAATCTCTGCCCTGAAGTTCCCAGCTGATTTTTGGGATAGTTAGCTGAAGGCAAGCAAGAACTTTTCACGTCCTCATCTTTCCTAAAGAGATCATCTTGTGCAGGATCTGATGTTAATCTGTAATATGTATTTAAAATGCATTTAGATATAAAATTCATCCTACACGCAGGGAATTCAAACCACAAAATTAATTACAATAGAACCACGAGTTATGCTGGTCATGTTATGATTTAAGTTGTATATTAGTGCATATAGTTATATTTCTGTTATTAGGAAAGTTGAAGCATCAAAAGCCATGGAATAGAATATCATGCAACCACATAAGTCACTTCACATTAGTACAATTTATTTTAATTTGCTGAAATAAGTAGTACCACTAAAAGCCCGTTGGTGCTGCTGCACTTAGAGCAGAGCATCCTATTCTGTGCCTGTGCTTGCACGGGGGAGGCTTGTGTCACCTCACCATGCCAGACCAGGAGAGGTGGCATTGGAAACATGCCATAAACTGGACCAGAAGGTGCTGTGGTTTGCATTTGGTTTTAATTTGAAATCAGTCTTCTAGTGATAAACTACTGGTTATGTCACTTTTCTAAGATCAATTTTATCAAGTGTAATCTCTAAGCATCTTTCTCTCTGCTGAGTGTTAACTGCAGACCTCCCACACTTCACTGTGTGGGAGGTAGCTGACTAGACTCTTCAACAGGAATAAAATTGCAATTAGAAGTAACAGTTAAAAATATATGGTAATATTTCCATAAAGGATTTTTTTATAAACTAATATATTTCTTGCTGTATTTGTTACTTGCTCTTCAGAATGTGATTGTCTGCTTTGTCTAGTTTTGTGGTTATTTGTAAGGTATAGTGATTGCATAGTTGATAATTAGACTTTGCAATCCTTAACACGTTATATAGGATTTGAGAATTTAGGGTTCTCAATCTAGAATTATTTCTGATTAATAACAGTAAAAGCCAAGAATAGCATTGCAGAATGTGCAGGCATAATAGTAAATTTCTGTTTTCAGGTTACTATAGAAAGGCAGTCTGGAGAGCACTGCCATTGAGATGGATATTTGTGTGACTGTAGCAGATTTCTGCCCATCATAGATGTTCCCTCAGTTACTTAGTTACTAGCTGATTACTTTGTTAGATGTGCTTGTGTTGAAAATTATTGAGATAGTGAAGTTTGTGTTGTGGCTATCAATATCGGAGCATATTTGAATGTCTGAGGTCAGGATTTCTTATGAATCATGAAGTTTAAATACTAATTCATCTAATATTGAGACAAATTTCTTTTGAGATTGTATGGATGGGGTATTCTCACATCTTTTTATCAAAATGGCCTAACCAAATTATATACATTTGGGTGATCCTTCTGTGCTCTTTTTAGAAACGAGACAAGACGTTGATAGCATGATGATGTGGAAAGTGTCACTTTTTTCTTTTCCTGAGGTGCTAAAATATACTTATTGCTCCACAGATGGCAAAGCAGTTCAGTCCTGTAATGGAGACAAATGTTAATTAGGAAACCCAAGAAAGGAATAATTTGGATAGTGTTTTATGTGGATAAGTATCCCAGCAAGCTAAGTCCACTTGAAATACAAACAAAGGCAAGAGCCTCAATAGTAGACCAGTCTTGAAAGGATTATGGTCTTAGGTGAGATGACTGATTTCAGGTAGCCTCAGGTGTGGTCATGTAGCTTGCATCTTGTGGTAGTAGTCAGTGTGCAGAACTGAGCAGCTCCTTCTGGCTGCTGCTAGATTGCATAGCATGGTGATGCCTTGCGTCTGCAGCTGGGAACATCTGGCATTTAAAAGTGTGGTGTGGTGTGGTAGGCGATGTACCACTTTCTATTGCTCTTGCTGCCCCTGTGGCTTTCTCACTCTGTGGCATTTTGATTTTTTTTTTTCCTGAGAAGGCTGCCTAGGAGCTGGTGTGAATTTCATGTAACGTGTATGTTGTATCCTAGTAAAATTGGGTTTGTCTTTCCAAGCATGGAAGGCCACTGTATGGAGTCAACTGTGAGACATTCTTGTCTTATCCCCAGAATCCATTTACGACTGATGAATTCACTAAATTATCTTACCACTGCTTATTTAAATGCTTTTTGTTGTTTTATTACTGAATATTTAAAAAAAAAAAAAGGGGGTGCGGGTGGGGGGGAGCTCAAAGAAGCCATTCCAGATCAGCTCTGTATTTTGTCTTGTTTAATATCTTGACCACTGGCAGGTATTTTTCAGGACTTTTAAAGTGCTAAACCAAAAAAAACGCGTAAGTGCTATTTTACATGCTGATACTTTTGTTGGGCTCATATGTTCAGAGACACCAAAGGTGACTGGTGTCTTCAAGTGTTTACAGCTGGCATTGAAAAACCTGAACCCCTTAGGACTTTTCAGAGGTGCATTTTTGTACAGTATGTCCTTGGCATGGTCCTGAAATGTTCTCAATGGTCTGATGAAGATTAGGCTTTCCTAACTAGATTTAAATGAAACTTAAAGCTCTCACAGTATTAATGAACACAGACAGTTTTGAATTAACTCAATAATATTCTTTTGTAAATATTTATTCTAGTTTGATTATTTGAAAATACCATTATCCTATTTGATTATAAATATTAGCAATAAAAATTATAATTTCAGTTTAGTTTTGCCATGTTATTTACTAATTTGCATCAGATAAAGATTAAAAAATAAGTATTTCACTGAATAAACTTTTCTGAATAGTGCAATAATTGTCAGTATATGATGCTCAGTTCTGAAAAGCTATTAAGAGTATTTTGCATGTAATTCAAATGTCGATTTAAATACACATGTGAAAGACTGATTTAAATGTTACTAAAATCGATTACAAATGCATTAAGCAGAAGTGTAAATTTTAGTGCTATAAAAATTTTGTGCCAGAGCTTAGTTCTCTTTTCGCATAATGGAACATAAATGATACTGACAATGTCAGCACCTTTAACACTTCCTGTTGAGATGGGTTTCTATTACAGTGAAATAAAAAGGAAACAAAAAGGCTTAAAAGTAGCAGCAAAAGTAGGCTTTAAGCAGTACCAGTAGTTTAAAAGTGGGATTCAATTTCAAAACAGACAAAGAAACCTTCTGTGGCATGTATTGCCTTGTATGCAAGACTTAAGACCTAGGCATTCATATGCAGTAATTATATATTAAGTGTGATGTCAAGTATTGGTAATAATATCATTTCAGTGGTCTGACCCAGCCAGTGATCTGGCTGCAATCCTTACAGAATGCCTAGTAAATCTGTCTTCTTGTTTTCAGCACCCTCGTCCCATGTACATGCCTTGCATCTGGAAATGCCTTTAACCAATAGTCTAAAGTTACCCAAAGGGAATAGTAAAAAAAAGAGGTCTTCCACATCAGTGAGCTCTGAAGGGACAGAGATACAGTGCTCTGTGCCTATAAAGGAGAAATGTTTTGAGAGTCTGAAGGAGAAAATATTAAAGAACGTGATTGAGAAGGACAAGCATTCAGAAGTTGGTAAACTACAATACTTTTTGTTTCCAGTGCTTTAGACAATAAAAATAATTGTAAAATGACATTAAAAATAATTTTATTGTTTCTATTTTTCTATTATTATATACCATTAGGATTTTTTACAGTCTGATGACTTTTACAAGAAAGTAGGTCATCAGCCAGACATTGCCCTTATGTCATATTCTTCAATTTGCAGGTGCAGTGCGAATGGAAAGAAAAGGAAAACTGGAAGAGAAAAGTTCTTCAACATATGGTATGTACAGAGCAATAATATTTTTAGGAAAAAGGAAAAAATCTCTCATACATGATGTATTTTACACTCTTCAGAGACTTCCTGGCCCCAGCTGTACTACTTTTGTTTGTGTAGGTCTTAAAAACAGTTTTTACATATGTGACAAGTTTATAGTAGAAGAAAAATTTGTAAGAGAAAATGGAAATGCCCATAGCAAGGATTTGGAAGGGTCTGAAATTACCTATAAGAGGCTGGGAAAAAAAGATTTTGTTGTTGTTGTGTCAATGATACTGCCTTTATTTCCTTGTACTGACCGATTTGTGTGGGGAGAAAACATTTAGGTTTGACTAGTAAAGCATTTGTCAGTTTTTGAAAAAAAAAAAAAGAGGGCTTTGATTTTATCCTGTCTTTCAAAAAAAAGAGATGGTCAAGAATTCATAAATTTTTCTGTTTTTCCAGGAGATAAAGTTGTTTCTGTGTTGCCCAAGAAGAGAGTAAGACTCTAATTTGTGTGCAGGAAACAATCCTTAAACACTGACTTTAAGGACTTATTTTCTGTAGCAAATCAATTTCTTCATTATTTATCTCACTGCTGATTATACAGAAAAATATTATGGATTGAAAATTTTGTGGAATGTATTTTGTCTGTGGACAATTAATAGGATAAATAGATTTTTTTTTTTCTGAGACAAAGTACTTGTCCCCATATGTATACCAACAGTGGTTAGAAATGAACTGCAGTGTAAAAAATGTGTCATAAATCTTAGTCAGAACC